>NC_139907.1:20404489-21004489 GCF_905171665.1 Trachurus trachurus
ATAGGATTTGAAGTTTTGGCTGGAAAACAGTTGCTTACAACACTTGAATTAGAGCCATTCTGAATAAACAAAATAACAGGCTGTGTCCTAAATCACTCCCTATTGACTACTGAACTACATTTAATATCCATATTTTCATGCAGAAATGATGTGCTTTGTTGCCTTCAAACATTTCCACAATGGAACATTAGGGTCATGTGTCACGGCATGTAGATTAGTTAACGGTAACAATCCCAAAGTGCACTTTAATAAATGTCATGAAAAACTACATGTTAGTGACGACACTCAATTATGATGATTCTACAGTAAGTGTCTGAAATCTTAATGCACTGTGGAGTCAATTATGGAGTGTCATGGAGAATATTGGCTGAATATAATTCTCGACACTAAGTATCAGTTTCTGTTTCTGCATTAATATTTAAAGAACTCACTGATTGTCTTGACTTGTCTTCATTTAACAGTAGCTGTTAATGTGCACAATTTTTTTTTCTTCATACACTTTGACCAAAAGAGTTTCAATAACCACCTCCCTTTCACTGTAGCACGATTTGAATCAGTATATCATCTTGACTTATTGTTTACATTTTCTTTTGAGGTGAGGTTGACCCACACACAACATAACAACACACCGACTAGGTGTGCGTAACATAATAAATTCTGACTGAACTGCAGTAGTAGTTATTGGTTCCATGTTGTTTTTGTTTTGTAGTTTTGTTACAATGTGATCAATACACCCCCCCCCCAAAAAAAAATAAATAAAAATAAAATAAAATAAAATAAAAATAAAATAACAAAAAGCAAAAAGCAAAAAATCAATCAAAATTAATTCACATGTCCAACATAATAGTCCACCACTGTCTTAGACCTAATCAGCCATAGAACAGAACCCTAAATAAAGTCATTTCGCATGAATGCTATGGACTGGGAATATCAGTGTATCAATACTTACAGTCTGACAGTATGTCCTGAAACTGAAGGAAGGCTCATCATCATCATCGACAAACTTCCTCTTGAAATATGCAATCCTCGACACTGAAACATGATCAGGAACTCGCCTACACGGGGGTTCTGCAGAGAGACAGAACACTGTCATAAATCAACTGCACTATGGGACTCTTTAATGTTTCCACGACTTGGACATGAGACCAAGTATGACTGCATCTTTTCACAATTTAAACATCATGAAATACCTCTTATTTCAAGTGCAGTGGGCCATAGGCCAAAAAGTTATAGGCAGAATCCATATCACAACTGCACATCTGACTTAGCTCAAGTCCTGTTCCTTCACCGTCTATTCAACCACCACAGCCTGCGCTTGTTTTGTGGAACAGCATCTGATTAAGTCAGGCTTAAATAAATGACTGAATGAACATCTGTGTTGGCGTGTGTACCTTGTGTAAATTGCTCTTCAGAGCTGCACGGTGGGGCAGAGCTTGACAGGCAAGTCTTAGTGCAGCGCTCTGATTCCCATATGGGCTGATATGCGGAGAGCGGTGGGTCTCCTTCTGGGTCCAGGAAAGGATTCATGGACAAAACAAGGGTCATCTCTCTCTCTGATTTTGGTCTGGAAAAGAAAAACAGAATGGAAATGAGTACAAGTGGACAACAAAGGACTGAAATCAGCGGTATTCCTAATCCAAAAAAATATTCACTCGCAAAAGTAGTGAGGTTATTTTTGTGCATTTTCTCAACGTTCAGTCAACTAATATGCTTGTTATTGGTTAAGTCAGCACCACTTTGTAAACTATTTTTACACATGAACAGCAAACACGTCATCTCCATAAATTTCACAAGCGTTTTGCATATGCCTTCCTAATGATGTGGCAAATGATAACAAGTGTGTCCATGATACTGGCAAATACGCTGGTGTTGCACGGAGGAGTAACCAGCCTCTGTGCGAGCTGTGTGACGAATCTGAACTACGATAATGGCGAGTGTTGAAAATTGGCAGATGGTTGGCAACTCTGCGATACGTAACAAGTGGGGCACAGATGGAGAGATGACACCCACTCACACCATGAATTCCCTATTGATTAGGTGGTAGGAGAGTTAGCGAGATGTTTGACACCAATTTGTTCAGTGAAATGTATCCCACACGTGGAAATGTGCTGGGAAGCTGTGTCAACAGCATGGTAATCTGGGAAGCAGAGGAAATGTGCACTCACTGTGCCAATGGGTCCAGTGCAAAAAGGCAAACAACTAGGCAAACAAAAGGTTTTTTTTTTCAGTGAGTTTCTAAACGATACAAATATTTGAAGCCAGATTAGCTTATGTTTAAAATTACTGATGCAGATAAGAAACATGAGGCTGACACATCACTTGGCAGCGAGCAGGGCTAACCCTCCAACTGAGCGTCTTTCAATCTGACAGCAGAGCCCTGGTATCAAGACAGAGGGGCCTGAGAGCCAAAGCTGGTCTCCGAATCCGCAGTGAGAAACTGTATAGTCCTTTTGATCACAGTGAATGGCTGTCATCTGGTTAGCTGTTGTTTCCTCCCCTTCATGCAGAATGCAAAGCCAGCTGTTTGAGGAATAAGCGGCTGGACCTCCTCGTCACCACCTTTCCTCCTCGGAGCTTCTCCTGCCCCTCCTCCACCTGCCTGCGTGAGGGGATGTCATCGCCCCGCAACCCATCTTGACAGACCAAACTGAGGCGACACCATCTCAGCCTTACCCCTGTTGGGGGAGCTGATTAAAATGTCCGCTTCAATAAGCTCCCCGCTTTGCTTGGATGCACAGTTTTATTTCAGTGTGCTGCTTTTCTAGTGTTTGCTTTCAACAGACTAATCAGAACCACCTAAAACCAGTGAAACATCACCTCAGACTGTGCTGCTCTCACCAAACCTATCTACCAGCCGCAGGGAGCAATGCATTACATGGAACAGCTTTACATTTTGTATCTTATAAGGATGTATCAGGCATGCTTTAAGATCAACAGTCAACTACAACAGCCCACTACTATTTCTGCATCACTGCAGCTGAACCACTAATCTATCTTTTTTTTGTCAATTTTACGCCCCATCTTATCCTAACTCGTGAACAAGCGCCCCCCTGAGAATCTACAGTAGCTATATCGTCGTGAAGGAGGTGCATGTCCCTGTGACAAACTGCCCTGGGGACAGACTAATGGCATGTCTACTCTACACAGAAATTGTTTCAACTGCGTTTTTCACTCGACTCCCAGTTCATATTCTGGTCAATCACGCCGTCTACACAGTCTTGAATTTTATTTGCGCGTAAAATCAACCCAAAGTGTATTTTTACATTCCAAGTGTTGTGTTGTTTTTTCTCCCATTTCATGTGTGTAACTGTAATTGTGAATATCAGGCTCTGAACCAAAATCCATTGACCTACAACTCAATACTGTGCAGATGTATGAGGAGCAGATACACCTTCCGGGTAGACATGGTTGTCAAAATTTGACACGTTAGGATTCATTGATACGTCTGCATATGCACATATATTTATACACTGGGATATGCTGCATTACATTTTCAGGAAATTAAATTCGTAAACTTATTATAGACTAAATAATTCAACGAGAATGCTTATTTTTTCCACTAAATTAAAGAGCTGTAAAAACCATATGAATACCAATTAGTGCCATAAAGCAGCACCACTCATTGGTCGACAGCTTTGCCTATGATGGCCTTCACAACCCACAGATGTCAAAACATGCCTTGGGATAACCTATGTTATGATCTGATATTAATAAATCAAACTGAACTGAATAAACTTCGCCTACTGACAAGTGTTTGCATGCGGCTGCAACACTGACTGCCACTGGCTGAGGTGGATCCTGTGTGGGGGGGCGATGTGTCAGTGTACGACAGGTGAAGAGGAACAGCTGGTGACTCCACGTGTATCAGAGAACACGGCTTTCTACACTTGCCTGAGGCCGAACCGAGTGAGTTGTTAACAGTGACGTGGACTGCAGCTCCCTGAGAGTTACAGATGTGATACTTGGAGGACAAAGGAAAACAACAGACTACAGTTCACCACCAACACGTTCTCCATACGGCTGAACTGCACAGCTGCAGGACGTATGATTCTCCTCTCGCTGTCCGTCGCAGCCTGAACCGCAGCCATTACAGTTTTGCTCATAATCCTCCACGTCACATTATGGATTATTCACATTTTATGATGTGTTGTCATTGTATTTGTGTGAGTTAGATTCCGCTGCTGAGGGCTCCCCCACCAAGGACCACCAACTAGGGCCAATTATGTCACTGTTATTGAGTGCTAGTGCCATGGTTAATTAGCAGCTTTGGCCCTTCTCATTTCCCCCCTGAGCTGCTTTTTTACCCTCAGCTATTTTCCTCTCCATCACCTCCCCTTGCCGCTGCTGTTGCTACGTTTGCTTGGGCACAAAGAAACAAGCATGCCATCACTCCCCCTGCCCTCCGTAGGGACCTCCATCTCGACATCTCCCCCTCCCTCTTTCACCGTCTCTTTCATCCCCCAGTCTCAATCTCTCTCTCTCTCTTTCCTTGTGTGTGTGTGTCTCTCTCTCCCCCTCTGTCTCTCTCGCTGACATCCTTTCAACAGCGGTCACAGTTGACAGCTCTCTGAACCGGGGGGGGTGAAAAAAAAAAAACACACACAAAAAAAAAACAATGAGAATACCGACAGAGCAGCTTCCCTGCATGTACAGCAATACTTCTTGTTCTTCAAAGAAAAGGAGGAGGAGGAGGAGGAGGGGAGAGACTGTGTACAAGTGTGTGTGCGTGTCTGTGAAAAAGGAAGGGAGAAACGGGTTGAGAAATAAAAACAAGGAACGAGGAGAGAAAAATCTCCTGGGGGGATATCATCCCTCTCTTTCTCTATTTCTGTCTGCAACTCGCAGGAATGTGAGAGTGACTGAGAGCGAGTGCGAGCTGTGTGTGTGTGATTGTGTTTAACAGAGTGTGTATTTTGAGGGGGGGGGGGAAGAAAGAACCTGTGAGTGTGTACAGGCGTAAGCGAGTGCATGCAAGTGTGTATGCGAGGCACTGCTTCACCTCTGTTCAGTCACAGCTCCTCTGGCATCTTCCCTCTCTCGCAGCTTCCCTGCCTCTGTCTAACTCTCTATCTCGCCTTCTTTTTCATTACACCCTTTGATGATGAGAAGTTAATTGCGGTGCCAGGGCACGAGACAAACCGTGGGAGGGGAGCAGAGTGATGGAGAATAAGAGGGGAGAATGGGGAGAGGTGGAGGAGCAGATAGAGGGAGGACCGAGGGAGGGATGGATAGATGGAATGAGTCAGGGAAGGAAAGATAAGTGCCTTAGGAGCCTTGTCATGAGTGGAGACAGATCGCCCGCAGGGATGATTTCTGCTGCTGTGATTGACTCACTCCCTCCAGCGCTGAGATAGACAGGCGCACACACACTCAGACATGCACAGCTTGTAGTGTCCTCAAATATTTTGGAGAGAAAGTCAGCTAAGGCCATGACAGTCAACCGTGGCGCTCCGGGACCACACTACTGATGTCACACTCTGCCTTTCACACACATACCGTGGGTGTTGTTGTATCTTCCTCACACTAAGCTATTTTTGACATCCACGTTCTAATAATATATCCAGAGTCTTTGGCAGCTTTGAAGATTTTAATTAGGGATTTGGATTAATTTTGGGTATTGTTAAGGTAATATTATTTGCATTGCATTCATTATTGCACAGCTTTCACTTCACATTACCCAAAAAGAGCATCACCTGTGATCATACACCTGTATCACTCCACAAGAGCTTCAGCCACCATTGTGTTTATAAGACACAAGAGGTTAGTTGCTTGGGATGTAGCTAGCTAGCTGGTTTACTTCAGAAAAAACTGTGAGAGACAAGATAAGAATTACTATTGCTTTCGATGACAGCTGTATTGAGTAAGGTAATGAACTTTTATGCTAAATTTGCACTTTATTTTGAACAGGTAGCATTGGCTATGTAGCAAGTGGCTCCCTTAAGGATGTCAATGTCAGTTTTCCACTAAAATTACAACTAAATTGAAATCTAAATAATAATTTAAAAAAGCATATCTTGGAAAAACAGTGTTTCCAGCTTTTTATCACTGTGTGAAAAAAAGTGTTTTTATCTTATCAATAAAAAAAGAAAAACATTACATAGAAGAAATCTCAATCCCATTTTGTTAAATCATCTTGCTACCCTTGATTATTTCGGGACTAACTAGCTTCACACTGTAGTGCAGGAACAAATCAGATTCATGCACCATCAACTTGTGGGGAATGTGGATTTTTTGGCGGGTACTTTTAGTTTCAGCCTCAGTCTGTTGGCGTGATATTTAGATGTAGCCACAAAGCCAGCATTTATGTCAGATATCCATTTCAAAAGAAACAGATATATTCATCGCTTTTTTACTCTACGGATCTCCCCCTACAGTTTCGGAGTGCATATTTTCACTGCTGTAAAAACTCACAGCTTACCCTCCTCCCTCCCACCCCCGGCCATGTGCATTTGTTTTTAACGAAGCCGGCGAGAAGGCAATCCATGTAGCGATGTATACCGAGGTGGGTAATGTTAACAAGAGATTACGGATTACCGGCCGTTTTTTTGTCGTAGTGCTGTAAACTCCATGTTTCTCATGAGATTAGATCTGGGACACCAGGTCGGAGGCACTGATCTTGCAAGGTTGGTTTTTGGCCAAAAGACCATAGATGGAAGGCAGAGGGCCTCCATTGTCCCCGTAACAAGTCATTTAACCATCACAATTACTCCGAAGCTGTTTAATTAAGGTGCCAATCTTGCATAGTTCCTCTTTAAATAAAAGAAACCTCCTTGGTGTGTCATTATTAAATTTAGTACTGTTTTCAGATTGTTGGGGTTTGACTAAGCATATCCATTTTTGTTTTTCTGCTCAGACATTCCTCTGCTGCATGCCTCAGATATGAGGACTGTACTATCGCCAGCAGCTCTTATTTTCACATTTCTTTTGCAACTCCCGCACAATATCAACAGGAGGTGGTTTTTATGATGAAAGTGGTGCTGACTTTGGTCGCAGGCATTTATGTTAGTACAGTCAGTAAACTATGACCCTCCAGAGTTTCAAGCTTATCTCCTTGTTATCTTCATCCTGTCAGCTGTAGCTTTCTAAGAGTGTTTCAAAGTTTTACTTACTTGTTCCAACCTGAATTTAATAATAATAAAAAAAAAAAAACAGTCCAAGAAAAAAAACCTAAGCCAAACATGGGGGCAGATTTCATTTGTACAATGATTCTCGAGAATGAAACATGCGTCTAATAAACCTTGTGCTCTCAAAGTAATTTTCTCTGTGGCCTCAAAAATGCTAATCAATCCAGCATGTGCTTGAGAGTGTATGCTGTATTACTCTGTGTGTTTACTCCCTGTTCTTTTGGCCAGGTTTTTACTAAGTGTTTCCGAGCCTTAGGGGAACAGATAGCAGTGAGAAGAGTTCATGTCTGTGGTTTTCACATCAAAATAGATCCCAGACGACCCGAGAGGGTCTTCACAGCACACACAGGCATGCACTGTACTGTATCACATCTCAACAACTGCACAGAATCGGAAAGATAAATTGTAGAACTGGGAATTCTGGGAGCAGGAATGTGTTGGTGAGATTCTGTTCTGTCATATTCTATTACCATAATGAACACGCCCATTGCATCATGAAACAAATAAAGCCTAACAACAAGGACTATACATTTATTATTACAATTATAGAACTACAGAAAAATTGATAGTGTTATTATCTATTATTATTATTACACAAATTGATATGGCCAAAGACTGTGATCATAATGTTTTTTCTACTGTAGGCAAAATTGACTATTTCTTGCAGTAAAAATTTAATTTGATCAAATTAGTCATCTGGATTAAACATGAACATCATTATGAAATGACTGAACTGCAGTTTCCTAAATGATGTTGGGACAATTCATTGGTTTTGTCTTTTAAAAAAAAAAAATTCTCCAATGATGAGCACTGTGACAGTTCACAGCCTCCAGCTTAACATTTGTACTATTATTATGAGTAAAGGACATGCTTACACACTTGTAAACTGCTAAATAAGAAAAAGTCCATGTAATTGTAGAAAAACAGTTAATAATATTTCATGTCTATCCATGTGAATTATCTAGGATTATCTGTGATTAACTGTCAAGTCCTGATAATACGAACACCATATTTTCTAGCAAACCGAATAAAAATGAAAACCTAACTACGACTTGATGACAATCCGAAGACACTTAAATGGTTTTAATGCTTAACCATAGTGCCGGACCATGTGTCATGCCTTTCAGATCATTTTACTGGTAAGACAGTTCACAGGAAATGGACAATTTGAGGGAACAAACTGGCAGGAAAGTCGAATGAAATGTCTTCCACATGTATAAAGCACTGGGAACTGTGTTGACAGTAACCTTGTGCATATAGTGAGAAAAACGTCGAAAAAGTCACTCTTGACAATGTCAGCTCTTGTCAGTGTCAGCTCTTGTGTATGTCAGTATTTATTCCTGTATAGACACAGACAGGTGTGTGCATGTGTGTGTTTGTGAGAGAAAGAGAGAGTGTGTGTTTACAGTGACAGTTTGTGTGGTGGACCAAATCTAAGTGATACATCTCCACAGTGAGAAGATAAGTGGGCGTAGCCCTGAAAGAGCTGCCTGTGGTTGCATTGACAGGAGCTTCAACAGCAAGCTTCCTCATAGCTCTGTGATCTCACGGCAGGAACTTTGAATCTCACAGGAAGGGGGAAAACTTGAGTACAGACACTGCCGTCCCTGCTCCCCTGCATTTCTTTTTTAGTTTGATGCCTGCTGCCTCCGCTCACACTCACAGAAACTGAATGCTGATGTGTTCTGACAGGGACAGAGCCACAGAAATCTGTCACATGTGGAGTACCTGTTGTATCTTTGTAGTGTTGCCTGGTCACCTGCAACACTTTGATGTTCAGCCTTTTAAATCCTCTCACTTGAGACTGAATTCCTCCAGGAACATACAATGATACCAAACGCAAGTGCTACGGCAAATGCTGCAGTGAAATGCAAAACCCCTTTGCAGCTGGTGAAGATAATTTAAGGCCTCATCAATTAAACTGTGGGTTTCTGCAATAAAAGAAATATGGACGTGAATATGTGCAGACATAAACATAATAACTACGAAATGCAGTCCAAGTCATTAAACTGGTGTGCAATGGAAACAGGCCGAGTGAATAAATCATAAAGAACATGAAGCATGACTGTAACGTCGCTCAAGCTCTAACTGAAGACACGAAAAATGAGACTGAAACATTTGACGTGTGTGAGCCAATGAGGAAAATGTAACGGTCCACAGACTGATACATGAAACAGACATGAATGTTGTCCATCCCGTTTTCTACATTGTTATTCTTCTGCCACGGTTTAATGACACGACAAATTAACACAACAGCTCTTAATATTTGCATGACAGTATTGGTTAAAAGTGTTTATAATTTCATCAGTTTTATGGAAGTCTTGTTAAAATGTTGGCTACGTTTGGATAGAAACTTTGCTATTGAATGTCAAGTGCAAATTGTAACTCTTTTAGTATAATACTTTATCAAGATATTGTGTTTGTTATGACTAATTGTGTATTGTTCTGTTATGTATGTATTACCAAGTAGTGGTTTCACAGAAAATATTTGCATATCAATGTTTTGGCCTTCGGAATGTCTTTTAATAATGCCCTGAAATCTACATAGTGTACATTTACTTCCCATCCTCTCACTGGAGCACTGCTATCTGTGAGAAATGGTTATATTAATGCAAATACTTGAATTCTGGACAGTACCATAAAAAAGTCAGGTAAATACTGGGCAGAAAGTGGGCTAATGAGTAATAGACTGTAGGAGAGAAATTCCTCTGGTGTTGATCGTTATACTGCAACTGAGAACTCTACGCCAAGCTACAACCCACTTCTTCTCAGTATGGAGAAGACTCATTCCATCAATATGCCTGTTGGCGTGGGGGCGGAGAGTGTGCAAGCGCTGGCATCAGAGGGTGAAGCACACAGCAAGACAGAACAGATAGGGAATAGATAATAGGTTTCATGACATCAAGTTCTCCTTCAGAGCAGCAACAACAAGGCACTGTACGCCATGAATCAAAACTGAGACACTCAAACAGCAAGCAATTAGCCCCCTACTAGTAGAGTGGACCACAGTCGCACAGAAACACTGAGAATAACCACGCTGAGCAAATTAGACATAAAATCTGAAGAGACTTTGCAGAAGCATGCTCAACTTATAAATCAATGCCATAATAACACTGAATCTATGCTTTTGGGTCTTTTATAAAAACTTGGGTGCATTGAAATCTCAATGGTCCTTGCCTTAATATACTTATGTGTGACATTAGATCCTCTCTCAGGAGTTTGTTTACAATTTAAGATGCTTAAAACCTGTCTTGGTTATGTGCCGTTTGTATGTCTTGTTAAACAGCCTTGCTTAAAATGCTTCTACGGTGCTTCACTAAGTGCAACGCCTCCTTGTGCATACATAAACATTACCTACAGTTATGTTGGCAAACATCAGTGCAAACTTTTGCACAGGATGTCCATGTACACTTGCAAAACTGAGAGCCACGCAGGGTTAAGTCTTGTCCCTCCTTTCTTAAAATAGCATTAATTTGTTCTAATACAGATATTGGATGCCATGTACAGTAACAATGCGTCTGTGGCATAATTCATGGCATTGATAATGAAGCCAGATGGCACTGAGATCAGCACATATCTCTGTGCCTAATTAATATCATATTGAAATGGAAGACAACAGGCCCATTGTCATGATGTATAGAGTTTTCTATGGACTTTTCAAGGCCAGTTTAGTGAATTTACATTCACACTGGACAATTACACATATGATTTACATACACAGGTGATTATATATTGTATTTCAACAACTTATGAATCTGACGAACCAGATGGTTTGTTACACAGAACCATCTGGAGTGGTGTTGTTGTAAACTGAGAGAGGGGAGGAACTTGCAAAAAAATACTTAGCAGGTGACTGGATAAATCATCAGTCTATCATTGTCTATGACAGGCTAACTCCAACCAATCAAATTCTGACCCATCCCATTTTTCCCCCACTGGAACACATTAATAAATCAAACTATTGCTGAAGCCAGTGAGCAGATTAAATTTTACGACAACAGAAGTGTGGAAATACTCTCCAGTTCTGGTATAACTGACGGTATAGCACCATCTCTTTAGGAGATGCCACTGCCAGTAGTTGCTACTTCATAGGAAGGTGGGAGTTTGACCACAAGTTTGGCAAGATGGGTTCTCACTTATGGGAAATCCAGCTTCTTCACAAACTAAATGATTTCCCATTGTAAAATGGGTGTAAACAGACATTATTATGAATCTAATTAATGGTTTTATAGAATCTGTTTATTTTAAGGAGAGCCTGGACAATACTGGACAAAAATAACAGCCAGCAAAGTAGCAGCACAATCATTCCTCTCTAGATCTGTCTTATACTGATGATATTTTCTTTTTTCTTCTTCTTTTTTTTGGTTGCATCCTAGATTGTGTTTGTGCCAGCTTGCAGCCTGTCAAGAGGCATCAGTGCAGTGTGCAAATGGTGGAGGGCCGTCTTGGCCGTGGTGGCGTGACTAAGCTGGGTTCAGAGCCCTTAGGGTTTCACCCGGCGCTCCTCTTGCTGAGTGGTGACACATGTGTTGTGACAAGGCGGCTGTACGGAGCTGCATTATGGTTTATCTGGGGATGGCTTGTTGTGGCTGTGAGGGTTAACAGGCCAGGGCTCTTTGGGTATGTCAGTGCCATTCTCCTGGAGGTGGATGCACCGCATTAAAGACAGACAAGGGCATCGGCATGTGCTTATTTTAAAAACAAACAAAAAAACATTTTTTGTCACGTTACAATATCCCCAAGTAATCCCTTTCACACTGCTGAACAGGCAATGTTAAATGGATTTCCGAGCTATGTAGAGAGAGTGTGAAACTGAAGGACGTTTTCAAAGCTAATGAAAAGGGTATGAAATCCATCAAAGCCAGAAATATTTAACCACAATTAGTTATACACTACTTTTACTTTCTATAATGCAAGGCATTTTGTACCATTTTTGTACATGTTGCATTAAAGTAGCTAAAATAAATTAATCTTGCAGATTAAGTACAGAATAATTACTGAGGAAACATTTTTGTGAAGTAAGTAAAGGATTTTTAGTTGTAGGATCCCAGACTGTAAATATAAGTCATAAGGTCTCAGCTATAAATAAAGGTCACGTCACACCTTCCTCTATTTTTACAGTTGGGTAGAAACAAATGTGTGTTTTCCTCTCCTCTCAAGTTGTCCACCTTAGTTGTGTGTCTTTCTGGAGCACAAAGGCGTATTCATGACAGGGAAGCAGTGCCTGAGGGGAAGAAAGAAGTCTGGGGCTACACCCTGCAGTCCTCTCTCTCCCCCTCTCTCACACAAACACACACACACTCACACTCACAAGGAGGAACACACACACTAAAGCAGCTCAACTTGTCTTGGCTGAAACCTTTTACACAAAACAGAGCAGCAAAAGAGAGAGAGAGACAAAGGGAATGAGATGTGAATCCGGCCAACTATCATCACCACTGAGTGCACTGGAATATACACTATCCACTGCACCTGCTTTATTCTGCCTTTTCTGGCAAATTACAAACGATTACAGGTTGGTGTATGAGCAACACCACTTCAAGCGATGTTAATTTTATGCTTGGCAATGCATTCGCTGAAAGGCAGCCTTTAAAAATGTATTGAATCTCCTTCAGCGTACACTACATGTCTGCTAAGAGCCATGTTTTGAAATGCTGTTCCAGATGTGAGACCGCGCACCCCGCTGAGAGAGATGAATGTCTAGGGGGCTGTGGGCTACCTACAGGTTCACATCCTTAATGAGCAGAAGAGTCTGCTGAGAGCAAGATATGATTGATAGCGCCGCGACAGAACTGAAAGAGGGGAATCGCAGCAAGGGCTTTTGATAAAGACGATGGGGTGGAGGGCTTTGGCAGGCAGCAAAGAGAGGGAGTCTGGCATCGGACTTGCTCGTGCTAGATGCCAGGAACCTGTCCACCGTGCTGCAAAGCCAGAGTGCTTCCTCTTGTTACAACCCCTCTTCTCTGGTCTGTGAGTTTAATCTGGGCTGGATGCTCTCCCCTGTTGCGTGCCTCCCTATATTCCACATAACACACTTTTCCCTCCAAGGGAAACAAATAGCAAAGGTGGAATTCCTGGCAAGTGACTCCGGATGTTGTTGGCAGTGAGTGGAGGTGAAGCGCATCCAACCCTATTACCAGCCCACTGCGCTAGAAGCCTTTCTTTCACCAAAACGGCAGATAAAGAAGGTTAGAGACAGAAGGAGAAACGCAAGTTTATTTATGACACTTATTCATGAGACACGCTGTGTTAGAATTTCTCCCTAATCCTTTCTTGGGCTAACAAAGTGTTAATAGTCCACTCTGAGTGGAGTCGAAGCTTGTGACACTAAGTCTAGGAAAGCACAGAAATGACATCAAGGAGAGAATTACAACAGAAGCTCAGAATTCAGCTAAACTGCCTAAGCCCCGTCCTTTCAGGAGGCAGCAGTAATACAGGCAACCGCCACTTCAGGATTTGCAGCCAAGTGCTGTCCCCACAAAATAATGAAGTGAGGCTGGATGGACGCCAGGAGGGTGGCTGGTTATGTCAGCCTGCATAATGTGTTAGACCAGGGTCTCTGTCATGTCATACTTATGAGCTATTGACTGCCCCGATTCTCATTAATCCTGCAGTATCACATCCAGTCGACCTAATAAAGGTTAATCCCATAAGTTACTGAGTTCAGTTGACATTCCATTAACCACGAATGTCTTGACTAATTCAAAATTACTAAATCAGCAGAATAACCTCATACATTTTTGGTTTTATTTCACTATATTTATATGATACAGTCATCAAGTTTCAGTTGATATTGTCCATTTGACTTCATTGAAATGAAGCAGAGCTGCTCTGGAAAAGTGGTGTCTATACCATTTATTAAAAAAAAAAAAATAATAAAAAGACTCAAGAATAACTCATTGTTTTCCTTCTTAGTGTGACCTAACTGCACAGCACATCAAGTATGGGCGGCGACAGGAGATGTGCACTTGCCAAAATTTAGTTTGAATCCAGATGGGATGCTGTGTGGTTTAGTTAACTGTAACATTACTGAAACAAAGACACACACACACATTGGATCTTGTGTGTTAAAGAAACACTACAGGTAACTTCACAGCAGAAAATTAAATGTATATTTCTCAATGCAGTGAAGATATTCTGACATTTTTGTGTGTGTGACATATTTAGCTGAAGGAATGTGGGCTTACCTGTCTTGGTTTGTTTTGCCGTCGTCCTCGGCTCCACACTTGCTTTGTGATATCGACTGAAATCCAAGGTGCGTTGATGAAAAATGAAAAACTCCTACTGAATAAATACTACCGTGTCCTCCGCTGGCTCCGTGTTGTTCTAATTTTAGCCTACTCGCAGACACGCGAACCACACAGGCGGTTTAAACGCTACTTACGTAATTACTGGTTAATTGGCTACTTGTCTAAATACTAATCATTAAGCGCGCGCGTTTCTCCCACAAGACCCGCGCGAAGCATCCCCACGCGCTTTCCTCACTGGCAAAGATACACAGCTGCTTTTTTGTTGTTTTTTGTTTCCTTTCCTCGGTGCAGAGATTGAAGGTGAGCTTTGGCTGTTTCGGTGGTGTGCTTGTCTAGTCCATTCACGGTGGTTTCCGTGCTGAAGGTCCGGACGGAGCAGCTCACGTCGTAACGGCTGGGTTGACAGTTAATATGAATGTGTGGCGGAGAAAACAACACCAGCGTCGCAGCTTCATTCCCTCCAGTCAACTACTGCTGAGGAGTTCACGTGCTGCTCGGAATTTACCCCTCTCTCTTGGTCAACAAGTTGAAAGTGAATCAATATTGCTACAGTAGCAGCGTCAGAGTTACTGCTGCTTTTCATTCTGTTTTGTGACACTGTCACTAACTAATGTTTTCATTCATTTTTGATGGTGTTTCAAAGGAACTGGTATATTAACTTTACAATAATTGAACCCAAGTACTAAGCAGCAAATTTCTGCAAAGGTTGCAACCAAAACACTTCTAGGATTTGTACATGGATATTCTTTTTTTTTTTTTTTAATAATAGTTAATTAATAAAAATTGAAGATAAATAATCACCCCAATAACACTGTCTGATGAACTTGTAAAAAGATTAGTAATTTGCCTTTTAAACAATTCTAACCAGCAGTCTGAAATACCACACAATAGCCTACAACACTGTAATGTGAGGCCAAGAACCATGGAAAATTGATTATAAAAATAAACACAGATTCCTGTAAAAATCAATGACTACTCACTTATCAGTATCATTGCTGATTGAGTCAACTTCATGTTTAATCTGCTACTTATTATTACTAAGCCATCAGCAAAGCCACACATCACCAGTTTCAGCAAATGTCTTACTCGTCTGTGTTTTCATTTACTCTGGTGTTCATTTTCCTTTAACAGTCCCCTGAATGTCAAATTAAAACCACATTGTTCAGGCTTGTGTACTGAATTCGTAAACATCATATTTCCGACAGCACTTGAAGGCATTCCAACACTTTTTTTAGATGGGTTGTGTGTTGGATATCTGCTCTGCAGGGACGTGACCGACAAAGAGAGGGGAGGGAGCAAGCCCCTCTCATCTGTTATGCATTTCCCCTTTGATTCAGCAGCAGCCACTGAATCTTATTTTCCAGCATTTCTCCCCCTAAGCGCTTTGTTCTGTGTTCAGCTGTGGAATGTGCTGGGGAACACACTTAATTGTAAAAACCTTATATCTCTGATCTTGTTTTCTCTCTCTTTACCTTTTTTTCAGCAGCTAAAGCTGGAAATGAAAGATTAAGGTTGGCACTACAATCACACAAAGCAGGGGTGGCAGCTCACTCAGACCTACATCACGACAAAGTCCTTGCAGAGTGCAGCAAAAACGGATCGCTTGAATTTTACCTGTCTGAGTGATAACTGTACCTATCCAAACTGCAAATGCTCCTCCTTAATGTTTCTCACTTTCAAGATTCACATCAACTAAATAACATGTCTTTTCCATTTCTGTATGTTCTTGCAGTTACACCACTATTGTCATGTCTCTTTTGTACTACTTAGTTAAGTAGCTACTTCACACTGAAGGGCAGTTTTGTTTTCAGTGTAATGAGCCAACACTACAAGTCAACCAGTCCCCATAAAAAGCTGTAGGCGATCTAATTTCAGATTAGAGCATTGCAGCACTTAAGTGAATTTATGAACAATCAAAAATTAAAATTTTATAATAATTACTGAGGTTCAAATTTTGCTTATTGGCCACGCTGCCACATAAGTAAAGAAAATGCAATACTTGCTCCACCTGTTGGCTGTTTTGTGGCAACACTGGGTGAGTGAAATGTGACACTGTAGACTTAGTAACTAAGCTTTAATAACTATATTAAAGCTTAGCTGTGCATCTAAATTCATTTATGTTGTGGGTTTTCTAAGCCCAAACCCATAATGTATGAAAAGACTCCACACTGTGTTATAAGCAACCCCCCTGCACCTCCATACACAGTACAAATTAAATGTTTGTTCATAAGCACCAGTGTGTTTGCTGTAGGGCAAATGTCAGTCATGTTAACACACACACACAAAGATATGATGAGATGCAGTTGTTAAAAAAAATGCTCCAACAGATGCATCTTTTCTTTGTTGCTCTTTTTTAAACAACAATATCATCACATATAAACTGTCTCTATCATAAATCAATTTATAAGACATTTTACAACTCAAACTCAGCCTGAAGTACAGAAGAAAAGTACATTTACAAATACATTGACACAAGGGAGCTGAGTGAAAACAGTAAGGCACCGATGCCATCTGCGGCATAGGTAGTTTCCAAAAACAACCCAAAAAAATGTAAATAAAAACAATCAAAACCAGCATTAAAAACCAGAATAGTCTTCAAAATGTGTCAAGAACATGAATGCAATAAACTACTGCAAAGCATAAATATGTTTTTTTAAAAACCTTTTAAGTGAAGCACATCTTGTGAAAGATTACCAAAACAAAGAGGAGGTGTCACTAAATTTAACACATTTTGGTGTCTGGATTTCTTCAGTCCAATTCAATCAATTCCTTTTTTACATGAAGTTTTAGACACAATTTCGAGCCACTTGTTCACCGTTTTTGATATTGCACTTGAAGTCATCTTATGACAAAACCTTAATCCAAAGTGAAAATACATAAAGTTCAAGATTATATATTCAGTGTTATCTAAATAAATGCAAATATAAGAATAGATGCTTAAATGCTTTAATCTTTTTTTTTTTAACCTTTTCTCTGCCTCCACATTTGGTAGCAAGACTTGGTCTAAACATTCAAAAATGAATTAACGCGCAACCGCACTCATAATAAGGTGTCTATTTATTTTTTTGTAGGTTTATCAAATTACTACAGTCAAATAAAATTTGAGAGGTTGGGAAGTAAGACCAAACATGACGAGATGATGTAACAGTGGCTTTACAGGCTTAGCTGGTTACTCTGCATGCAAATACTATAGTGTATCTTTGTGTACGACTGATCTCACTGCCAGTCTTTCACATGGTGTGTTTCACTGTTGTGCTGTAAAGGCTGTGCTTTTCTTTTTTTGTTTTGTTTTTTGTTTCACGCTGTTAGAAAGCATCAAAGCTGAAAAGTCTTGACAGATTGGCTGCTGGTCTCCATCGCATCCGCTTTCTGGATTCAGAAATGGAGATGTAAAGAGGACCAGAGCTGTAAGATGTGATTATTTTACTTCATCCTCTAAAGTGTAAACTAAAATAAAGAGTGTCCACAATAGTATTGCTCACAGAGTGGCTTAATATTTGATTCACTAATAACTGTCTTGACACAATTTCTTCCCCAGTATTGTTACAAAAATAGATAAGAAAACATTTACCGTATAGAAAGTATATGGCAGACAATCAAGAAGTGAGTTTTGTTCTAAATATAATTAAAGTCAAAAAGTGTCACACCCAACAAGAAAATGCAACGACTACCTATATCACAGCCCCCCCACGCCCCCTTTACTGTACCTCTCCATTCAACACACACGCACGCACGCACACTTCCACTTGGTAAACAATGCACAAAGCTAGCTTTCACCACAACCACAGGCACAGTAAAGAGTATATGTATGTATTTTCTGTTGTCTGTAAGTTAAGCGAAGTGAGAAAGTGGCCGAGGCTAAAAATACATCCCATACTCCTGTAGACCTACCGCGAGTTTGTTGATACACACCGAGGCTCCTTTGAAAACAGTTCTCTAAGACTGAATTCCCTTCAGTGAGGTTGAGTGGTGCTGTACTGTGTGTGTGTGTGTGTGTGTGTGTGTGTGTGTGTGTGTGTGTGTGTGTGTGTGTGTGTGTGTGTGTGTGTGTGTGTGTGCTTTCTGTAGTTACCGACACAGGTCTATGTCCTCTAAGGGTTTCTGTGTCTGTTTTTGAACTGGGTCCACTTAAAGAAATTTAAGGATAAGGCAAGGGATTCAGAGTGTGTGTGTGTGCGTGTGTGTGTGTGTGTGTGTGTGTGTGTGCGTGTGTGTGTGTTGGTGTGTGACCACAGCAGGGACATAGCACCAGAGCAGGTAAAAGAGAGTAACAGGTACCTGGTTGCTCCGCTGCTGTGATGTATTACCAAGTTATTTATATTCAAGATATACCCATAAGAAGGTGTCTGAAGTTTCTTTGAAAAATTCTTTGACATTCAATATAACTTTTGAATGGTGGATGGAAACTCAAGATCATAAAACCACCACAGTAACTACTACATTTTTCTATATGTAACGTGTCTGGATCTGTCAGTGCTTCCAAAAATATCTGACAATGTGAAATTCTCATTTCTTCTCAGGAATCACTGCCGCACTTCATCTCAACATCAGCCGTGACAGTGTCGCTGTCAGTGATGTCAGATTATTTGTCATAAATGTTACTCGCTTGACGAAAAAATGTCTAAAATTATTTAGTTGTGGTTTTGTTGACTTAAGGTGAAGCTCAGGCTGTGCTGAGATGTTTTACCTTGGCAGTGTCGACTGAGGGATTCATGAAAGTGGAGTAATTTCAACTCAACTCCTCAAATCTATTCCCCAACACTCCTCTCACAGACCATCGTCAACTTGTCCTTAAAAAAAAAACTACAATCCCCCTCTGTCCCCCAGAGTCCTGCACATGTTTGAATGCAACAGATGGCAAATCAAGCTTTGGCAAAAATAATAATCAGCAACATTTACATCACGGTGATTTAACCTTAATTGTATCCATATTCAATACATAAACCTGGTTCTCTTATGTCTTTCTGAGGTGGAGGAAATGGTGTGTTTCATGATTTTTGTCCCAAAATAATGATTGGATTTTGATTAATACATGATGACCAAAGTTACCACCATGACGCCACACCTTTGGCTTAAACAACTAACATCTGTTGAAATTTAAACTCAAAAGCTGAGTAGAAACATTCAAGTGATGCCATGGGTAATTGTTTTCTGGCTCTGGTGCTGCCCCCCCTGACTTCAGTAACAAGATAGCTGCTACAGTTAGCCAGCTAGCTGGAAACTCTCTGACTTCTCCTGTTCCAATTACAGTGCTTAAACATGCTTTCAAAGTAGCTCTGTAATATATCAAATATTTAACAGTAAGTAACAGTGAAAGAGGGTTAATTTAAATCTGATCCTTTAAACGTGACTGGATTTCTCTAAAGAGAGTGTGGCTTGGACGGAGCTGACGAGAAATACGAAGCTACGCAGACGATTCACTTTTATCCACCGCAAACACCCTCTGTTCCTGCGTTGTTAGACCAGGAAGAGGAGGGTGATGGTTGAGAGAATAAAGAGACTTCAACCACATTCTTTGTCTTCGCAGTTTCAAAATCAAACATACAACGCCCACGATCATATTTCTCTGTTAGCCACGAGCCAGCGAATATTCAAGTGCAGGAGTAGCTACTAGCTAGTTCCCTCTGATCACATTTGATTGGATAAATGTATATGACCTGCTCTGAGTGCAGAGTGAGTCATTAAAAACATTTCCTGCTTTTCAGGTAGAGCAAAGAGAGGATTTTAGACATAAAAATTATTCTAATGGGAGTTTTTCTTTGGTCAACCTTTAAATTCATCACATAACCTGTTCTACAATCACAGAAAAAAAACTCAATCCAGAGAATATAAATGCTAATCCCAGACTATAGTTGTTTGAGCTACAGGTGTGGGTGGGCATACAAAATTATGAAACAATGATTTTCTCATTAACGTTATCCAGAGCCTGCTTCTTGGAACAGGCTCCAGCTAAACAGACAAAAAAAGAGTGCCATCTGCAGAAGCCTAAGGGACATTACAAGGCAATCCTTGAAATAAATGACATCACATTACCAGCCACACTACCCATCAATGGCTGTCAATGTGACTTTATATACAGCGCCATAGAAATGCTTACGCTGAACAACTCCGAGTGCTGACACATGGTTGTGTCACATTCCTCTATCCCAGCTGAACTTATCCATTTCTCGCTCATCCGGGACAACGGCTGCTCTGTGCAGTTACCCCTATGCACTCTCTCGACTTACACTTCTGTTGCTGTTAAGACTCCAGCAAACTGTGCCAGCGGCAAACCTGCTGTCCTTTGGACTCTTTCATCTGAGTCCAGTGGTTGAGCTCGTCCTCTCCAGAGCTGTTGAGGCCGAGTGAAATCCAGCCAATCATCTCCTTACGCTTCATGCTGCGCTTGTTGTAGACGGAGAGGATGAGCGTGACATCCGATAGCTGGAAAAGGGCTACCTGGAAGACAAACGTCTCTTTGTAGGTCGGGTTGGGCTGACCTCGACAGATGGATGTCTTACACTTGGACATCTCGTGGCCCATGGAGTTCAGTAAGGTCAGCTTAACATATGTATCTAGACAGGAGACCGGTGGAGCAGACAGTTAGAAAAGAAAATTATGACAACCTCTTATATTTTTAAAAAATGCACAGTTTACAATGCTAAAACATTTATGGCTCATTTGTGCAAAATCCTTATGTCTCTCCAGTTCATTCTCTTTGAATAAAAGCATGACATCCTGTTGCAGCTGTGTTTCCTCTGCAGCAGAGTGTGACACATATTCACCCAAAAAGCATTTGTTCTTGTTATTGCCACTGCATCTCGTGTAGAAGATCCTGACCATATCGTATGTGGTTTTCTCCTGATCAAACACAAAGCGCAGCTGTGACTGCTCCTGATAAGAGAGCAAGAACTCAAAGGGTTCAAGGAGCGTTACTTCAGTCTTGTTGCTATGCAACTACTGTACGTCTAACCTGAAATTGGGGATAATGTTCAAGATAAAAATTGACTTGGGAAAAGTTAGTAATACATCTGCTTGTGCTTAAAGGATGAGGAGTCGTTTCTGGAACAAATGATGGAACTAAAATTAATTTTCCTCATCAGGAAAGCCCCCAGGAGCTGCTATTATTTTCTCTGACTTTAACATAATGTCAGTGTCATGGCATGACATGTGCACTGACTTTGAAAAGCCGCGGGCAGCGTCCCAGAACATGCACTGTCCAAAACATGAGTCACATATTTTTGAGGAGATGCATGCCTGCTGCAAACAAATGTTCAGAAAGATATACAGAGGTATACCTGACTGGTGTGCAATTCAAAATGCCCTGATTATGGGCACTAAAGGAAGATTAGCTTTATATCCTTATGATGTAGAGAGCATCATCTTTGGATATGTTTAGTAGGAGTAGGAGTTAAAAATGTAACATAGAGCAGTTCTGTTACTGATAAATTTGGATCTCTGTGGCATTTCCCAGTTTTTGTTAAACTGCTGGTTCTCTTCTTTCCTATTGTAAATCAGTGCACATTTCCAAAAAAAGATAATTTCCAATAACTATCATTCATTTAACCCCAAAAATGAAAAAATAAAATAAAAAGAGAAACATTATCACTGTTGCTATTATCAAGTGATTCAGCATTCATGGTTTCCTTATTCACTCCTCATTTCCATGCAGAAATCATGACATAAACTGAAGCCACAAATCCAGCTGAAAGTAAATGAGGCAAGACTGGCAATCACAATGGGTCTTTGAGAGTGTTTCGCCCCTCGTCTACAACCATACTCAGTAATAATGCTGTGTATTATGTTCCTGTCTAAGAGGGAGTATAAGGAATGAATTGCACAGGCTTTCATGCTGTCGAGTGCCAGCTGCCTTCCAACGCCTAGCTCACCGCCCTGAATCACACATTCAGTTGCTCTCTTTGACATAAAAGCACAGTGAAAAAAATAGCCTTGATTTCTTTTTTGACTGCTGCTGAATGGGCTGTGTGGAGCTGTGGATGTCTTAAGTGGTCAGTAGCGGTGATGCATGGCTCTTTGGTATTGTTGCTGAATGAGAGGGGCTGCGACTGATGATTAACTTGACTCGTCGGCTCGGTACTGTTTTGAAATGACAGAAAAGGAGCTTTGAAATTGCTCCGCATCTTTCACCACACTCCTTCCACTTTGTGAAATGCACAAAGTCAATCAAGGCCTCCATGAGGATTTTGCACAAAGATTTTTACCAGATGTGACTATTTCCTACACGTAATTTGAAGACTATACAGTATGTGGATATGCTATTCAGGAAAGCACAAACAATGTCAAAATCTGGCTGCGACAAGTCATTAGTTACAGACATTCATAAATACAAGAAACATAGCAATTGATGGGAGAACAGCACTAGTGTGTCTTTCAGATGAACATTTATGCCACTCCATCCCAAAAGTCCTGTTTTTGTTTCATGTGCTGTATGCAGAGCTTAAAAATGTAAAAAAAAAAAAAAAAAAATGTAAAAAAAAATTACACCCAAGGCATGCCAAAGTGTACTGTATTAATTAAGCCAGCACAACATTTCCTTCTAGCTGGCCATCAGCCACCAAGCAAACTGGATTGAGTTAGCATGAAAAGTGTTATTTCTGAATGCAAGACTTCCAGGCATCACAGGCACAAACACAAGTTAGACATGAGACAGCGGAGGAGGGCTGCATGCATAACAAGAGACACACATTCAAAACAGTAGGGAACAAAGGTTACAGCAAGCAATAATCTTCATGGGTGAGTGTTGCCGGTTTAAAGAGTAAGCATGAAATAGTAACAGTTAAATATGTAAAAATGTTATAATTTATGTGATGTCCTAAATGTGCAATTTTGATTTTACTGTAGATTTGACAGGTTCTTGTCAAATATGAAGCACGAGGCGTTAGCACCTCTAGAGCTACTAACAACAATTAACTTGGTTTTTTAGTGTTTGTGTTATTTATATAGAAAATTGGAGTCAAATCACCAGTTTTATGGAGGTTATGCAGCGTACTACTACTTTTTAGCCAGCTGCAGTAATATCCTGGCACTTTGTCACCCTTAGCATAGAGCTAGGTTTTATACTAAGCTAAGGTAGCTGACCACTGGCTCTCGCTTCTCATTTAGCATAAAGACAGCTAATTCTCTGCAAGTGAAACAAACAACTGTGTCTCATGAAGATACTTTAAAGGGATAGTTCAACATTTTGGCAAATTGGCCCATTGGCATACTCCCTATAGTCTTAAGTAGATTCGTTACCTTTAGTTGTCGGTGTAAGCTATTTTTAGAACGGTGGAGCCGAGCCGCAAGCTGCTCAGAGCTACGCTACGGAGGCGTTTTGGAGTCGTTGGATTGTGTATTTGATGAGTTTGATGAGGGAAACCAAAAAGTCCCATTAGCCTCCGTAGCGTAGCTCTGAGCAGCTCACGGCTCGGCTGCGCCATTCTAATAATAGCTCGCAACGAACCTACTGCTATGACTATAGGGATTATGGCAATGGGCCAATTTGCCAAAATGTTGAACTATCCCTTTAAGTTAAATAATCAAGGTTTAGAAAAGAAAGGGTGGTATTAAAATCACACTTTCATCACAAAAATATGTATTAAATTTGCAAAAAGTAAACTGTTTTCCATTAAATTTACATTGCAGAGAATGCTGAGCAGCAATTATCTGCACCCATGAAGACAGTACGAAAATGTCCAGGATTCAAACATGGAGAGTATACCTCACTTTTTGGTAGGGACAGAGACTCACCTCTGATAATATAAACCTGTCCACCTATCAAGTGTTTTAGACAACAGAACAGCCCATCTGACAACAAGGGTTGGACAGCAGTAAGAAAAAACAAGTGACCAAGATGTCAAAAAGGCAGTAGGTGGAGAGAATTTCAGGTGCAGACATAACAGAAGATGCAAGGAAAGAGAAACAGGGTCAGAAGGCCAACAACATCGCACAAAGTTCAACAAGAGGCACTTTTTGTTTGAACTTGCTGCTCGGATCCCTGGGAACTAACTGAGGAGGCTGATCAGGAGAGGAGGGAGACCAGGGAACAAGTCAGAGGAAAACCAAACAGGTAGAACAGCTGGGATAGATTGAACTCTCTCTTATTTGGAGAAGTTATAAGCTGTGCATAGTCAAAGCCCAAGTGTATTTGAACACAAAGGAACACATCGTATATCGGTATAACAGCATTTTACATAATATGATTCAAGATCTGCGTTGTACTGTGGCTGCCTAAACTCAAGTCTCTCTGCACAGACTCAACTTGTCCTTTTCCACTCTAGTGTCTGAGACTATCTTTCCACAACTGCTCAAATAAGATGTTTCAGGGTACTTACTGGGTGGCTTGTTGGCAGCTAGGTTTTTGAAATGGATGCCTTTGATGATCTCAACGGAGAGACGTCCTGTTGTGGCATTGTACACCAGGCCCACAAGGATCTCTGGGGTGGACGTCTGACTTACTGACTGGAATGATGAGGCGCTTTCACTGCATGTCATATCTGAGAGGCTGACCTGGGATTCACCGCCCTGCAGGTGTTCACAGACATTTAGAAAATTATTCACTGGTATGGTTAACACAAATCATAGAGAGTATAACTCTGGTGCAGTATCATGAATTCATCATGTGAAATTAATGTTTTTTCTCATAACACTCCTTAGTAATGTCTGGCAATTGATCACTCACTAAGCCTCACCCTCCCTTAGTTAATCTTGCCACAGCTGTCAGTCTACAGCAGTGTTGGAAGATTTCCATTCATCATTTTTTAGTCATTTTTGAAACAATGGCTGCTTCTATCAAACACTCATTTCAAGCCAAAAACTCATATGTCAGTTTTTATCTCTGTACAGTTTTAGTTGCACAGTAACAAGCAATTATAAATGCTGAGTCCAACCAATTTGTGTACTATGTTATCCACTTTTTCCTCCTGTAATAACTACAGCCACTAGATCTCACCTACCAACAAAATGTGACTATGGGTCATAATAACCTGCAATATGTAATAATTCAGTGAGCTATGTGACGACTAGAGGTAATAAGATGGTTACATCCACATGCTAATATATATAGCTGACATTGAAGCACATAAAAACACTCTTTTTTCAGTGTCTCATAATTTTGTTTGTGTTTTTGAAAGACTAGATAAGCTTTCTGCTTCAACGTGGAGTCATCCATACCTTAGCAGACCTGTCACACCTTGTTATATTCCCTAAACTGGGATTGAATAATCAAGGGAGAGATATAGTGAATTGTCAGCTGAAACAGAGAAGGATGGGGGGGGAAATTGTGTAATTGGAAGTCTGGCTTTCTGCATGATTAAAGACCAACGTGCTGAAAAAATACAGTTGTGAGAAACAATAAAAGGGTAGTAAACTAATAGAAGACAAATTCTTTGTAAAATAATGGACCCTTGTGGTTTTAACAAGCTGCTGTTGTAGGCTGCTTTTCCTTTCTGTAATCTTTGAAATGTATGTATATTGCTGTAAAATTAAATACTATTGTAGCAATAGGGAAACAATAAATAGATTGTTGTTTCACTCCCTGGTGTGAAATGGAGGCAACCACAACATTATCTTTTCCTCAGACACATTAAACCAACAAGCAAAACAAAAAGTATCTGGTTCACCAAACATGATCTGAATGTTTTAATAAGCTGTGGAATATAACCTCAAAATGTTATATGAGAGATCAATCAACATCGAGGAGCAATTAGTGAGATAATGGGCAAGTGCTTAAAAGCCAACACCTGCTTTTATCCTATACTCACCGGGAGAACACAGCATGGGTCTAATATGACCGGCACAGACATTTTGCCCTGAAGGTTGAGCTTGGTGAGGTAGAACACCTTTTCCCCGAGCACCTTCTCCTTCTTCATCCGCCGCATGCTGTAAAGGCGGAATCGGAGGGCGTAGTTGCTGATCATCTCCGACTCGACGTGGCTGAAGCGAAAGGTCTCGGTGAAGATGGGGCACGGGCCTCTCTGGATTCCCGTCTTGGCCCTTTGCTTCTTGGTCGGCAGCAGCACCAGGTGGACCTGCCAGGAGATGTTGCCGGTGCGTTTGTGGGAGGGAAGGTCCGTCACCGCCATGATGGTCAGCGCCAGCTGCTGCTCCTCCGAGTCGTAGTCAAACACCACATCCAGGGTGCCGTATTTTGCGATGGGATCAGGCTCATAACCTTTAGGGAGCTGTGCTGCTGATCCACGGGCTGACATATCCTAAAGAAATCGGTGATACGTTAAAGGGATAGTTCAACATTTTGGCAAATTGGACCATTACCATAATCCCTATAGTCATAGCAGTAGGTTCATTACCTTTAATTGTCAGTGTAACCTATTTTAGAACAGCGGAGCAGAGCCGTGAGCTGCTCAGAGCTACTCTATGGAGGCTAATGGGATTTCTTGGTTTCCCTCATCAAACTCATCAAATACACAATCCAACAACTCTAAAACGCTCTGGTGGACAAGTTGTGACCTGCACATTCACCACGCTATGAGATAATAACAGAACGTTACCAGACAGAGTTGTTTTAGAGGTAAATACAGAGATTGCTTGATGAAAAACTGCCCCTGAAGGCAATGCGCATCAGCGGTTTTGCATGAATTTACCTCTAAAAACAACTCTGTCTGGTAACGTTCTGTTATTATCTCATAGCGTGGTGAATGTGCAGGTCACAACTTGTCCATCAGAGCGTTTTGGAGTTGTTGGATTGTGTATTTGATGAGTTTGATGAGGGAAACCAAGAAATCCCATTAGCCTCCGTAGCGTAGCTCTGAACAGCTCGCGGCTCTGCTCCGCCGTTCTAAAAATAGCTTGCACCAACAATTAAAGGTAACGAACCTACTGCTATGACTATAGGGATTATGGCAATGGGCCAATTTGCCAAAATGTTGAACTATCCCTTTAAATGTTTATGTCACACCAAGGAATATTTGAGTTATGTATGGATATAAAGTCACTAGTATTTACCTCTGGGCTGAGGACGGCGGTGCTGTCACTGGGTACATCCTCCTCATAGCCCTTGTTGAGGTAACTCTCAGTCTCGGGGCCGTCACTGCCCTCACTAGGACATTTACTGAAGGACAGGTGAGGACTGCCGCTGGTGTGGGATAAATCACACTTGGCATCTCCCAGGTCGGACAGCGTGCAGGACATTCGTGGAGAGCCATTCTCGTCCTGATAGGGCGGTGGCTGAAGCTCATCCAGTGGTGGCGTTCGTCTCATCCGCTGGATGCAGTTGACTGGTTCGGAGGAAATCAAATGAGACTTAAAGGACTACAACAATATACCGTACATACAATTATATATCGTGGTATGTGAGTTCTTATTTCAACCACCTGAGGAAAGCCAACTGTGGTTCTTGCTCTTTGTACAGTAGCCAAAGCAGGTCTGACAATGACAGCACTGATCAGTTGGTCAGATGATTGAGAGCAATCCTTGAAATTTGGTGCGCACGGTCTCCAGAAAATCCTACTGACTTTGGCAATTCCCTGGTATTTACTCACTTTGCCAAGTATCTCACCATACAGTAGATGAATTGCTACATAACGTTACATACTGTGTATTTTGTGAAGGTTAATATTTAAACTGTGGTAACGGCTGTCTGCGACTACCAGAGTGAAATGTTTAATTGAAACCTTACAAGAAAGAAGGGAAATTCAAAGGTGGTGATGTAATACAAATACACAATGCTTTTATTCCAACTTGTCAAGATTTAGGTTTCAGCAAATGATCTTCTTGAGGAGTAGGATTTTTACAAAACCCCTGATCTGTGCACATTAAAACATATGATCTATGAGTGCAAAGCTTTTGTTGTCATAGACAGCAAAAGCTGAAAAAATGAAACATTTTAGATCTATAAAATTCCATTAAATTTTAAGTATAACCAATGGAAACTATATATTTTTAGCTTTGATTTTAAAGTATCAACTGTGAAAAAAAAAAAAAAAAATATATATATATATATATATATATATATATATATATATATATATATATATATATATATATATATATATATATATATATATATATATATATATATATCTGTGTATTTATTGAAAAGCCACTTTCCCCACCTTCCAAACTACACTGTATACTGAGTGTGCATTGATTTTATTTTGAAAGAGATTGGGTTTCACTCTCAAGTATTCTAATTTATGTTCAGTAACAGTGCAAGATGAAAGTACGGGGATGTTGTAATTATTATACAGAATTAACAGTAGATTACAACAGTGCAAAGGCTGAACACTCATCGCTGAAGGCTTACAGTCAATAATGCATGTTTAATTCTGCTGGGTCTCATGTGATGTTTTACTGTATGTCTATTTACAGATGCTCTAAGTCAGAATGAATGTGTCAGTATATTAGGTTATTTTCAGGTATAACATGCATTGTAATGTTCATGTAATTCTTAGGCGTTGAGTTGCACAGAATCATTTTTACCACAGATTTTATTTTCACTGACAAACAGAACATCCTCTGCCCCTCCTCATGAGCATAATTGGCTCTGTGAGACAACCTACATACAACATCACATAAAGATCTGAACTGAATACTTCTTAATCTGCCACAGATCTCATGCCTCTAACCTTTCTAAACGATTCAGTTGCCCGCGAGGCAAAGAAAAAGGCTATACTGAGCGTCGCCGTGGCACCTAAACAGA
Organism: Trachurus trachurus; assembly: GCF_905171665.1. Classification (NCBI taxonomy): domain Eukaryota; kingdom Metazoa; phylum Chordata; class Actinopteri; order Carangiformes; family Carangidae; genus Trachurus; species Trachurus trachurus. The sequence continues at coordinate 20,433,502 of NC_139907.1, forward strand.
ACGTTGAATAGTGTTGCCAGCTGCATTCGCAAATCTGCCTCCCTTGTCCAATTTGGATTCACAAAAATTGAGCAGCCGATGCTAATACTCCCGTAGGGACACTGGGAGAGAGTGCTTTATACTTAGTCTTATGCAAAAAAAAGGGAAAGAAAACAAAAGATAAAGAAGAAAATAACTTGGGGAAAAAAACCCTCTTCTTATGCTGTCTCCTAACTTTTAGAAAAAGCCAACGCTATGGTGACGTAATCCACCGCGACTCATTGTTCAAGCTTTCTCCCAAGTTCTTGAAACTTTCGCTCTTAATAATGTCAGCGAGACACCACCTCAAAGTGGCACATATCAGTGGCAGGATAGAGGCAAAGGAGTCTTAACTAAGTGTCATGGAGGGCTTGATAAAAGGAGCAAATCCATTTTGAGCAGCTTTTTTCCTGCTGAGCCGGGGGCGGTTGATTTGATGGAAGTTGCTGTGTAAGAGCACTACTCTTTTCTCCAGCCCGCTAATTGGGATGGTTACTATTCCCCCCTCTCGTCTAACCCGCCCTCCCTTCACAGAGTTTCATCCCCTCTGCACTGGCAGTTGCCTTGTTTTGCCCTCTTGTACCTCTGCAAATGGGGAAACAGTTGAGCTTTGTGAATCTTGACAGTGAAACTCAGGTATAAATATCGGAAGAGACAAATGAGAGAGGGGATATTTTATTGTTGTGCCCACGGTTGTAAGGAGGGAAAACACAGGTGACCTCTTGTAATGTAAGATGTAAGAGGTGAAATCAACTGAGTACACACATTTTACTGAGAACCTCCACATACATTTTTTTTGTATTATTTTGCGAAGGGTTTTAAATGTCCATGTCTTTAAAAATCAGTCTCAGCTCTATGGCCTCCTTTTTAATCAGCCTTAAACTCTTGAAAGAATGAGTCTGGAAAAGAATGGAAATAATTTTCTGGGAAATGAGAAAGTTTATGTTATTGTCATATTTGTTAATATAGATAGGTAATTAGCCTATCTTAGCATAAAGACTGCTAGCACGTGGATATAGCATGCATTGCTCCAACCACACCTCAGAAATATACCCATTTCAGATGTATCATGATGCATTGTTCTATTGTCGTAGTCCTGCCTCTTGTGCTTTTATCTCCATTGTTTTTATGTCTAACATCAACCTGCCAATGGGACTGGGGATGGAAATTAGCCACTTGGCTACAATCCCACATATTTACACGACAGTGTTCATCAATATGTACTGTTCCCTCTTAATCTGAATAGCATAGGTTGAAATAATAAATTCCTACACTATTTCAGAGTAGGTCTTTGGCTATTTAATGCACAGAAAAACAGTTAGCCCATGCCATTCTACTGTATGAAAGCTTTATTTATTAAGCTTATTTCTACACTTTACACTTTTATATGTCTTTTTTATATGTCACTTTACACTTTTATATGTCTTAGCATGATTTTACGTGACAGAAGATTAGATTAGGTTGTTTAACATTATTCTTAAGTTTTCTGAAAATGTCTTTCCCATTGTGTTTTGCCATCACAATGGGAAATGATTGGCATTGTATTACTGTACTGCAGCAGATGAAGACATTGTTTGCACTATTAGCTTGAGCTCACCAACACCATCATTTGCATGTGAAAAAGGAAAATGGGGAACACGTGTTGAGTGAGTGATGTGTTGAACCTAAACTAGTGACACTAAATCTGTCTCTGACCATTGTGCTGCAGTGTAGTGAGGACCTTGTCACATTGTAAATGTTATAAGAAGCGGCCCACTACTGTTTCCTCTGAGAGCTTGTTTGGCTAATCAAACAGTGCCAACCGCATGGCTCTAAAAAAATACTTTTTAATTTTAGCTTTTCAGTATTTTGAAATTTAATTCAATATCAGTAACCATTCTAGGAAACATGTTTCAAACATCAGCCAACTCGTTAACATGTTGTATCCAGATTAAATCACTGATTCAGAAAATATAGTGTCATATGACAAAGGTGTGATTTAAAGGATAAATGGTCTTGATTTAGGCCTGATTTAGCAACGTTAGGTATTTGTTGAACAAAAATAAAATTTGAAAATGTATTTAGCTTCTTTCAGCCATACAAGGGGACTGGAAGTTATAAAATTCTAACCAATTTTCAGGTTTTGGGGCAGCATGGTAGTTATCTTCAACCAATCTGGCCCAAATTCCACCCGCTTAGTTTCAATTTGAGGCAAAAATCTGACCGAATCCATAAAGTTTATGTGACACATTCAGGTTACTTTCAAGTGCCACTGACAGTTCACTGCGTAATAGCTCTGGGTGACATGATGTGTCTCTGAACTTTTCTCATCCGCCGGTCATGACAGTGTGCTAACCTCAGAGAGAAGAAGCTGGTCCAGACAAACCTCTGATCATTTCTTTGCTGCATCCTATTTTAGGAGGCTTCCTATTTTGAGAGCGGAGCCACGGGGGCACCCATCCTCTCTGATTCTGCAGCCTCTGCACAATCCTCCACATGTATAATACATATGTCCTGAGGATGAAGCTCTTCATACTCAGACAAACAAAGCAGCAGGGGGAGCTGAGAAAAAAAATATTACAGGCGCCTCTGAACTTTTACGACAGCTTGTTTGAGATTAATGAAATGAATTCTACCCAGAGTCAATAAAAACTGCCTTCAACTATATAATGGAAACATCCCCTGTCCGCATTTTCCATATTTTCTGTTTGCAGAAAGAGTGACCTTATGTCAGCACGGGCATGAGGCTGCTGCTTCATCTTTGCTAATCCACGATGGCTTGCTGAGATCCATGATGACTTGGTGGGAGAGAAAACCACAGCCATTAAAGCCTTACCACAGGGAGGAAAATAATGAACCTCTGTACTTTCAACCAGAGTGCCGCCATGGATGGACAGAGTTTTCACTTCACTTGGCGAAGATTAGATTAGTGTGTTGCGGATTAAAAACAACCTGACTGTATTAATCTGATGAAAGAAAATAAATAAATAAAAGCAGGAAGTTTACAGAAGCTGCAAATATAACAGAGTTTCCTTGTTTGGATGTGTTTTTTTTTGTGCCCTAGATAACCTGCTTCAAACCTTGAATTTTCACTATAATCCTTCAAACCTTTAAGGGTATCTGAATCACACTAACATAGTTAAAATGTTGTCATATAAATAAACCAAGTAAATTTCAAATTATTGCTGCCAGGCACAATGACTCAAACCTGCCTCTCTCTCTTCTCTTCTCTCCACTCCTCTTCTCTTCTTCTTGACTGTCGGGGTGCATGCTGGGAGTGTGTGTGCTGCGGAGTGAGTCCTGAGTGAGAGTGGCTGGTGGTGAGTTTTCGGTGGTTTTCAAACTTTTCCCTCTGGTTTCTGACTGTGCTGGATGGTTGCATTGTAGGTTTTGTGACAGTTATTGTACTAGTGGGCTCGGAGCCGGTGTCCCCGGCGGGGATGGCGTCCTCGCGGAGGAGGGCGCCGTCTCTCTCCATCCGACACGCGGTTCGGGTCCAGCCTGAGCCGTCGGTGCCGGTGGAGGAGGTTCTGCTGGCGGCAGGAGACCGCGTGGGGCATGAGAACCTGAGCTACGCCTCCAGGCTAAACCGGAGTGTGGTGGTGTTTCTGAAGGAGGAGAGGTTTGTGGCGGAGCTGATAGCGAGCGGGGTCACGCTGAACGGGGCTTACCTGCAGGTCTCGCCGCTCGCTGCGCCCTCCACCCGGGTCATTGTGTCAGGTGTTCCCCCGTTTATCCCGGACGAGCTGCTGGAGGAGCAGCTGTTGCGCTTTGGGAAGCTGGCGAGCGGGTTTAAGACGGTAGGTTTGGGCTGTAAGAATGAGAAACTGAAGCATGTGCAGTCCTTTAGGAGGCAGGTGTTTATGTTCCTCACGTGTCCGTCTCAGACGCTGGAGGTTTCATTCAGGGTCAGACATGAGGAGGGACATTACATGGTGTACGCCAGCACTGGTAGAATGAAATGTTTTGAGTGTGGAGATGTGGGCCACAAGCGGACTGCGTGTCCTCGCAGGGCGGCCGAGGCGCGCCCCGGGCCCGCGGCAGCAGCGGACGCCGCTGCGGAGGACGCGGCAGACACCGCGGCTCCGGGGGAGGGCGATGCCCCCCCGCCGGACGCAGCCGATGTCACGGAAGAGCAGAGCGGGCAGGAAGAAAGTCAGGCTGGGGAACAGGAGGCCGAGACAGGCGGGGAAGCAGGGAATGAAGACAGGGCAGCAGCTGCAGCAGCTGCAGCAGCTACAGCAGCGGAGGGACAGGGAGGAGCAGAGGAGGTGAATGGAGAGGGTTCAGGAAGCAGCAGAAGACAGACAGCTTCATCTGAACACAGTCAGGCTGCTGCAGACGGAGACTCAGGTGCAGTGGAGGGGGATGAGGATATGGACTTTGAGACCGACTCTGACTGTGTCTCTGTGGCAGATTCCCAGTCAGGGGGTGGAGATCTGTACACACTGGAGGACATTAACCTGTTCCTCGATGAGACCTTTGGTAAGTCTGTGAAAGTGGCTGATCATTTTCCTGATGTTCAGAAGTTCATTAGGAGTGTGTCGACTCTACAGAGGGTTGTTGGCTTGGACTTGTTGGATGAGAAGAAACGTTTTCGGTTAAAGAAACACTTGACAGGGCTCAGGAAAGTGATTAGGGCAAACAGAGGGAAAGGGTCAAAAAGGCGAAAAATTCGTAAGTAAAATGATGATGATTGTGTTGCACCTGGTGGTCCTTCTCTTACTGTCTCTTTTTTCTGTCTCCATCTTTCTCTCTCAGTTTAAGATGCATCAGGTGAGGTTAGGCTCTTTAAACATTAACGGGGGGAGGAGTCAACAGAGGAGGGCGGTTATTTCAGAAATGATCACACAGAAAAAATTGAATATTATTTTTCTTCAGGAAACACACAGTGATGTAGGGAATGAGACAGACTGGGGTTTGTGGTGGCAGGGGCAGTATGTCCTGTCTCATGGGACGAATTTATCTGCCGGTGTGGCCGTCCTCTTTTCTCCAGGGCTGAACGTCCACATCCTGTCCACCACAGAGATAGAGACAGGCAGGGCTGTAGCAGTCAGAGCAGAAATACAGGACATCTCCTTCTGCTTTGTAAATATTTATGCTCCGAACCAGGGCTCACACAGGCTGGACTTTTTCCAGAAAGTAAAAGATTTCTTGCAGCAGTGTGATCAGAGTGAATGTGTGGTGATGGGGGGCGACTGGAATTGTACTACAGATTTCACAGTAGACAGGACAGGGGAGGAGCCTCACCTGCAGTCGTCAGCTTTATTGTCACGGGTGGTTTCAGAGTCAGGACTGGTGGATGTGTGGAGGCTTAAACATCCTCAGGCGAGGCAGTATACCTGGGTAAGGGTGGTCGATGGGAGGGTGAGGGCAGCCAGGCTGGACAGGCTGTACATCAGCCATGGCTACAGCAACAGGCTACTGAGCAGCCATATTATCCCAGTAGGTTTCACTGACCATCATCTAGTCATTGTAGATTTTCACAGCTCACCAACCACCAGAGGCAGCTCCTACTGGCACTTTAATGTGAGGCTGCTACAGGACCAAGGTTTCTGTCAGACTTTTCAGACATTTTGGGGAACATGGAGGGACAGGAAGAGGGAATTTGTGTCTCTGAGTCAATGGTGGGAGGTGGGAAAGGCTCACATTAGGGTTTTCTGTCAGCAATACACAAGTCACTCCACAGCAACAGTCAGGAGAGTCATTAAGGACCTAGAAAGGGAAATTGGGGATTTGGAGAGCAGTGTTCTTACTGGCAGCAGCACAGACAGTAGCAGACTTCAGCTTAAGAAGCAGGAACTAGGTTCTTTCATGCAGGAGAGGGTTAAAGGGGCCCTGGTCAGGTCTCGTTTTATAAATATTAGAGACATGGACGCTCCCACTTCTTTTTTCTTTAATTTGGAGAGGTCTGTGTCGCGGACCAAGCAGATGGTCTGTCTCCGCCTCCCTGATGGCTCTTTATCCACGGACCCGGTGAAGATGAGGCAGCATGCTGTGGATTTTTACAGCGCCCTCTACAGGAGGGAGGACTGTTCCAGAGAGTGTGTGGACGAGCTGCTGCAGGACCTCCCTCAGCTGACGTCTGGGGACAGAGCCGTGCTGGATGCTGAGGTCTCTCTGGAGGAGCTCACCGCTGCTGTGGCTCAGATGGCTTCTGGTCGGGCTCCTGGACTGGACGGACTCCCGGCGGATTTTTATAAACATTTTTGGAGGTGTCTTGGAACTGACCTGTGTGAGGTGCTGCGAGAGTCCTCTCAGACCGGCATCTTACCAACATCATGCAGGCTTGCAGTCCTCTCACTGCTGCCTAAGAAAGGCGATCTGGCTTTGCTGGAGAACTGGAGACCGGTTGCTTTGTTATGTACTGACTACAAACTTTTATCCAAAGTGCTGGCAAACAGACTCAAGGGTGTGATGGGAATAATAGTCCACAGGGACCAGTCATATTGTGTACCGGACAGAACCATCACTGACAATCTTTTTCTTGTGAGAGACTTACTGGACATTTGTAAATTGCATAACATGGATGCTGGTATCATCTCTTTAGATCAGGAGAAAGCGTTTGATCGAGTTGATCATAGTTTTCTTTTTTCCACGTTAAGAGCTTTTGGTTTTGGAGATGGTTTTGTTTCACTGTTGAGTTTGTTGTATAGTGAAGCTTGTTGTTTGGTCAAGGTGGGGGGGGGGCTGAGCTGTCCAGTGCAGGTACAGAGGGGCATTAGGCAGGGGTGTCCACTCTCTGGTCAGCTGTACTCGTTGGCCATTGAGCCATTTCTGGCCAAGTTAAGATCTAGGCTGTCTGGGATTAGTTTGCCGGGGTTGCTTCACCGGCCCCCACTGGTGGTTTCGGCCTATGCTGATGATGTTAATGTTTTTGTCCGGAATCAGGGAGATGTGTCTGTTCTAACACATGCCTTGGATCTTTTCAGCAAAGCTGCTTCAGCAAGGGTAAATTGGGGGAAAAGTGAGGCTTTGCAGTTGGGGGCGTGGGGGGAAACAGGGGCACCGGTGTTACCAGGGAACCTGAGCTGGGGAAGGCAGGGCATGAAGGTGCTGGGGGTGTTTCTGGGGAGTGAGGAGTTTCAGAGGAAGAACTGGGAGGGTGTGATGGAGAAAGTGTGTGCCAGACTGTCTAAGTGGAAATGGTTGCTCCCTCAGCTCTCCTACAGGGGCAGAGTCCTGATTGTCAATAACTTGGTTGCCTCGACCCTTTGGCACAAGCTGAGGGTCTTGCAGCCACCGAGGGGCCTGGTCGAAGCCATCCAGAAGAAGATGGTGGAGTTCTTCTGGTCGGGACACCACTGGCTGAGAGCAGCGGTGCTTCACCTGCCGGTACATGAGGGTGGACAAGGCCTGGTGAACATCGCAGCACGGGTCGCGGCTTTCAGGCTGCAGACGGCCCAGAGATTGCTGTACAGTTTTGGTCTGCCGTGGATGGACACAGCCTGCTTGCTGCTGAGGAGGGCCGGTCGTCTCGGGTACGATAAACATCTGTTTCTGCTTGAGCTCAGCTCAGTGGACTTAAATGGTTTGACAGCGTTTTACCAGTCGGTGCTCGAGGCGGCGCAGGTCTTCACGTTCCAGCGGAAGGCTGTTTTAACACCTGGGATGTGGCTCTTTGAAGAGCCACTGCTATGGAACAGTTTTATCTCTTCGGGGGTCCTGTCCTCCGACAGCCTCAGGATCAGACTGAGGGAGGCCGGCTGCGTGAAGCTGGGGCACCTCCTAAGGACCTCCATCCCCCACCTGGCAGAGCGACTTAGCATCAGGTCCAGCAGAGTGCTGCACAGGCTGGTGGCAGAGGTCTGTGGGTCCCTGCCGGAGGTTCTTAGGGGGTTCGTGAAGGACCGGACTGTTCTGGACCAGTGGGATGAGCAGCATGAATATGTGTTTCCGGCCCTGATGGTTGCTCCTGCGGTTGGCCAGTGGCGTGAGGAGGAGGACCTCCTGCTTTCTCTGAGGACCCCACAGCTGGGAGACCTGGAGTCTCTGGGGAGAAAGGAGGCGTACAACATCGTCCTGAAGGTGGCAGGCCTGCGCTCTCTGGCCGAGTTGAAGGTGTCGAGGTGGACTGAGTTTTTTGGCAGGGGCTCTTCTCCAGGAGGTTGTTGGCGGTCCCTGTACAAACCCCCCGTTGAAAAACGGACGGGCGACCTCCAGTGGAGGATTGTACATGGGGCCATAGCTACAAACAGGTATCTGGCACACCTTGATCCTAGCACGGGGGTCAGCTGCTCCTTCTGCTCTGAAACTGAGACATTACAACACCTGTTTGTCCAGTGTCCCAGACTGGAGCCTCTGTTCAGGCTGCTGCAGGGCTGGGTGCAGGGGTTAGGGGAGCACTTCACTTTCTGTTTATACATCTATGGGCCACGCTACTCTGCAAGGAAGAAGGCAACACACACACTCATCAACTACATCTCAGGGTTATCAAAGCTAGTCACTTGGAAAACACGTAAGAACAGGGTGAGGGGTCAGGGGTCACAGGAGGTGGTGGCTATGGTAACAGGGATGCTGGCAGCTCGGCTGAGGGTGGAGTTCAGTTACTACAAGCTGACGGACCAAATAGAGGGGTTTGTGAAGACCTGGGCTGTGAATGGTGTTCTGTGTTCGGTCCAGGAGGACTCGCTAGTCCTGAGTTTCTGAGTCTTTTTCTGTTGTTGTCATTTGCTCAGTTGATTATGTCCTGTTTTGCTCTGTCGCAATTGTGTGATTGAATTTGATAGAGTTGTGTGACATAGTATGGACTGATAATTAAAGTTTGGTTTTAAAAATCAAAAAATCTCTCTCTCTCTCTCTCTCTCTCTCTCTCTCCCTCTCAAGGACTCTCACTGCTGAAAACGAGTCAGCTATGACTTTGTCCAAAAACAAAACAAAGTCTTGAATACAGTGTGAACTCCTTTGAAATGCTTTCAGTGAAAAACCTTTGCTGTCTAGCTAAAGGTCAGTTAAGATTTGTATGAAGGCTGCGCAACTGAACAGAACAGAGCAGTAAATTACCTCTTTGATTATTTAACAGTGCTAGCATTTTGTTTTTAATGGAACATCAACCCTGACAAACACATTGTTCATTTTGAAGTGCCACAAGGTGGCGAAAGGTCAACAGCAGGAGAAGATTCATAGTGACCAGCTACCATAAAGCAGAGGCAGGACTTTTATTTAAAGTTTAATGTGAAGATTAATCAATCACGACAATAATGCTAAAATGACATACTTGTCTTTAAAGGGCTATGAGACAAAAACCATGTCACTGCCGTTTAAAATTAATTTGGAAAGTCATTCATTTTGGCTCAACAGCCACATGAGGCACCTTTTAGGATTGTTTTTGAAAGAGCCAGCTTTCTACAGTATATCACCGCTGAGCCACAAGACATAGATGGACTGATAAACTGATAAAATGATATGTATGATAAAAATACGATGAATAATTGGCAGTCAACAGGCACGGAGATAAATGAGCAATAATCTGATTTTGTTCTGACAAATTGTCCCTGTTGGTGGACAGCAACGAATCAGTAATCTAGATTGCTTGTTCTCATCACTGTCAGAGAGCCACTTGACTGTCAGACAAGAATCATTGATTAGCTCTTATCCTTAAAGCCTCAGAATGAAGAATCAGTGCGGCTCGGGGACAGTGATTAAACGAGGCTCTTGTGTTTTTGTTTTGGCACATGTCCTTTAAGAGAAAACCTGGTAGTATTCAAATGAAATCATTCAGGAATTTCTGTGCATGTGTATGTATACAAATTTAAATTCATTTGAATATCTAATAATCTATGTAAATAAAACTGAACCGCTTGATATCCCCAGTTCAGATTTGTAAGGCAGTCCCATGCATCTGAACTTCGACTGAGGATGACAGAGACCATCTAGTGGTTATGAGGAGATGCACAACTTTTGCAGCACTTGCATAACAACAACCTTGTGCAGCGTGTTTGCTTCTTTACTAATGGAGTCAGAAGCATGTCATGCACTATTTATCCCTCAGCTATGAGTTCAAACATTGCTTTAAATAGATGGAGCCAGACACTCAGCCTTGGAACCCACTGTCTTATATAACACAAAGCTGGTTCAGACGTGATTCACCAGTCGAGGACCCTGACAAAGATTAGATTGTTTTTGTCTTTGAAAAACAGTGGGAGATATAAACATGGCTGATTCCTTGTCTGACGATGTCAAAGACGGCGCGCCATGTTTGTGGCTTTGTGTGCGTTCAAACAAATCTACACTGTTAGCATCTGCCACCTCCACCTCAGCCACCACTGATTGGATGTTACATTATACAAATAATCTATCACTCGCTCTTGCAAGGTGTTGTTACAAACCACCTCATCCATATATTCCCCTTTTTCATTGCTTTTACATTTCCTGGAACAATTTTTATTGGCTTATTTATTCTGTTCTATGTTATTTTGATCTTAACATTTACTCTTTTATATCATATACCATGTATTATATATACCATAAAATAATATTACCATCCTTTGAAAGAATAATCTTGATTATACATTTTCTTTATGCTGGTAACTACTGAGTTTTTGTCTTGTTGTTTTTATACTTGAGTGTGTTTACATGGATTTAAAAAAAATAAACAGTGATCTGATGGATGTGCCATGTGGATTTCATTACATCTGGACATCAGTGAAGCTGGGCGTTTAACTAAGCCAAGTAAACTGGCTGCTGGCAGCAGGCACTGGTACTGAACTCCCTATCCAACTCTCAGTAAGAAAGTTAATCTGTGTCTTCCCTGAAATGTTGAACTATTTCTATGTACAACTACAGCAAACTGACTCAAACAACTTATCTTTTGAGTCTCTCAGTGATCTGAATGTAAATAACAAATAACCAAGGTATCATGCATCATTAAGCTCTCCCTGCCTCCCTTGCCTACCAGAAGCTTCCTTCTTCCGCTGTTGTTAACATTTCCATGTTTCCCACATTCTCTGTTATAAACTGTTTTCTTGTCTGTAACAACATCTATTGCACGTCTGTCCGTCCTGGGTGAGGGATCTCTCCTCTGTTGCTCACCCTGAGGTTTCTCTAATTTTTCCCTGTTAAAAGGGTTTTCTATGGAGTTTGTCCTCAGTCGATGTGAGGGTCTAAGGGCAGAGGATGTTGTTTTGATGCCATGTAAAGCCCTTTGAGACAAACTGTTTGTAAAAACGGGCTATACAAATAAAATTGCCTTGCCTTGCCATGTGAAATCAAATATGTTACTGATATGACTGATTTAAATGTAGGCTTTAGTTGAAGTGTGTGGTACTTTTATAGGTTACATAAATCACAAACACACACTTTCAGTATGAAATATTCCAACAGATGAATAAGAGAACAAAATGACTAATCCAAATAGGTCACTGCCCGTGTTCTCCTGCGGTACGGTCTATGGAAATAAAAAAGAGAGAGGGAAGAGCTTCATCCACCACAGTAAACACCTTGTGATGACGAATCTGGCAGATGGGAAACAGAGATGCGTTAAATAAGGGAGAGAAAAAATAAATAAATAAAAGAAAGAAAGAAAAAAGAAAAAAGTGTGAGGCTGCGGCTGTGCAGATTATGCAGACAGTTGACTGTTTCACAACCCTCCCACGGAGAGTGTGCTGAACGGGAGCTTCGCTTTGATCACCTCTCTGGATTAACTGACAGTGCGCGTCAGTGTGTGCAGTTTCGTGCGGCGCGGGTTGTGTTTGTTGGCTCGGCGGAAGCGCAGGAGAGTCTGTGCGAGCGACTCGAGCTCACTGTGGTGATAAGAGGGAAATATCTGTTCTAATCTCACTGAAACTTTTGATTGTACAGTTGAGGGGGTCCTCTCTGCGGATGTTCTTGGAAAAAATAAACCCAAATTTCAAAGTGACTGTACGGAGCAATGACCTAAAAGATACAGATGAATACTAACAAGGGAAAGTTTTTTTCTACTTCGCTTCAAACCGATCTTACCGTCATCAGCAGAAGCTTCGCTGCTGTAGCCGTCATAATCGGCGGTCAGGGGGCTGTACTTCTGTCGGCTCTCCCAGCTGAACCCTCCTGCGTGTTTGACGTTAGCGGCTGCCTTGGCTCCTCCTCGGAGGCCCTGGGAGCGGCTGACAGCTTCCTGATACTGACCCATCACTTCATCCTCACTGTCCGATGATGAGCCCTGCAGGTCGGCGTCAGAGTAGGCCTTGTCTGTTTGGGGGTACAGAATGACAGCCTGGTTACTGTGGGACATGCTGCGATGCAAAATGAAAGAAAAAGAAAAAAGAAGAGTGGGTTGTTGATTAAAATCTAACTGACTGGCAGCGTCTAGTGGCCAAGATTGTGCATTGTTAGAATGACACTTACTCTAATCAACAAGGAAATTTAATTGAAGAAAGACATTTATTTACTAGATAGATAGATAGATAGATAGATAGATAGATAGATAGATAGATAGATAGATAGATAGATAGATAGATAGATAGATAGATAGATAGATAGATAGATAGATAGATAGATAGATAGATACTTTATTAATCCCAGTAGGGAAATTCAGGTGTCTCTCGCTCATCCAGACAATTAAAACAAACAAACAAACGCAGACCAGTACATACAATAACGGGACAATAAAAATAACACAAATGAATACTGTTCTGCTGTACAAAATAAAAAAGATCAATCCTGTGCATACGAGTGTAGATTTTTGGCATATGTTGATTGAACCTCCTGAGCAGAGAGCTACCTTACATTCAGTCAAAGCTTTGTTAAGGTGCTACACTCAAAAAGCGTTAAAATAAAAAAAGGAAGATCTACACACTGAAACAGCCTTTTTCTATTTTCACTATCTAGATCTTAACCGGTGTTTTGTATGTGTTGAATTCACAGAGAAAATTACAGGATGTCATGAGTCGTTTCCATTTATGGCTCTGGGTGTCGTCACACTGTGATGTAATTCATTCTCAAAGGTGTCTGCTGTTTTATTTTTAATCCTTTTCTTATCGAGGGTTGTACGGTGCAAATAAATATGAGTCCTGACATGCATTGAAAGAGGAGATGGATAATGATCTGATCTGAATGACAGAGTTTTCTCTGGGAGCATCACCTTGTATAGTATGGATATTTGAACTGTTTGAATTTGTAATGGATTTCACTGCATCTACTCTGCCCAAAGCTCATCTTTGATATTTTACAGAGAAAATCCTGCTGTTGTTTACTGACAAGATTTCAACAAAGACACAATATCTTACAGGGCAGCAGTTTTTATCATCAAGCCAACAAATAATGCTGCATTGGATATAATATAACAACAAACATATGTTTGTATGATCACAACCCAACAAAAAACACTACAAAGACATTCAAAGAGAATATTTAAAAGTTAAGTTAAGTAGCATTATCTGAATTTCACAAACGTTAAAGTTCCGAGCTACAGACACTTGAGGGTTTCTGGCAACGATCATGTTGCCATGGCGCTCTATCCATCATCAGACATATTATGCAACATAGTGCCTTGTTACGAAACACAAAAATATTTATGGAAACAGGCTATATGAAAAAAACAACATCCATACAGAAAGATCTGACAGACATATATCTGAGGGAAATATATTGGTAATGATTTCTAAATGATAATCTATGAGCCATATAATTGAAAATGACGATTGATAAATGAGACTATAGCTACTGTACAGTATATGCAGTTGTGGTCTTAATTTGCCCTGCACTACTGAACGGTGTTTCTGTTTTTCTCATATATATTTAAAAGGGGAAAAGACAAAACAGAAAGGAAAACAAAATAGAAAAAAAAAAAAATCAAAACAACCACAAACAAAAGACGCTACTCAGTCTGTATATTCTTGCATATGTGTGTGAAATTGATCCCTCTATTTAATGTGTTTTTGAATATGTTGAATATGTTTTTGAATTGATTGAATATGGACTATGATTTGAATATGAATGTTTGTCAATGTATTGTGTGTCAGTGAAACATTACTTCAGCATACAGTAGGTGTAGTTGCCTTTACACTGACCAGCCACTGACACCAGCTGTAGTGTTACGTTTCATCCAGTAGGGGGCAGCAAAGCTTTAAAATGTTTCCCTTGCAGCCTGAATAATCTCTGTATTACTAACAGTGTTTGTAATGAGGAGTTTTAGTGTCAGATCATAAAGCATAGAAGAATTACAGGTTAAGTATCGTCAATAAAACTGACTGTAAAAATGACACGTCTAAACACGTACAGGACAGTTTCATTAGACTCTGTTATGATTAAATACATAAACACAACGAGACACAAGGAGATTCATTTGTGAAAAATAAAATTAATTTTCACATGTTGCCATTGAAACAGTCATGAACAGAGAAGAGCTTGATACAAAAACTGATTATGGAGCTATGTTACACTTAACTCCCTCCCTTTGATTTTAACCGAGTGTTTACCAGGTGGCTTCAGGGTAGCGCCGGCTCCCTGTGGGGGCTCCCCTGGGCCACCAACCTTTTAAACTTCTGAAGCCCCGTGGACACATGACGAGTAAACAGCCGTACATCTGTCAGCAACAGTAATCCCCTCGTGGGTTGAGAAAGGCCACTGCCAGTGGAAAATGTCTCCATGCAGAGGTCAGACCTCATGCTGTAGCCGGAGGCTCGGGTTCATCACTTTACAGGAACTTTACAAGTGACTCCAATCTGAATCTGATTCGGTGGCCAGATGAAACCCGTAGAAGCTCCCATGATACAACCCTGAATAGCTACAAGCATAAGTGTAGTTTGATTTATCACATTATATATCTCAGTGTTACTGAGTTTGCAAGATCGCAAATATGACCGCTTTACCCTGACCCAGTAATAACAGTAGAACTGAGTGCTAACGGTTAACAATTTCTCAAAACAGTGCAGGGTTGCTGAGTACTTGTAGCACCCACGGAAAGCAATCTAAAAATATATAATGCCATTTGCATGGTTCCTAAAATGTCTTTGGAAGAGAGAGAAAACAGGATTTGTGCAACATCAACATTACTGCTGTTGGTTTATAAGAGGAACTGGTATGTGTATAAATGCAGTCTTACCCTGCGCCTCTGTGTTTTTCCTGAAGTCATCAAGGCACTGAAGGTTCCCTGGGTTCTCTAGTGCCAACTTGTTGTTGAGGTACCAGAAGAGGAAGGTCATGAGGATGATGAAGAGGCCGATGGCTGTCAGAAACCCCAGCACCTCTGGAGAGACTGAAACACGGACATTAAAGTTAAAGTTGCTGTTGTTTGGTCGTTTTTAAATATGAGACAAATGACTCGACACACTCTGCTGCTTAGATTTAAAACACATTGCTAATAAAAACCATAGTTTCCTGTTTTTACCGTTTCTCCCTGCCCCGTTTACTAAGGCTCATTTTTTTTGCTTTTTAAACATAATTTATAATATTTGCCAGTGGAGGAGGCTCTACTTTTTATTTCAAGTGAATTGGTGTTTTACTAACATTAAACATAATGGATTATGTTCAGGGCTGTATGAGGTACTACTACTTTCATTGTAAAATGAATGTTTGTAATGCAATACAAAGAGTCATTATCCAGGATGAGAGAGAGGACAGAAAGAGGTTGTATCACTGTAGCGACAAAACCTGTTGGTTGCCATAGCAACAGGTTCAGGTGCAGCATCGCTCCAGACTCCAGACACACAGGCCAGTCAGAGCTCATAAATGCAACACTGACTGTCACACATCAGCAGATTCGGTTTATTTTGGAAATAAATATTTGACGCAAACAGACTTTGTTAAACCAGAAAGGAACCGGCTGATGAAAACTATCGGAGGGAGATTCTGACAGATCAGATCCAGCTCAGCTCTGTGACCTTCCACCTCCCATACGACCTTCAAACAGCTCCATGCAGACGCTGTGTGATCATCAGGTGTGGTCTCGGGGGAGACACCGAACCATCAGAGCGTTATGTTTGTCTTTTGTTCTTCTCTCTGATAGCAGATCAACATCAAAGTGATAGAATGAGCTTAAAGCTGCTGTCACCTCGTCATTTTTCATAAATAAAAAATAACAGTTTAATAGAACGTTTTCACTTTACAGATCTGCTCAAAAAAATATCTGACATTTTACACAGGAAAAATTATGTGTTTTAATTAGGGGCATAAAATTGCATTAATCACTTGCCAGCAGTGTGTCTCCAGAGTGGGTCGCTGACAATTCACAAACAGCTGCACATTAATGAGTGGAAACATTTCATCAAAACCTAAATGTCACTATGAGGGCCATTTCTGCTTTACTTTCCCTGGATAATGAGAACAGGCTGAAGTTAGTTGTGTAAATACACTGCTCTGTATTCTCTACACATGAGACGAGATGTGTGAGCGGAGCATCACTGCAGACAGCAGCCATGCAAAAGATGTGATACACTCTCATGCTATCAGTGGTAATTTCTGATTTACGCATAATACAGTGTTGTATTATATTGTCAGTGATTAATTTTCATTTAAGGAAACTCTTGAAAATCTCCTATTTATCTTGTTTGGCTGAACCACAATGGTGGGGACAACATTAAACTCACATATGTATATGTGTAAGCATAGAGACACACCATTTTAACGGCTGAGGGTTTAAAGAGGGAAGTGCACCCATGCCTGCCAGATACTACAAGGCCCATATGTAATGAGGCCTGTGGGTGCAACACACATGATGATTGCAGGATTTCACAAAACACAATGCGGATCATTAAACAAGCAAATCTGGTTGCACATAGTGTAAAATAAAATGGTAAATACATTTTCTTGTTCCCCTGGTAGATACAAACTGACATGCACAGCAAACACACAAAGAGGCTGAGACAGAAAACGTGAATTTCAGTGTAGTACAACTTTGTATGGATGAACTAGTATAGTCCAATCTCCTATATATGAATAATTTCAATATAGAATCAAGTGATAAAATGGGAATGTCCACCATGTTTCCGTTAAAACCCCTAAAGGTAAAGTAATTTAGATAGTGCAGACGTCTGAGACACTTTGATATCAGAGAGATAGCTGAAGGCTGACATCAGCAAGAAGACAGAGGTGATGAAAGAGACAAAACGAAAACGGGAGAGTATAGTACAACCAATTTTCAGCACGTTTTGAATGAACTCATTGCTCACTCTTAAAATTACTGTTGAGCTCATCCAGCGTGATGAATGAAACTCTATGCCACATGAAAATCAGTAAATTTTCATTTTGTGCAATTAAACTAAATGGCTGCCTTGGTACAGATGGAATATAATGAGCTCATTTGGCAAGAGGGCGTACTTCAGATGACGTCTTATTTTCTGATCAATGACAATGACGATGATGATGATGATAATTTGTAATGTTATTGTTAATGTTATGTTATTTCAAATAACATAACATTAACAATAACATTACAAATGTAATGTAAAAAATTTAATCGAGTCCCGGCCCTAGTTATTTGTAATGTTGATACGAAGCCTGAAACAATTAACTGAACTGGGCAATTACAGTAGTGTCACTGTGAACAACTTCACTGCCAGCACTTTTGCATTTCAGTCAAATGTTGTTTGTGCACACGGGGAACAGAGAGCTTAATATCTAAGTCTGATAAAAGGTAAGAGTAGACAGGTGTTCCTCCTGTGCTTGTGTGTGTGTTGTGTTTTTGCTGTGTTGGGCTTTGTGTTCAGCCATGGTCCTGTTGGGTGGAGCTGGAGGCCATCAGGGAAGTGGAGGCAGCTGGCCACTAGATTACATAAGACCTCCTCATCTCTGCACCACATCTGCTCCTGTTGGAGTTTGCCTTTTTTTGTGTGTTGAACTAATTTCACACTTCTTTGGTTAGTCTAGTTCTGGGTGCATCAGACATTTTCATCTGTACTGTTTGCCATTTTTGTTATCATTTAAAAAATGAACACTAATTACTAGTAAATGAAATTCCACTGTTTAGGTCCTTCCCATAATATGCTATGTGCAAACATCTACTTACTTAAAGTGATACAGCAACATTTTTTTTCGTGTCTTGCCTCACTCCCGAGTCCATGACAAGCAGATAGACACCATCCTTTCAACTGTGCGTGCAGTAACAAGGGTTATAGAGCCTGTATTGCCCGTAATTAGCTTAGCTCAAACGCTGGAAGTAGTGTTAGCCTGCCTCCTACCCGAGCCGAAATCAGCAGTCAGAAGCTGATTTCATTTTAGCTCTAAACTCTGTAAATATATCACTTTATCGACATTTCAAACATTTTTAGGCGAGAAAGTAGCCGTTTAGATCAGCAGTGTTTCGTCAACCAGCTGTTGACAATGGGCACATGACGTCTGTCCGACTACCCATTTCTCCGACCATACATTTCTTTATTTTTGCGTCCATTAGTCCGACCTCCCACTTCTCCGACTTAAGTAGCCCTAACCCTTAACCTTACCCTAAACCTAACCTTAACACTGTAGAATGGGTAGTCGGAGAAATGAGCCGTCGGACTTTTGGGCAGTCGGACTGATGTATGCTCCCCGTTGACAATTTTGTTCGGACAAATTTGGCGCTACTCAAGCTAGCCGTTGTGACCAACGTACTTCCGGTTACTTTCACAAAAAAAAACACCCATTGCCCTTTACATACAGAAAACCATGACATTAGAATTTGTGCTTTTACTTTGAAATAGGAAGCTAACCTACCCTCGATGTAGCTAGCTTGAACCAAAATAAACCGTCTTTGCTTGAACCCTCCATTTTGACCGCTCAAGATGCCTGCCTTACCGGGCGGAGAGTTTTGTCAGCTCTGAGACGAAGATCGGTCCGTTTAGAGTTGCTGAAGAGTCAGTGTCTCTGATGACTTTAGGTGGAGGCAGGCTAACACTATGCACTTCCAGCGTTTGAGCTAAGCTAATTACAGGCGATACGGGCTCTTCCTCGTTACTGCGCGCACAGTCGAAAGGATGGTGTCTATCTGCTTGTCATGGACTTGGGAGTGAGGCAAGACACGAAAAAAAATGTTGGCGTATCCCTTTAAAACTTATTCAACGCATAGGCTATATCTATTGTGCTATAAGAACGAGGAACAGTGCAGCTTGTTTTAACAATGAGACTGTTACATATTCACAGCCAGACTCACTCTTTCACACTTTAAGTACTAGAGAAGAGTGTTGCATAACCTATTGTTAATATTATATCCACCTCATCTTTGCCTTGACTTCTTATCTAACAGAGATGAAAATAAATAACTAAATTGAAAAAAAAAGTGTTATTGTTCTGTCAGTAATTGCATGCTCTTCTGTGTTCAATTTGCCTGTAATGAGCCTGGATTGTTGTTCAGTAGCTCACCATGTTTGGTCACATGGTGAGGTGGGAGCAGGAGGCGTTATCTCATGGGAATGCCTGTCTGCTCACACTGTATCAGCTTCACACTGTTGACTGAATTATTCACAGCACAGATGGAGCGGGATCCTGCTCTGTATAATTCCCAAACTGGCTCAAATAGGGAAAAGAAAATTGAATCACATAGACCCCATAGACATTTACCCTCTTTACTTTGAACTCCCTAACCGAAGAAGAGATTATATTGTTTTATTCTAAAGGCAAACTATGTATTCAGGCTTTGCTTCTCTCTTTTTAATCCCTTCACCACATTCAAACACTGTTTCCCTCCAGATATCAGGGCTGCTGTGTGGGTTTAGGATGGTGTGGGATGTCTATCAGCATTTCTCATTTTCCTGTTTGACTTGCACCAAATCAAACATGTTCCACTACTGGGCATCAGGGCACCTCAGTGGCGCACCTGTTGGCGGGCGTACCATTAGGGTTCAGTCTTTACCACAGTGTTTGAATGCAGCCCGTGGCTCTTTGCTGATGTCAACCCCTATCTCTGTCTCTCCTCAACTGTCCTGGCTCTCACTGCTTCTATAATAAAGGCATAAAAAGCCCTAATATAACAACTTAAACACATTAGTTCCCTCACACATTATCTAATGTGTGGGGGAACGAAGGATGACTCACAGGACGATTAAACAATAAAAGACTTTGTTACACAAGGACCACAAAGAACAGGGAGCAACTTCATAATGATCAAAAAAGTGAAGCTCAGTTAGTGTTTTGACTGGATCTGAGGATTAAATGGGAGCTATGCACCATGTAAAGGAAGCATGAACTCCCACACCCTCAGGCTTTACATTCTTCATCCTTGATTATGGTAATCAAGAGATAGATATGGATGTAAATGTATAAAATAAATCTATGACAATATCTTTGTCTTTATCTGGTTTTCTGGTGGACCAGAAGCTCAGAATCTGTATACAATATCAGACATGTAATTGTATTGGAATAAAGTAATCCACTAAAGGAAAACTTGCCACTAATACATTTAGCATTCAAAATAAAGATAAAGTCCATTCAAGTGGCAGTGGAATAATAATAATCGGAAGGTTTTATTAAGTACATGAAGATGTTTACTTAATTAAGTCTCATTTAACAGCCTGACTTGCTGGACAGGGAGAGACACTGCCTTGACTCAGCTGTTTGGATTTCTGATGCTGCTGAGAAGCAGGGCACACTGGAAGAACTACATGTCCCAGAATGCCTTGGGTCACTTAGAGATCACCTATGAGGAACATGAGGATGTTGCTGGGGAAAATGACATCTGGGCTGCTCAGCTGACCCTGTTGCCATGGCAACCCAACTCAGGTATGTGTAAAGTAGATAGGTGGACGGCTGGTGATAACACTAGATTTATAAAGTTGTAATATTAAGTTATTAGACTGTGACAGGTCAAACAATAATCATGTTAATGCTGTTTGATGTAAATATCCTCTGCATTTTAGCTTGTTCCTGAATCCTGACATTCATTGTCTCACGTCTCTGTTGCTTTTCGTCCACATGGAGACAGTTGCCGTGTTGAATGTCAAAAAGCACAAAATCATCTCAAAACCACAAAGACACCCACACACTCCACACACAGCGCATAAGCACTCTCAGCAGCCCTTCCATACACACTCCCACACATGTTCAGACAATGCTCCAAAGCACAATACTTAGTCTATTACACACACACCTCTGAAATCAGTCTTCAGCAATCGCAAAAAAATAAAAAGGACAACCCGAATTATTAAAAACACACACACTTATACAACCAGAGCATTCAGCTGGCTCATGCACTATGATAAGGACCCTCTGAATCCACTTGAGCGTTTTGTTTTTGGTTTAAAAGAGTCTCATTGTCATCCAGAATGCCAAGGCAGAGAGGTACTGGATACAGAGTATGCATCATCATAATTATTCAAAGCCATCCTAATTTGTTAAAAGCTTGTTTTTTGTTACTCTTAACAGTTGCAGGACCATCACAACCTTCTACATCTGCACTCGCATCAAAAACAAGTGAATGTTGCAGATTATTTCTATAAAATCACACAAACGATGGTTCATCTTTCAAATCTTCTCACGTAACTTACTCATTGGCTTTACAGTAAATCCACAAAATAATGCAACACGAGTTTACACTATTTTTGTTCTAATTTATCCATTAGAGCATGCAAAGTCATTACTTTGCATGCAAGGTTATTAGAAAATGGTGTCTCTAAAGATACTTGGGAATAAATCGGGGCATAAAGTATATATGGAATGAAAAATATGATGTAGGCAGCTTTGTACAGTGTTTTCAACACATTGCATTATTGTTGCTGGGAAACAAAACATCAGGCAAAGTCTAGTTTTGGGGATCTAACAAAAGTTCAATAACAACTGAAATATAGACCAGACCAGCTTTATGTGTGAACACTTTGCTTTTGTTTAAGTAGGATTTTTGGATGTTTTGTTTATTAGGTACCTAGCTGTATCAAGTAAATGACCCACTGTCCATAGTTACCAAGTAAGTTTTGGTAATTAGTAAGTGTACCTTGCCAAATGGGATGTTGTAGTGATGTAAAATGTTGTCTTCTGTATGATTCTACAGTAGCTCCAATGTCCAAAATAAGTAATTCATTTATGAACTTAATTAACCCTCCTGTTGTCCTTCTGGGTCAAATTGACCCAATCTGTTCTCTTCCTCCATCCTTCCTTCTTTCCACAATCCTTTTCCCTTTCCTTCCCTTTGTCCTCATTTCTTCTTCCTTCCTCTTTTGATCCAATTGACCCGATGTCCTGATCTGTTCCCTCCTTCCATCTTCCTTCCTTCGTTCTTCCTTCCTTCTTTCTTTTCTTCCTTCCTTCCCTCTGTCCTTCCTTCCTTCTTTCTTTCTTTCTTTCTTTCTTTCTTTCTTTCTTTCTTTCTTTCTTTCTTTCTTTCTTTCTTTCTTTCTTTCTTTCTTTTCTTCCTTCCTTCCCTTCGTCCTTCCTTCCTTCCTTGACCCAGGGGGACAACAGGAGGGTTAAGCACATAATTTTCCCTTGGGATCAAAATATCACTAAGTCTAAGTCAAAATGTTTGTTCCTCAGTAAAGACAAGAGAACAAATGTTTATATTGAAAAATGTAACTTTCATTAGAAGTCGTTTATACGCAGTTGAACTTGTGAGAATGTGTCTGAAACATGAGTCCATTTACACATCTGTAAAGTTCTAGCTCTATAAAAACAATGAACAGAAGCAGCGAGCGCATCCGACAGAAGGAGCAGCACAGCACGGCAACAGTGACGGCAGCACAACGGTGGAGCAGGAGAACAAGGACAAGGGGTTTGACCAGTGACACTGTAACGGTGATAAATGCTGATGAGGAGGAGGGTGGATAGGAGCGGTGTGTGCAGTGCATGTGGGGGTCAAAGCCGACCTCTCAGAGCTCTGATCTGCCCTACCTTTTCTGACGCAGATCAGCTCATGTACTCCACAGTTACGCTCGCCACCTGGAAAGACAATGCAGTTTCAATGAGCCACACTGTGATGGTGGGGAACAGCAGACAAAACAAACATCATGGAAACACATTTAAATATGTTTGTACATTGAGACACGTTTCCAAAGGAGGAGGAGTAACACAGACAGAGGACACTGACAGAGACTGGATGATGGCAGTCTGATGTGGGTGTGCAAGCTGCTCTGTTCCTGTCTCCCTTCTTGCAGTGCAAACATTTAATACTTATTGAAATTGCCTGTAGAAGGTAATGGAGTTTAATTGCGTTTTCTTCTCTAAGGCTCCAGCAAGGCACTAATGGACAGTAAGTAAAAAGCAGTAGGTATTTATCTGCTCTAACTGCCCACATAATGTTCCCAAGTGTTTTAACAGCAGCTGATGACAAAGTGTCAGCTTCATTTGTGTGATTACGTGGACGCTGCATGATGGAGGGCTGAAAACTCAAAGCCACAAATACTGTGATGAGCAGTTATGTTGTAAAACACATAAACGTATGTTTATGTTTTTAAGGTCCAATATTTTATACTTTATTTGAAGTTTTGATATCCACAAAGAAGATATATTAGTATTCAAGTACTAGTTACAATCTCAATTTAGTTTTACATCTCTTCTCTAAGGCCCCTCCCTGGAGCTCTAGCAACAACAAGCCAGTTAGCCAATCAGAACATAGAAGGCTGTGAGCCCCTTCTTCTGATTGGCTAACGTTATTCTCAGTGATCAAATTAAATATAAAGCAGATTTCCACTAAACAGTCAAAAGAAACCATACTCCGCAAGGTAGGATGGTGGATGTAAGTGGGTGGGACTTGGGGCATAGATGAGAGTAGCAAGTGAGGCCACGCCCCCATTCCGGTGAAAACAAACTGCTGGCTTTGACTGGCGGTAAATACAAATCCCGCCGTAGTAGGCCTGGAAACCTCCTGCAATAGCTAACGTTTGTCAGACAGACAGCTATATCACGTCGTTTTACTGAAAAAAATAAAGATTTAGGGAATATATGTCTATAAAGTCTACCGGAGAATGAGCCCACTCAGCGGCGAGAGGTGCGCTAGGTAATGCTGAGTGAAACCTGTCAATCAACTGCCGCCGTAGTGCAGTGGTTAGAACAGTTACCTCGGGTACGGGCAGCCAGTGATCGAAACTTGTCGTAACATTTGAAAAAAAAAATTTCCCTTGTATATTAGCCCACACATTATGTACAATTTTAGAACGGACCTTCGGAAAATTTCGGAATAACGTTAGCGGACCTTCGGAATGGCAGTCACCCCCCCTGAAATGGTTTACCACACAAGCACATGTGGACTAGCCAGGTCACACGGCTTTCCATTTCTGCCCATTCTTCGTATGGCCTGAAGCCATAAATCTCTGCTTTTCCTGTCCCAATCTCTTAAGGGGAGTAGGGAAAATCTTATGTTAGGTTTTTTTTTAAGTTGTTCAATGAACAATACACACAACAACTCTTTGGCATTGTGGTTTTTTGTCTAGCGCCTATGGAACACACTGAGGACTTCTCCTTTGTTTTTACCGGCGAGGGGGTGACGTAGGGTTACTGTCTTCTATGGTTGAGTGTTGTTGTGACATCCTGAGTCCTAATGAGGCATTTTAAGGCTCAATTTCTGAATACAGGTCGTGTGCATGTCTCTGTGGACCGAAGCTTTGATGCTTTTTTACAGTATTAACACAGAACCTAGACCTGCTTTGTAATAAGAAAAATCATCAATATAATATGAGAATTTGAATGTGTTGCCTGTGAATCCTGTTTAAGTATGTTAACGCCTCTAACCTGAATTTTAATTTTCTTTATAAAGCATATATTCTCGCACTCCCGTAGAGAGAACCTCTTTCTCTGCAATAAAAAAACAGACTAGCCATTAAAGGATTAGCTGTTTCCCTCTGCTTCAAGTGTTTGTGCAAAGTTAAACAAACAAGCTGTTGGTTGCTGCTTCATATTTAGTGGACACTGCATCTGAGTGGCACTGATACCCTCAAGAAGGTTTTCATATGTTAAACTACTTTTGGATAAATAACACACTCACTCGCCCACCAGTACTCGACCTTTCATTCATCAAAGTGCCCTCAAACTTTCATCCTTTCATCTCTGGTGCTCATTTATCTTCACAAGATGTAGTCCTACATTGTGGGTTTGTAAATTGTCTTTGAAACATTAGTTAACTCATCTCAGTTAAATCAAATCTAAATTAATCCCAAAATACAGCTATTTCATACCTTAAAACAACATTTATTTTGGTCATTGACTCTGCCTCCAAACCAGAACATTTACTGTGAACACTGTATCAATGTGCAGTCAGCTGACATTTAGAAAACCCACGGAGGGAGAAAATTCTCGTGTCTTTGATTGTGCATCTTTGTGTCACAGTTTGTTGGTTTTGCTTATCTCTGTTAGAAGCTGTACCGGGCGGCAGAGATAAAGACTTGATGTTTCACAGCATCCTCAGACGGCATTTGAATGCAGCTCACTGGGTTTGCTGAAACTCAGATGGGTACAGGGATGCCGGTGTGTGATCTGACTCCGGAAAACGTTTTTTCAAAGCCGGCACAGATCAGTGATCTTCACACATGAGCAAATTCTGAATGTGAACGTTGTGTTTTATAATCTTGGTGCAATTCTTGGCAACCCTGACACGCTCTTGTATCACCGTTTGATTTGATGATTACATAAAAGAGCAAAAATACAAGAATAGACCCATGGGTACGTTTTTGGAGAGATTTCAAAATGCTTTAAAACAGTCCTGAATATTCAGAGGCTCATGAGCAGAACTGAGCAGCCTAATTACCAAATTAACTCCAGATCTTCTGGACTAAGAGGAAAATGTTATGTTTGATGAATATTTGATGATTGTCTGCTGATTTGAAGATACACCAGTATCTGTAGTTGTGTTCAGTGAAAGACTAGAGGTGGAGGAATAAATCTGGGTTTGGTATTTAGAGTCTTTAAAGGGACAACGAGGAGTTTGTATTTGGTTATAAAAAGTCTCATATTAATGTGGATGAATCTACTTTACCCACACTTGTTAATGGCTCCATTTTCGATAAATATATCGTTATATTGTCTTTATAGTTATTTTGTTATTATTATTAGTGGTCGGCTCGCCCAGCATTTACTACTTTCGGTTTCGCAGACGCTGCCTGGTGGGTCATGGGAATAACGCCACCGAATCGCTGTTTATGGTCAGAACTACGACGGTATCTGATCGTCTTCCAACCTCCGACTTTCATTCTTGATTTGAAAACATTCTGGGTAATTGTTTTCGCTTTCATCCGTCTTGCGCCGGTCCAAGAATTTCACCGTGTGCACGGAAAGTAGTGTGAAAACACTTTGCTTTCCCAAACTCCTCAAGTGTGCTTCTTGCAAGAACATTCTCAAAGTAAAACCTTTGAAGTGAGACATTTAAGGTCTGAATTGGGCTTTCTGTGAGTGGCCACTCTACCAGCAGAGGTAAGTGCTAGGCTATGTCCTCTCAGCTGAAGGAGGAAAAAGCTTCAGCTGCATTTATTGTAAAGGTCAATTTATTTAGCATGAAGTCCGTTATAGAACTCATTATGTCCCAAAACAGCATGAGAGTGGGGTTTGAACCTGCGCTTCCAGGAACTTGCCTTTCAATGCAAGAAAGCAGAATATCTGTACTGACAAAACACTAGTGTCTCAATACCATGACTGTGAACTCCATGGTGGCGCTAATGGAAAAGTCAGTGACAGTTAAAGTCAATGGTTACCAAACAATGTCAACTTATGTTCCATTTGAAAATCTAAAATATGTCTGACCCAACAATGGTAAGGATGCCATATAATGCAATGCTCCCCCCCCCCCTCAATGTTAACAATCAAAAATTCAGGACTGAAGTGAAGGACGGCCAAGCAGATTTTTTTTTATTCTTTGTCAATTCACCATCTGTCCCTTTGGCCAAAGGTTGGGAACCATTGGTCTAGAGAACAGAAATATCTGTAGAAGATGTAAAACCAGTCTAGTTCTGGATATGACTTCACTAGTGAGGATTTCACATACGTGTGCACCAAAGTGGTGGACTGACTGACTGACTGCCTGACTGACCACGAAATCCATAGTAAACAGTCTCAGGTAAGAATGAGTTTGGCTTTAGAAACCACCAGCATCAACAGTTTTCGGTGGAGGGGGGGGCACATCTCTACCAGCG
This sequence comes from Trachurus trachurus, assembly GCF_905171665.1. NCBI lineage: Eukaryota > Metazoa > Chordata > Actinopteri > Carangiformes > Carangidae > Trachurus > Trachurus trachurus. The sequence continues at coordinate 20,460,432 of NC_139907.1, forward strand.
TGTCCTCACTGAGGTCCTCTGTCACTCTGCATTTTATCAAACAGCGTGTCAGCTCTGTGGCCTGGAACCACTGTCTGGCAGCTGCAGGGGTGATAGTGTCCACCAGCCCACTGCGAGCTACACACTTCATACAGAGGGCCTTAACACAGAGCTCACGGTGGCTTTGCTTCATCAGACAGGCTCCCAGACCGACTGTAATTCAGGGCTATTACTCACACTTGTGAAGGCCTCTCAGTCTCTGAGCTCTGCCGCAGCCTCTGGGATCTGTCTACAGGTTGAGCTTTCAAATAGCTCTGGCTGCCTTCAACCATGACACTTGTAAGATTTGTTCATTTCTGAACTGAAGCTGTAAAAGGCCAACAGCAATGAAACAAATGGTGTAACTGCGGTGTGAAGGTCACGGTCTTATAGGCACATGCCTTTTGCCTCGTGCCTCTACATTGGCATATTGACGTATGTAAAGGATTCAGTCAGTCTAAAACAAGAGGATTTGCTTTTCTTTGCACTCAACAATGAACGGGATATTTTTGTGAATAGACAAAAACTTGTGTTCAGTTTCGATATATTTTAACATATTTAAAGAAATCTGAAAACAATGATCATCAGATAAAACAACTCTGCCATCATTTGCCAAAAGAGCCACAGCAAGTGTTCGCATTTGGTTCACACAGGCTCAGAGGAAGAAGATATCAAAGGATGATGTAAACACAAACCTCAGTCAGGCCTGAAGCAGCACCTGTCTGTGTATCTAATGTAAACACAGCCACCGCAGGAAGTTGTGCTTCCACTACATGACAACGCCGTCGGAAAATCGTTCTTGCCAAACCAGGAGCTGAGAGGCAAGTTGTTGCTGTTGTCCAGCAGATCGATACAGCAGCTGCGTGTGGGAGGAAGCTCCTTCACTCCTCTTTCACTCACCACACACTGCACTTGTCAAAAATAACATTTTCTCGCATGTGCTCTTGAATAACGTTCATCGCCGGAAGCTCATCTTAAACTACACGCTCCAAAAAACTACAATCTTTTAAACATTTCACAAATAGAAATTCCTCGAGCCAATGCTTAAATTTCCTTTCCATGTCCTGCCACTGTACTCTAGTGTTGCTGTGGGATACAGAAAGAGTGTCATGGGATCGGCCACAAAATCAAATTCAAAGCAAGCATTATTTTCATTCCCTAATGCCATGGTCTAAATGACCTAAATATATCAAAACATATCATTAGACAATAAAATAATCAAATTAATGCATTAATGAGAAAATACTTGTGAGCTGACACACTTGTCATGAACACAAGGGAAAAACTAATGTGAACACACTGCCAAATTATACTCATTAATAGATTCTTGTGGGCAGTAAGTTTCTCCAAAATACGCTTGATCTTTGCATGGACTTCCTCCAAACATTGAAGTACACAGTGTTGTCCAATAAAAGAGACTAAATCACAAATCAATATCTAATGAAAATGAGTTCATCCCATGGAGTCATTTTCAAATTTTCTTGTCAAAGTTGATGCACAAGGAAAGATTTATCACTGTAATATAATATATATGCCTTCACTCAACATTTTCTACATCATTACATTAATCTGCAACAAACTGATTAATCGAGCAGCAAATCTGCAGATGTGATCTGATTTTAGTTGCAGCCTAATTGTTCATGACTTTATGAAGTTGTAGCACAATTAGTCTTCAAACAAGCCAACATCCTGATGTCAAATAAATTGGTCTTGCTGACAAATGAGCTGCAAAAGCTTCTGAAGCAAATATCAAGCCTGAAGAAATCTGCCTCTGCCTCATATTACTGCCCAACAAGACCACAAATAAATTCCTGACTCACTGTGATGAAATAATTGGACAGGCAGGGCTTCCTTATATCAAGTTGTCTTTTCAGTTCCTGACAACACTCGTAAGCTAGTGTTAAAGTGCTCTTCCTGTCTACCTGCGATTCTTTTCCAGAAACACAGTGAAAATGCAGTACAGGCTCTTAAAACCATGCAGGTACATGGGAACGGACACACGAGTCTGACAGAAATCAATTTGAAGCCTAAGCTGGTGATCAATATGTGCAGTTGCAGTTCTTGTTTCCAACCCTCTGCTTCACCAGAAGGCGGGTCTCACTCCTGCAAACTAAATCAAGGTGAAGTCTGTGCCCTCACTGTCTCTCCACATCCAGACGTCTGGGGCCAAGCAAGCAACATTTTTAGGGTTTGTCCCAGTTTCCTTACGGAATCTCCTCTACCTGCCCCATCTAATCAGGCTGCTGAGGCCAAGACGTCTGGGCTCAGGACGGAGGGATGGACTCAGGCTGTGACACAGAAAGTTGAGTTGAGGAAATTGACCTGACAGAGATATTTGGTTGTTTGAGGTCAGTGTGAATGTGCTGTGACAGGGAAACAAACTTGTGGTGTTGACCCCATTAGGTTTCTAACTTGTGCTACATGAGCAGGGATTTAGAAGTTGGGAAATTCACCTGTGCCTATTCTTGCTGTGTTAGATAAGAGGATCGATACTCTAAAGATGATACTACCACAACCACAGCTGGTGAGTTTAGCCCAGTACAAAGACTGGACACAGGAGGAGACAGAAAGTCTCACGTTAATGTGGATGAATCTACGCTACCCACACTTGTTAATGGCTCCATTTTCGATAAATATATCGTTTTGTCTCTATCGTTATTTTCTTTATTTTAATTAGTGGCGGAAACGCTGGGCCAGCCGACCAGTGTGTCCTTACTTTCGGTTTCGCCGACGCTGCCCGGTGGGTCATGGGAATAACGCCGCCGAATCGCCGTTTGTGGTCGGAACTACGATGGTATCTGATCGTCTTCGAACCTCCGACTTTCATTGTTGATGAATGAAAACATTCTTGGCAAGACGTCTGTCTTGCGCCGGTCCAAGAATTTCACCGTGCGCACGGAGGCTCATGGTAAATGTAGTATGAAAACATTTTGCTTTCCAAAACTCCTCGTTGTCCCTTTAACATGTTATATTCGGGAGCGTACCTACTGTATGTTCCCCGCTGTTGCCGGTCAATGAACTCTCTCTAATTATCTGGACTCTATATATATCTAGCCTGTCTAGCCTCTACCTGGTCTTTTTACTAAACTAAACTTAACCAACTACTTTCTTCATTGCCTAAACCCAACCAATGGGACAATTCCACTTCTCCCTCAAAGTAACAACTTAACTTCTCACTCAAAAATAGGCAAAAATCTGCACTCTAACTCCATCTGTTGAAGTTCAGCATCACATAGCCTATTCAGGTTCATAAAGGTCTCCCTTTTGCTCTGTGCTAAAACTAAGGGATGGCTTCATCACTTGTGTCATAGTCAGATATGTTTACGTGAACTATCTGAGCAGTAAACTCTGTGAAACAGCTGATGGAAATGCGCACAGGGAGAGAAAATAGCGCCAAGCGATTGCGAGGTCTGACTTTTTCGTGGACAACGGTTTTGTGATGCAAATGCATCACTCTTTTGAACGCATATTGTTTTGAGAAGCAAAACGCTTTATTTTCGTGACCCCAGCCAACTAGCCGGACTACATTCGTCCGCACCGAAACCAGGCCGGAACTCCGCTCACGGGACGCAGTCCGGGGAAAGCCACCGTCACAGCACGTAGCCTAACTGCTGATGGGGATGCCATATAGATTCATGTCAAAAGACCCTAACTATCCCTTTAATATAAACTATTGATAAGCTTTAACATTAATAAATGAATGCAGGAAGTAATTATTGTGACTTGAGTGGACTTGGTGAACTTCAGCCAAAAAATCAGTGATCCTAATCCTCATCAGTAATATAAAGACACATAATCAGTTTGTGTTGTTCTATTTATTGGGTTAGACTTCATATCCTCTCAGCAACAGCAGTAATTGATTTACGAGACAGACTTCTTGTCAGCAGCCCTTTGCATGGAAATCACTCAGCCTCATTATTGAAACAGGCAGAGGGAGGGTTTGTGCTGCATCAGGTTGCTCATGAAACATGTTTGTGTTTTCATAAAGAAAGCCAAGAGGAGAGCGACTTCAGAATAAGCTCCAGCTAAACCAATTAGCTGGTGGAGGATACAGCATGTCAGAGATTAGCCATCTTACCTGACTGTTTGGTTGTAAGTTCATAAAGCAGCAAACTACATCTGTAAAACACACTTGGGTTTCCTTCTGAGGAACCAGAGAAGTGTGTGAAGTGAAGTCATGGATAACCACTGCTCCATATTGCCAGAGCTATCCATAGCCCAGGGCAATGGAAGCACACTTTCAAAGTAGTGCAGTTGATACTTTATTTTTAGAACCGACAAAGCCACATGCCCATTTTAGAGTCTGAATATTCATTTTATAAACACAGAATCAGACAATCATCGAGACATCTGTCATTTCTAAATCACTGTGGCTTTCCACTGTGATAAACATTATCATCACAATAAATATTGGATTAATAAACTAAAGCATGAGATGATCTGAGTTAGGACTGGCCCTCTGTCTCTTTCATTTCATCTCCCAGCCTCCCTGGCCATGTGTCAACTGGAGACTTGATCAATAAGTAAACTCCAGCAAAATCCTCCAAGTGACAAATCTCTTGCCTCCTCTCAACAAGACAGCAAAGCCCTGAGACAGAAGAAATCTAATACACAGCAAAAACATTATGGATGATGAGTCAGTGCTTTGGGTGTGCAATCCATCTTTGGCCATGGGTTAATAGCACAGCGTGTGTTTGTATTACTGTATCCAGAGTGAAGCCACATGCTGTAAGAACTACATGCTCATCAGTCTCTCCACAGATCAAACCTCGGAGGTCCTGAGCCAAAATCGGGTAATAAGATGTCCACCGAGGAACTTTAAGAAAACAGATGAAGAGATGTCAAAAAACATTGTGAAAGAATGAGGTCGGTGTCCACAATTCAACAGGACGGCATGTCCACAAGTCATGAATCCTGTTCTTTGCTCATTTAAGGCTCAGCGGGTAGTTTGGTGGCATACAGGTAATCTCAAAACATCTGTGTGCTGCTGGAAACGAGTGATGAAAGGGTGAAAAAGTAAACTCACAAAGACGCTGAAAGACACTTGTAGAGGCAAATTTGGCACAAAACAAATATGTGGATACGCAGCCACTGATCCATTACTCATAATACCACTACACTAATTGTTGCAGGTTTTAAATGACAAACTGCAGAGCCAGATGACGGTTATTAGTGCCCCACCACATGCTGAAGCCAATTTCAAACATTGCTGCTAGAGTGGCCTTAATCATGAGCATCATAAATAATCAAGACCTTCACTGCAAAGACTGGCAGCCACTTTGCTTGCTCTGGTTAGAAGTAATCCACGTAAGCAAGCTTGTTGGAAATGGACGTGACAAACAGCAAACAGTTTTATTTTGAAAGCAATCCATTTGCTCTATTCCAGCTAAACTCTCTCACAGCTTGCATTAGCACAAATGGTTGGAAGACATATCGGCCATTACCACCTCATATCCTGTTTCTTGCTCTCAAAAACAACCAGAGGCAGGGCGAAGGAGGGGAGGACAAGGGTTCATGGAAAACATGGTCTTCACATTTTGAGAAATCCATGTACTGTTTGTTTTTCTATCAGATAGTGGCATCTGTGATTTACCCATCAGGCTGTTTTTTTTTTTTCTAAATTGGATTTCACGAAAGTGGTTGAAAAAGGCACAAGAAAATAAATGACCTGGCACAAATTTCAATGAGATTTGGAAGGTACTGTCAACAGCGTGCAGAGCTTCCCTGTTGCTGTAATTTTAACACATATTATTTCCAAAGCTCAACATCCCCCGGGCCTAGTGCTGACTCTGGATCAGGAGGACTCGACAAGGCCTCATGTACACCACACATATTGAGCGGGGTGCTTTTTGGTCTGCAGGCCAGAAAACGGGGCACAACCAGGAAATGTGAAGTCAATCTGTCTCCAGCTTGTGACAGGAGCTGACGGCTGAGCAGTGAAGCCTGAAGAGCTGAATATAGCCTAATATTTATACAACTACATCAAAATTGCGTTGTTGTGTTTTTGCACCACCTCTAAAAGTTTGATTAGTCTTCACCCTTATTTCTATTGCCGTTAGTTGATTAAGAAAATGTTGGCAGAGGCTTAGTTAGGGATCTCTTCACAGACTGCCTGCTGGGTATCCAATTAACAAGCTTAAGGAGCTTTGATACATTTGGTATTGAAAGCAGCAGACTGTGGTAATGGCAGTGTACAGATAATTAGATGAAGCACATTCTGAGTCACAGGAAAAATTAACTTACATGAAAACAAAATAAAAAAAACTGACTTACAGAACTGAGTGTCAGTGAATCTATTCACAAAGTCTCTACATACCTGCTGCTTTGCTTTGGGTAATGAAAGAAAAAGCCCCAAATTACTTTCTTTTTGTTTGAACCTAATAGTTGTTACACCCCTTGCCCCTTTTTGACACACTGTATTTAAAACTCTTATCTCTCATCTGGAGCTGAAACAATTAACTATTTTGATAATCAATTATCAGTTTCTGTCATTTTTCAAGCAGAAATGTGAAATATTTTGAGCTCTTGCTCTTTTTTTCAGTTTGGACTGTTAGTCTGACAAATAGGCCACTATTTGAACTTTTCAACCTCAGCTCTACTAACTTGTGATAGCAATTTATTCACTGTTTGTTTACATTTTACTTTTGAAAGCAAATGTAATTATTAGAAATGAGAAAGCATTTAAATCAGTTCAAGATTGCACAGATGGAGTTGTGCTGTTCTTTCATGTGTGTGTGAACTTTAAATGAGCCACCAAATGAGTCCAGGACTCTAACAGCACCTTCTAAATTCACGCAGCCACTAAAACATCCCAACAGCTTAATTAACTCTTGTCATAAATGTCAGGCAGAACTTGTTCCTGATTTTTGTGACACCTCCTGATGCTCATCCAACCTAACCTCACAAGTACAGACAGAAACACCAGCCTCCCACTGGTGTTGACAGCCCGGCCTCTGGATGCTGCAGGTGTCTGCACATCACACAGCTGCTGTATAAATCACAGCTGAGCCAACTAGCTGCAGTGAAATATCGCTGGCAGGGGGCTGCTATAATCATGGCCTTTCAGGAAATGGCACTTTGCTGACTAATGTAGCGGGAAGTTGAGGTCAGTGGGCGGGGTGGGATGGGCATCGAACTCAGTCGAGGTGTGGCTGTGTGAAAAACTAGAGGAGGAGACAGGGGAAAGATGAACAAACTCGGGCGTAAAAAAGTCATCTCTTTTTGATTTTTGATTATAAAAACTGAAACCTGTTTTTTTTTTTTTTTTTTAGGTTGGTGGGGGTTAGGTTCATTTTGTTTCAAGAAAAGTCCATCCAATGGTTAACCGTCCAACCTGGATCACTTGAGAACTGTCAGACTAAACAGGACAAATCCATCCCTCTTCACACTACAGACATGGACATGATCTACAGGTGGGACTGGAGCTCACTTGTCCAGGTCTTCCTTCATACATTTGATGATATGAAGCATATTTTTCAATCCTGCGTTGTGTGATGTGATTAGTAAAGCCCAGAGCCCCCCCGGGTGCTTGGATGATCTATTTGCCAAGTTTACAGACAGAACAGGAGAGTTCACGTCACTGTGCTGGTCTCTAGAGGCGAGCCCTCTCGTCCTCTCTTCTTCCTGGCCTACATGTTTTTCCTCCTTTCTCCAAAGACGAGTGGAGACTTTAAACTTTCGCAGGATTGATGCGTCCTACTGGCCTGTGGTGGTTACGACACGAACTATAGTGTTCCCAGCTGGATAACTTAAGTGTACTTTATGTTATTCTCAATCCTCCTCTCTCTTCACTCACTTCTTGTCACCTCTTTACCGCCCACTTATAAATAAATTATAAAACCTGTCACAGGCTACATTAATCCCACACTTAAGAAAAAATGAAAACCTTCAATGTAACATAATGTGATTGCACAACACAACAGAACAACTGTGGTAGTGATGGTGATTCATTTTGGAGAATAGTCCTAAACATATAAAAATAATAATGTCTGAATAACAGTGAAATAAAATAACTGTATATTGTACCGTTGATTTCTTATGGTAATAATCAATCTGCGTGTTCTACAGTTTGGTTTCAATACATAAACCCATGTTAAATATTGATATTAAGAAGAATTCTCCCTGAAGAAACAGATGATATGGTATGGTGGCATCTGTGTTCAGAGAACATTTGAAACCATGTGGCTGGACATGTGTGTGTGATATTTCACCCTTCATTTAAATCCACTACTGCCATAATATTCCCTATAAGTGGGTGTTATTTCTCTGGCGCAGGGCTTTTCAGTCTGACTGAAAAGGGAAAAGGCCACCACTCTGTATTATTAAAACAGGTCATTTATCATTAAGCTATAATGTCCTCTTTCCAGTGACATTTGAGGCAACGTAGTCCACTGCTGCAAGCATTATGATGTCCAAACTGATCAACTGAGCACCAAAGCTGCTTACAATACAACCTGTTAAGTTACATAAGCAGAAAAAGGTGAGGAGTGAGTGTCCACCTCCGGACACAGTGCAGCCTTGAGGAAAATAAGAAAGACGAAGAGAAAACTGCTGTGAAAACTTGGCACCGTAAAGACACTCTGCACCCACTGACTGAAGCCCGCTCTGTCTGGGGCTTTACTCTTTTTAATCTAAGTTGTAAAGTACCAACGTGTAGCGAGGCTACAGCCGACACATGGACACAACACAACGAGCACAGCAAACACACGGTCCCCAGCCTCTCTCGGTTTAAATAAATGACATTCAGTGTAAATAGCGGAGCTGTCCGTTCAGCACCACTGTTACAAACACACAGCAGACGCTGCTCTCTACTCTCACACAGCCAAGGAAAACCACCGCTTTAAAGACATGGGGGGAGAAAAAAACTAACAACTTTCGCTTATACCAGACAGAGACAGCGCCTTCCTCCTGAAACAACGTTCACTTTCTCTCGCTGAGAATCCACCGCTGACATGTATTATTTCCAGCACAAGTTAATTACAAGCACGGGAGAGACGTTATTGGCCTACTTACCATCAATCGCCATGATGTTCTGTTTTGGCTTCAACCAATGCGGGCGGTGAAGAAGGGGGAGCGGCCCACTGCAAGGGTGAGGGAGGGGGGAGGCGCGGGGTGGTACGGTCCGTCCGTGAGAGAGAGACGGCGCGGAGAAAGCGGACTGTCTGAAATATTAAGTTATGTAGCTTTACGCTGTTAATAAATAATTTACAGCCCAGAGGAAACATGTTACATCAGGTTGAACTAAACACAACACTTTCATAGCTCAATAAAACGTGTTACATACAAATGAACACAAAACAACAAACTTTTAATAGGCCTTAGGGTTAGCTTTTAGTAGCCTATCACAAAATGTACTACGTATTCTGAGTGATGCTCCCATATGACTTAATAACTGAGCAACACAAAAGCTAATAGGTCATGAAAGCTACAATATCAACGTAATAGGTCAAGTAGCCTACATCTTAGCAACCCAAAAAGTTCAATTAATGCAGCTAAGCTACATTATCAAACTTATAATTGGTGTAAAAACAGTATGATGGTAGCTATTTTTAGATTTTATTCACTTGCTTATTTTTTTAGCTAACCCTAAGTCAAATGAAAATAGCAAAAACATTAGAATAAAATGCTGTCAAAACTCAATTATTTTATGTAAATTAGCCTACATGCTGACCCTATTAAAGTTTCCACTTTGTCAACACAAAAATTAAGTGTTAAATTGTGCTAAGCTGTGTTGGATAGCCTCCATGTAGGCTAAACAGTTAATTTAGCCCACACCATAAACTACAATATCACAATGGTTAGTATTTTGTCTTTGTAGCCTTTGTGAGTTTTGAAAGTGAGAAAAAATGAAATAACAAACTTAAGGTAATTTCATCCAAAACAAAAGGTTATCGCTTCCTGTTTTCCTCCAGGTGACCAAAATGTTCAGCTCTCTAAGTCCCTCTTCAAATGAGTCAGTGCTGCTGGTTCACCCACTGCCTTGGCTGTTAATCATGCTCTGATTGCTGATGGCTGGAAAAAGAAACCAGCAGGGCTCTGATGGGAAACCGACTGCTGCTCTGACAATCAACAGCGAGCGTTTGTGTCAACCCCGCACAACCAAAGAATAAGAGCCTCTGCCTACACTTGCCTCGCTAACAGACAGACAGGCAGAAATCCATCACAGAAATGGCAGATATACATTTCAACACTGATTGTAGCCTAAATAGCCTACAGCAGAATACAACAGGCACGATGTTCAGGAACTAGGTGTCAACAGTTGGCCTGTAACAGCAGCCTTTGCTGGAAAACATCATCATAATGTATTAAACATGATATTAGACACCACAAAATGATAGAATCTGAATGTTAAAGTGTCTCGTGGTATTTTACTTTAATGCATTGTGAATCTTAAAGGTCAGGTTGGCTATTATACAGATCTGAAAATTAAATATTTATAGGCTAAGCAGCTAGCAGCAGGCATCTTTACTAATGATGGAGAATGTGTGATCAGTGCTCATTTGGATGTTTTCCACAGCAGCTGTGGAGAATATATCATAAAGTTGGATAAGTAGCCTATTTAAATATTTGATTTTAATTTTACATTGAATCCCATAAGGGAAACAAGCTTGATGTAGCTGCTGCGGCAGAGTTTCTACCTTTGCCCTGCCTGAACCGTCTTTTAATATTAATGAGTTGTCGCAACAAAAAACGCAACTTAAAACATGCATCTTATCTTTTAATTATTGCCTCAGTACTGTGTATTTATTCTAGTCTGATTTAAATCGCTCTGTGTTGCTGCTGTCACTCCTGATGCTTCATTTAACCTCATTCATCTCTATCAACGTAATTAGGCTTATTCTGCTATTGCAGTCTCTGTTAATAATAAAAAACAAAAAAAAAACGCTGTTGCTTCTTACTGTATGTTCATCTCTTAACTGATAACATCAACATACAGTCCATTGTCATAATCATTTCAGTGCCAATTCTTTGAAAACACACAGCTGTTGTAGGCCTATGGATGCTAATAAATCTATTATTGCAGTAGAAATATAAAAACCCATTAAGTTTCATTTTGAGATTCAATTTATACCCCAATGCCGTCATTGGGTTGCCATGGATACATACAGCAGCTGCTGTGCTCTACCTTGTGGTTCCCTGTCAAAAACATGAGCAAATGTTACCCGTTCGAAGCATTTGTAACACGCTACCTCTGCACCCTCATTCTGTTCCCCCTCTAATTTTAGAAACCCTGTTTTCAGTCCAAGAGAGCTGTGTGAGATAGTAACTGTTGTGCATTTTAAAGTGGGATTGTGTGCTTTGTGATGCACTGAAAGACAAATATGAAAGATGCTGAAAGATATAGGCGCACATCTGAAGAAAAAACAAACAAACATTGTAATATAATCCGACATGAGGTTTAGATTGCATTACCTAACATGAAAATGCTCTAATAAAAAGTTGCAATGGCTGACCAAAGCTGAACAATGCTGATCGGGGGCAGAGGAAATCATTATGCTTTGGCTGTAGGCTATCCTCCACAATCTCCTGCAACACGAAGATGTTTGATTTGTGCACTTACATGATGTGCTGCAAACTGGGAGAGTGATAAGAGCAAAAAAGTTTAAACCTGTAAAACTCACTGTAAAAAACACCTCTGCTGATGATAGACTGTTTCTCAAGTTTTATGTTAACTCAGGCGTCTTTTGCTGCTCAACAGAACAGGTGCATCATCCAACCATCCAATCATCCAAGAGTGTAATTTCATTATAATGGGTAGATCTAAAGATTGGAAAAACACAGGTATTGAGACACATTTCAGTCTCAGTGGGTTGTTTTTTTCCTCCTAACCCCTTAATATGAACAAATATCAGCTTGTCACCACTATTGTGTTTCCATTAGCTTTGAGCAGTTCCAAGTTGTTTTCTGACTACTTAATATCAATCATTTTAAGTGGCCTCAAAGCTGTAAATTGTGTTTAACAAGAAGGACATGAAAATTAGAAAAGGGTCTTCTAGAATAAATACAATTTTGTGAATGAGAAGCTTTAATTATTACCCATTTTCTACCGGGAGGTAATCTCTGGACCCACTGATTAAAATGCATCTGACACCTTCGTGATAACTTTCTTGATGAAAATTAAATATAAGCTGTATTTCTGTTGTGTAACAAATTTTAAACAAAAAAATAAAATCAATCATTAAAATACGAGAAAAAGCCGGTGATAGTAGCTGGTATTGTATTCTGAAAACATGCCTGTAAACTAACATATAGACATGCAATCCCAAACACAAACACACTGTTATGTCTCTATCTCTTCTCCATTCATTCTTGTTTACTTGATCCTATTTATAGCTGCAGCTCTGCTAAAATGCCCTCTGCTGGGCTCATCAAAGCTCCTTCCTGTTGTCATAGAAATGGCTGGCACCTCCATTAGCTTCTGTGTCTACGGGCTGCCCAAATCACATGCACCAGAGGTGGCAGCAGGTAGATTCAAGATACAGATGACAGTCATTTAAGAGCAGATCGGATAATCACTCATGATGTAAACACTAAACTCCTATCAATATCAGCTGATGGAGAATCTGTTACATATATATTTATATTTATGTCATATTTTGACATTTTCTCCTGAATGGAGTGAGAGGCTGTTGTGTCACAGTACGACATGAGAGCATTTACAACACAGTCATGTCCGATGCATGTGTGACCTTGTGGTGTGAACGCTGCCTGTGCTTCTGGGAATCACTCACACACACACATGCTGTTATGGTGCTGCTGGGAAAATTTGTTATTCAGAGGAGCAGGTCGAAAATACACAGGCTTGTGTTTTTCACCACACGCTCCAAACGAATTAGAGGTGTATACGGACTGTATTGTCTTCATTAAATGTATCCACTCCAGGTGAGTGAGCATCATTATAGCAACAAGCATTTTGCAAATGTCAAATGAAGGCCATATTAAACACAGGGCGGTGCAACTAATGGTGGAAGAATATACCTATGATTAATAGACCATATAGATTTTAGGCTGTTTAATCATTCCTACATTCACTGTATACCTCTATACAGTTAGAGCTGGTCTTGAATCCCAACTCTGTTATGACTCCTCAAGGCAAACACTTCTATGCAGGATCACCTGACAAAAGGTTTTGTGTTTGAATCTGATCTATCTACGGTATATCCGAACAAGGTATCAGTGTACTTATCAAGCACATTTTACAAAGTCACATTGCATGATGAATTATAGCAGACCTTGGAAAAAAAAGCATATAAAAACTGTGTGTGTGTGTGACTGTGAATATTTGTTTGTAACTCCTTTGTATGATGTTATGGTAACACAATTGTCAGGTGAGCATCAAAGTTTTGCCGTCTGTTATTTCGTCATTTTGATGTTTTGTTCATTCTTTTTTTCTATACCGCTTATCCTGCACTAGGGGCACGGGTCAGCTGGAGCCTATCTCAGCTGACTTCGGGCGAGGGGCGAGGGGCGAGGGGCGGGGTACACCCTGGAGAGGTCGCCATTCGAGTCTATTTACCATTTATAACGCAGCCATGATGATATTGGACTAATAAATAGTATACTATAATGATAATGTTGCCCCAGGAGTTAGAAGTTTTGAAAATGACCTGTGGGGTTTTTTTGGTAATTTTCTCCAAAACCACTGGCCCGATTTCCACCAAACCTTCTGCGTTGGACTCCACTCAGCCGCCCAAATGATATATCTGAGTTTGGAGAAATTTGAATTTTGGGTCAAATTGCCATTTTTCAACAACCCCGGGGGTTAGAAATTTATAGCATTCACTAGAGGAATCTTTCGCCATTTCTCCAAAACCACTGGCCCGATTTCCACCAATCCTTCTGCGTTGGACTCCCCTGGGCCCCCCAGATGATATATCTGAGTTAGGAGGAATTTGAATTTTTGGTCAAAAAAAAAAAAGTCGACACCTCCGGTGGTTGGAAATTTTGAAAATCGCCTGTGTGATATTGGAGAATGTGGCTAAGTGCCTGAATTAACCTTTATGTGTGTTTGTGGCAATAGGGACAAGGGAACTGGTCAGAACTGAGGGCTGGATGAGTACAGCAGATACAGACATGTCCTTGAAGAAAATCAGCTCCAGACTACATGACCTGAGACTAGTGGGGCAACAGTTCAACTTTCACCACAACTATGACTCAAAGTACAGTGACAAGACCAAGGGAGAGACCTGAAGATTCCCAGATAGCCTTCTGACCCTACTCCTCCCCCTCCAATCTGATGGTGCTTCAAAGAATCTGACATACATTTCTCAAATTAAGACAACCAGAGCTTGTAGAGACTCACCCAAGGGACTTCTTTCTAAACAAAAGACTAAATATATTTTTTTGTAAACTGGATATTTAATGTGCTTTTTTTATTATAATAAATTTAAAGAAATGTAAAATGTTTTTACATAATGGCTTGACAAGTGTAGGTGTTTTGTAAAAAAAAAAAAAATCCATTTAAAATGGAAAATATCATAAAGTGAAGTGTGCAAAGAGTGAGTGGGTCTATTTTATGCCTGCACTCTGAGAGCTACCAAGGCAGAGCCCATCAACAGGTCGTTAAACTCAAACTCTCTCCACAGATGCAGGCTGAGCTGTGAGGAGCTGTTTCCATAGTAATGGCTGTCTACACATAACATAATTTGACCTACTACATTAAATAGGTGGTGAAAATGACAGTAACAACCCAGTATTACAGTAGAGGTCTGTTGTTTTCTGCCTTGAGAAAATAACCCAGGGCTACAATTGTTTCTACAAAAACATCAAGGAAAGACGGAGTCAGACACAAATATTTGTAATGTCTTTCAATTAATTTGTAATGTATGAGAGAATTGTGTTACGTCTCAGATTGTGTTAATACTGCAGTACTGCTAACTTAGAATTAATCAATAATTAAATCATATCAACAATATAAGCTTTCTCTTATGTCACCCAGACTCTGTTGACAGTCAGTGTTGTTTCCGAAAAGTGAACTACTACACCACCAAGTGGGGAAACCTTGCAACTGAATCATCATGTTAAAAGCACATTGCATGGTTACAACATATTCACATGCAACTATAAATCCTGTATTTCATAATGGCAAAAATTAATTAAGTGTGTGTTATTTTAATTTGTTTTGGAACTTAGAAACACAATTTGATCATTATTATAACTCTTATTGTTAGACATACCTATTTTGCTAGCTATGTACATACACACACTTGCCAGCAGCTTATGTCAGCAAAGTTTGTTTTTGAGGTTGGTCAGCTGCTGCATGTCCACGCTGCTGCCACCGCACACAATCACCACCAGTGGGCCCAGGAGAGTGGGCAGGCGACCTGAGAAGAAACAAAGAAAAAAAAAGAAAAAAAGACTTACAAGAAGTCTTTTATCCCCACAGCAGTGCGCATTTTAAACAAAAAGAAAATAGATACCTGTTTTTAGGGCAAGATCTACTTGCTGTTTCAGTTTTTATGTGAGTGTCATGTGAATTTTATAGCTTTTATGTGAGATTTTTTAATGTGAGTTTTTATGTTGGTGTTTGTATGTCTGACTATTTTGGAGCCCAAACTAATGACAATCTTCTGTCCTTGCGATAGACAATAAAGTTTTTTTGAATTTAATGTAATATACAATATACTGTTTCCTGAGTTCCCCGATACCATGTGTTCATCAAAGCTGCAAACTTGTTCCACAAAGAACATAACTATTGCTAAATGTTCTTGAGTCACATGGCTGACATCTGAAAATGTGTTTGCATAGAAATAAGAACCAGGAGAAAAAAAAGACTGTTAACAGCCAGTGGAAACACTCTTTGGGAGGCACAGCTGTAGTGACAAACGGTAGAGCAATATTTTGTTAGTTAGTTAAACATTTTTCCAATATTTTATGCAATACCAGTGTATTATATTTGTTTCCTACAATATAAGAGAGAGAAAGGGAAAGCAGCACCTTGCAAAGGAATGGGAAACCCAGGAGACTTGAGCTCTCATATAACTTTGACCAAGGTATCAGACAAGCTATTTACTATTTACACGCTGTGATAGTTTCCAAAGGGGGGGGCTACTAGGTACTAACTATATGCACGGTGCCCAAACCTTTGCTGCAGGCCCTTTTCCTTTTCTGTCATTTTGAAAATGTAAAAGATGAAAATAAAAAGAAATATATACAATATTTATTGTTTAAAAAGGTAATGATAATGATGTAATCTGTAACTTTATGCCTTTTAGGGATCATTTCATGTTCCACTTTCTAACTTTGTTTTCTAAATTTTGACCAGGGGTGCCCAGACTTTTACATGCCAATGTATGTGAATGATCAGCAAGACAAAGACTCTTGTCGTTACCTTCATCCTGTAATCTGCGTATAAATCCACTGTAGACGGCTGCGAGTGCTGCTCCACATGCCATCTCCACCAACACACGCTCCTCATCTATTACCAACACACACAGACACAGAGTGGAAGTCAAACAAAAGCAAAGCTGACACAAAGCCAGGTTCATCATAAAGGCTTATGGGAGTGATGAGGATATATAGCAGTGTTTATTTAACTTCCCTTCAAATAAGATGTTCACAAATCATTAGGGACATTTGAAAACACACACACTAACCGAGGAAGGTTTCGACTGCGTGCAGAGCCTGCTGGTCGGTCACTAGCTCAGAGATGACGGTCAGCTCGCTGCACTGGCTGTACTCAAAGGCCCGCTTGCAAACAGTCTTTGCTCCGAGACATTTCGCCTCACTGTGAGAGGACAGACGGAGCCACAGAGGAGGGTGAAGTTTAACTGTGTGTATGTAATCCCTCCGCTGCACACAACATTTAAACTCTTTTAACTTCTAACCTGGTGATGTCATCCAAAGTGACCACCCTGCCTGCCTTAACCGCAGCGTTAAAACAGTCGGCCCCCACTGTCTCCATAGCGACAACGGGTACATCGGTCCAGCCCACATCCTTCAGGCCTTGGATGACTCCACACAGGAGCCCTCCTCCACCCACGGACAACACCACAGCTCCAGGCTTCACACTGGGACCCAGAGAGGCTGCGACCTCGGAGATCATGCCGGCGTGGCCCTCCCTGGTGTAGAGTTCAGGATGTCATGTAGAGTTTAGGATGTAATGGAGGGCTTAGTTTTAAACCGTGAAATTGTGGTTAATGTTTCTACCATAGCAGTGGGTGATCAAATGGAGGGACGTAGGTGAGTCCTTCAGTTTCTGCCAGTCTGAGAGCTTCGGTGTTGGCGTCATCCCAAACCTATGAAAAAAAAATATTTCAAAATGAAAAACATGAATCTGAACTGGCACCTGTGCGACTTGCCCATACTTAACATTATATTATTATACTGTACCTTCCCTATAATCTTGACTGCAGCGCCCTGATCCTGAAGTTTCTGAATGACCGTCTGAGGAGAAGATGAGGGGACAATGATGGTGGCTGGTACGCCCATTTTTCTGGCTGCATAGGCTGCAGCCATACCTGCATTACCACCTAGAAAAAAAGCCATACCATGTCATTAAATCACCTATTCATCTTATTACTATGCTAATTGGCATGCTACATTACGGCAGAGTCACCTGAAGAGCAGACAATTCCCTTGGACTGTCCGGCAAGCTGCAGACCAGAGCAACAAAATGGGAAAAATTGTGAAAAATTGTCAATTTTGGCTTCTAATTAACACATGAAACAGTCATGACAGTTGTCTGACATGATGGACCCCCCCCCCCCCAGCACAAGGGTCAGGGTTCCTACCTGTTGGCAGAGGTGTCCAATGCCGCGGATCTTGAAGGAACCAGAGGGCTGTGAATTCTCCATCTTTAGGTAGACGGTGGTTCCCACCCGTTTGGACATGCTGACACTGTCCAGCAGCGGTGTGTTCACATGGAAATGCTCTGCCATGGTGCCGCTAATGTCACTGAATGGCAAGCAAGGTGTTAGACAAGTTAATGCCACTGTTTATTTCATAAGAGGTTGGAATTTTTTTTTTTAACACAAAAAGGTTATTGTGTTCAAAAGCTTTAGTTGTCAGAAATTGGTGTCAAATGGTCCATTACCCTATGTTGCGCAATACATGGCAAAAGCTGCCTTCAAGTGCTGCTGGGGGCTGAGTAATACAGAGTGATGTGCCCATGATTATGTAACAGAATGGAAATATTTTTCCGGAGGATTACTTCAAATCCATCATCTGACACACAGTTGTAGATCCTGATGTAACCAGTAGCCACATTTAAATCAACTGATGCTCACTGACATTCACAAGATTCAAGTTTCTGACGTTAAATTAGTAAGTTACAATTTAATTAAAATGATTAAGATAGACCATGTTTCACTGTAATTTTAAATTTGAACATGGGCAAGCAGTTGAAGTAACATAAGACTATGTGTAGCCTACAACCAAATCTTAAACAGGCGCTCTAAGTGTTAGAGTTAGTGTTAGTTAGAGGATAGTTCAACGATATATGGATGTTTTCTTCAGTTATGTGTGTGGTGCATAGACTGTATAAAAGGTGTGGTGTTGTTAAACCTCAATACTACAGAGGATTTACTACAAGACCCAGAGTAACGTGATGCAGAGAGCACACAGCCGTGACGTAAGCTTCAGTTCACCGTAACCACTGGAATGACGCACTGCACCGTAGCCTACGTCACCACTCGAACAAATAGTGACTTACGTTTGGAGAAAAAGATGTTTTGTCTGGCCGTCAGATGGAGCTGGGAGCTTTAAAGCAGCACCACATTTATGAAGTATCCGTTATTATGCTATAATGCTACATCTTGCAGGCTACAATGTCGTAGGTTAGCTGTCCGCGGGAAAACAAACACCACTACTTCCGGCTTCCGGTGGAGGGGAGGAAAAGAGGGGTGTGGGTGGTCCACTGCTGCCCATAATATTCACCTTTGGCTGCAGCGGCGATACTATAGTACTGCTAGGCTACTAACAATAATATTAATGTTAATAAAATTGTGATAAAACAAAAGCCTTCAGTACAAAAGTTGTCACTTGTCAATGTGAGGTTTCTGTTTCCACTCAAATATCAAAATAAAAGAGACAAAAAGCGCAGAATGTGGCTGTTTTCCCCTTATTAGTTGTGAAATGTGGTTACGTGACAAATTGTTGATTTGTCCATTTCAACAAATAATGGATGAAATGCACATTTCTACACAAACTGTACACCTTTTTTGTGAATTTGAATGAAAATGCCCTCACCTGTGCGAGGAGCCTGCCGTCAGTGCAGAGACTTGAATGGACTTATTCCCTTCTAAAGTCCACAGTTTATTGCCAAGGCTTGAGTGTGTGTGTGCAATGATTGAGTGACAGAGTGAAGGAGAGAGATTTTTCTTTGATAAATAGCTATATTATTATTATTATTCTTTTATTTTTTTATTTTTACAGTGTATTGTATACGATACTTATCTGGGATACTCCTTTTTGCTCTTTCAAAGTCACCACATGCATGAACCCTGAGTAATTAAGTCACAGTCATAGCTTTGATTCTCTGTAGGGATTATTTCTTTATTATTATTATACATTGGCTGTATAGTTATAGGTTGCATATACACAAAGTAATGGTACACACTCCTTGGAACAATGTGCCATTCTCACATCAAACATCACTCAGTTTATTGCTTCATATTTTACACAGCATGTATTAAAGGAAATGACGCTTTATTTTAATTTTGTGTCAAAACTTTCCTGTACACTAGGTGGCAGCAGTGAGTGGCACTAGAACTGACAGAAAGAAACATGAGCAGTCCTAGTAATGACAATAATATTAATAGTAATAATACAAAAACAATGTTTTGCTTTAAAT
Source organism: Trachurus trachurus (assembly GCF_905171665.1). Taxonomy (NCBI): domain Eukaryota; kingdom Metazoa; phylum Chordata; class Actinopteri; order Carangiformes; family Carangidae; genus Trachurus; species Trachurus trachurus. The sequence goes on from NC_139907.1 coordinate 20,480,242, forward strand.
AAAACAAAATAGGTCAGAGTAATAATACATTTAATGCAACTACTGAAATATGTAAATACGAAAAAAATAAAATAAAATGAGAGATGACACTTGAGAAAAAGTCAAGTTTTTTCACACTTCAGGTTCTTCATTACCTCTGAGCTAATTTAGCTCCATTTGAACACCAAGCCAGTTAGCCCAGGAATAAAACGTATGTATATTGTATACTGTATATATTTGCATTTTTCAGCCCTCTGGACTCTGGTTTCTATAAACGTGCCTGGATGAGACTGGGTTTGCAGTTTAAAATCTTTGACTCGATTTTAAGACACTGTTCAGAGTTGTCCAAACAAACACTGGAGCTTTTATGTGATGAATCACCACTGGACCGATTAATGTCAAATCTTTAAACACTGAGCTGTTGGGGATGGAAAACACTGCTTCATCTGAGGGTGAGTTTCAGAGCCTGGTAGCAGCACTGCACCAGGATGAAGAATTTTTTGTCTGGAAATCTTATACAAAGAAAGTTGTTGTCTCTTCATATCCACATCCTCGTTCCTCACCTTTATGCATTCATTTCTTCTTCTTTTTCCTTCCTTCCTTCCTTCCTTCCTTCCTTCCTTCCTTCCTTTCTTTCTTTCTTTCTTTCTTTCTTTTTTTTTATTTTATTTTTTACATACTTTGGTTTTACAACTGCACTTCACAAACACATCCAATACACATTCAGTTTTCCTTCTCTTCTCCAGTTTTACCAGCAGCAACCATTTTGCAGGTGAACAGATGTTGATATGACAGCATGCACCAGCAGTGAGTCAAGATAAATGCAAAATACTAAAAGGTTGAGACATCTGTAATGGTTCACAGATGCTTGTTACATCAGGTTTGTGGAATCAGAACCAAAATATTCTTCTGATATCAGTTCAAACCTTCTTTTTTTTTTTTTTTTTTTTAACCATGCCATTATATTCTATTGTGAACATCTGGTGGTGTGTGGGTTTATCTGGCTCTCAGCTACCATGCATGAAATGTTTGCTGGACTTTGTTCTCATGGCTGCATTTTTTTAAAACATCTATTCTGACAAGCATTGCTTATAACCTATCCATCAACAGTACTGATAAAACTCGACTTCCTTCAACACATATTCACCTGCTCTCCCCTCTCACTTCCCTTTCACCTGCCTGATTTTCACATTTCACACATACTTTCACCTGATCAAACCTGTTATTTTACTGCATTTTGTCTTCACACCGCTTAGTGTGAAAGTATTCTCAGACAACACGCTCTGTTCAGTGCCTCTGAGAAAAAGGACGTCTTTTCACTACGCAGTTGATGAGCTTGGTTTTATGAAAGTTCAACCGCGTGTTGTTGTTTTTTTTTCAATGAACAGCATACAAAAATAAAGTGACATTCAAAGATCAAGATTATTTGGATCATGTCAGATGAAGCCTTATAATTCCAAGCTCATGGTCTCGTGTTTTCAGCTAAGTGAACTTAAGTGGATCTTGAAGCTGCATCCAAAAGATAAGGAGTTTTTGGTGTTTTGTTTTTTTCTATTCAGCGTCCGTCATGCGGCTGAACTCTAGTAAAGTTGTCAAGCTTCTGTTGCTAAAAAAAAAAAAAGATTCAGGCAATTTCCCCTAAACTCTGCAGCAACTCAGCGAAAACATATTATGATTCTACTGTAACATGGCTCTGTGGTTCCAGCGTTACATCCAAAACAAACCAAAACTAAAGTGTTCATCAAAACTTTAAGCTCCATCTTTGTCTCTTTCTCTTAGCCTCCTGGCTACCTCCATCTTTTGCTCCTTCTTTCTGCCCTCGTGCTTCCTCTTCTGTGTGTGCATGCTCCCAATCTGGGCTTTATGCCAGTGAGCGTTGTCTGGGTTTGATCCTTGGATACAGCTGGAGAGAGAGCGGGAGAGAGAGGTGGTGGGGGGGACAGAGGGCGGGGTCAGTACATCATGTTTACATTGTTCTCAAGGTGGCTGGACATCATGAAGGCAGGTCGTAAGAATAAATCTGTTTCTCCTGGTACACCGCTTAATTCACTGAATGAACGGGGCTGGGAATTGACTGCACTTCCTGTTGAGTGCAGATTGAAACCTACCATGTATGAATGTAAATGTACAGACCCAAGATTCAGTGATTGTTTCACTGAGGCGTTGTGGGAATAGTGTGGTGGCAGCCGCATGGTTGGCATTGTAAAGTGCTAATGTGATGGACAGTTTTATGAAAGAGCTTTACTGCTACATGCATGACGCACAAAAGCAGAAAACGTGTCCTATCATAAATAAGACTGACACATCAATAATAGAATAACATTGACTTATCCAGTAAACATTTTCTTTGCATTTTGGATTAAGGAAATATACTGTTCTAAAATAATAATCATCCAGATGTGAAAATACCAAATCAAGATCACAAACTAAATCTGTTCACTCATTACTGGCTCCATCTTATTTCTGTTCATCAAATACACTTAGAACTTGATGTTTTACAGTAAGATCCAGTCAGCTTCTCTTTCTGTAAAAGTAAGGTGAAACTAACTTACTAAATAGATTCTGGAGCCCATTAAAAGACTGGAATTATATATTGAATGGCTTGAAAGGCCTTGTTGTGTGTTTTGATGGGACCTAACACTTGTCAGCATTACCTGGAGCTGTAGGGAGTTGACCATATGTTAAATTGCTCCGCCAACAGCGATTGGCTAATCATAGTTAAGTAGCCATAACTAGGCACAGAAGGTCTATTAAGCTTTGAATTGTTCAACATGGTTTTGGGTCTGTACTGTTATAATAGAAATACATGGAATTTAAAGAGGAACTATGCAAGTCCGCTCGCTTTTCTGCTGTTTGGTTACGCTGCTCTCAGCCATGTGCATTTGTTGACAATGAAGCCGGCCAAAAATCAATAAATGGAGCAGTGGAAAACGTTACATAACATAAACGATGTTACGGTGCGTGTGTTTGTGTAGTCTTGACCGTTGAAAGGTTTTAACTTTACAAAACAAAACAAAAAAAAGAGCTAAAACGCTTTTTCACACTTCACACTACGTTTTTCTATGCTTGCACACGTTTACAGTGAGGTGGGGTGTGTGTTGGGATGTTTGTTCTCTCACCCCCAGCAGGTTCCTTGGTACATATCCCTCCCTGTCATTCAGTCGTGCCCACCACCACTCCGTCTCAGTCTCGTCACGTCGACGAAGAACAGTGAGGGCGTCGCCCTCGCTGAAGGAGAGCTCATCAGCCTGCTGGGCCGAGTAGTTCCAGAGGGCGTACACCAAGCCTTTGTTCATCACACCCAACTTTTCCTGTACACCTGAGAGAGATAAGATAAGAATAAGATTAGGTTTTTGTCACTTTCAGAGAACATTCATTGAATTGTCCTCTGATTATCTACATTGTAACATGGTTTCAAATGTGTTTTCCACAAGTCCCAAAAGGAAAATGAACCTTCTCCCCCAGATTTAAAAGTTATTGCCCCATGTGGGCTTGAGCAAATGTTGAGTTTACATTTCTTTGATTCCATCTATACATACCATAGAGAAACTGAGAACACTGTGTGTAGCCCTCTTCCATTTCTTCACATTTGTCTGCTGCTGTTTCAACGTCGCTAATTGTTGTGGCAAAAATGGCTGCCCCGGACTCCACCAGCATCTTACAGAGGTGGACGCTGTTACACGAAGCAGCACAGTGCAGAGGAGTCCTGGGAGAGACAACAGAAAAAATACGACTTTAAACTCTGATAAGGAAAAGGACAGATGTTCCTGTAATGCACTTGTAACTTATATCTAATAGGCACAATTATGTCATCATGATACAGGCTGACATTAACTAAACATGAATTCAGCTGACTGCATCAGTAATTAAATCAAGAAACTCCTGAATATGGAGCCTCATTAGACTTGGTAATCTCTTCCCTTAATACTGCTAAGGCAGCTGAGCCAAGAATGAATTTAGAAATGCAATTATCTCTGTCATTGTTGCCTCCGAGCTCAGCTCCAGCGTCACTGTCACAGAGTGTGTTCATTACCCATGCTCCCTCCAGTCATGCAGCGACTCCACTGCTCTGTTGTTAGTCTGACTTATTACATTACTCAACAGTACTGACCATCCGTCACTGTCAGCTGCATTTACGTTCACTCCGAAGTCCAGCAGAAACTTGACTATATGGTGGTGTCCAGCGCAGACAGCATTATGAAGAGGAGTTATGCCTTCGTCATTAGGCATACTGGGATTTTCCACCTTAGAGACAGATGAGAGAAAAGACACAAAAATTCAGTCAAATTCTGATACTGAACGTTGGCACACATTAATAGCTATTTGCAGCTTTAATGAAAAAAAAATGCTCTTCACTGCGGAACTCAGGATAGTGAAAGATCGTTTGAACAGCTTGGAAATTGTTGAGTTGTTGAGTCAAAGTGCCTCAGGGTGTGATACCTTCAAAACTGAGCTTGTTCTGGATGTGAAGCATCTGAATGCTTCTTTGAGTAGCAGCTAGAGTCTACCAGTTTGAAGAGTCAGTGAGCACTTCTGTCCAGCCTCCATGTGAAAGATGTCAGGAGTAGATCAGGATTTGCATTGCAAGATGTAAGGCTTTGTTCACAGGAGCTCTGTGCTGCATTAACACACTGATACAATGTGATTGTGTGTCCTCAACAATAAATCTGCACACAACTGAGACCAGCTATCCCATGATAGTATTGCTGAGGATCAAAGATATCATACTAAATTTGTATTATCCTGAAGGCATTGAAGGATTTACACTTTTCCAGTTAGTGGCAAATCTGTTGAGGCGATTTGTGTGTGGGTGCACAGTATTTGTTGGCATGTAAAACTATTCCTCTATTGCATAATGGATTTTGTCCTTTCAACACAAATGTCAAAAAATAAATAAAATCACAGAATTTTAGAGGTGGACATTGGAAACATTAGGTGCATTTTTATCAGTTAAACAGAAGATACAATAAAAGATCCCTTCCATCAGATTTAAACCGCACCACAACACTGAAAATCAGTAGTAGTGTATCTCCAATTGCAACCCCAATTTTCATTTTCTTCAATCAAACTATTATTTATTCATTTATCATCTAAAAAACAACAAAGAATGTAGCACTCTTGCCACATTTGCCATGCTGTAAACTATGGTGTTCCTCAAGGCGCTGTACTCGGTCCAGTACTTTTCTCCACTTCTCTGAAGATGATTCATTTTTTTATTACTCCTTATAATGGCTCCTTTCACTCCATTTTAAAAACTATCCCTCCTCTAGAGATTGCTTGAGCCTTTCTTTCTATGTCTGTGATTTTTTTTTTCTGGGTATATAGTCCTAATCTCCTTGAAGAGAACAGGATGGATTTAGAATTATGCTAGTTTTAGGCTTTTAAATATAAAACCTGTTAACAGTTAACTTAAAACATAGTATTTTACCTCATAGATAATTCTCTGCACCAGATCAAACTCTCCCTCTAGCGATGCATCCAGCAGCAGAGCTAGAGGATTAAACTTGACTCGGAGACCGTGGCCTGTCCGCTCTGATGACGGCTTCTTCAGGTTGGTTCGCTTCGCCTGCAGCACACAGGGGGAAAGAGAAAGTGTTGACGATGCAGAACAGGAACTGCTGAAGTGCTTACTGTGTAATCTGGCACATTGACGTTTGTAAAGAACAACTTTTTTTTTGTTTAGGATTCCAGAACTGAGAAACATGTAAGAAGTGAAGTGTGTTACATGCACTGGTCATAGGTATTAGAAAGGGAGTTATGCATATGGCAAGCCCCAGTTCTGTGTTGTGTTTAACTGATATCAGGTGAAATGATATTTATACCCTACCTTAGGCTGTGAAGGAGGTGCAGGGGGGGATGGAGAGGAGTGGCCTACAGAGCTGCGGGCAGGACTGGATCCTCTCTGGTTGTTATTGTTCTGGTCCTCTGGCTTATCAGGTGCAGGGGATAGACTGGATTTGGCCGGCGGAGACACATTATTGACAGTTTCTACCGTTGCCGTTGTCTCTTTGGATGTTTCAACAGTAATAGATGGAGGGGACAAGCGCTGGGAGTCTGAGTTCAGGTTCTGAGCTTCACCCTCTATAGCTGCCACATTGATGTGCTTGTCACCAGCTTCAACATTTCCATTAGCCGAGTGGATGCTGTCCATGTCACCCAAAAGGCAGTCGGGCTGGTAGAAGGTGTTGCCTGGAAGAGTAAGAGAGGCCATTAAAGCATCATATGATTCAGTAGTGCCTTTAAGATACTCTTCAAATACATACTATGGTATATAAACCAACTGATCCAAAATAAGGTTGTGTCTTACCTGAGACTCCTTCCATACCTCCAGCCAGTGTGTTAAACCTGTACAAGAGTAATAAGATTCATCAGTTTCAATTGTAGTGTTAGATTCAGTTGTCTGTATGGTGGTGCACAGTATAGTGCTGACCTCTGGTACAGTAGTTTTTGGATATTTGGCCCCTGTGGGCCCTCAGGTTCAGTGATTGAGCTCCGTTTCTTCAGCGGTCGTGGAGCATTGCTGAGGCGTCGGCGGAGAACCTCCAGGTCAGCATCACTCTGGTAACGCAGCTGAGAGTGGGCTGTGGACACAGGTAGGAGGGATCCTGCAATGTTTACAACTAGACATTATCACTTGTATTGTCTATGCTTCAGTTATTAATTGCTATTTCTCCCTCAAATCCAAAGTGATCACTTATTTGCCATAGTATTTCTTTTTGAGGAAATTATCACAAGTCAACTTTGCAAATGACGCATAATAATGTAACTGTGAGAATCGATAACATCACTGGAGCCAAAACTGGCAGATTTATGGCAGCACACTGGCTGACTCTGATTTATTGTCTGGCACCTACCAACTGGGGTGAGCTTTGTGGGACTTAGGGGACGAGGGATGTTATCTACACTCGGTGGAGGGATGATTTGCCCATCGCTGCTTTCTCCTCCTCCTTTTCCTCCTTCTTTATCTGTTATATCATCTCCTCCTGCTCTTACTCCTCCTCCCTGGAGGAAAGGAACAGGGGATGGAGAGGTGGAGGAGGTGGGGAGGATGGGTTTGCCGTAGACTACGACAAAGGACAAAGGGAAAGAGACAGACACAGGTATTCATTTGAAGACACAGAGACAACAATACATATACAATATCTTTGGCTTGAATAATAATAACAACTAATCTCCAGTATAATTTGCTGTTTAATTACCTGCTTTGACAGTGGTTCTGTTGCTGAGAGATCCATAGTTTTTGGCTTGAGGCTGCTGGAGGTACATACTGTAGATGGAACTGCTGTTCATAGTCGCGGGGCCCTTCCTGGGTGACTGGGGCCTTGAGGGATGGTCTGGGACATAGGGACGTACAGCCACGGCCGGAGGGGGATCAGTTCGCTCTGTTTGCGGGGAGAGTGGAGAGGGCTGGGCAGTGGTGGTGGAGCCTAACACAGGAACGGAAAATAATATATATATATAAAAATTAGTATGACAAAAAGAAATGACTTTAAGGTTCATCATTCAATTTCTGTGGAATCAAGACCTTTTGTTTTCTTATGTTTCAATAAATAATCTAAATTATAGCAGGTCAGACATCAAGTAAAGAACAACTCTTGTCCTTAGATGACCTTGGCTTGAATTCGGAGGGACAGAGATCCGCTGCTGTATCTGCTGTGAGGAGGACGATGAGGAGGAGGTGGAAGATGTGGTGGAAGAGCGAGGCCAGCCCAGAGTACCGGGGGCAGAACGGGGCAGGGAGCTGGTGACACAGTGATGCCCCGCTGCCTGGTGGGTGGCACTGGGGTAGGTACCATAACCAGAGGGACGCTGGGGGGAGAGAGAGGGACACAGTAATGAAAAGAGAGACATCGTTTAAAAATGAGTTTCTTGAAGTTTGATTGCATAATCTAATTTTCCACTTAAAACTGGCATGACTTTTTTGGAAAGTCCCCCCCCCCCCCGCCCAAGATGTCTCTTGGGTTGAAGAGTTCACACAGCCATTTAACTGCACTGGTCTTCAAAGTGAAAGTTAAGGAGGATCCTTAATGGCCTCAGTGGGATCTTTATCAAAATGAAGAATATTTTAATGTCCCGACTCACTTATCTTCATTACATAACTTCTGAAAAAATCTTGTAATGGTCATTTTCACAGAACCTGCTGTAGAACAGTACCTGCTCTGGACTGTTGGTCCTCCAGTCTGACACGCTCTTACTGATGGTCGGCCATGATGCTTCATTAGCTAAATGGAGAGAGAAAGCATGAGAGTGGAAGTGTTGAGACAGGAACAAAGGTTACAACAGTAAAAGGCAATTAAGGAGAGGAAGAGGCAAAGACAGAAACAAACAGAGAGGGAAATCACAAAAAAAAGTTCCTGATGTATCTTAAAATAGGTAAAAGGTGAGATGGAGTTACGGGAGTAAGAGACATGTTGAAAACTACATTATAGTGTGATGAGGCTGAAAAAGGTCTAGGTGCTCACATGTTGTAGGAATATGTTATTGCTAAAATAAAAAATATAACTGAAAACTGAAAAAATAACTGAAATCAGAGCATATTATTCATATAGGATCATAAACACAGTTATCAGACTGTGAACCCCACATCCTTTGGGGCTGCAATGAGGCCCACACAGTCCATCGACAGCTGAACAATTATGCAATATCTGGAACAGACTCTAAGTCGTCAAATTATTTCTAATTTGACCTGACAAGGGAGGCTTTCAATTGTCAAACCTCGACAAAACAAATACTGTAATGTAACAAGACAAGCGCTAAATTGCTTTACAGCCACTCTGCAGGTTCAGATTGGTGATTACAGGGCATGTACCACAGCAAACACAAGCTGAGCGTCTTCGAAGTGGTAGGACAAAAGCCTCTGATCGAGAGCTTAGTTGCAAAAATGTATGGGTAGTGTGGTAACATTGTGTTGCTATGTTGTTATATCAGATGAAGGAATAAAATATTTATAGTAGGCCTAACTGAGGATTGCAGTCATATAATTGACTTTTGGGTGCTGTTCACCTTAAGAATTACACTGGGCGGTGGTTAACACAGGAAAAACCCTGAAACACAGTGAAATCCAAAACCCCAAACAACAAACAGCTGCTGCCTCGGAGATTTAGAAGTGACTCCAGTGGCTGAGCTAAAATAGTAGCTCTCGAAAATGAAGCCAATGCTGTAAACAGAGGTATCAGCTGGATGTGGAAAGTAGCAGTTTAACCCAGCCTCGATCCGTCGCCGCAGAGGGTGTTACATAACTAAATGACACAGTCCAATCCAGCACTGAGGTCACAGCCACGGTCAGTCGCTTAAATCTTGATCCAATGTTGCCCGTTACCTCGTGACGGTCCTGGAGGGCAGTGACCTGGCTTAATGCTTCACTAGTTTCACTGCAGGTTAACAAACTCACCATGGTGGAGTCCAGTGAAAAGGAAATAGCCATGTGAAAGTCAGCATGTAACTGGTTCACACAATATTAATATTAGCAAACCACAGCACAGTGTCAGCAGGCATTCGAAGACTGATACTGACACTTGTTGTTTGGCAGCACACTTTATTATTACCTCTGTGTGAGAGGAACTGATACACTGCAAAGAAGTACAGTATCAACAAAACCATGGTTGTGTCCAAAACCATTCTCTCACTCACTAGAATTGCAAATTGACTATATAGTGGACTACATAGGCAGTAATGAGGGATTTTGGACACAGCCTATGTCTTTATCTGTTCTCACAGAAACAGTGGTGCTTTCTGTTAAAAGCTCGCTGCCACTGCCAGTATGCAAACGTGCTTGCAAAGACAATGTTAGCATGGTAATGTTAAAGCAGATTTTCATGCTGGCCTACATGTGTTAGCATGCTAATATTTGCTTTTTTGCTATTTTATTTTTATTTTATTTTATCTTATTTTTATTTGATTAATTCACTTTCACCTTTCACCTTGTAACTGCGTTTGGAAAGGTGCTGTATAAATAAAGTTATTACTTATTATCTTAGCACCAAATAAAATATTAAAACACTGACTCGGGGCGTCGTTTAGCTTAGTTGGTAGAGCAGGCGCCCCATATACAGAGGCTATAGTCTTCGCTGCAGCCGGCCCTGTATCGAGTCCCCCCTCTCTCTGCCTCCCATTGGCTGTATGTCTTGACTGTACTGTCCATTAAAGGCAAAAACCCCCAATATATACAGTATATATATTAAACAAAAACGAAAAAAAAAAACCTATAAAACCTTTCTACCTCACATCATAAAAAGTTGGCTGTAGTTTTGTCAAAGTATCAGTGTGTTGGCTCACCTCTCTGTGGCCGTGTCACAGCTCTGGTACGTGAGTCTCAGACTAATACTGATTAACTAGTGAACCTTCGGCGTCCCGCTCTCGGGACAGTAAGCTGTGCTGTGCAACCTGTTGAATGCTGCTGTAACCTGGTGACCTCTGGAAGACGACAGTCACGACAGGAAACAAACAGTCAGCTTTGAGCGAGGTGGAAACTTGGCCCCCTGCCTGAGAGCCCAGATTAGATGCAGTACTGAGGAGGAAAGACAGTAGGGGGTAAAGGACCGCGGCACCTTCACTGTACGTTCTGGTGCAGAAGACAAAACGTGACCAGGGCGCTCAGGTCAAGAAATTTGAGAAGCCTATCGAACTTAATCGTTGCTTTTATCACCTCAATCACTAAAATTAAGAATGGCACACAGTACAACTGAGTGTGTTCTCTATAATGTTTGGATGGCAGAGTTATCTAGCAGAGTTGAATACTTTGGGAAACAGAGTGTGAGTGTTAGGTGAGACAACTGCTACCACTCTCATATCTGTAAATCAGTGTGGAGAGAAGCAAACATCCCTCTCTCTGCACCCTCTAATCAACAACAACAGACTCCAGGAAGTCTCCACCCACTCAAGAAAAACTTTAAGCTGTTTTTACACTTCAGTTATTGTTTCTTTCACAGATTAAACAAACCAGATAACATGTTAATTAATTAATTAATTAATTTAGTTCTAGAGATGCTGGTAAGTTACGTGGCTATTGTCTTTGATATTGCTCAGATAGAGCTAGGGTAGTTACCTTTTTGAGTCTTTTGTGCTTTTGGCACAACCACGAGGTATCAATCATTTTACCTAAGTCACAAATAAGTGTATCTCCCATAAGGTTGAACTGTTGCTCCATAGGGACTGTCACATTTAATATTATGTGCTGTGATCAAGTTGCACTCACCTTTCATATGAGACTGACTATTTATTAAAAGGACAAGTTTATCTGCCTAGGCATTCATCTGTAAAACTCAGGCATCAGGATCTTTGAAGCTCTTCTACTGAACATTAACCGAGGCTCCCCATGGGACATTCAAACAGGGAGCATTTGTTTTTGAAGATCTGCCATGCAGATCCTGTTACCACTCTCTTGCATATATTAGTCAGTGCAATATAAAACCATTACTCTTGATCACAAGGAATCTCAATGAACACATGTATCCCTTTCTTCTCGTTTAATCCCAGTAGAAATCCATCCAATTGTTGCAGTGATTTCACTTTGCTCTGCAACACTGCAGACTGCTTCTACTGTATTATTCATACGGTACCAACATTTGTTAGAGAGCTTTAATCTCTCTGCTGACAGCAACAACAGCTGTCATGACCCTGCACTCTCCTATTCTAAAATCTGAAGTTATCAGAGTCACGCAGACAGAAAGAAATATTACACATACTCAATATAGCTACAAGTTAGTGTACCTCAGACTTCCTTTCATTCATTGGCTGTGCCTGCCTGCTCAGTGGACTGTTGACATGATTTGCAACAATCTTTTTTTTTTCCACATTACATAAGCTGGGATAATAAATAGAGCTGTGGCATTTGCTCTGGCATTCAAGAACACAATGGGATTTGTAACATTGCTGGTTCAAAACACTTTGCTTATAAACACACTGTTAAACTGAGAAAGAATATTCTGCTAATTCCAGCTTGGTTCAATGATATATGACTATAAGCTACATGAGTATCTGAATGTGTGTGTGATTAAAGTTTTGTGTCTAAGTTATGTGTATGAAATGTGCTATATCAATAAATTTGACTTGACTTGACTAAGGCATACCGGTGGTTCAGCATTTTGGGAAATACACATATTCACTGTCTTGTCAATAATAGATGAGAATATCAATACCACACTGATGCCTCTATGCTACTTAAGGCTCATTTTCATTTTTTCAATAATTAAACAAATTAGATAACTTGCTAGCTTGAGATGCAAGAGGGCAGTTTGTTTTTCGTTTGGATGAAGCCACATCATTGAAACTTTACAGCCACAGTTGTAGACGATATCCTTTTTTTACTGCTCCACCCTCTCTCACTGGGCAGGAGGATGTGAGGAAATAATTGAATGTGGGTCTAAGTCCCGACTGCGGTTTGCCCTCAGTTTATTTTTCCCTGCTGACCTTCCTGACCCCGGAGCAGCTGCTGGCTCTCAGATATCATGTCTGTGTCCTTATACACATGACCCTTTCACTCAGGTCATATTCTGTAGCTGATTCAATTATGTTCTCTCTCTCCTCACCATCTGGCCTGTACAGTTGGACATGAACACTCCGCAACATGCACGGATTGAATGCAGCCTTCGATTTTTCACTCCGCAAGAAGAAAGAAATTTGCTCCCAGGCCTGCGAGAAAACACGGCATTTTGTTCTTGCAGCCACAGTTTGGGAGTTCTCGCAGCTTGTTTTCGACACATCAGCTGGGCAGAAATTTTTTCTCGTATGGTGTCTGTCATCTATCGTGTGATTGGCCAGAATTTTAAAGTGGGCAGGGTCAATGCGGAAATATTGTATATTTCAAATTTCATATTGAGAGGTTGAACATGCCACCTCCGTTGCCTCTTTCTTTCCATCTCCTCCATAATATCAGTAAACCCTCCTCCTCCGTCGCTTCAAACGTGTTGTCCTCCTCCTCCTCAATCAATGAAAAAATTGCCATCTCCGCCATTGTTGTTGTTCTCGTTGGTACAGTTAGATTTCCACAGGGAAATCAATACCATATCCTTAGCGCGCTTGACGTGTACTGCAGTGGGTACTGCAATGCCCTGGTCAGAACATACTTTGTTCTTGTTGGGAGAACAAACAAATTTGTTCTTGCGGAGTATGAACAGGCCATAAGACTCAAACTTGGGAAATGCTATGCGATCCTTTGTATCTTCAGCCATCAGGCTTTTTTATTCTTCTGCAAATGGTCGATGAGCTGACAGACAAATGAATTTCCCTTCGGGGATTAATAAAGTAATTCGTATTCGTATGTCATTGGAATAAATCAAATGAATCATGTGGAAATTGCCTGCATGACACCTCTGGGTGTGTGTGGTAGAATGAGGAATCGGGTGCTGCTAGCTAGTGCTGCTAGTGAAGCTAGTGGTGAGTACGTTTCTCTAACACCTTCAAGGGACTCACTGTTACTGTTGCCCCCCTGAGGGGACTGAGGCCCCTCCCACGTGTCAGTGGGCTCTGACAGGACGATGTCTAAATCTGACACTTTCCATTGGCTGGGAGGGTTCCTGACGCCAATCCTGTCCTCCTCTGTCATATGGCCACACCCACCGCCACCACAATACCACATCACAACAACAAACCACCAAAAACAACAACCACATGCACAACACACACACACACACACATCATCGTGACGACATCATAACGATGTGACAAAACATTTACAGCGACATTCACAACAACAACCACCACCGCCACAACATCAACAAGTGACAAGACAATAATCACAAATTTTACCAGTAACATCAACACATTAACATCAACAACAACAGATAAGGGAAAGGAAACAAAAAAAAAGGAGCCGACAGACAGGAAAAGGAAATAGAAGGACAGTAAATTAGAGCCTGGACAGAGATGTAAGATAATCAGCAAGAGTAGAGCAAAAAAAAGGCTATTTTAGACCTACCCGAGAGGGAGCGGGTGTGGCTGAGTGGAGTGGGTTTGGGTGGAGGGTCGGCAGGGAGGGGGTACGCGGCCTCCTGTCTGCCTTCAGCTGGAACCTGGATGTAGGGGCAGACGGCCGCCACCCGGCCCAAAACTCCGCCAGCGGGGTGGGAGGAGGTCTGAGGGGAGGACACGCCTCCTCCGTTCATACGGCTCAACTGGAGGAGGAGATCAGAGAGAGATGAAGTAACTGCACAGACAATTTTATAAACTGTCGGGGGGAATTAAAATGATCGACAGTTCAGGATAGGTTTTGTACCTCTGCTCTCTTCTTATGCAGTCGCTCCCTCAGGTCTCCGATGCGCTGATCCATCACCGTCACCTGGGCGTTCCTCTTGTTCAGCAGGTCCTTGTTCTGGGCCAGCTTGCTGCTCTGCTCCAGGTTGTGGCGGTTGCGAGCCTGAAACACACACACACACACCGGGAAAACGCAGCGTTACATGATCCCTTTGGTGAAAACTACTGCATTTCTCACCAAATAAAGTGAAGTATGAATTATCATTTACCTGCAGCTCCTGGTAGAGTTTCCTCAGCTCCAGCGCTGCGGGGCCAGAGAGGGGCGATCCTTTCTGGCCACTGGAGACACCATGCGACCCGGTGTGTGCGCCATGGGCCGGCGCAACAGAGTGTAATTGAAGGCGCCCTCTCCTCAGATCCTCCAACTGCTGAGTCAGCTGGAAATGACAGTTTTGAAAAGGATTTAACAACAACTCATATTTTTTGGTATAAGTGATCTTGAATCTCTGCTGTAATAAACTTTCCACTCTGAAGTTTACCTGGTCCACTCTGACGACTGCAGACTGCAGCTCGGCCTGCTTCTCCTGAAACAGGCTGCTCACATGTTCAATCTCTGCAGCTGGAGACAGATGCCAGGAGAGAAATTAGAGACATTCACGGTGACATGAGATCATTTCTTCTGTCTTTATTCATAACGCTAGCTGATTTGATTGTGTCTCTATAGGGATAGTTCAACATTTTGGCAAATTGGCCCATTGCCGTAATCCCTATAGTTTTAGGAGTAGGTTCGTTACCTTTAATTGTCGGTGCCGGCTATTTTTAGAACGTTACGAGACAGAGTTGTTTTCAAGGTAAATGCAGAGACTGCTTGCCGAAAAACTGCCCCCAATGGGAACGTGTATCAGCTGTTTTGTATGAATTTACCTCGAAAACAACTCTGTCTCGTAACGTTCCGTTATTATCTCATAGCGTGGTGAATGTGCAAGTCACAACTTGTCTACGAGAGCGTTTTGGAGTTGTTGGTATTTGATGAGTTTGATGAGGGAAACCAAGAAATCCCATTAGCCTCCATAGCGTAGCTCTGAGCAGCTCGCGGCTCTGCTCCACCTTTCTAAAAATAGCTTGCACCCACAATTAAAGGTAACGAACCTACTGCTAAAACTATAGGGATTATGGCAATGGGCCAATTTGCCCAAATGTTGAACTATCCCTTTAAGGTTTCTGAGTGTGTATGCGGCTATAATAGTCTGGTATATTTAACATGGAGCACATATTGCAGTATACATGCACCTGAGCTGAATATCTATTGAAGTGAAGTGAAGAGTGAAGAGTTAATATACAATACAGTGTACTACTGTTTTGCTCAGGCTTCCCTCATGTCGTAGCAGCAAAACTATTTCAGCAGATTAAATTCATGATGTATGTTGTCTCTTTTAATATGTAGTCATGAACTGTAATCCATAGTCATCATCTCTGCAGTGAGTTCAGTGGGTTGAGGCTTACAGAGGTTTCCGTTGATCAGTTTGCTGTAGTCCACTTGACCTCTCATGGCTCGGATCTTCTTCAGCTTTGCCTCCTGGGTATCCACCCGCTCCTTCAGCCGCTGCAGCTTCTCAGCCTCCGACTAAGCCAGGAGACGGAGAGCACAAACAACAAAAGCTAATTAATTAATCTTGAGGTAGCACCAATATATACATAACAAGAGTGTTTTAATGCATATACATGTGAGTGTTGAAAAAATGTGAACCTCCTCTTTAAGACTAATAGAATACTACTACTTATTATTAAAATGTGTTACAATACAGACAAACACAAGGACCTCACCTGTGACTGCCCCTGGTTGGATCTGCCTCCCTGATGGAGATACCTCAGTCTCTGCTCCTATGGGGAGAGAAGATGATGACATGATGACTAACCCCTACAATCATGTCTCTATGCCTTTTCATCTCCCACCCCTCTATAGCAAACACTCCCTCTCACTTGCAGGTCCAGAGAACCAGGTTTCTCAGCTTGTTACTAAGAGTGACTGGGCCCCACAGAAAAAGTCAGGAGGAGAACACGCTGCTGCTCTGTCACACTGTCGGTGAACAAAAATAGTTTTGCAGTGTTCTGAGTCATTAATCAAAGCTGTCAGTCCTCCGCCGTCAGTTTGTCCTCTGATTCTCACACACACTTAGGTTTATTGTGGCTCAACCGTTTCACATTCATCAAGCTGTCACTCAGAAGTGTGTTAATACTGTCTCTGATAACGGTGCTGCCATAAAATAAAATCATATTTATAATAGAATATACTGTAAATGTTGCACATCTATCCTGTTATTATGTTGATGATCAACTGTTTGGAAGTTCATATAAATACTAAATGTTGTATATATTTTGTATCACTAATTATTAACGTGTTAAAAGATGTGCCATGAAAGCCCGTGCACGTTCACACTCCGTCCACACAGGCGGTTTAACTCGCGGCGCCTGATCCTTGTCTCGTCTCTCCAGACAGAGGCTGACTGACAGCTTCCTCACGCCCCTGTTAATCTATCGCACTTGTTACGACGTTTGGACACTTGCCACCTTTAGCGCCGTGTATTCGCTCACATAGTAGGTGACATCATGCAGTTCCCATCAAAGCTCCACCCACCTGGTTACCCAGCAACTGAAAACATCTATGTAGCTGTAAGAGCAAGTGAGTAAACACTTCAACTTATTATTCCTGAAAAGCTCTATCACCTGTTTCTTCAGTGACCACAGTCCAAATAGAGTGATGCATGTTTATCTTTTAGTGAGCCCTTAATAAAACACTAAAAAAAAAAAAGTAAAGCTTTATGACTGTAACAGCATAATGTACCTGCTGCGATTTCTACACATCATGTGTAGTTGTGATAATCATGGGGCTATTGATTCTCATTTATGATAAAGCATTTATCCTGCAAATAAAGAATAGAGAGGGAGAGAGAGAAAGGGAATGAAAAACAAGGCCTGCTGTGCTGCTGACTGAGGCAGTTTACACCTCTCTCTCTCTCTGTGTCGTGCTGGCACGTAGTACAGCTGACCTGCGTGTCTCTCCCACACACACACACACACACAGAGGAAGAGGGAAATGGAATGTTGGCAAGAAGCCTCCCATCATTCACTGGAACCACACGCACACACACACACACGTTCGCACATTAACTCACAATACAAACACAAATAACACGTTACATAACAGGAGCTTGTTTCATTACACTGACAACGTAGGAGTTAATGTGCATGTGGACGGTGGCAGTGCAGTAGCTGTGTTTTGGATCTGTTTTTTATTTTTTTTTTTTTTTACAGAAATCCTCTGCTCATGTTGTATCATGGCAGCTCGGGGACTTTTCCACCCCGAGAGGGAAATACTTCTGTACTTAGACACTGGAAGGAAACTGTCATTTTAACAGGGAAATTGCTGCTTTTTAAAAAAAAGGAAAAAAAATGCTGAAAATCAGCACAAAGTTGCCACGCTCGGCCTTGAGAAACCACAATTGGCCAAATCACAGTTGGCAGCTGAAAATATTCCAGTTACTTCTTGAAAACCTTCTAACGCACTCGAGCCTGAAAAGACATTTTATCTAATGAGTGAAGAGATTTTTCTTCTCGGTCCCTCTGACGCTTTCCTGGAGTACAAATTCTGCTTCAACTTCCCAGCAGCTGTGGCTCCCCGGATGACCTCACTTCCTGTCTACGCAAAGTTCACTTCCTCGGAATTAGGGATAAGCGACCGTGATGTGTGTGTGTGTCTCTCTCTCTGACACACACACAAAACCTGAATAGTTTTCTCCTGAACCTAATGGAGCTATTCTTTCCTGTCAGTCCTTAAACCCTGACCTGGATCACATGTCCTGTTAAAAGGACAACGTATGAGCCGTGATCCTCTCACACACACACACACACACACACACACACACTTGCACACATTCCTCTGAGGCCTTCGCTGCCGGGGCCTCGTGGCCGTCCGACCTTTTCAGACGGTCTCTACTGTAGATAACCTTACACTTACTGACAGATAATCCATTCAAGTTACCTTGGCGACCAACATCTGTTGCTGAGCCTCTATTTGTTGTTGCTGTCTTGTGGCCATTTCCTGGAGCTCAGAGAGGGTCAGCTCCACACGGGGAACCTACACACACACACACACACACACACACACAAAGGTATATATATTTATCAGTCAGTGTCAGTTTTAAATATATTTGAATAGTCTTCAGCCTTCCAATATCTTCATACTAATCTTCAACAATTCAAGTAATTTCCAATCATTTCATACAGCCTCCGTCTTCCATCTTCTACTTTTACTCTTCAGATGTTGTTTCATCTTTTCAACATTGATTCGACAATTTCTTCACTTAATTCAGCAATTCAGCAACAATTTATTCAGCTCATTCAGCTTCCAGCTTTCAGCATTCACCCGTATTTCCTTCAGGAAATGCATTCTCTAGTTATATATTAATACAGTGCACCCCTTTACTTCTGTGTATCTCCATGACACATAACTGATGAGATGACACACAGCTGCACACACATCATCTCACACTTTAGGTCATGGAGCACCTGCAGAAATGTTATTGGGCCGGCAGCTGGTGGCCTTGGCAGGGTGACAGAATTATAGTGTCAGTTGGAGGGATCCTATCTGCCCTGGTCATTTCAGCGCTGTGACACAGGTATCAACATCAGCTAGAGGGGGAAAAAAAGTCAAATCACACTAATCGTTCGCTCCGTGTTTCACCATCGGTTTCACCACTGTTGTGGATGTTCTTGTTGATTATTGTACAGAACAAACATTTCTATGATTGTAGGAGGAAATGTTTGTGTCCGTGTGTGTGTGTGTGTGTGAGTACATTTTTTGGGGGGTTGAGGGTGTGGTGGTGGGGGAGGGGGCGGGGGATGCCTTTAGCAGACAACAGCGGAAGGTTTCAGCCCAGCCACATCCTGCTATTGTGCATGTTCACCCATGGATATACACTAACAGGCGCGCAGCCGCGCACACACAAACAGCACCTGGTCTGTTACAGTTGTGTCCAGCTCAGGGCTTGACAATGCAAAAGTCTCCAAATGTGATGGGAAATAGGATCAAGCTTTTATCTGAACCAGTGTTACTGCATTAACACAGCAAAGCCAGTTTATACAATCCAAAAACATTCATCTAAATTACTTGAAATGATCAACAGACTTGTTTTGTGCTGATGGTAAAACCTTGATCAGTTGCTTCAACCCCTGTAGCTCTGAAACTGTTACTAAATGTGGATATAGCAGATATATTAGCTTGTAATTAGTGATTTAAAGGGCATGTGATTCAAGAATAAGGACAATATCACACTGATTTCAATCAAACTCAGTGTCTGCCTGGGTTAAGTGAGAAATCGTCTCCCATTAGAAGCTGCCGAAGCTCCAGTCAGTTTTGTAAATCCTCACATATCTCAGTGGACACTTCAGTGCCATGACTCAGGGAGGAGCTGATGAAAAACTCAGTAGAAATCAGTTAAACAAATTAAAGCCACTGGCCATTTTACAGCTCAGGGAGTAGATTCTCTGACTCTGGCAGCATTAGCACTGAGCTAAATATCAGTATCAGTGATTAATGACACCGATAGCCACACTGGGCCAGAGGCAGCATCACTGCCTTCGGGGCTAACCTATAGCAATCCTCACTGACATTATGCAGACACAGTAATCCAACATAATGCTGCAGACCACATCACGTTTTTAGACGATGACATTATGCACATTACACCGGTCTCTTCCAGTCAGTGGTGCTACATATCATTAGCTAACTGCTGACCTATGGGATTCTGCTGATCCTCACTTTGATGTGCATTATGAAGAATCTGCAGATATGAACCGGACTCCTGCTAATGCACTCCAAGAATTATCAGTGTTAGCATGTGGAAACACAGCAGATAGTGATGTAGTTGCATTAAATGTATTGAAACAATATAAATCCAAGGAGCTATTCCCACATTAGGCAGTGACTCAGTGACTGCCTTCATTGTTCTTTATGTTGCAGAAAATCTGTTTCATATACAGAGGATACATCTCCATTACATATACTCAAAAAGTGTTCCCTTTATTGGATACACCTACACAATCTAATCCAATACAGCAGTCCCGTTATGAACTATAAAGAGTACAATCCTCAGTGTTTGTCGACACTGTCATAGAGGTGTTTAATTATGTGTTTTGGCAATGAGGTCAGACTTAGTTGTGGTGTTGCGCTGGGCTGCATTAAATTCAGAGGAGTCTCATCTAAGTAAAGAGGGAGGGCTGAACAGTCTCAGTGTAATGCAGTTCACTTAACTATGGCAGTAGGGTGGGGGCCGATTAGGCCACAGCCCCACGAGGATTAGCCCCGTGTAGCTCCACCGTGTCTGCTAGACGTCTGACATACAAACGTTTACTGTACACACAAGGTGGAGAATATACCTGTGGATATAAACTGTGAACCGAGGAACGGGTCAGTTTTGTGAACTGATAAAACTGGATTCATGGTTCTGGCTTCCTGTCCAACGTTCACGCTGTGAACTTTTCCTCTGGGGGTGAACCAGACCAGTAAAGTTGTGGGTCAGGAAAGCAAACCAGTGAGCTGAAACTCATTACAGACTTGTGTTAAAGCTGAGGGGGCAGTTACCTCCAGGCTCATCACTACGCCCCTTCATGCACCGTGACACTGTTTTCACATTCTTACTTGAAAATGTTAATAGTAGAACATTGATTATAGCTGCTTGAAGTCTACTTTTTATCCTGTTTGCTGTGGCTCTGGTGACAGGCTATAGTGGCTGCAGTGTTACTTGTGCTTGGCAGAGCTGAATGGCTGGCAGAAAATGTAACCCTTACAAAAACTCAACACAGCGAGGAAGTAGATTCATCCGCACCTGGCAGGATCATTGTGGCAATAAAAATGCAAAGTTTTACAGATCTCCTGCTGTGTTACTTGCTTTTTCATATGAGCTGTGAACATTTTCTGTTATTGCGCCTTAATATTCAATCAGTTCAAGCAGTATATTTCCAAAGCTGCCTGGCCTCTGCTCGGATTATTACGATATTAACAAAAAACAATCTTTATTTAGTTGGCAGCACTTTTAACTTTAAGTATCAATGATTTTTTTTCAGTATGGACATCACAGTATGATGATTAAAACTCATTTTCAAATGCTAATACAACTCAATTTCTTCTATCACGCCCTTTATAGTTAGTGTCCATTGTATCCATTATGTGAAAATGTGTTGAATAAACTGAATTTTCTTCCACCCTTCACTGCATCTGAGCTTCTAAAAGCAAATTAATTTGATGTTGGAGGTTTGAAAAACTATTTTCACAGGCAGCTTGGTCATCAAACTGTAACAAAAATCTGAAAATCTGCTGTTTTTACAGATATCAGGTTTCCTAAAGCAAACAGTAAGTGACAGGATGTGCAGACTGTTTGGACTAAAGATCACCAGAGAGTTAAACATCTCGTTTGTTTTCTCCCCCTGTGAAGTTTGCATCTCCACATGCTGTAATTTCTACCCCTGTAATGACGACATGCATTCCCACAGCAGCCGAAAAGTTAACAATCCACCTGACACTTAACAGCAGTCTCATGTATTCTACCTCTCATGCTGCCGAGACGCTGCACAAACACGGCGCAGACTGCTCCGCTCCGCTGCGAGCCCCCCCCCCAGGGCTGACGTTAACATGCAGTTTGTATCAGCCTCCCGCTGTGCTGTATTTACCTGCAGGCTGTCCCATGTGATCCTGCAGGAGCGGACTTTAATTTTGCTGCATTGTCCTTCAACAGTAAATTCCTGCACCAGATCCACCTCATTCCACTCCATCCTCACAGCCGCTCAGAGAGAGAGACACACACACTGGACCTTAATGGGCTCAGATGGAAAAAAAATTGTTGCCAGAGGCTTGGAGGGAGAAAAGCTTAAAGGAGGGGGAAACGAGAGCGATCCTTATCACAACTTTCCCTCTCTCTCGTCTGCCTGGTGATGTGCTGTGATTTACGACACCCTCTCCCCCTCGCTCTCTGCCTCTCTCGCTCGGCCCACGCTCCCCCTCCCTTTCCCTCTCTCTCTCTCTCTCTCTCTCTCTCTTCCTCTCTTTCGCTCTCTCAGTTATTGGTGTGTAATCATATGACGTGTGAACAGAGTGGAAAGCCCATTAATGTGACACTGCATTCAGTTATTACCAACATGTAAACCTATGAATTGGCACAAAAGACAAAAAGAAAGTCATTCCCTATAGAAAACAGTACCTCCCTCTTTCCCTCTATCGTCCCATCTTTCTATCATCCTCTCTTTTATACCTCTTCTGACACTCCAATTATCTCTTTTCTCTATTTCCCCCAACCTTTCATTCCTCTCTTCATCCCCTTTCACCCCTTCTTCCTCTACAATATCTTTTCTAATCATTTCTTCATCTGCATTCCTTCATCCCTCTCTCTTTCAGTCCTTGTCATTCCTCTGCAGCTGGCTTTTTGCTGCAGCGACTTCCCCTTCTCTCTCTCTCTCTCTCCCCCACACACCTCCCCTCTTTCTTTCTCCCACTTTCTCTCAGAAGGGAAATCACTGCACCACAGCCTGATGGGGCACGAGCTGCTCTCAATCAAGCCTCTGCCTCCAGCTCCAGATGTGTGTTCTGAGGAAGAGGAAGATGATGATGATGATGATGATGATGTCGATAATGTTGATGCCGGCAGATTAACGGCCGTGCGAGCGTGCGCCGCAATCTCGTGGCACACATTCCCGCCAGATGCGGCACAACGCACGCACACGCTCACGACATGTATGTGCGTGGACGACACACAAGGAGTAGCAGCTGACTCCTGCTGCGTCATATTTTCCTCCTCTCCCTTTCTCGCTCTCTGCAACACACACACACACACACACACACACACACACACACACACACACACACACACACACACACACACACACACACACACGCACACACACACACACACAGTGACATGTGACTTAACTGCTGCGTCATACATTTTCTCTTTCACTCTCTGAAACAGACACACATCTGTTTCACTCGGTTTCACACACACACACACACACACACACACACACACACGCACACGCACATCCAGTAATGCAAGCAGACTGGAATTTTTGCCAGTGCAGTTGTTCTGGGTTCAGGAATCTGTGTGTGTGTGTGTGTGTGTGTGTGTGTGTGTGTGTGTGTGTGTGTGTGTGTGTGTGTGTGTGGCGATGACAACATAAAATGTGGGACAATTTAACAGTGATCTATGATAATGTAGAATTAAATATAAGTCATTATTAGCACTTTTGAAATTGGAAGACATTTTCCTTCATATTCAGCAGCAGTTAGAGGCTGATACTGATATGTTTGAACTGCTAAACTCTCCAGCAGAAATGGACTCTTTTACAAGGCTTTAAAATTATTTTTGGAAAGTCAGCAACTCTTCAAAGGAAAACCTCCAAATTTGGGGGAAAACGGCCGTGACTGTGACCGGCGTTACACTACATGATGAAGGCACAACAAAATCTTCAAGTGTTCCCTTTAGATAGCAATCTGTGCAAATATAGGACTAAGTTAGATGTTCCTTTTTGCTTTATAACATTATCTGAAGTTGATTCCATGGCAAATGTAAGTCTAATGTCTTTGATAAGGAATCTAATGGCTACAAATCTGTTCTTAGAACCAACTAAATAAAAACATTTGCTGGACCAAAAAATCCTATTTCCTCTGATTAAAGGGGCAAATTACAGACAGCGTGCAAAACTGCTACATGTAGAGTTTAGTGCCACACCGGGTCATTCCCAGCCAACTTGAATTGGTTTTATTTCACCAAGCGAGTTAGCTAGCCAATACAGGTGAAGGCCAATGCTGCTACTGTAAAACACAGTGTCATTTGACTTTATTACCACTCGACCAATTGTTTTTATAAAATTATAAAGTCAAAGTGAGTGAAAAAACCTGAACTAGGCAGGACATAGTAACAAAGTTGTTTTCAATAGAAAGATGTGGTGTTGTTTATTGAAACAGACTAATTGTAGGCCCATGGTCAGGACCGTTGCTTTCAAGATATGGATCCAGCTGCTGTGAACTATGGTCGTGGACCGTATGTGTTAAAATCTTATTGTCTGGCACTTTTGAATGTACAGTTAAAAGTTTCTCTTGAAATATAAAACATCCTCTAGTATTTGTATGATTGTTTTGACAAAGCTGTAGAAGACGCTGCAGACGTGCAGAAGGTTCAGGGCTTTGATTGGACTATTTGCTGTCAATCAAATCTGGCATCCCTGGTGGAGCTGCCTGCAGGCTTTCCTCTCCTCGATGCTGTCAGAGCAGTATAACAGACTGTGGTCCACAGACAAACTCTTGTCAGACACTTTCCTCTGCAGCTGATGTAAAGTCGCTGTTACATTCAGAGTCTGGGAAACGTTTGAAGTGAGTGTTTACCCAGGATTTATTTAGTTCTGGACAGGATTTTCAATATCAAATCTATTTCCACTGAAGTCTCATGTCAAAGGTCCCCTCTAATCTTGTCAATGGAAGACATATCAAAACTGCACACGATGAAGTGATTGCTAATGATGGGATATTGAAGACAACTGTCCCGTGTTGCTGCAGTTCGCCGGTCTTTGTGGCAGATTTACATATGTTGAGATCACGGCTCTAATCTGAAGCACATGGGAATATTTGACCTGCTCAGTGTGCGAGTATTATGTTTCCCAGTGCGTATGTTCTCAGAGTTATGCACACAACGTACTAGACACACTAATACACACACACACACACAGGTTGTTCTGATCACAGGTCCCTCTAGCAATGAAACCCATCCCCTTCCCATCTGCTGTACGCCTCCAGTAAAAATATTCCCCCCTAATCTACAATAACAGCCTTCAGACATTCCTGCAGCCCCAGCCGGACCGAAGGGAAAACTCTGTTATCAGAACCACTCCAGTGACTAACATTCACACAGCAGGGTGGCCTGCTTCTGGCGCAGGCCATCCTGTAACTGAAAGGTCACAGCTTTGAACCGCCACCACACGCAGCTTGTCCATCAACAACCGAGTGTCCTGACTGTGTCTTTGTGGCAAAACAGGGAAGATCTAAACCACCAGAGGTTCAGGAACAAAGCCATGTGGCACAGCCGGAGTCGAGGAAAACTCACCTGACACGAAATACCACCCAGATGTCATCAGAAAATATATAAATTCATAGTGTCAAAAACCACTGTTAAACAATCACTAGATCATATTTAGCAGTTCAGATCCGTTAACGTCCCTGAACCAAGACTATCCTCTAATTTACTGGTGACTTACACTGAAAATATCCATCTTAATCTACATCAACACAACCCCTGACGTGTGTGTTTTGTCAAGAGCACATAAACACACGCGGACACCTGACTTCTTAATATATCTCTCTGTGCCCTCACACACAGCTGGATGGGCTAAAGTTACACATGGCTTGATCAACAGACTGACTCAATCATGTCTGTGTGTGTGTGTGTGTGTGTGTGTGTGTGTGTGTGTGTGTGTGTGTGTGTGTGTGTGTGTGTGTGTGTGTGTGTGTGTGTGTGTGTGTGTGTGTGTGTTAACTCAGAGTTTGTGTGACAGTCCCTGTGCTCGTTGTGAAGTTTACAGGATGCTGGGTCGAGCTGGCAGAAGGACACACAGCTGCACAACGCCTCTGCTGGGAAGTTAGATTTATCTGGCAGTAGCCTGATACATTTCTTTAATCAACAGCCGGCATAGTATTTGGTCACAGTGAACGTATTACACCACTTCACCTATATGTCTTTTTCACAATTTTAAGTTTTACCGAATTAATTTTACTAATCAAGTAGCCTAGAGATTTAAAAAATAACATTAAAGGTCTAATATCATGCTAATCTCAGAATTTTTTATTAGGTTAAAAATGGATTTATCCTACGCTCAGAGTCAAAGTGGGATGTTTTGGTTGGTAAATGTATGTTTCTAAACACCTTTTAGCATGATTAGCATAGTTGTGTCAAGAATAGGCCCCTACACAGCGACCCAAAAGGCAAACAAACCAAACCCTCACCCTGGTCTTGAAGGCGTCCTAAGCAGGAGCAGCGATACTCAAGGTAATATTTGTTTATTTATTAGGATCTCTAATAAATCCAGGAGGAGATAATATGAAGTGGGACTAACTGTATGTATTACTGTAAGCTTCAGACGGATCCTTTAGTGTGCAGTCCCAGATAGGCAGCACAGTTTAGCCTGTTAGCATAAGAAATAAATTACAGAGCACAGCAGCCACCATCGTTTTATTTCAGGATATCAATAACATAAGTGTTAAACATTACCAAACCAAACATAAGTCAGCTGTGCACCAGATGACTGGATGCTAATATAGCTAAATATTCCCTCTGGACAAAACGGTTTCTTTAGTAGGAAACGTAGCCAATACATTTTATTCATTGTGGTTCATTCTCAAACACCAATTGAACTTTTAACTTTTACCTAAAGATGGTGAGAATAAAAACATCATCACCACAAATAATTAGGACTTGACCTCGACATTACTACATCTTAGGTTCGGGTTGTAAGCGTTGCTACTGAAAGTGAAAATTTCCCTGATGCTTTTTTTTGTATAGTATAAGAACAAGAAGACTGATTCATCCTGCTTTTAAACTAACCAATTCATTCAGTCATTAAATGAAAGTGAGATGAAATACCATAATGAGTAATAAATGCCATTATGAATATGAGTGATGATTGACTAATCTAAGAAACTGCTGTCGGCTAAAATAATAAATCTCTGTCTCTCTCTCAAACATACGCAGACATCTGTCGACGCCGTCATCTTTACATGTGGGAAGAAACAGCGGGGTGTGTGTTTGTGTATGTGAGCGAGTGAAAGCTTTTGGATATGATTATATAGAGCGGGGAGTCACACCCTGACTTGGAGTCCTGCATCCAGACGCACAGACACTCACACAAAATAACAATGTCAAACCCAAACACACATGGCCAAAGGACACACCCTGCCTTCACGAGGCGAGCAGTTCTTACAAGATGTAAAAGACATTTGTTTTAAAACTCATTGTGTTCTCATATTGTCAGACACATTCACACATGAGCAAAAAGTCCCAGTCTAACACAAAGTCAATCTGTCTGCCAGGCCAGTGTGTGTGTGTGTGTGTGTGTGTGTGTGTGTGTGTGTGTGTGTGTGTGTGTGTGTGTGTGTGTGTGTGTGTGTGTGTGTGTGTGTGTGTGTGTGTGTGTGTGTGTGTGTGTGTGTGTGTGTGTGTGTGTGTGTGTGTGTGTGAATATCTCACAGAAGTTTTAGGAACACAAGAAAGTAAAGCACACACACACAGTCACGTTTCAAAGTCACCTTTACATCTCTTCTTATTTCCACAGTTTCAATTGTTCTATTATGTATGAGCTGATGTGTGCAGATGGCAAAAAAGTGTAAGTTGGGTAGAAAGTGAAAAGCAAACACCCCCACACACTTTATAGAGCTCTACACACACACACACACACACACACACACACACACACACACACACACACACACACACACATACCAATATGGATGCAACATAAAAGAAAATAAACTCACCCCCTTGCTCCTTAAACTCTGTTTTGCTGCTTTTAAAGCAAAAGTAAAATGTAGAGGACAAAAGAAAGACAGAGACTTCAAGACGACTGCGAAGGAGTGAGTGAGGTGAGAGGAAGAGGACAAGAGGGAGGAGGAGGAGGAGCTGTGTTTGGCTAGCTAACAATCCTCTTAGCCCGGTTATGTCATGGGACCAAGCTAATCCTACCTTCACTGACTGACCACACACACACACACACACACAGTGGCTGACTAACCAACAGACTGACCAACACAGATACACATATACAAACATGGTCGGTGACTGGAGAAACCGAGGCCTAACCAACATGTACGAAGTCAGTGTCTCGCCCGGGTTAAACACAATGGCTGACACGGACGAAAATAGCATTTAGAGACAAATAAAAAGCTGCCAGCATGAAGTCAGTAGCTGTTTTTATCTTCTGACTCATTATTTTGTGGAGAAGATAACAGGATAAAGTAACATAAGAGTTAGCTAATGGTAATTAGTCATGCTGTTGACAACAGGCTAATTCTCATTTTATCTGTTTGTCGGACAGTGTGTTATACTTACCGAGCAATTACTGAGTATATCATGTGTGTGTGTGTGTGTGTGTGTGTGTGTGTGTGTGTGTGTGTTTACGTGCGTGTTCGCATGGTAGAAAACTATAATCATCACTGTCACTAATCCGTGGGCTAATCCCCCCTAGACTACACACAAATACACATACACACACACACAAATGTGCACATGTATTCTGCACACCTATGTGAAACCTCACAAACTCATGCACAAATCAAATTCATTCATATGGATTCACAAAGACAATATAATTAAATAAATATGGTTCACTGGATTGGATTTTACCAGCTAAACTTGACACACGTGAGCAACTTGAAGGTGCTTGTAAAGTTTCTTGCACATTTCCATTGCACTGTACAGTGTTGTGTATAATATACAACAGCATTTACTAAAGTCGAGGCAAATTCGCAATATATCTTTTAGCATAAAGGACAATTCTGGGCAAATTCAACTCGGGGTGTATTTTCCTAACATTTTAGGTCTAAAAGAAGGAATCTGAAGATTTTCAGTTTAATTGCTCCTGTTTTGCGGTAGTTGTGTCTGTCTCTGCATCGCCGCAATTCCTTTCCACAGACAGCATCAGATGGCTACTCAAACATGCACAGAGAAGTTTATTTACTTCAAGCAAGTCAAGAGTTGATATTTCTGTGTTTCTAACACAAACAGGAGCTTCCGACTGCACGTGAACACACCGAGCATGTCAACTTGGGTCTTGCGCGAGACTCCGGGAGACTTTGAATTAGATCTAGTTTTACAAACATGTCGGCTTGCTGGAAGTAAATAAACTTCTCGGTGCATGTTTGAGTAGCCATCTGACGCTGTCTGTGGAAAAAAATTGCGGCTTTGATGGATGTAAAGAGCCTAAGCAGCGGAACTTGCATCCAATCCCATTCATCGCTGCCGTGGCGATGCGGGGACAGACACAACTACCGCAAAACAGGAGCAATTAAACTGAAAATCTTCAGATTCCTTCTTTTAGACCTAAAATGTTAGGAAAATACAGCCCCGAGTTGAATTTGCCCGGAATTGTCCTTTAACGCCTGAGACCATAAAACTATGCTGCAGGTGTTGGAGAGTGCAAAAGGTCCCTAATGCACAATAGGTCCTGGTGTTGAGGTTGAGCTAATCGGAGATGCACAGCACACCGTGTCCTGCACCTTCAGTCCAGCCCAACTCCAGTGTGTGTGTGTGTGTGTGTGTGTGCGGGCACCTACCCTGTCATTAGCGCTTTCATCCGAGGTCCAGCTCTGCTCCAAAGGCTGCTGACTTCCTGCATATAAATGAACAAGCAAAGGAAATCTGAACAATCTGAGCAGAGGTACTGAAACAAGACGTTAAAGATGGAGTTGGACGAGTTGAGCCTTTTGTGACGGGCCGAGTGTGAGGGAGAAAGAGAGAGACAGAGAGAGAGGGAGGGAGGGAAAGGGCCTTGGCCTTAATTAACCATTCAACCGTGTGTGTTCCTTATCACAAAGACAAATGGACAGGTCACATCGGCCTTAGGGTGTAAAGAATTCCCTTTCCTTTCTGTTAAGCAGCACATAAATCATAGTTGCATGATTGCATCAAAATCCCTAACACATTACAAATGTCTACATGCTTTTTCTTCATGTAGTTATGCATACATGTTTGATATCTTCCATAACAATCATGCTCCTTTTCAAGTAGGCTATTCTCCCATTCTGCTGGTGTAGAAAGGGAAAGTTAGAACGTGTCCTTGTTTGCACTGTCCTTGTTTTAATTCAGTCTTTCTTGTTCCAGCTGCTCGGGATGTAGAGGATGTTGTTGGCAACTGGCCTGCTACAGTACATAGGACAAGGTGTTACCTTATAGTAATATTGATTCTGCATGGGCTACACACACACACACTGGTTTGTTTGTACCATCAAAAACACATAATAGGAAGTGTAATTAATTATTTGCTTTCTTGTGGGGTGAGATAAAGATGTGACTGACTTAGATAAACTCTGGGTATAAATAAAAAGGCCGTATTACTACTTATCTATATGTGGCTCTGTCTTTCTCCCAGTGTGTAATCTATTAATAGCATCATTCGTTTTAATGCTACTAAGACCAGACAGGTCCAATCTGGGCTAATCCGCCGCAGCTCCAAGTTTCACCTCCAGTCAATAGAGCACTTACAGGCGGTGCTTTACATTCACCGGAGCAGATGAGTGTATCTTACGATCAACACACGGCTATAACTGACTCCAGGACGGTTTAAGCTGCGATGATAACAATCAGGAGTTCTTCGTGGAGACGAGAGAAACGCATCAAGATTTAGTTCTATGTGTTTGTACTGTATGGTTTTCATGATGTGGAGAAGCAGGGTGAGAGGGGGGTGATGTCCTTGTGTTGGGAGAGCCAAAACTGGGCTCGGGAGGAGGTAATACATTAGGGTAATGTGTTGCTCTGATCTTCTGAGAGTAATTGGCCAGTTTAAGAAGCTGTTTTATGATATTAGGTGAGGAGCCAAATGCAAGTTGGCAGCAAACAGAGGGGACAGTTTGGCTGCTGCAGGGAGACATCAAGCAGCCATGTCACTCATCACTTTGTACTAGTGTTGCAAAGGTGACTGTTCACATCTGGGTTACATAAGGAAAAGGGGAAAACAGGATCTCCTCTTGACGGCGGGCGATCAAATGAACTGCTGCTCTTTTTGTTTTATCTTACCAGAGAGCCTACAGGGTAAAGTCTGACGGACTATTGTGTTCTCTTACACGTCCAAGCCCTTCAAGTAATGTCTAGAGGAGTTCAAGGTTGCAGTGCATGTGTGACAGGATTCTTACTGAGACTAACTGGAGGCTATACACAATCCTCCCTCCTGCTACACATCTTGCTCAAGCTGAATACAAACATCCTGACAAACCAGCTCCTGCTCCTCTTCTAATTTCACAACCAGTCCCCTAAAAACTCTCTGCTTCTTGTTTTTTTTTATCTCAGTAACAAATCTGGCTCTTCTTTGCCCTCCTTATCTTTTGCGTGTCTCCTCCTCTGGGTCCTGACTGAAGGTCTGAAACAGGTCTCTCTGTATCAGGCCTCTGGAGGCAGGTTGGTTCACTCTCTGTCACCTTGACCTATATGTCCTGAGATCCATATAGATTACATATGTCAAACTCACTCTGGAGGAAGAGATCCCCTCCTCCCTCAGCTGATTCTTCTTCTTCTTCGCAAAAAAACTCACTAACCTGACTTTTAAGATCCCTGAGGACCTTCGGGTTGTTTTATTTTAACTCTCTCATTGGACATCTCCCATTTGTTTTCAGTCTTACACAGCCGGAACTTGAGAGGAGCTGTTCCTCCCCTCAGGTCTGCCATGCTGGGAGTTTTCTTGTGCTCTTTTAGCCCGGAGCAGATCAAAGACTGCACACCGGGTTTCAATTTGGTTGTTCAGCTTTTACCCTTGAGATGGGTTACACACCTGAAAGAGCCTCATCTTTGCAGACTGTAAATCTGTTCTGACTTTCATCTACCTCTCTGGGTCTTGCAATATGTGTCTTTGACCGAACTGGGGCCGTAAGATTTTTGAACCTGTTCTTTTTTATTGCTTGTATCTCTCGTTTCCCAATTCCCCTTTAAACTCTAGTCTTACCAGTTATAAATATTTTGTGCAAAGGGCAGATGGTGAATTTGGATGGGATGTGGCAAACAGTGCCATGTGATAATGTAACAATGATAGCAGTGCATATAAACATTAGGGTTATGGTTAAATGTTGTCATGTCTTTTGTCAGTTGACAAATAGCTATCTATAGAGAATTATAGAAGTTCATTAAACACAATGTTGTTTATTACGCCTTCCTTGTTTCGTTTAATAATAACTTCAAGGTTGGCGGTTTTCTTCTCCATGGATAAGACTGTGTACAACAGGCTGAGCAAATCTATACTATAACTATAGCAAAGTAGATCAACAGTAAAGCACCTCAGATTCTCAGTCTCACTACATTGTTACTGTATGAATGAATGAACGAGATTTGAGTAACACTTTATAATAAATACACACTATTAAGCATTAGTTAAGCATTAATAAATACTGAATTCTTCATTTATAATGCATAAATAGCCTACTCATTAGTATGTAGTTTATAAATACAGTCAGTGCTTATCAATGACGAGTAAAACATTTGTTGTGTTTATAAACTACATACTAATGAGTATTCATGTGTTATAACTGATGAATTCAGTATTTCATGCTTAACTAATGCTTAATAGTGTGTACTTATTATAAAGTGTTACCGAACTTTGGTATATCACACAGTATATGAGTGAGAGAAGAAAATGAATGAAATGACAGAACCCAGTCTGAGCTAGGTTCCTCCAAAAATGTTTTGCCCCTGGCTACTTCCCACACAGAGCAGTTACTCACACAGAAAAACACAAAAACCGCTTTTCTTCTGTAGTATTAGGCTTCTTAATCTTACCCTGCTGCTCCTGAATCTGTTACAAAGCTGCTGGCACAACAAGCTGAGCTAAATCCTGCTCTTTGTTGACAGAATACTGGAGAGGAATGTAGCATGAATATAGCATTAATAAAGGTTTATATGCCAACAGTAATACGTACATGGGAAAAGCCTCAATGGATTTTATATGACTCAGCCAAGTTGATAAAAAAAAAAAAAAAAGACTTATAAGTGTTAAAGGTTTAACTCACTGTTCATAATAAACTTCACTGTGCACAAGCATATGGTAATGATGAGCCTCTAATGGATTATAATTGTGTTTTTAATGAATGGGGAGTAAAAAGGGACGGTACCAGTAGGTGGTGAGGTTGTCCTGTCCCTGCAGGGGAGCAGACACAGGCACAAAAACACACCGGTGTAAAAGCGCGGCACTGCAGCAGCCCTGCTGTTGTGCACTTTGTGTGCTGCTAATACACACAGATATTACACAATCATTCATTTACAGGACAGAAGTTTGACTTTTGGAGAAAAGAAATCATGTTGAATGGTCAGGCTGGTTTAGCATCAATGTTTAATAGGCTACTTCATACTGAGAACTGATTTCACAAATGTCTTCATTAGTGCACAAATGACTATTCTCCTAGAATATCATCTGACATTTCTGCTGCAGACAAACATCTTTCTGTCCCTGTCCTCCACTCCTTCAGGTTTGCACCATCCATGTTATGTAACTAATCATCTTATCTAGCTAATTACTGACAGAGCCCCTGACCTCACCTCTAAACCTTACACACACACCACTGTCTCCGTCTCAGTCTCTGTGTGTTTTCCACATGTGAGTGAAAGCTGCTCTAAACAGAAAACACATAAAATTAGTTTAATTAAAAAGACGCAGTTACACTCATATAAGAAGTGTGGGTGGATTCCACATGTCATGTCCGGGTGTTTGTTTTGCTGTACCTTGTGGCCAGGAGGGACAGTGTCTGAGGTAGAAGCTGACCTCCGGCCTCCTGGCCCCCCACTGCTGAAGGAGATCCAACAATAACAACTCCTGAGGGAGAACTCGCTCTGCGGGGAGATGGAGGGTGAGAAAACGTGAGACTGTGCCTCGTTCTCATTAACCAAGAAAGTTATTTACATTCAGAGTAAAAAAAACCAAAACAAAACATAAACCCTTCTTAAAAATGTAAAAGTATATAAGTAATGAGCATTCTGATTTCCTTTTGATAATCATCATTCAATATTTCTGTGATTCAATCCTTACATCCTTAAAATATTTCCATTTAGCAGTTGGGCACAATCAGTAAAGTGAGGTTTTTACAATCTTAAGCTATTTGTTAGTTTTCTCTTCACACTGAACATGGGTTTGTGTTGCTGGCAGGAGGTGGTGTCGCTTGACAAGAGCCTCAGCCACCATTGCATTTATGAGACAGGAGGTCATGATGTGACCTCTGATCAGCGCTGTCGTCGGGGCGGCTATCACAAAGTGATAAGATGAGTCAGGTCTAGCTGGTTAGCATGCAAGCTTCAGAAGAAGAAAATAAGTGATAGAGACACAAATAAACATTGGAATTAGGTTAGATCCTGAACTCACAATGCTTCCTCTTGACTGGCCTGCGTAGCAACAGCAAAACTTAGAAAAAGCTCCTTTAAAGATCCCTTGAGGGAAAATGAGTGCTTCGACTTTTGAAAACTTAAAAGCTGTCCTCTAATTTTACTGCTAATTGTCACTGATAATGTGCAATAAGGCTGGAAACCTGCTAAGACTCTAAAACCTCTCAAATAATTGACCCTAACTCGAATACTAACCCAAGGCAACTTCATTTAAATCTTATATGGTGTCTGTAATGGCTGACATTAAAAATATGTATTTGTATAATTAATTCTTTTCGACCTATAACTCGGACACATTTATATGATTAAAGCAGGAAACCAAAAAGAATGAAGGTCAGAGTATAGCAGCTTTGTCAAAACCCAATTACAATATTCTCACAGCAAAATACATCTATCCATCCAGGCTAATAATACACACACGTAGACAATGGCTTTGTGGCTGCACTCACACACACCAGCTGTGAGGCTACTTGTGGCCTTGAGGCACGGCCTCTCGTCACACAGCAAAGCTTTGACACAACATAATTTACACACCACCGTTTATTATGTGTTGCTTTACCACGTCAACCTCTAAGAGACAGCGTAGCATTAGAGCCATTTATAGCCTGTCTGACCGCTCAGTCACACCACACCGCTACACACAAACACACTGTGTTGTTATGTGGATCACTGCTATGATTGAATGAATGTAGGCCGTGCTTTAATGGTCGCTCTCCATGTCTGCGTGTGATGGACTGGACTATTCAAGTTTTACAATGACATCCAGTATACAGGAAGCACTCAGCACTCTTATTGATTTAACCAGTTGTAAGCAGTGATATATCTGCCTTTGATTATAATTAGGTCTAAAACAAAACAATCTGGGTCAGAGTCACACACTGTGATTATCCTGTCATATAATACCAGATTATAATCATATATACTCTAATGCTCAAAAGACAGCCTGTCAATATTAATCATATGAGTGCCAGATACTGTGTGATAAAGACACACATCAGGCTACAATGAAAAGAAAACAAAAAAGAATAATTGAGTTTTGGTGGGCTTATAGTCCACATCAATAGGGTGCTGTAGGAATGAGATTTTAAACTGAGAAATAAGATGACATTTGTTCACTCCTTGTGGGTTTGGTTAATGGAAGATTAGTGTTTCATCTAATTATTTTAAAAATTGTTGGCATAACAGTCTGTTGGTTGACCGTGTAGACAGATTGATGTGTTTTTTTTGAAGGTTCACATGAGCTCAGGTCACATAGAAAACTGCTGCAACAAAGTCAATCCAAATCATGAATTTATAGATTTAAAAGTGCATCCTCTGCATAAATGGAGACTTATTGAACTGGCCTCTTCCTGCTGTAGCTTTTTAATCTTTTAGGATCTGTAACTGGTTCTTATTGATGTGCTACTCAGAAATTGTATGTTCAATATGGTTCTACAGATTTCATACGATGTGAAAACAGGCTCTGTGGACTGTTCTGGCATCCTCCAGCTTGGTGTTTTGGTTTACTGTTTCAGTAAGAGGCAGCTGTTTACAGTTAAAAACATGATAAACATAGAGGGTTATTTAGCAGCTAAAAAGCAAGATAATTCCTAATTGGACTTTTTATTCAAAGAACATGACTTTTTGTTGATATCTAAAGTTGCTA
This sequence comes from Trachurus trachurus, assembly GCF_905171665.1. Lineage (NCBI taxonomy): Eukaryota > Metazoa > Chordata > Actinopteri > Carangiformes > Carangidae > Trachurus > Trachurus trachurus. The sequence goes on from NC_139907.1 coordinate 20,516,215, forward strand.
CATGTAGATGTATTGTATCATCTTCATGGATTTTATGAAGTCGATATGCTACGTTCAGGACTTATTCAGTCACTTCAGTGTCAGTCAGTAAGTTTCATTCACCACTGATCAAACGACAGATGAACTCACCATGCCCGTTCCATACTTCAGCCAGGTGACACTCCCCCTCGCCGGCCTCTTTGCAGTATTCAACCACGTCGACCACCCTGGTTGCCGGAGTAACCGGGACCTCAGTTAGCATTTGCTGGGTGTCATTGAGGTAAACTGTCAGGATCACCTGTAACCATAGAGACACCAGGGTTAAATGCAATTAAAATGTCTTACCACCACCCCTCACGCCTTACTCCACCCCACCCACCAACGATTAGGCATTTCTCAGTCACGGACATGACTGATCACTAATTAACTTAGCTTACTACTGCTTTATCCATTATTCAGCAGAGTCTCTACTATTGATAAATGACTCATCCCTGTTGCTGAGCACCGAGAAGGAGCCTGATTGATCAAAGTGTTGTCACATTCAGATTAAGTGAAAACGCACTTAAATCCAATCAAGGCAACTCGGCCAGGATGACAACATAGCAACCTGAGCTGCAGATGGGAATTTAATCTAATTAAATCTCAAAGCTTTCAAGACACAACATGATGTACATGTAATGTGATAAGAACTGAGGGAGAGAGGCCGACTGTGTTGAACAGCTACTGATAACAGCAGCTTGTAATAAGATATCCATCTGACTAGACAAGATGTTGATTGATTACACTTTTAATTAACTATCAATAATAAATTCCCTCTTGGCTCAAGATGAAGGCTTGACCAAATCTAACTTGTAACAAATGTAAATCTTCAGCTAGCTTTGTTAATAAAGGAAAGTATGGTGTGATCAATTAGCTTTGGTTTATCACCATTTTCTCATCATTAACAAATTTGGAAAAGCAATAGATGATTATGAAAGTATCAAGTGGGGGGCAATGAGCCAACGTGAAATCATTTTTATAAAATCCTCCAAATTCTGCAGCCAAAAGATTAAAATAGCAATCAGAAAGAGGACATCCTGTGTTATCGCCAGTGATGTCATTGGCAATGTCACTGGTGATGTCATGTCAGATAGTCAGTCGGCAGTTGAAAGATAAATTTAGGGTAATCTGGGATAGGAACACACACACACACACCCACTATCTCTCTCACACACACAGATACAGATACACTTTTAATCTCAATGTTTCATTCTCTCCCTCACACACACACATACACACCCACGCACGCGTTACATTGCATACTGTCCACAAACTCCAGCTTGCACACACACACATGCACACGCACAGTATATACTATACATGAATCCACATTATTCTATACACCTGTCCCAGATCATGTGAAACAATCTGTAGTTGAATGCAGACAGGCTGAGCAGGGACACACTCCAAAGCTTGGATTAGATACACACAACCCGCAACACACACACATAAACCCTAAAACCCTGCAAACACGGTAGGGGTTTTTTACTAGTCCACAAATCATTTAAAGTCGGCTAATCGTGGCCACACAAGGGCTGTAATGTTTCTGTTTGGTCAGAAACATGATCAGTTGTTACACTGAAGGGCTCTAGATGAAAAGACATTTTATATAATCAAATCATTCAGAGTGGTTTTCTCATTTGAGCCATAAAATACTCCTAATTCTGAAAAAAAAAAACACAGTCCAAAATATCCTGTGTAAATGCAGCACGGACACACACACACACACACACACACACACTACACCGTCGTTCTGGCACGGTGGAGAGCTGGAGGAAGTGTTGAGTGGCTGTGTAGCTGTGCCACGATTGTTGTAACAGCTGGAACAATCACAGAGGGTCACCGCGGCAACTATGAGAGAATAAGTAGCCTGACAACTGGGTAATGTGTAAGTCTATTCAGCCAGAGTCATGTGTCACTTTACCAAATGTAGATCACGGTGACAATGGCTGGCCGTCTTGGACAGAAGTCGCACATGTGACATTAATATCAGAGACCAACAATCTGTGTTAATCTTCCAGCGACCAGCTGTGTTATACACACTGATTACAGGCACAACAGTGTTTTTACAGATTTGGTATTAAAACTCTGCAGTTCTTAAAAGACCTAAATACTAGGGCTGGGACGATATGCTTTTCTCCCGATTCGATTCTTCTACGATTTTTTGGATGGCGATTCGATTTAAATTGCGATTCTACGATATTGCCGATTCTCTCGATTTTTAGTCGCATTTTTAACATTTATCTGCACACAAATACTGTAGGAGCCTATAAATTAACATACTCCATTATAAAGTGAACTTAAACCCTTTTCAAAGCCTGTACTCTCTGTATGTAAAAGAGGGTAACAAATACACACTGCACAATATTTAAAAAATTCAAAAAAAATTCAAAAAAAAAATTTTTTTTCAAAAAAAAAAAATCGATTTTTGACAAAAAAAAATCGATTTAAAAATCGTCAAAAAAGATATCGCGATATCTATGTGAATCGATTTTTTCTCCCACCCCTACTAAATACGCTCTGGATCAGATTGAAAGTTAAATACAGACACTAAAGACCAGTAGAAAAGAAAAACCTCTTTGTTTCTCAAGATGTCAGAGACTGTGTGTCTCTGACTTCTATGCATCCTCGTCCCCAGCTTGCACATCGTCCTCAGGGAATCCCTCACACTGCACTTAACATTTGACTTATAGTTTGCCTGCAACTGCAACACATGTACATTTTACATCTATTAATCATTATCCTGTATGTATTAGCATGGTTTTTTCTCATATTCTGCCTGCAGTTCATCGTTTAGCTGTGATGCTTCCTGTGGCTGTAAATGTCTGCAGCCATTAAAGGAGTTAAGCACAGATTACTTGTCCTACTTCAAACAATTATTGCCTCAATCTAACTACACTGTAGGGGACAGGGATGAGCAGCGCTGGGGCTCCACAGGGGACTGTACTGGCTCCGTTCCTGTTCACTCTGTATAAAGCTAGATTTTAAATACAACTCTGAGACTTGCCAGATGTAGTAAATACTTAAATGACACAGATTTTGTGGCGTACGTATCAGGACTGGGACAGGTAGAAGGGTAACAGGGATCTGACAATGGGCCTTCATTGATCTAACACTGGACACAAAATGAATCAGGTCGAGATATTGTGAAATATCAGTTGCAGGTAGTGTGAAGAAACTATGTGTTTGGGAATCCAATCTGCTGTTTACACTCACTGTGTAGCTCCAACACAGCCTCTACAAGACAGGTTCTATTACTTGAAATCCTTCTATGAATAGACCGGTCTAAATAGGTCCAGAGAAGGCCACCAAACCTAATCCTGCTGCAAAATCATCACAGTACAGTGTGATACCTGTAAACTGTAAATTCTGTTATCACCATTGTGTCTGTAGAACTGATGCAATAAGACAAAACTGGTCCAGGGCTATATGTCTGCAATGATGCTGAAGAAAATATCATGAAATATACAATAATTCTGATCAACCAACTTGCATATATATATATTTTGTGTAGGCCTACATAACAGTACATATTTTTGTTTTGTACATAGTGTGCATGTCTTTATATTTGTATTCCTTACTTTCTTTACTTGTCCTTCACTTCTATGCTACTGTTGCACATGAATTTTCCACAAGAGGGATCAATAAAAAGTCTTATGACTTCTGCCTTATGTCTTATATGAAAGCAATGTTGGGCCCTCAGGGATACACACTGTACACGTGTCTCATCATTGTAAGTTCAGGCTGAACTCACAGCCAGGACAGCTTAACTCTGTCTGCCAGTAAACAGGACACACAAACACACACACACACACACATAGTGGTAGATTGAGTCGTGGTGCTGAATGGAGTGACTCCGGCTATTTTAGGCAGGAGAGAGGGAGAAGCAGATAGTCAGATAGTCGGAAAGGAGAAAGTGGCTGTGAGCAGGTTGAAGTGACAAACAGCCCAGTCTCCTCTGTCTGTAGAAAACACTTTAGTGCTGATCTTATTCACTTCTCTGGGGCGTTGCAGCACATGCATTGTGTTCATTTTAATGGCGAACGGGCACAGTGGTCGGTAGAACTGAAACCGCTATAGTTCCATCTGCCTCTTCTACCTGAACAGTAAAACCTTCTTGTTTTAATACTGTTGATCTAACTTGTGTCAGTAAAGCATATCTTATATCACACTATAGGGCAAGTACTAGGACTTTCACAAGACACACATTTCACGCTACATTTTCTATGATTTACAACTCAGCTGTATAGCACTGACTCACTGTGAAGAACACGTCTGTATTCCAGTCACAATCAAATGAAACCGCTCCGTCTCTCACTCACCGATGGTTTGGTTTTCCCGCTTCTGAGCTTTTCCTTCGGTCTCCTGCATTTACCCAGTTTGAGGTTTTTAGACAGAAACACCAGTCGCTCCAACACCCGCCCAAAGAAACGCCTCATTGGAAAACCATCGGACAAAAACACACACACCAGTGGGCATAATGCACGTGCGTGTGCACTGCAGGTGCGTGTTCGTCAAAAAGTGAGATAATTAGAGAGAGTGGTGTCTTTGCAGGTGGGAGAGTGTTTGAAATGTGTTGATGTCAGTGTGTGTGTGTGAGTGTGTGTCAGGAGAGGAAGTACAAATATAAGTGTGTGTCAGTGAAGGAGGAGGAGAAGGGGAGGGAGGGAGTCGACTTTCAGTAAATAAGAGGAGAGGGAGAGAGAGAGAGGGTGATGAGGAGGAGAGGCTGATGGGAAATAATACAGAGAATCTGGACACTTTCAGTAGGTGGAGACCATGACACTGAGCTGATATTGGTTTTTATGACCAATCTGATACGGTCCAGTCACCACCATCCACCTCTGATGTGACGGCAGCGTTTCTGTTTCATTTCATCCTTTATCTTACACACTCAGGTTTTGAAAATTCTTCAGGCAGTAGTTTAAATAGTGATGTGTTCATGTGTGTCCATGCTCAAATACATATTATATTGCACATAATATCATTCCAGTAGTCAGATTAACTATTTTCAACCATATCCTATATTCTGCTAATATAACAAATACAGTAAAAACATTCATAAAATCATTTTTTTTCTTGTGACATTCACTGAATCTGCAACACATCATCAGACATGTGATATTAATTATGGCACGTGACAACTGAACCATTAAAAAATCATTTAAAAAAAAGTCCAGGATGTTCCTGTGCTTGTATCTTTAGCCATTTTGCAATTTAGGCTTTAATTCTGCATATCATGATCTACTCTACTTTCCCAGTAAACCCCACTTATATATATTTGTACTCATCCTATATTGTAATCCTTAATTTAATTCCAGTATCATACACTAATCTCACACTCAGTACTCTTTGCCGTGCATAACTAGACGCTGCTAGAAAGACAAACAGAGACGAGACAATCATCTTATCTAACCACAAACGTTCCTTCAACATATTTAGAGACAACTCTGAATAACAGACATGGATTCATACTTCATCACTGGCCTGATAAGTTCAGGTCAGGTATGTGACAACTGAACTGTCCAGTCTTTAAAAAAAGTCTCAGACACTTGGATGCCAAACTTTTTTTTTTTTTAGCCCAGCGTCCAGCAGAGCCGGAGCCAGCCGGGTCACTTAGGGTCAAGAATGACCTTCACTTTAACATGACTGATGTTACATTACTGACACGTGTAAATGCACATTGTTTAACTATATTTCTAGTGCTACATACAAAGTAATACTTACTGAGTCTCAATAGTTCAAGATTAATGGACAATTATAGAATTTTTTTTTTTTTTTTTTACTGAACTACAGACACGTGACGAGTCGCCAGCAATGACACAGTCTAGACTTGAAGAATGTGCCTCAAAATAACCCTGAAAACATGAATTACTTCTTTATGTACTAGACATCAACACAACCTACAAACATCTGCACAACATAAAAAAACATCTGCACTGGTTAAACAATAGTGTGGAGCAAAGCTGTCTGATGCTGGATACAGAGATTAGAGAGGCTATGCTGATACACTGCAGCATGACTGCACTGTTACACACACACACAGAAAGGACACATAAGGTGCACTGGCAGAGGAGCGCTCGCTCTCTCTCTCTCTCTCTCTCTCTATCACACACACACACACACACACACACACAAGGTCACATGTTGGGCGCATGTGCTCAAACACACACATAGAGCTGTGTTGCATCTATTGGGTTTGACAGAAAATCAGTAGCAGCAGCCAGAGACACACACGTTATATCACTGCTGTAAATTACAATCTATTGCCTGGTGTGAACTTAATGACCAAATTAATTCATTAACACACCAGCCAAAAATAAAAGGACGTCCTGTCTGTCCTTTATAACTGTGTCCTACCCGCTGCTCTGGCTCTTGACCTCTGTCACTCCAGCTCACACACACACACACACACAAGCACATGACGATAAATCTTCAGTCACAGATTAGTTGTCGCACCGGTCTGACTGATATTTATGTCCCACGATTCTTTGCAGCCGCTGCCTGAAGACCCCGTACTAAACTATCATACACACCTGGATGGCTGAAGGACAACATGAACCAGAGTTATGTCTTAGCAATGGAGGATTCTACACAAAAAAGGGCTGTTAGATAAATAAATGATAAAAAATACTATCAACTGTCATCATGGAGGTGATCATGGGACAGTTTATGGAAACAATTATGCTCAGATTAATGATAAAACAGTCCTTTTATTATTAGCTGTATTATTTTACTAGAGAAGCAGGACTTTGTTATACTTGCCAGAAGCACTTTGTGTGACTGCCACATTTATCATCAAAGTGCTTCGAAGGAATTAAAATGTTCTGCCTTGTAAGCGTCTCTGTGTGTGGGGTGTGTGAGGTGTGTCTGTAATGAGTGAGTGAGTGTGTGTGTGCATGTGTGTTAGTCTCTGCGGGACCTGGAATTCTTAGAAACAAAATGTACTTCCAAGTTTTTAAAAAGGACAGTACTGGACTTCCACCCACCACAGACAATGCAACCACACAACAGAGCTTTACGCACACACGCACACACACACACACAGTCATGCACACACATTTTAAACAGTGATGTCAGTGCAAAACATTTAGAAAAAAAGATGAGTGTCCACGATTTTAAAACATTTTGTTTCCTTCTACAAAAAGCAGACCAGTAGAGCAGTGTGTGTGTGTGTGTGTGTCCCTAAGGCACACTCAGTGTAGTTAAAAAAAAAAAAAAAAAAAAAGGCACATGGGAAGTCACCCTGCTCCCCAGCTGTTACCAGCTGCCCACTGAGAGGACAAGTGTATACAATATGCTCCACAGCAGCACCAATTATGTTTTAATTTGTAGAAGCGATATTTTCATATACCTCCTCACATAAGTGGAGCTAACGCTGTTAATAATTATAATGTATACAGAGCAGAAGGTTGGAGCACTGGGGTTAATGTGACCCTGGGCCTTTAGAGAAGTCAGTGTGAATAATTACAATATTATAGGAATTAGTTCGGCATTTTGGAGAGAAGAGAGATTTGTTTTTCTGATTCTGGCTCGTTAGCTGAGCTCAGGACAGAGACTGGAAAAGGGAAAAGTCTGATTCTGCACCAGTAAAGCTATAAACACTGAGCACATCGTATTCTGTTTGTTTGTTTGTTTATGATCCAAGCCAACGCTGAAGTGTTTAAGTAACTATTCACTGTTTCACAAACACTGAGCTACAGTCTCGTTCGTAACAATAACTTCCTGGAGTCTAAGCTACAGGCCCGAGTGTGACATTCTGGCACATACAACTCTGGAAAAAATAAAGAGACCACTCCAAAATGTTGTTAATAAATCAGCCTTATCAGCCATCGATTCCAGTGTGAACTCCAACACCTCACACTTAGCTGATCACCTGAACCAAATCATATATAATGAGGAAGAAAGATTATAAATAAATAGGCTAAATAAAAAACACTCACCAATTTTGATTTCTAAACTCTTCCTAAGTTTAAAAAGTAGTGTTGTGTTGTGTTAAAATGAATATGAACTTGTTTTCTTTGCATTATACAAGGACGGAAAACACCAGAATTTTTGTTATTTTGACCTGTTGTTATTTTCTGCAAATAAGTGTTCTAAATGACAATATTTTTATTTCCAATTTGTCAGTAGGTTATACAATGAAACAAAAGTGTTTATTTTACTCAAACACATAGTAAAACCAGAGGAACTGATCATTTTGAAGTGGTCTCTTGCTGTATAACATGGCAAACTTAATTTTTACACAACATCTTTATATCAGTTAAACTAATAATTAGATATTTGTGTTGATTAGTTCATTTTAGAGGTGATGGTAGGAGGATTTGTTACCTCTGTTGGTGCTACGCTGAACTAAACCAGCAGACTGTTGCTGTACCCTCATCAATGTTAATGTTTTCCTTTCTTTTTTGTGTGTGTGTGTGTGTGTGTGTGTGTGTGTGTGTGTGTGTGTGTGTGTGTGTGTGTGTGTGTGTGTGTGTGTGTGTGTGTGTGTGTGTGTGTGTGTGTGTGTGTGTGTGTGTGTGTGTGTGTGTGTGTGTTGTATAACCAAATTTCATATTAGTGGCTGGAATGGTGTAACTGTCATTTTTGCGAATGTGAATTATGTAACAAAGACGATTAAATGCTGTTTTGGCTGCTTTAGCTTTGTTGTATGTCATTTTCAATGATGATGGACTGTGCTGGGATCTGGGGGTGTAGAGAGTTTATACCCGCTCCACCAACCGCTCAAGGAGAGAGCTCCTCTTGAGAGTGGGATGGTTTTCAGTCCGTGCCATCTGTCAAACTGGTGTTATGTCTGGCTAGTGTGTTTTTTGTTTTTTTTTTCGTTTTTTTTCTGAATTAAACTGAGCAGCTGGTGGAAAAACCAAGATCATTTAAATTTAAATTTCTGCCACGTTTGAAGACAGTGGTTTGGTCTCTATAGTTAATGATGAACCATCAGAGGGAAGAGCAGCTAGTGTGGGTGTAGTTAGTGTAAACCACTGCCATTTTAATACCACACATGAAGATATCAACCAAAATTAGAAAAGTATATACACACTGAGGAGAAAATAGCAGTGCCATGACATCCAGTCTAACTAGTAGGCAGCTTCAAGTAACAGCTGCTAATAAACTGGAAGGATTTACAGGCTTAAATATGGAGTCAGATACTGTATGTAGTAGCGCTCACTGAGGATAGACTGATAAGTCTGAGTGTATGTTACATTACGTTCACACTTCACGACACGGGGCTGAGGCTTTTGTTTAGAGCAAAGTACAACAACCGAATTACGGAGCCAGCTTTAATTGCATTCTTTAGTAGATTAGCATCTTAAATTATGATAAGAAATGATCCTGTACTGAACATCATACTGGGTGTGTCTATGGTAACGCCACAGAACAGTAAAGTGCTGACAAAGCACTACAGCTTATGAATGAAAGTGAAAAGAAACAAATACAAAAGTTTCACTAACTCCCCTGCTGGCTCTTCTCTCTGTGTGTGTGTGTGTGTGTGTGTGTGTGTGTGTGTGTGTGTGTGTGTGTGTGTGTGTGTGTGTGTGTGTGTGTGTGCACCGTGGACCACAGTGACAGCTGAAGGTGATTTGCGTTCCAGACCCCCGCCCAAACACACACATACACACAAGTCAGTCTGTACCGTCTCTATAGGAACTGCATGTGACCACTGAAACATGAGCTTCTGCTCATTGAGAAGGAAACTGCCTGCATAGCACACTTCCACACCAGTCTGCAGAGTCTCCTGTGTGTCTCATCTCGCTACATTGTCCATGTTCACAAGCTTTCTTGAACTTTTTCTACTAAATATCTGTTCACAACGACTTCCCTGCAAACACAACCGCAGACACGCTGTATCATCTTGCCCAAAATGAACCAATCCTGCAGAAGAGGAAGCCATAACATTACTTTGCAACATGTTTTAACCTATTCAACATTAGGGAATTTTAAATCTTATTGTTTCTTTGTGCCTTTATTTAATGTATTTATTTGCACCTTGGTTAAAGGTGCTATATAAATAAAGCCTGACTTAACCCAACAATTCAAGCAAATCACAAGATCACCATCACCAATATGGCTCCTGTGTCCTCTTTGCCAGGTCCAGCTATGCAGTGATGGTCACCACAGTGACTCACCCTGAGGGAAACATGATCTTCCATCCCCTGAACACTGGCAGCATGCTGTGATGTAGCATGGAGCACTTTCTGTGTCCATGAGGAATGAGAAGTGGTGGCAGCGCCGTTGCCAGGTCCCAACCCAGGCTGCTCAACATTTCAGAAGAAGTTGTCGGATGATATCAGACTCTGTTTTGCGTTTGCTCTATCTATCTATCACGTGAGCTGCCGCCCTGTTGACAGAAGAGCGTGCAAAGCTGTTCAAGGAGCCGTGTGGAAAAGTTCTTTACATTTCTGCCGGCAGCTTTAGGCAAACACAGGAAGACGGGATTTACAGTCGTAAAACTGTGGACAATGGCATAAGCTAAAACTCAATGCTTTGGATGAAAAGGAGAAGAAAAGGCCTGAACCAGGAAGGAAATTTGGAGGGGAGTGGGGGGGTGAAAGGTCAAGGTAGAAGTTCTCTCTGTGTTTCTGTCTGTCTCTCTCTGTCCCAGCAGTAAACACGTCGCTATATCTTCAGTGTATTGTCTGGAGCTGACAGCAGCCCAGCTCTGCCACAAAGAGGTGTAGTGTTTTCTGTGAGTGTGTATGTGTGTGTGTGTGTGTGTGTGTGAGTGAGAGAGAGACAGAGAAAGAGAGATAGAGATAGAGAGAGACAGAGAGAGGAAGGACGGGACAGAAACAAGAATACTAATGGTTTACTCATTTCAGTGCTGGCAGGTTCAGACCTTCACTCTGGGTGTGAGGAGGGCTGAGACATTACTGCATGAGAGACTTTTAACTACACATCACCCCTTTAAACTTCATGTCCCTGTGTAAAATGAGGACAAATAAATCTTGAGACTTGTGTTAGTAGGCTATACTCTGTAAGTATCAATGCACGAAGACAGAACAGATGGTCAGAATTAAATAGGCTATGACATGGATGATGAGCAAATGCACAACACATGCACAAAAGCATGTGTGTTATGTGTGCAAGTGTGTGCCACTGGGTTGTCACTCTGTCTCTGACAGACACAAACACAAACCTACACACCCCTTTAAATCAGTGTAAAGACAAACAGAGGAAAAATAGTACTTCTGATCATGACCCTTCACAATAAAAGCCCCATTGATAAATGTGTTGCAATGCCATTAGATTACACTTATATGCAAGGTAACAATTAATCAGGACTGCTCCAATGTAGACAAGCGCATGTATAATAACTGTCCTATTAAAAAAGGATGTGATGTGACCAGCTAAAGGTTAAGATGGCCACAAACAAAACTGTGGCAGATATGTGGCAGAAGAGTACAGAATAAAGTCTAACACCTGCTGGTATTTCTTATTATTTGTAAATGGCTGTATTTATTTATCTAGTAGCTAATAGCTATTTCTTTAGATGTCAAAAAATGAAATATAATTTCTTATGTCTTTCTTTTCAAGATTAGCCGACCAGATTAGTGTTGGTCTCCTAGACTCCTACCTGATGTTATTAATACTAATTCAAACATTTTTACCTTTTTAGTTTTTAAACAGTTCTGAATCATTACCCCAAACGTAATTTATTACAGATTACATATTAGCCTACTATAAGATCTAGATTTCATGTAGGCTACTTGTGATTTATTTACATTCACGCTCTATTTTGAAATTTTGGGTGACTCACTTCCGGTGTGATTGTTTTTGTTTTCTTACAACTTCACAGGTTTTCTTTACGTCCTAATAAATGTAAATTCCTCTACAAACAAATGCTGACGGTGTAAATCTGCCCCACTTGTCTATCGTTAAATTAATATCACTGTTGCCTCCGCCATCTTTACTCTAATGTCCATCACTGACGCTGTGAGCTCAGTGAACACGCACAGTGTGACAAGCTAACAAAAGTTTTTTTTTAAAAGCTCATAACTTCAACAACTGTGGTAAAAATTGAAACCCAGCGCCGTGACCACGTATTCTTGTCGAGAGCGGACGAGCTCCAGTCTGTAGCCTTTCTACTTATTACACTCACATGCTCAGTGTGGACTCAGTGGAAACACTTCACAGCTGGCGCTTCAAACTTTCAGACAGCGGCGCCGTTTAAAAAAAAAAAAAAAGCAACGAAAAAAAAACATTTTAACGTGGTTTGCTCGGTTTCATGAATGAAAACTCACCGGTAACATTCCTGCTGGTGCGGTGACTCTCCTCCTGTCCCGTTAGAAAAATGACTTCTCCTCCTTGTGTCCTCCTCTCTCCTCCGCTTCTCCTTTGATGTGTCGTTGTTTCTTCGTTTCTTCTCCTTCTTCTTGTTCCAGGTGCTTTTCCATACATCCGTACTCCTCTGCTTCTTCTACTGTCAGCAGACCCACACTAATTTCCAGATGCTCAGAAAACCTAAAAACTCCAGCTCCACTTTCCTCTTCTCAATCCCTCCCTCTTCCTTCCTCTCCCTCTCTCTCACACACACACTCACTCACACACCGTCTCAGTCTCTGTCTTGTGTCTTAAGCGCAGGGAGGAAATGCAGCTGGCTGTGAGGGACCTGGCAACACCCGTTGTTCTTGTTTCATTAGTAAACTCCCAGTGATTTTCATCCTTTGATCATCAGCGCTTCGCTCCGCGGGGTGAACTGGGTCACCGTCCTGATCATCCCTCCCATCTCCCCCTCCGCCCCCCCTCCCCCGTCTCCTCCTCTTCCTCCCCTTCATCATCACAATAAATAGCCTACAGGTTCAGTTAAATACGTAGGAATTAGTAGTCGGTGGATTGGAACAATCACCAATATAATAATCAATGTTATTTTCCAGGCATGTTAATTCATAATGTTTTAAGGCGAGAGCGCCCTCTGTCGGCCGTGTGAGCTGCAACTGTTTCACTATAATAATACAATGTGGTGCTCTCATGTGTGAGATCATAACATACTAATAGCTAATAGCTACCAATATTTGATCAATGTTGTTATTGTCCCATTCATCTCACTTGTTCATTTATGATATTGCATGTAAGTGGGTTACACCATTGAGCTGTACATAACATGTAAAGGAAGACTCTATAGGTCGTTGACAACACACATACACACAGATAGAGATGTTCAGCTGTCATAAATTCAGCAGATTATGACAGAGCTGTGGTCAGCTGCCAAGGACACTTTTGGCCTGTGTGTGTGTCTGTGTCCTCGATGTTAGGATTGCTCAATGTACATACTATAAAAAATATGAACCATAACAGGGGAGTTATCACTCTGCCTTTAAACTTATATGAACTCAGTCTAATGTTAGTTTCCATCTTACATTTAAACTTACAGGAAAATGACTTAAAAAGTAAGTGGACTGTCTGACAGCAGGTTGGCGCCCTCCACTGTCCACAGGAGAACACAACACACTGTCTGAAAATATCCTAAACTCAACTCTATAATTATACAGTGTTTACCTTCATGTTTTGTTTTAGTTTAGTATTACACTTTGTGGTGTGATAACCCTTCAAAAAACAAATGTGACCGAGCAGATATTCAGTGTTATTCAATTTATATTGGTGATTGTTTGCCTTACACAATAACTGATGAGCATTGTTTTCACAGTAAGAGGCTTTCATGAAAGGGATTTAGCTTGAAAAAATCTTTTTACATTTAATTTTTTCAGTTTTCTGCATCACTCTACAACAATTATATTGCACTCTACAATTATTTTATGCAACTAATGAAAACCAAACTTGAAAAAAAAAGTATAAATATTATGCTGCCTTTAAACTATGGCATTCACCTAAATAAAATTGCACCACGATGTCTTGTGTTGTTTTGGTATTTGTCAGTATCTTTCCTTCATTCTTGCATGCAAGTATGAAAGGGTGTTGATGAAACTGTTTTCTAACTGAACCATTCGTCAGCTATTAATATTCTTGATAATTTTTCTGACTCATTGGTTAACAGCTGTAGCTCCTTCGACCTCTTGAAGAACTGGGTCTAACACCTAGTTCATGGACATTTATTGTGTGTATTCACTGTGGCTCTTTTGTTCAAGGTTAGTTCCTATGCGTGTGTGTTGTCAGGTCAGTCAATAAAACCAATCAACCTTGAATCATCCATTGGGCTCCATGTGATGCTATGATTCCACTCTGACAGCCACATTCACACAGCATCACCATAGCCACAGGCAATCTCTCACTGTCTCTCTTACACACACACACACACACCCCCACAGCGTCTGAGGTCGGGGTCGGGCTCAGCCTGGCGTTGGGCAGCTGCCAGGTTACAGCTACAGCTACAGCCCTACATACAGTCCAATCCTGTGACCAGGGAATGTTGTAGGAGCAGATCTGCAGTTGGCAAAGCAGGACTTAGACACAAGTACATTTATTTAATGTGCTTTAGGGAATCTGTAAGAAGGTCCCAGCTTAAAGGGTTAATTAAACAGATACTGTATGTAGTGGTTTGATTTTGAAAATAGTGATCGGTGTAGAAGATTATTAGATCAATGCCAAGTGCTTTAAAGACAAAGTGTTGACCTCCTTGTTTTCTAAAACTCTCACTCTAACCTGGATCATTTTTCAAAATAACACCAATAACAGACCCAACAGTTACATTACTAAACACTTTAATTTTCCAAGAGGACTAATAGATTTTTTTTTTGTTCCCAGCAGACGGACATTTCAGAAAGAAACACAGTGGAATCAATAAATAAATAACAAGTACAAATAGATCAAGAGGTACAAGGTAAAGAAAATAAAACCTATAGAAAAATAATAGTAACACAAACACCAACAGCATCTTACGAACACAGCAGCTGACCAGACAGATAGGTAGGTACACAGCCGGAGATTAACAATGGCCATTAAGTGTTCAGTGGCGGCCATGTTGGCTCCACAGTCTTGTTCTATGGGTGTTACTAATAGGAATACAGAACGTATTTGGGAGATTGTCCTCTTTAAAATTACCAGTGTCACCAAAATGATCTTGTTTGTATTTAGTCTTTATGCTACTAGAAGTTAGCTCCTCCTATGATCTTACAGTATGTCTCCACCATCTTTAACAGTAGATGCTCATGTGTTTGCATGGAGCTTACTGTCATTCAGCAGCAACTTTTGGACACATCACCATCCAGTAGCAGAAAGGCTGACATGCTACTATTCAAGGGGAAGCATGGGCCACTGCAGCCACTACTAAGGTCGGACATATGAATGACAACGACTAAAAAGATGACAATCTACCAAACACTTTAAGTATTCCTCTATGAATACATTCACCAGCTGATCTTTAACATATTGGCCCTGTTGCCTTGGTGACAATATAAATGACAGTGTCAAAAATGTGCAGCTAATGTGAGTTTGTTCCAGAGAAGCAGACTGTGCGCCTTACGACTTTGACTTGAGACATACAGTGAGTAGGTAGATTGTTTCATTGTGTTGTTTCATACAGCACATCACACATTTGCATCGAACCGAGGACACATTGTTGGTTTTTTTTGTTTTAAATATATCTGTTAAACTTAAGAACATTTTTTAAATCTTTTCTAACTTATCTGAGTTCTTCATCATGTGCACCACATTCTGGCTGCAGGACATTGATTTGGTCAGTGAGTCAAGATTGGAATAAATAAATCTGTGCAAGCCTCTGAGAGCACATATTACCAGCGATATATATATATATATATAGTCCTACAGTATGTATCATTCATCTAGGTAGCCAACAAAAAGTGAATGTAGGCTATTTCTCAAAAAGTGAACTATTTCTTTAAAGCTGGGGCTTATAAGCAGTGGTTAGCACTTTCACCTCACAGCAAGAACAGTGGATTCTAACTCTAAAGCCTACAACCTTTCAGAGTGGACTTTGCATGGTCTCCTCCTCCCACATCCTAAAACATGTACATTAGGTTAATCAGCAACACTAAAATATGAATGTTAGCATATAATGTTGTTATATGCCATCCTTGTGATAGAGTCTGTGCTGGCTGGGATTGGCTGCAGCATCCCACAACCCTGCACGGATAGCTCATGGATGGATGGATCAACAAAACAGCCTTGGTTCTTCATGTAACAGGTTCCTCGAGATATTAAACATTCAGTTGAACTTGATGTCGACATGACAGAATTTTTTTTTTTTTTTTTTTTTTGGAAGATTTGCCAGCTGCAGACGTTTACTGTCAATCTCCTGTTCTACACTCCCAAAGATGAACTTGATTCAGCTCTGAGAGGAATTACTGTAAAAGGCACCAGACTCATTGCTTTGTGACATGATGTATTTACCCTGCTGGAAATATACATTATAGGATAAGAGACTGTGGCCGTTAGGGAACATAGTCAATAACAATTAGTCCACAAAGACTATTCCACTTTGATTGTTATTAAGGAGCCTGAGTGTACTAAACATTCATCCTACATCATTACCCCACCATCATCGCCTATCGACACCAAATTCTGACCTATCAATGTTTCTCAGCAAAAAAAATAATTTATTTTGTTCACCACAGTTGTAAACGTGGTTATCTGTGTTGCTGTGGCCTTTCTGTCAGCTCCAACTAGTTGACCACTCTCTCCTGACCTCTCACATCAAGGGTGTCTATCTGCAGGACTGTTTCTCATTGGAGTGTTTTTTTTTTTTTGAAGAAGTAAAATTTGGAATGGAATCTAGAGACTGTGTGTGAAAAATACCAGGAGGTCAGCCGCTCTAGAAATACTGAAACTCTATGATTTTATGCATTGCACTGCTGCCATATGATTGGTTGGTTGGATAATTGCATTCATACGCAGGCACATTGCTGTCCCTAATAAAGTGAGCAGTGAGTGCATTAGACCTATTCCTTTTGCAGTCCTTGAGCTGGCTTCCTCCTTCAAACCAGAGCAAGCACTTCTTTGTCTGAAAATGAAGATATGATCATCATTCATACATGCGGGCCTGATGTTTGTTTATACCATGGTGGTTTATTGTAATGGAGATGGGGTCATCACCGACTCTTAAAAGCTGAGCCTTGGGTTTTTATAATCGATCAGTTTTTATTTGTCTATATGCTCCATCATGGCCCCTGTTATTTCTGCACACACATCTGCTGTGTGTCGAGCTGCTGCTGTTTTTGTTGCTCTGTTTGACTACTGCCTGCGAATGAGCACAGTGGAAACACCAGCAGGCGATGTGTGCGTGGGTAATGAGGTACATGAATGAAACTATCCAATATCATCAGTCTGGTATAAATATAACTTAAATCATGAACCTTGTGGCATGTGTGCGGTTTCAGAGTTTGTGTTGCCTAGATACTGGGTTGTGTGTGTGTGTGTGTGTTAAACAAATGGATCTTTCCTTGCAAAAACAAATCCAATGAACACAGATTTGAACGGTTTTCTATTGAAATCCCTTGGTTGCTGTAGAAACACATGGATTAGGCCTACACTGTATAGAAATGTTGATCTTTTCTAGTGTAGGCCTACAGGAGATTGCTTTTCAGCTTAACTGCTGTGAACCACAATAACAATAATTTAAAATGGGCATCTAATAAACAATTTAAACCACAATACACTGCTCTTTAAATCCAGTGTGAAAGCTACAGTATGTTTATATGCAGAGAATGCCGAGCAATAAAGCTGTAACCAGGTTCTTTCTTTTAAATTGACAAA
This sequence comes from Trachurus trachurus, assembly GCF_905171665.1. NCBI lineage: Eukaryota > Metazoa > Chordata > Actinopteri > Carangiformes > Carangidae > Trachurus > Trachurus trachurus. Next base: position 20,533,903 of record NC_139907.1, read on the forward strand.
ATAATTCACGCAGCAATTAGTAGCCCAGCAATGGAAGTAATGCAAGGGTGGGGCCTCTAATGTAAAACAGAAGGAATTTCTGCTTTTTCGAAAAAACATTATATAACAGAAGTTGAAACTTATGTGGTTTCCCACTGAAAAACAAGAAGACTTCCATCCATATGGGCTCTATGACACAGTCCTCAGGCATGCATGGTTTCTGGCACAGTGGAGAATTACTCACTGTTTAGAAGAGAGTAAAATATTTAGATTAAAAAAAACACATGAGGGGCCCAGCTCTGAGGATTTTTTTCAGTGTTAACACTTGAAACTCCAACGCAGACAAGTTTTTCGGTTATATCTCATGGGTAAAATAGCTTTTCAGCACCAGTGAGACTTGTACAGGCTTGTAATGGCTTGTATGACCGCACACAGAGGTTTCGGTTGAATGTAATTAGACCTTGCTATTTTCTACATTCTTAATGTGTTTTTTTTTATACATAGGCCTACATAAACGAGAAAGTGTTTCAAATGATACAAGTTAAACTTAAGTATTCTTGTTTTAGTCCGTCGCCACAGATCTGAACTAGGCTACAATCAGTTAAAGGAAGGAAGCAATTAGATAGTCCATGTACCATCAGAGGCAATGTGGAAAATTTTAGTGTGATTATACGCTCCACCACGCCTTTGTATGTTGAATCTATAGTTTATATAAAAACTATCTTTTGTTTCATGTAAGTGTTTCATGATAGCAGTTACTCAATAACCTCCCACTCTTGAAATGTTTCTGTCTTAGTCACAGGAAAAGGAGAAGTTACCCCCATTGTCTTCTTTTGTTTTGTGTTTTTGTTTTATGTTGGAATTGAGTCAGAGGTTTCCTTGCTGCCATAACTAAAAAGTTGTATCCATTTTGCTTCACAGTTAAACTCAGTTTGTGTACCATATAAACACATCACTGGTTACTTACAACCTTTTGTTTACCCCTCAGCCCTGACTTTAACCATGTGATACAGTAAAATGTAGGATAATCAAAGTAGAAGAAAAACCTACCCTGTGTTGAAACCTTGCTCAAAATCCACTTCCAAATGTATCGACACCAGACGGAAAAGATTAATGGACAACAGTGAAGTTAAATGTTGTGAAGGGGAGCGTAGTAAAGTAAGTATTCCGCTTCTTCCTCTCACTCTGTGTCTCCGCTCTCTCGCCTTTCCTCCCAAATCCTGCCAAACCAGATTCAGCAGCTGCTACGTCATCACACACACTCACACACACGCACACATAGACTTAGGCAAACAAACTTTACATGCCCTGTCTTGTTAGTTTGTGAAGCCTCCATTCCCTACAAGCCATGAAACCCTACACCTCATAAATAGGTAAACACTGACACATATGCTTCAGTGAGCAAGGAAACAGGACATCCATCCTTGTAGACCAGGAAGACTGTGTGTGCGTGTGAAGGATTGGTCTGTGAAGCCTGACAGCTTTGTGGGCAGCGGATTGCTGGACTCCAGATGTTTAGGCTAAGTGACTGCTTTAGGGTGTGAAAAGGTTTGGGGTGGGGTTGGATCAGCCTCAGGCTTTCAGTTGTTCATAGGGGGCTAGGAAATGCATGTCAATGAAGAGTTAGAGACAAGGAGAAATGCCACACCCTCTTTGGTTTTGCTTGGATTCAGGAAGTTTGTGGGGATTGATGCAAAGTGTTGTTATTTATTTACCTTTATTTAACCAGGAGGTCCCATTGACTAGCCTATATAAAAATATATATTTTTCAAGGGAGACCTGGCCAAGGTAGCAGCCATATAAAATCAGCACATAAGATACACAATAAACAACAAAATAAAATGTCAGCTACTCAGACTGTTACACTGCTCAAGTTCACTTGGCAGCAAAAGTCTGTTTGAAAAGGGTAATTAACAAATTAGTAGTAGCCTAATCTTGTAATATGCATAGTGTCAAATTGCTGACTAATCAAAGCAAATTCATAACACAAGAGACAATAAACTTAAGTGTATAAAGGTGCCAATACATTGTTGTAATAATAAAAGCATATTTCAGAATCACTTTGAAACAAGATAGCTAGGCCTACTTGTTTGTGCAGCCTATTGTATTAGTTACTACTGTCTATATTTTTTAAAGATTCATGCTGTAAATCAGATTTAAAGGCTCTGAAGCACATTTCATACATACAATTTTTTTTTGTGGATGTTAGGTTCAAAAAAACACCCAGTGACCTTTTTTTTCACCAACACCTTTGATTTTTTGGTGTTTTCAAGTGAAAAAACAAACAAACATTTGAAGAGTAATTTCCGGTTTTATTTTTGAAAAGCTTGCCGCCGGAAGTTGTCATATTTATTGCGGTTAACTTGACGTTTCTGTTCAACATGTCTCCTTTGCAGGCTCCTCTCTGTCATTAGAAGCGTCTGGATTTTACGTGAAACCACTACGTTTGGTAAGTATCCGCGATAATCCTTCGCGTTTGACATCGACGTGGTAGCCACGACCATTATGTGTGTACCGCTGCCGTCGTTGCTGAGCCCGCTGTCACTCGGCTGTTATTGAAGAGTCGGTGGATGCTTCAGCTTCAGCCCGTGTGTTAACGTTAGCCCGCTGTTTATTCTGGGAACATGGCTGTTGACCTGGTTTTACTGGACAGAAGGCGATGCTGCTGATTCGTCTTGGGAGGTGGCTAGTTTTTTAAACCCCCGTGCTGGGTGTTTTCCTCTTTAAGTGGACATGACATAAGCTGTTTTTGCTTTCACAGTACGGTAAGTAGTACACACATTAACGTTAAGCTAAAAGCTGGTCGGCAACGTTAACGTTAGAACGTCAACCTGGCGAACGTCAACGGTCAGACGGAATGTTAACGGATTGATCCCGAATGCAACAACGCCCGTGCACGCGACAAACCGAGCAGCTGAGCTTCCTAAAAACACTGAGGTACTTTCAACGATTTGTAGCTGCCTGCAAGGTGCAAAATCACATCTCTGGCTGTCGGTGGATTTACGTTAGCTAACTGAGCACCCGGTTCGTTTGATGTTTGATGTTGATGTCTCGTTGTGTGATTCATTACTTTCGTGAGTCACCTCAGAGTCTTTATAACATCGGATATTATCTAAATGTATAAGCGTAACCGTTATAGCCAGTAGTCTAATTTGTTTAGGGATGTTAATGTGAATAAATATTCATATGAACAGGTAATACAGGGACTGGGAGCTTTTTAAATCCAGGTGGCCGTGCTGCGCTTTAACGTGATTTCTTCTACGCAGCAGGTTAGCAGCCAGCTAGCGGGCCGTTGTCAGCCAGGACCCAGAAAAAGCAGCATCATCATCAATGGTGTGTCTACATCCCGGAGCCGTCACATCTTCCTGTGTCCGCTCAATGAACCATCTCCTCAGCTCTCATCACAGTGAGTGTTTCTGCAGCACCGCTTCACCTGTTGATACAAATGGCGAATTAAGCAGCTATAAGCATCACTCTTCGGAAATAAATGACTGTTGTATCTCTCTCTACCCCCCAGGCTGCACATGTATGGCGTTTGCGAGGCTCGGAGGGAGTTTTGCCAAGCCCAGCACCTGCTGCTTATTGTGGACAAGTGAACAGGAGACGCCAGCTAGGCACAAACACTGCCATTCACGCACGCAGGTGTGTATTGTAGTGGTGTCTTTATGCAGGAGCATCATGGAGGAGTTTACTCTGTTACAGCCCATGGACAGCAGGGAGTGGACGTGCGGTCAATCAGTGGCAATGCAAATAATGATTTCAGTGTCATAGCTAGTTAATTATGTCATGCAGGTAGTTATAGAATACCATCCATCTGACAAAACATTTCACTTAGTTTAGTTAGTTAAATAAGACCAATAGGAAAGAGGACATACACACATTAAAATAGCAGAAAGAGATCAGAATGAAAGTATATTTTCATTTGAGTTGTAAAAGTAAATGGCTGTCTGTGTGTCTGTCTCACAGGTCCTCACTGCCAGCCTGTACAACCCATATGAGGAGAAGCCAACCTTCAGTCTGTCACCTGTCCTGGGGAGTAGGGGAGGCAGTGGTTTTAGTCCGGGAGTTTCCTCTCTGCTCTTCTCCTTTCCAGCTTTCCCTCTCTTCTTCTCCTCCAAGTGGCACACATTTTCTCTAAATGGGCTAACGGATCTGAAAGGAAGGAAGGATAAATCTTTTTCTGTCTTCAGTTTTTTTTTCCTTCTGGACTTTTGGTGTCCTCTCTCCAATTGTCTTGATCCCAATTTACAAAGTTCTCATTTTCATTTTCAACCAAGCCAAGTTTAGTTTTTTACCTAATTGCCAAGGAAAGTAAGAGTTTTTTGCCCTGTCATTTCTCTCCCAAGAAATTTATCTGGGCTTTTTTTGGTTTTTATTCAAACTAGTTTTGTTGCCAAAGGAGTAGAAAAGTTACAGTCTTTACCCATAAATCATAATTCAGTTCCCCCCCCCCAAGTTTTGCTCCTTTCTTTTTTTTTAAACAATCAAAGACAGTTTCATTTTGAGTCCCTTGAAGACCTGTCCCAATTTTTAAAGCACAGTACTTTTCTGATCTTTCATTCTTTAATAACAAACCTTTGTGAGTCTGAAAATGAACCGACCGGCTCCCGTGGAGATCTCCTATGACTGTCTGAGATTTCTCATCACGCACAACCCCACTAATGCACAAATGGGAAGGTTTATAGAGGTACTGTGTTTTTTTTAATCACTATTTTTTTTAAATTTAATTTATATTCTGACATAATACATGAAGTGAAAATGACATGACGCCTAAAAATCTCTGTGTGTTGATAGGATCTGAAGGCGTTTGGAGTTAACACCCTGGTGAGAGTGTGTGCTGCCACATATGACAAGACACCTGTGGAGCAAGAAGGAATTCATGTTCTGGTGAGAATTAAGAGCAGTTTTATCCTTCACTTACATTTCACCTTACCGTATAATAACGTCTGTTTGAGGCAATTTGCATTTCAAATAAATACTTGCAGCAGCAAGCACAGCAGGTTAGGATTTTTCTTTTTTCACCATGCCTTTGCCGCACTCACTCAGTCTAAATGTCAAGCACAAAACCGCGATGACGGAGTTCCAATGACTACTCCCCTTTCCTTCCAGGATTGGCCATTTGACGATGGTTCGGCCCCCCCGGACCAGGTGGTCGATGACTGGCTGACCCTGCTGCAGACAAAGTTTAGAGATGAACCTGGCTGCTGCGTGGCTGTGCACTGTGTTGCTGGATTAGGACGGTTAGTATGCAGTATGCAGTATTAATGAAATACTGATAAGTGCATCTGAACGGCCGACTCAAATCAGTTTTTGCTTAGATATGTAAGGTCAGTTGCTGATTTGCACACGGTCTGTTGTTTAAACTAGAGCCCAAATCATTAGTGATCAATCACTGATATAAAGTTAAATACTATAGCGTTAAAAACAATCTGTACAATATATTGTCCGTTATTCAAAAGACACAACATTAACTCACTCATTTACTCTCTGCTATTTCCATTCTTTTTGCCCTGGTCTAATAATACCTGTAATATTACCAGTTTTAGCCAGCTGTTATGACAGTCAGACATTAGCTAATGGGGTTTGCATTAGTTCTGAAAAGCCACTGTGTTTCAGCTCTGTACTTATAAATCACTGCTCTAATGTCTTTGGTGAAAATGAGAATGAACGAATGTAATGCTTAATGTGAATGCCTCAGCTGTCTTCCACTGGAAAGCCACTACATTAGTTAGCTTTGTGGCTAACTAATCTTGTAAAAGATTAACTGCAAAGTGCTTGATAGCAGCTGCCGGTGCTGCACTGATGAGGGAGGGAATGATGGAGCTGTTGTTCATTTACTTGCTAGAACTGTCTACTGTGAGGTTGTCAACAGGCTGTAGCCTATAGCAGCAGGACTGCTGTCAGGCTGATACAAGCAGGTAATACAACAAAAACACTGATAATGAAATAGCTGGAGCACCAGGCTTTGGCCTTTCTGCTACTTAAGTTATTGGCTGTTATAAACGCTGAAAGCAATTTATCAGTTATTAGCTCAATTCAGCCAAAATCAGCCTGCCAATGTATCACTTTGGCTCTGGTATAAACTTGGCTTGCATCGCCAGTTGTGGTAATGTTGCACAGTGTTAAGCTCTGTGCGCTGTGGCCCTTTGATCCATAGCAACACGGGTCCAGAGTGAAATCAGGATTTAACCTGATAAAGAGTAAAGCTAGAGCCAAAGGATAGGGCTCAGACTGAGTGGATGCACCGGTTTAAGGGTTGTGGGGTTGTGCAGGGCAACGGAGCTGCTGCACTGTCGTTCCTGTGTTCCCAGACAGATGGTTGTAAGTTTTTATATCCGTCTTGTGTGTCTGTGCTCAGAGCTCCTGTGTTGGTGGCCCTGGCTCTCATTGAGTGTGGGATGGAATATGAAGATGCAGTGCATTTCATAAGACTGTGAGTACCAGGCTGCCGTTTTACTCGATTGTCCAAACAACTGCTGTCTTTTCATGTAGCATATTCAGCACCATCCCCATACTTGCTCACACACCTGTCACTGTTCATAAAGCTCTCTTTTCTTTTATCTCTCTTAACCTGTCAGGAAGCGCCGTGGAGCATTCAACTCCAAGCAGCTGCTTTACCTTGAAAGCTACAAACCTAAACTGTGTCTGCGCTCCAAAGATGGCAACGGTCAAAGCTGCTGTGTACAGTAGGAATCTGCAACACCACACACGCTCACTGCAACTTAATAGGAGACTTAAATCTTTTGATGTTAAATGAAAAGTTGACGTGTTTGGGTATTTATTTATTTATTTATTTATTTATGAACCTTTTGATAACATGAACCTGTAAAATCTATTCAAAGTGCTTTGTGGAATTCTAAAAGTACAAAAAAAACCCTCTCTGGAAAGTTCTGCAAAAAGTCTTAAAGGTTTAGTCGAGCCAAACCTCAGATTTTTCATCCAAAATGGACCTAAAAAAGTGGAGGTGCTGAAGGTTTTTATTTCTGTTCCTTTGTCTGTAACCTCATCTCAATATGTAGCAAAACCACCACATATCTCTAGCACAGTAAAGGGAATCCCCAACAGTCTATCAGCAGCACCGTGGCTGCGCCTTCATAGTGAATTAAGTGAGTGACCTGTGTTTTTAATCTTTAATCAAACTTGAATTCACAGTGACAGTTAAATATTTGTTCTGTTTGACTGTTGGGGATTCCCTTTACTGTGCTAAGCATATGTGGTGGTTTTGCTACATATTGAGATGAGGTTACAGACAAAGGAACAGAAATAAAAACCTTCAGCACCTCCACTTTTTTAGGTCCATTTTGGATGAAAAATCTGAGGTTTGGCTCGACTAAACCTTTAAGACTTTTTGCAGAACTTTCCAGAGAGGGTTTTTTTTGTACTTTTAGAATTCCACAAAGCACTTTGAATAGATTTTACAGGTTCATGTTATCAAAAGGTTCATAAATAAATAAATAAATAAATAAATACCCAAACACGTCAACTTTTCATTTAACATCAAAAGATTTAAGTCTCCTATTAAGTTGCAGTGAGCGTGTGTGGTGTTGCAGATTCCTACTGTACACAGCAGCTTTGACCGTTGCCATCTTTGGAGCGCAGACACAGTTTAGGTTTGTAGCTTTCAAGGTAAAGCAGCTGCTTGGAGTTGAATGCTCCACGGCGCTTCCTGACAGGTTAAGAGAGATAAAAAAAAGAGAGTTTTATGAACAGTGACAGGTGTGTGAGCAAGTATGGGGATGGTGCTGAATATGCTACATGAAAAGACAGCAGTTGTTTGGACAATCGAGTAAAACGGCCGCCTGGTACTCACAGTCTTATGAAATGCACTGCATCTTCATATTCCATCCCACACTCAATGAGAGCCAGGGCCACCAACACAGGAGCTCTGAGCACAGACACACAAGACGGATATAAAACTTACAACCATCTGTCTGGGAACACAGGAACGACAGTGCAGCAGCTCCGTTGCCCTGCACAACCCCACAACCCTTAAACCGGTGCATCCACTCAGTCTGAGCCCTATCCTTTGGCTCTAGCTTTACTCTTTATCAGGTTAAATCCTGATTTCACTCTGGACCCGTGTTGCTATGGATCAAAGGGCCACAGCGCACAGAGCTTAACACTGTGCAACATTACCACAACTGGCGATGCAAGCCAAGTTTATACCAGAGCCAAAGTGATACATTGGCAGGCTGATTTTGGCTGAATTGAGCTAATAACTGATAAATTGCTTTCAGCGTTTATAACAGCCAATAACTTAAGTAGCAGAAAGGCCAAAGCCTGGTGCTCAAGCTATTTCATTATCAGTGTTTTTGTTGTATTACCTGCTTGTATCAGCCTGACAGCAGTCCTGCTGCTATAGGCTACAGCCTGTTGACAACCTCACAGTAGACAGTTCTAGCAAGTAAATGAACAACAGCTCCATCATTCCCTCCCTCATCAGTGCAGCACCGGCAGCTGCTATCAAGCACTTTGCAGTTAATCTTTTACAAGATTAGTTAGCCACAAAGCTAACTAATGTAGTGGCTTTCCAGTGGAAGACAGCTGAGGCATTCACATTAAGCATTACATTCGTTCATTCTCATTTTCACCAAAGACATTAGAGCAGTGATTTATAAGTACAGAGCTGAAACACAGTGGCTTTTCAGAACTAATGCAAACCCCATTAGCTAATGTCTGACTGTCATAACAGCTGGCTAAAACTGGTAATATTACAGGTATTATTAGACCAGGGCAAAAAGAATGGAAATAGCAGAGAGTAAATGAGTGAGTTAATGTTGTGTCTTTTGAATAACGGACAATATATTGTACAGATTGTTTTTAACGCTATAGTATTTAACTTTATATCAGTGATTGATCACTAATGATTTGGGCTCTAGTTTAAACAACAGACCGTGTGCAAATCAGCAACTGACCTTACATATCTAAAGCAAAAACTGATTTGAGTCGGCCGTTCAGATGCACTTATCAGTATTTCATTAATACTGCATACTGCATACTAACCGTCCTAATCCAGCAACACAGTGCACAGCCACGCAGCAGCCAGGTTCATCTCTAAACTTTGTCTGCAGCAGGGTCAGCCAGTCATCGACCACCTGGTCCGGGGGGGCCGAACCATCGTCAAATGGCCAATCCTGGAAGGAAAGGGGAGTAGTCATTGGAACTCCGTCATCGCGGTTTTGTGCTTGACATTTAGACTGAGTGAGTGCGGCAAAGGCATGGTGAAAAAAGAAAAATCCTAACCTGCTGTGCTTGCTGCTGCAAGTATTTATTTGAAATGCAAATTGCCTCAAACAGACGTTATTATACGGTAAGGTGAAATGTAAGTGAAGGATAAAACTGCTCTTAATTCTCACCAGAACATGAATTCCTTCTTGCTCCACAGGTGTCTTGTCATATGTGGCAGCACACACTCTCACCAGGGTGTTAACTCCAAACGCCTTCAGATCCTATCAACACACAGAGATTTTTAGGCGTCATGTCATTTTCACTTCATGTATTATGTCAGAATATAAATTAAAATTTAAAAAATTGTGATTAAAAAAAAACACAGTACGGTACCTCTATAAACCTTCCCATTTGTGCATTGGTGGGGTTGTGCGTGATGAGAAATCTCAGACAGTCATAGGAGATCTCCACGGGAGCCGGTCGGTTCATTTTCAGACTCACAAAGGTTTGTTATTAAAGAATGAAAGATCAGAAAAGTACTGTGCTTTAAAAAATTGGGACAGGTCTTCAAGGGACTCAAAATGAAACTGTCTTTGATTGTTTAAAAAAAAAAGAAAGGAGCAAAACTTGGGGGGAAAAAACTGAATTATGATTTATGGGTAAAGACTGTAACTTTTCTACTCCTTTGGCAACAAAACTAGTTTGAATAAAAACCAAAAAAAGCCCAGATAAATTTCTTGGGAGAGAAATGACAGGGCAAAAAACTCTTAACTTTCCTTGGCAATTAGGTAAAAAACTAAACTTGGCTTGGTTGAAAATGAAAATGAGAACTTTGTAAATTGGGATCAAGACAATTGGAGAGAGGACACCAAAAGTCCAGAAGGAAAAAAAAACTGAAGACAGAAAAAGATTTATCCTTCCTTCCTTTCAGATCCGTTAGCCCATTTAGAGAAAATGTGTGCCACTTGGAGGAGAAGAAGAGAGGGAAAGCTGGAAAGGAGAAGAGCAGAGAGGAAACTCCCGGACTAAAACCACTGCCTCCCCTACTCCCCAGGACAGGTGACAGACTGAAGGTTGGCTTCTCCTCATATGGGTTGTACAGGCTGGCAGTGAGGACCTGTGAGACAGACACACAGACAGCCATTTACTTTTACAACTCAAATGAAAATATACTTTCATTCTGATCTCTTTCTGCTATTTTAATGTGTGTATGTCCTCTTTTCCTATTGGTCTTATTTAACTAACTAAACTAAGTGAAATGTTTTGTCAGATGGATGGTATTCTATAACTACCTGCATGACATAATTAACTAGCTATGACACTGAAATCATTATTTGCATTGCCACTGATTGACCGCACGTCCACTCCCTGCTGTCCATGGGCTGTAACAGAGTAAACTCCTCCATGATGCTCCTGCATAAAGACACCACTACAATACACACCTGCGTGCGTGAATGGCAGTGTTTGTGCCTAGCTGGCGTCTCCTGTTCACTTGTCCACAATAAGCAGCAGGTGCTGGGCTTGGCAAAACTCCCCTCCGAGCCTCGCAAACGCCATACATGTGCAGCCTGGGGGGTAGAGAGAGATACAACAGTCATTTATTTCCGAAGAGTGATGCTTATAGCTGCTTAATTCGCCATTTGTATCAACAGGTGAAGCGGTGCTGCAGAAACACTCACTGTGATGAGAGCTGAGGAGATGGTTCATTGAGCGGACACAGGAAGATGTGACGGCTCCGGGATGTAGACACACCATTGATGATGATGCTGCTTTTTCTGGGTCCTGGCTGACAACGGCCCGCTAGCTGGCTGCTAACCTGCTGCGTAGAAGAAATCACGTTAAAGCGCAGCACGGCCACCTGGATTTAAAAAGCTCCCAGTCCCTGTATTACCTGTTCATATGAATATTTATTCACATTAACATCCCTAAACAAATTAGACTACTGGCTATAACGGTTACGCTTATACATTTAGATAATATCCGATGTTATAAAGACTCTGGGGTGACTCACGAAAGTAATGAATCACACAACGAGACATCAACATCAAACATCAAACGAACCGGGTGCTCAGTTAGCTAACGTAAATCCACCGACAGCCAGAGATGTGATTTTGCACCTTGCAGGCAGCTACAAATCGTTGAAAGTACCTCAGTGTTTTTAGGAAGCTCAGCTGCTCGGTTTGTCGCGTGCACGGGCGTTGTTGCATTCGGGATCAATCCGTTAACATTCCGTCTGACCGTTGACGTTCGCCAGGTTGACGTTCTAACGTTAATGTTGCTGACCAGCTTTTAGCTTAACGTTAATGTGTGTACTTACCGTACTGTGAAAGCAAAAACAGCTTATGTCATGTCCACTTAAAGAGGAAAACACCCAGCACGGGGGTTTAAAAAACTAGCCACCTCCCAAGACGAATCAGCAGCATCGCCTTCTGTCCAGTAAAACCAGGTCAACAGCCATGTTCCCAGAATAAACAGCGGGCTAACGTTAACACACGGGCTGAAGCTGAAGCATCCACCGACTCTTCAATAACAGCCGAGTGACAGCGGGCTCAGCAACGACGGCAGCGGTACACACATAATGGTCGTGGCTACCACGTCGATGTCAAACGCGAAGGATTATCGCGGATACTTACCAAACGTAGTGGTTTCACGTAAAATCCAGACGCTTCTAATGACAGAGAGGAGCCTGCAAAGGAGACATGTTGAACAGAAACGTCAAGTTAACCGCAATAAATATGACAACTTCCGGCGGCAAGCTTTTCAAAAATAAAACCGGAAATTACTCTTCAAATGTTTGTTTGTTTTTTCACTTGAAAACACCAAAAAATCAAAGGTGTTGGTGAAAAAAAAGGTCACTGGGTGTTTTTTTGAACCTAACATCCACAAAAAAAAATTGTATGTATGAAATGTGCTTCAGAGCCTTTAAATCTGATTTACAGCATGAATCTTTAAAAAATATAGACAGTAGTAACTAATACAATAGGCTGCACAAACAAGTAGGCCTAGCTATCTTGTTTCAAAGTGATTCTGAAATATGCTTTTATTATTACAACAATGTATTGGCACCTTTATACACTTAAAGTTTATTGTCTCTTGTGTTATGAATTTGCTTTGATTAGTCAGCAATTTGACACTATGCATATTACAAGATTAGGCTACTACTAATTTGTTAATTACCCTTTTCAAACAGACTTTTGCTGCCAAGTGAACTTGAGCAGTGTAACAGTCTGAGTAGCTGACATTTTATTTTGTTGTTTATTGTGTATCTTATGCGCTGATTTTATATGGCTGCTACCTTGGCCAGGTCTCCCTTGAAAAATATATTTTTTCATATAGCCTAGTCAATGGGACCTCCTGGTTAAATAAAGGTAAATAAATAACAACACTTTGCATCAATCCCCACAAACGTCCTGAATCCAAGCAAAACCAAAGAGGGTGTGGCATTTCTCCTTGTCTCTAACTCTTCATTGACATGCATTTCCTAGACCCCTATGAACAACTGAAAGCCTGAGGCTGATCCAACCCCACCCCCAAACCTTTTTCACACACCCTAAAGCAGTCATTTAGCCTAAACATCTGGAGTCCAGCAATCCGCTGCCCACAAAGCTGTCAGGCTTCACAGACCAATCCTTCACACGCACACACAGTCTCACTGGTCTACAAGGATGGATGTCCTGTTTCCTTGCTCACTGAAGCATATGTGTCAGTGTTTACCTATTTATGAGGTGTAGGGTTTCATGGCTTGTAGGGAATGGAGGCTTCACAAACTAACAAGACAGGGCATGTAAAGTTTGTTTGCCTAAGTCTATGTGTGCGTGTGTGTGAGTGTGTGTGATGACGTAGCAGCTGCTGAATCTGGTTTGGCAGGATTTGGGAGGAAAGGGCGAGAGAGCGGAGACACAGAGTGAGAGGAAGAAGCGGAATACTTACTTTACTACGCTCCCCTTCACAACATTTAACTTCACTGTTGTCCATTAATCTTTTCCGTCTGGTGTCGATACATTTGGAAGTGGATTTTGAGCAAGATTTCAACACCGGGTAGGTTTTTCTTCTACTTTGATTATCCTACATTTTACTGTATCACATGGTTAAAGTCAGGGCTGAGGGGTAAACAAAAGGTTGTAAGTAACCAGTGATGTGTTTATATGGTACACAAACTGAGTTTAACTGTGAAGCAAAATGGATACAACTTTTTAGTTATGGCAGCAAAGAGGGAAACCTCTGACTCAATTCCAACATAAAACAAAAACACAAAACAAAAGAAGACAATGGGAGTAACTTCTCCTTTTCCTGTGACTAAGACAGAAACATTTCAAGAGTGGGAGGTTATTGAGTAACTGCTATCATGAAACACTTACATGAAACAAAAGATAGTTTTTATATAAACTATAGATTCAACATACAAAGGCGTGGTGGAGCGTATAATCACACTAAAATTTTCCACATTGCCTCTGATGGTACATGGACTATCTAATTGCTTCCTTCCTTTAACTGATTGTAGCCTAGTTCAGATCTGTGGCGACGGACTAAAACAAGAATACTTAAGTTTAACTTGTATCATTTGAAACACTTTCTCGTTTATGTAGGCCTATGTATAAAAAAAAACACATTAAGAATGTAGAAAATAGCAAGGTCTAATTACATTCAACCGAAACCTCTGTGTGCGGTCATACAAGCCATTACAAGCCTGTACAAGTCTCACTGGTGCTGAAAAGCTATTTTACCCATGAGATATAACCGAAAAACTTGTCTGCGTTGGAGTTTCAAGTGTTAACACTGAAAAAATCCTCAGAGCTGGGCCCCTCATGTGTTTTTTTTAATCTAAATATTTTACTCTCTTCTAAACAGTGAGTAATTCTCCACTGTGCCAGAAACCATGCATGCCTGAGGACTGTGTCATAGAGCCCATATGGATGGAAGTCTTCTTGTTTTTTCAGTGGGAAACCACATAAGTTTCAACTTCTGTTATATAATGTTTTTTTCGAAAAAAGCAGAAATTCCTTCTGTTTTACATTAGAGGCCCCACCCTTGCATTACTTCCATTGCTGGGCTACTAATTGCTGCGTGAATTATTTTTGTCAATTTAAAAGAAAGAAACCTGGTTACAGCTTTATTGCTCGGCATTCTCTGCATATAAACATACTGTAGCTTTCACACTGGATTTAAAGAGCAGTGTATTGTGGTTTAAATTGTGTATTAGATGCACATTTTAAATTATTGTTATTGTGGTTCACAGCAGTTAAGCTGAAAAGCAATCTCCTGTAGGCCTACACTAGAAAAGATCAACATTTCTATACAGTGTAGGCCTAATCCATGTGTTTCTACAGCAACCAAGGGATTTCAATAGAAAACCGTTTAAACCTGTGTTCATTGGATTTTGTTTGCAAGGAAAGATCCATTTGTTTAACACACACACACACACACAACCCAGTATCTAGGCAACACAAACTCTGAAACCGCACACATGCCACAAGGTTCATGATTTAAGTTATATTTATACCAGACTGATGATATTGGATAGTTTCATTCATGTACCTCATTACCCACGCACACATACGCCTGCTGGTGTTTCCACTGTGCTCATTCGCAGGCAGTAGTCAAACAGAGCAACAAAAACAGCAGCAGCTCGACACACAGCAGATGTGTGTGCAGAAATAACAGGGGCCATGATGGAGCATATAGACAAATAAAAACTGATCGATTATAAAAACCCAAGGCTCAGCTTTTAAGAGTCGGTGACTGACCCCATCTCCATTACAATAAACCACCATGGTATAAACAAACATCAGGCCCGCATGTATGAATGATGATCATATCTTCATTTTCAGACAAAGAAGTGCTTGCTCTGGTTTGAAGGAGGAAGCCAGCTCAAGGACTGCAAAAGGAATAGGTCTATGCACTCACTGCTCACTTTATTAGGGACAGCAATGTGCCTGCGTATGAATGCAATTATCCAACCAACCAATCATATGGCAGCAGTGCAATGCATAAAATCATAGAGTTTCAGTATTTCTAGAGCGGCTGACCTCCTGGTATTTTTCACACACAGTCTCTAGATTCCATTCCAAATTTTACTTCTTCAAAAAAAAAAAACACCTCCAATGAGAAACAGTCCTGCAGATAGACACCCTTGATGTGAGAGGTCAGGAGAGAGTGGTCAAACTAGTTGGAGCTGACAGAAAGGCCACAGCAACACAGATAACCACGTTTACAACTGTGGTGAACAAAATAAATTATGTTTTTTTTGCTGAGAAACATTGATAGGTCAGAATTTGGTGTCGATAGGCGATGATGGTGGGGTAATGATGTAGGATGAATGTTTAGTACACTCAGGCTCCTTAATAACAATCAAAGCTGGAATAGTCTTTGTGACTAATTGTTATTGACTATGTTCCCTAACGGCCACAGTCTCTTATCCTATAATGTATATTTCCAGCAGGGTAAATACATCATGTCACAAAGCAATGAGTCTGGTGCCTTTTACAGTAATTCCTCTCAGAGCTGAATCAAGTTCATCTTTGGGAAGTGTAGAACAGGAGATTGACAGTAAACGTCTGCAGCTGGCAAATCTTCCAAAAAAAAAAAAAAAAAAAAAAAATTCTGTCATGTCGACATCAAGTTCAACTGAATGTTTAAATATCTCGAGGAACCTGTTACATGAAGAACCAAGGCTGTTTTGTTGATCCATCCATCCATGAGCTATCCGTGCAGGGTTGTGAGGATGCTGCAGCCAATCCCAGCCCAGCACAGACTCTATCACAAGGATGGCATATAACAACATTATATGCTAACATTCATATTTTAGTGTTGCTGATTAACCTAATGTACATGTTTTAGGACTGTGGGAGGAGGGAGACCATGCAAAGTCCACTCTGAAAGGTTGTAGGCTTTAGAGTTAGAATCCACTGTTCTTGCTGTGAGGTGAAAGTGCTAACCACTGCTTATAAGCCCCAGCTTTAAAGAAATAGTTCCACTTTTTGAGAAATAGCCTACATTCACTTTTTGTTGGCTACCTAGATGAATGATACATACTGTAGGAAGCTACATGCAGCAGTCTGTTAGCTTAGCATAGTTTAGAATAGAATAGAATAAAACTTTATTGATCCCAGAGGGGGTGAATTTGATTATAAAGGCAGGACAAAGGAGGGATGTTTGGGGGAAATTGAAGTGTAAAATGACCGCTTCTTATTTTATTTGTTTGTTTTTTTCTACTAGACAACAAAGAAAGGCTATATACCCCATGTCATATGATTCCTTTGCGTAATTTAAGTGTTTCCTTCCCTTTCCTTCACAGGCTAATTTAAATTCAAAACACCGCCCACCAAAACTCAAAATTGCTAGTTGTATGAAGCCTAGTAGTTGATAAGATCATATTTTCTTAAAATTTCTATGCCAGTAAAAGACAGAGATTTATTTATTCATTAGTTGCTGCAATCTAACAAACACCTCCCTTCTAACCTGAGCATTAAATAATCATGAGGCCTT
This sequence comes from Trachurus trachurus, assembly GCF_905171665.1. NCBI lineage: Eukaryota > Metazoa > Chordata > Actinopteri > Carangiformes > Carangidae > Trachurus > Trachurus trachurus. Next base: position 20,550,535 of record NC_139907.1, read on the forward strand.
TGTCAGATAACATTAATAATCCTGAACGACGAGACCAAGCTGACTTTCAGTGTAATTTGCTGTATTTACAGGATACATACAGAATTGTTTTATTAAGTTTGAATACAAGCTCATGCAGGTTGTGTGTCAGATACACCAGAATAGGGTGCAGCTGTGTGTCATAGTTTTGCTTTGGGCAAGTTGTGGCTAATCCTCAGCCATAGCTCATCTCTTGTAATGTGGCAAAACCACAGATGTAATGCAATATGGATGTAGCACCTATGATTCGGCATCGATCTGATCTTGTGATGAGGATGTGTAAACAAGTTTTCTTTCTTCCTCTGTTTCACAGGGTGCGCTCGTTTCTTTGACCCAGGCCAGTGCAGCAACAGCAGGGATGAACTGGTCGGGGCTGGAGAGTCTGTTGAGTGGAGTCAATAAATACTCCACCGCATTCGGGAGGATCTGGCTGTCCATGGTTTTTGTGTTCCGCGTGCTGGTGTTTGTGGTTGCAGCGCAGAGGGTTTGGGGTGACGAGAGCAAAGACTTTGTGTGCAACACCCGGCAGGTAAGATGGAGCGGCACTTTATTTCCAGGTTTCCTGTTTTTGCTTTGTTTATCTGTTTCTGTGTATATGTGTTTGTGTTGTCAAAGCAAAATGAAGTGATGCATACAGAGTACAGACACCTACAATGGCAGGAACTAAAACAGAGGTGCCATTGAGTAGGTGGTTCCTGTGCACAGTGTCATAACCGTGAAAGATGCAGCACTGAAACTTTAGGTTGATATCAAAATAAAGGCTGAGCTCATTAGCCACCCCACAGAGAAAAACACCTTCATATCTAGATGAATATCAGATTATTTGTCATGATATTTAACCTGTAAAAACAACATAATCAGGGCTTCAAACTTCAAATCTGTTACAGAAATCTTGTGTGGACTGAAGGACATGAGTCTAATGAAAGACGCAATTGAGTTGACTCTTTCTTATTTAGTCTTAATCACTTACCTTCAGATTCAGACCATTTGAACAAATAGATTTAACAGCAGAATAAGAAAAGTCTGGCTGAATTGATTTGTTGTATATAAAAATTATTGGGAACACAAAAAAAAAAACATTTTGCTTTTTTGTCATTGATCCTCCATAGTGGCTTAAAGGGATAGTTCACCCAAAATTCAAATTTCACTCATTATCTACTCACCCTCATGTCGACTAAGGGCTGGGAGAATTTTCAGAGTCCTCTGTGCCTTCTCGGAGTTACGGGGGGGGGGGGGTCCGCGCAGCAGTATTTGTCCATATAATGGTTGTGAATGGTGCTCACTTTTCTTCGTCCAAAAAGACACACCAAAAAACATCCAAATACCTCCATAGTGCTCGTCTGTAATGTCCCTCTTGTATTGAAGCCCCGACATGAGAAATTGTTCCACCGGTCAGTGCAAATCACACGAGATTTGCACTGACACAGGAAGAGCAGTGAACTGAGACACTGGGAGCTTCCGCTACAAACAAGCTTAAAATATAGACTTATTTAATTTTTTTCGGAACAATTTCTCATGTCGGGGCTTCAATACAAGAAGGACATTACAGACGAGCAGTATGGAGGTATTTGGTTCTTTTTTGGTGTGTCTTTTTGGACGAAGAAAGGTGAGCTCCGTTCACAACCATTATATGGACAAATACTGCTGCGCGGAGCCCCCCCCGTAACTCCGAGAAGGCACGGAGGACTCTGAAAATTCTCCCAGCCCTTAGTCGACATGATGGTGAGTAGATAATGAGTGAAATTTGAATTTTGGGTGAAATATCCCTTTAAAGTATTGCAGGTACATTATTACTTTTTTCCACTATAGGTATTAAAAAAGGATCATTACACTTCTGACCTGATATCTGATTCTGACTGCATGGTGCTATTGTTTTGTATTTATCATCTCATGGCAGGTCCATTACCTTGTTTGAAATGAAAATATTACCTCTTATTTTGGACTCTGTTCAGTTTTTTTCTCTGACTGCAATAACCTACCACTATGAAATAACTTATTTCATATCATCAGAGTCATTATGAGAAAAAAACATGTAACATGTGTTTCTTTGCTTCCAGCCTGGCTGCACCAATGTCTGCTATGACCACATCTTCCCCATCTCCCACATCCGTCTGTGGGCGCTGCAGCTGATCTTCGTCACCTGCCCGTCGCTGATGGTGATAGCGCATGTTAAATATCGCGAGGGAAAGGACCAGAAATATGTGGAGCTGCATCAGGGCTCTCACCTGTACGCCAATCCAGGAAAGAAGAGAGGGGGACTGTGGTGGACATATCTGCTTAGTTTGATCTTCAAGGCCGGATTCGACACATCATTTCTTTACATCCTCTACAGGATATATCATGGCTACGACCTGCCCAGGTGATGCTTGTATCCTATTTCTTTTTAAATGAAAACATGAGCTTTTGTACCAGCTATAACGTCTCACTCTTTTCTTTTAGGTTGTCTAAGTGTACGCTGGATCCCTGCCCGAACACCGTTGACTGCTTCATCAGCCGTCCAACAGAGAAAAAGATCTTCATGTTGTTCATGGTCATATCCAGCGCACTGTGCATCTTCATGTGTATCTGTGAGATGGTCTATCTCGTAGGTAAACGCATCAGCAAAGTATTACGGGTGCGACACGAGAACCAGAGACTGATATTTGCTGAGCAGCATGAGCTCACCAACATGGCCCCACCGAGGTCCCAGTATCAGAGGACCGATCCAACGCTGGCAGAGAGCCAGATGAGTTTACACAGGAGGGACAAAGTCAGAGAAGGTAGTATAATTACAACATTGTAGTACACAGTGGTCACTGACCTATGAATTGGTTTCTGATGGATGACCACACAACACGAACACTGGTTACCTAATAAAACTATTAAGGTTCTGATCCTGTAGTGATCCTGGGATCCAGCTGAACAAGAAAAGTACATGATTCTCCATCCGAGGGATCGTCTGCACTGGCTGGTTGTATGTTGTAGTACAGAGTTAAAGAAGAGGACTACTAGTAGACTATATTGCATTTCTACTTTGTACCATAGATCTGTTCATCTTATGGTGCACTCTACAAGGAGAGACATTCAGGGGGCTTTTTACTGCAAAGATGGAGTCGGACGTCTGTTTATCTGGACTCTGTCAATTGATTCCTCGTGAAAATCAATATGTCACATATTGTAAATGACAGCACTTGGTGTCATCAATACTGTAAATAGCTTTATTAACAGTCTGACTGAGAACATGTCATCCGAAAAAGGTTTAATTCTCAGCAAATGACTGTGATTATCCCTGGAAAAGACTTCCTTGCACAATACGTTGAGTGGATTACTGATTCTCATATCTTTTTGCTGACCCCTAGCTGATTCTTCTGTGTTTCCTCTTATGGTCGTTCAATTATCAGAATTTCAATTTTATATCATAGCAACAATATTGCCTTTTTTTCATTGCATTTTTTGTTATTTATATGAGTTGATGGATGTGAGGTTGTAGTCTTGCTGTACGGGCAGACAGATAATATTAATAATATGGTCAACTGGAATATAATGATGTGGTCAAACAATTTCTTTTAAGAGCTTATTTTTATTAACTGATATATGAAGATATTTTATTGCCTGTAAAATAAAAATGCTGCTCAAACTCTAGACTGTCTTTTGTTATTTCCCCCCCACCAACATGCATGATTTGTACTTGCATATGATGTTTCTCATGATATGGTAGGTTTGAAAAATCTATTTTCACAGTCGAAGTCAATGAACATGTAAATTGTATTTACTGTAATATTGTAAATATTAAAAAATAGGATGAATTGAGTTTAGTTTAGTTTCATTGTGTGACCACTAGACGGCAGTAATAAACCATCCTATCTCTAAGCTATAAGGATATTTTTTTTGGCAATTTTGCCTAAATCTGTAAGTGGACAAGGTTAAAATAAGAAGCTGAACACATAGCCTATGTGTGAACACATACCAATTGTGAATAAATCCACATTCCTCAAATAAGAAACCAAGGTAAGAAAACGGGTCTCTCTCCACACAGCTGCTTATATGAAACCCAATGGGATCTAAACAATTCATTCTTAACGCCGTCCTATGTCTAGCTCTGTACCTTGTCATGTTTGCAGGTAGGCCTGCTCTGCTCTAATAGCCTAATGACGTACAGACATGTCTGTAACAGAAGAGGCTGTTGCAAAAAAAAAGAAAAAAGAAAGAAATTCACGTGTTCGCGGAATTTGTAGTGTATCATCTGTGCAAGATGAAATCATACTGCTAACAACTAGTCTAATATTAGATCTAAGTTTGATTTTGGCTAATTAATTACGGACATGTACTTACTTGCAAACGGAAAAGATCCGACGAGGATGGGATTCGAACCCACGCGTGCAGAGCACAATGGATTAGCAGTCCATCGCCTTAACCACTCGGCCACCTCGTCACAGATGCGCCGGATGTTCATGACATCATCTGATCTATCTTCAGCAATGTCTGTTGGTTAATATTGGTTTATTAAGTCTGATTACTGACTAAACGTTACATGTACACGGACAGCACATGTTTAGAATAAGCAACAAACTGCCGAGTCACGTTCTGTTCATAGCTCTGTCCACCAGAGGGAGCCAGAGACCAGCACATGAAAATGAGGTATGTTAAGTATTTGACGAGGAATTTCTCATTTGAATCGGTCTAATTCTGCCATCTGATGACTAGGCTACATGTTAAATAAACGTTACCTTGATTAATCTACAATAAGCCAGCCTATTACAAAGATGGTGTGGCTCTATCCCCTGCCTCTGCTTGACGTAAATCAAATCCCCTTACCCTGCTAGAGACATGCCTCCAGCTCTATATCCACAAAATCCATTATTTGGATTTAAAGGTTTATTTGTCATGCACACAAGTGTCACGCTCAGTGGATTTGAATATGGTGTGCTGCTAATGTTTTGCCAAGAGACTGGTGCAAAAAAAGATTGTGTCAGAGGAAATATAGAAAGCCTGATCAATCAAAAATGTAAATGAGTCTATGAATACCAAATTCATAATAGATTTTCCATCAGAATATCAAAGCAGGTCTGCAGTTAATTTATATTTCAGTTGTAGCCAATTATTATGCACAATGACACACAAGTGTGCTCATGCAATGACTGATTGTTTCATTAAATTAGCATTATTACACCTTATTTGTCCTTGTCTGGGGTCACAAGTAATAAATATTTTAAATTCTTGTGCCATTTTCATAATCTAGTGAGAAGGAGACTTGTTTCTGTCAAATAGCCTAAATTATGATTTTTCAGTTATGTGTTTAATCTAATAGTATGCCTCATTTTAACCAATAACTATTTTAGTGTATGAAGTCTGATGTACTAGACCAAACTTAATGACAACTAAAGTCTATAAGAAGACTAACTTCAGTCTTATACCAGTGTGTCTTATGGTGTGAAACACAAGGCAGAACACAGACAGAGGGGATCAAACATTTATTTACCCTTATTAAAAGTTACAATAAAACCATTAACATCTTCAAACGATAGCAAAATAAAGAGAACCAAAAATATTGGCCAAAACATATTTACAGAGACAGTTTGCAGATATAAAGCTCACATTTTGTACACAATCCCAACCCCTGCGTCATAAACTCTGAAATGTGAACACTGCAATACTCAAGAAGCTTGAATGTGGTTTTAGCCAGAAAAAGAATGAAAATGCACGAACAAAGACATAGCTCTTTTTCCACCTCCCCTCCTCGATTTTCACTTTTCTATACATGACAAAATACTTGAAATTTGGGGGTAAAACATAGGAATGTAGAATTCTAAAAATTAATAAGATCATTTGAAAGGTTTGTGTGTCCGTATAACAGTCATTTCGAGTGAAGGAGATGGTCTACCCCGCTCTGCAACGGTGACAATTTTTAGATCCCAAAAAGATGAGAAAGAAAAATAAAATGTTATAGGGCTGCCACGCTGTTAAAAAGGATGCTTCTCCATGAATTGGGAAAATAAGTCAGTATTCCTGATTCGCTCCATGTCCAATCCATTACCTTCGCCACACGCCAGTCCCTGTGTGTACCATGAGGGGGCGACACATGCCGACACTTTCATCATCATGAGAGGGCCCGGTGAGATTCCGTCTGTCGAAGAACTAATAAAAGGCAGTGAACTGGTGGTTGAATCAGCAAACGTGATATATCCTTTGTCTTCTTTTGTAGTTTTGTTTATAACTTTAAGAACGTGGCACGAGTCTCTCATATATATATTTATATACTTTAATCTTGGAAAATCAGTTCAGGTGCCGTGGCGGGGTGCAGTCACTCTGCCTTGGCCTCGCCCTCGGAGGCTGCAGGTGTCGTGTCCTCGGCGGGGGCGGGGGCGGCGGCCTCCTCAGCTGGAGCAGCCTCTGTGGCCGGGGCAGCTTCCTCTGCCGCCTTGGTCTCTCCCTCGGGTGCAGCGGCAGCAGCAGCAGCAGCAGCAGGAGCAGCTTCTGCGGCGGCGGCGGCTTCGCCCTCTTTGGCCTCGGCGGCCGGCGTCTCCTCTTTGGTTTCCTTGGCCGCATGGCCGTTCTCCTCCGGCTTGTCCTCGGTCGTGGGGGAGGTGGCCTCCTCCTTGCCCTCCTCGCTGCCCTTCTTGCTCTTCTTCAGCGAGATGCCCTTGAACTTGAAGGAGTTCTTCAGGGAGAACTTCTTCTTCTTCTTGCCATCCTTGGCTGCCTCTCCATCTGCCTTAGCGGCCTCGCCCTCGGCGGCCGGAGCAGGCTCGATGGCATCTCCGGCGCTGGTCTCGCCCTCCTTGGCCGGTTCGGCTGTTCCATTTCCATCGGCAGCAGCCACTTCCCCGTCGGGCTTGGCTGACACATCGCCGTTGGTCTTCACATGGCCGTTCTCCTGCACAGAAGAAGAGGCACGTTAGTTATGAATTCAAATATTCAAAAACTGGGCCAAAGCAAACTCACTGGCTCTGGAAAAAGGGAATTACTCTAAATATACAGACGGATAAACAGCAGATGAAATTTGTTTCAGCATAGCAAACAAATCATGTGGCAGATTAGCATTAGTCCATTTAAATAGTTAATCCATGTTATACTAGGGGGGAGGAGGGGCTGCTTGCCCTGACAGTGGTTCAGAGGAGGACTCAACAGCTGTTTGCATGGCTCCCAGTGACCACACGGGGGCAGTAGTGCTGCATCTAAACGTCACCGTAGCCTGCGAGCTGGGGGAACAAAGGAATCCCCGTGAAACCTGGTTTCTGCTCTCATCCAGGAGCTGCAGCTCTCCGCTACCACAGCTCCCTGCGTGAGCCCGGTGTGGCCAGAGCCCGGCCAGCTCATCAGTCATGGCACAGACAAAGCCATGGTCGACCTACAGCTCGTATTCACCGCACTCCTCACGATCAGAGGCTACGAGTCGGTCATCGAGTTCATCAACATGTGTGAATGGGGTTCAATTTACTGCCCGCAATTAACACCCACATCAGTAATCAAAGCGACATTTATTGCCACAACCCTCTGTCTAACCCTCACCTAAACGCGCCTGTGTGCAGCAGAGTCGGGGGCAGAAGGGGGTTTGGACTCGGAGTGGCGCCTGTCGCTGCTTTGTTTGCAACTCCGCAAAATGCGCCTCCAGCAGAGCGCATTTGCATCCTTTGCACCCGTTCGCCCAGGCATCTTTTGTTCGACGAGAGCGCGACTATCTGCCCGACTACAGCCAACTCATGAGAGAAAACACGGTCCAAACACACATTTCGACCCAATTCTGCCACCCTGCCTGTAAATGTGCGGTGGGGGGGCTCCTGTGGGAGCAGTAGACAGCATTAACAAAGGCTGGTCTGGGGGCGCGCTGAGCGGGGACGAGCGTGCAGCGACTCGACGGCTGCTCTGCTGGAGGTCTCTCTCCTCCATCCACACCAGCCCTTCTCGTTTCTTTCACTTTTTTTTTATCGCTCCTACAGCCATGTGGGTAGCTACCAGAGCTGTGGATCTGCCCTCAGCTCTGATCATGGAAGAGCAACAGCTAAGCCCCCCCACCCCCCACCCCATCACTGCCCTGAGCCCCGCCGTGGCACCATGCTGCCAGTGGGCGTTGTGAGCCATGTGGCTCCCCGCTGGTGCTCGGCGTGTCAGGCCGCTGTACTCACCTGGCCGTTGGCTTTGGCAGCAGCAGGGTCAGCGGCGGCTTTCCCCTCAGCAGCTACTCCACCCTTGGACAACTGGGCTCCCATTGTTTTTTTTCCTTTAGGTGTTGTGAACAAAAAATAAAATCGAAAAAGAAAAACCTCGAGGAGTTTTAGAGATTTAAAAATCCAGATCTGGGATGGGTAAGATCTTGCCAAAGAAGGTGAAAAATCCGACTGGATCTCCTTCTCCGAGCTGGGTTTGGAAACGAGAAGATCCCCCTTCAGTGAGTGTGGACCCCACGGCGGCTGAGCTCAAATTAAAGGATGTCAGGGATACGACTGTGAGTATTTCAACCGCGCCTCAAAATCGACCAGAGACTCCTCCCACGGGCGTGACAGCCGAGCTTTGTCCAATCTGAGGCCGGGGGATGGGCCTTCTTCACCCCCTGTCACTGCAACAGTCTGCTGTTCAACTCCATCATCAGAAAGACTTTTCCTACTGTTTCACATGTCTGGAAGATCTCGGACATTGTTGACTTTTTATACTTTCATGGACTTTCTGGCTTACTCACCACCTGTTGCAAATGCGTAACAAGTAGGCTAACTGATGTGAGGGGAATATTTCTAATAACAGAGAAGGACATTAGTTTTATATCAATTTGCTTTCAAGTTGTATTGATAAAATCATGGGCAAAGAGTTGGACAGATATCGCCCAAAATTCTATGGTGGACCTAAACACTAGCCTACCAATGAAGTATTTTGAGAATTTGATAGTTTGTCATTCTGTCATATTCAGGATTAAATCTCTCATCTGGTCAACTTGAAGAGTTGTAAAAGTGAAGAAATGAAGACCAAACTATATTCTGCTACACAAATGTCTTTTTATTTGTTGTAGGCTATTGTTTTTCTTTAGACTTTTTTTCTGAACTGTCAACTGCTTGTGAGATTGTGCAGTCTGACATCAGCCAGTTGTATAAGAAAAATTAAAATTAAACAGCCCAAGATGGGAGCCTCATTTTTTGTTTGAAATTTTCAAGATCTGCACATGATCATAGGTGAATATGTTTTTTGTTTTTTTTAATAGCTGTAAAGTCTTTTTTTCTTTTTCTTTTTTACAAACAGGCTGGAGGCCAGTGCTGATCGCTCAGAGCTCATCCTCACCACTGTTACACCCAAGTTTAACAACGCCTGTCAGAGTTTTCAGGGACTTCCTTCCAGCTAAAACAAATCCTCCGATGATCTTCATGGTCCGATTCTTCTGTGGAGAAAAACTGGATCTGAATGAGAGGCCAGGAATTTTAATGGCCCCCGCTGGATTTTGAGTGACAGGCCCAGCTTTCCAAGAGTAAACTCGTTACATAACGCGCAGCCAGCTTCGTACTCAGTGGAGACCTTGCGATGGCACTGGGGCTGCTTTGTCACTGACACAGACAGGGAGACAGTGAATCAGCCTGTCAGCCAGTAATGAGGTCTCTTGGCCAGACGAGCGAATCCCACGATTACAGCGATGACACTGCAATTTTTTTTTTTTTTTTTGGGGGGGGGGGGGGGTCCTCAAGCCGATGGTTTCCTCTTGTGATCTAGCGAGGTCAAAGGTCAGATCTTTTAAGCTGAGTTATGAGAGCTTCCATAGCTGAGCCAGTCGTGGGACGGGGGTCATACGTGCACTTTTATATGCCAGCTGCCTCATTTTCAAGCCGTAACTCTTAATTCTGGCAACCTTAACCAAATTAGCCTTTCTTTCCCATTAGAAGGCCCCTGTTTATCCCGCAGATGAACCCATGTCAACAAAATGCAGCTCTGTCTCCTTGTCATCTTTACAGGACTTCTCCTCATTATGTGGAATTTATGAGTTCCTTTTATTAAAGTAGACTTCTGAGGCGTCCCTTTATGTCCCTCTCTCCCTCTTTTCCTCTCTGTCATTGTTGCTACCGGCCGGATCGCGCACAGAACATCCCCCTCCACACATGTACACACACTCACACAAACATGTCACAGCCGTGGTATGCGAGGCATGCATACGCCACCCAGAGAATGATCTCCATCTATTCAGTGGGCAGAGCTTCCCAGAGCAGAAAACACCCTCAGGGGTTCAAACTCTGAACCCCCACCCCTGCTCACCAACCACCACCACCACCGCAGACACCACCCCATACATTCTCCCAGACTAAGTCAAGAAGAACAACACATTGGAAAGATATTTTGAACCCCCTCCTCACAATATAGTGCACATGCAGCTCAATCTTTGCTCTCTGATGTGGGATGGCTGAGTCGGGTCCTTGTTCTGATGAGGTCTATACATTAAGGTTGTCAGATTTCAAAGAGATGTTCCTGGTTTGATCAGCACAAGAAAGAGACGTCTCACAGCAGGAGATCCAAACCACTGCAGAGAAACTTCTGACAAGGCTGACCTCAGGTTTAGCACTCATACCTTAATTGTTTAGGAGTATTTCTGCATAGATGTGGGGCATTTGGAAAACAAATGTTTTTTTTTAATCCATTTTGGCCACTCTGACCACTGATAGAGGTTGTTTAAAAAGTCCTTGAAAATCGATAAAATGCCCATTCTGCATCTTTTTCTTTCTTTTAGTTTACTATTTGACAGCAAACTTCTGTGGAAACTTGCAATCCATCTAATCATTTTCAGATCAAGAAAATGTGACGATGTGTTTTTCAAAAACACATTTATTCTGATTCATGAGAAAGTTAAGCTCGAATGGCTGGTTATTTGAGCGTAAAGACTGGAAGCAGCTTGGATCTGTCTAGAGGGCAACAGCAAGAATCCAGAAAGTAACTGCACCTGGCTGTGAAATAATTTAAAAGATTGGTTTGATATGGGGTTTGACACTTTGGGAAATTTATGTATTTACTTTCTTGCTGGGAGCTTAGCTTATCTTGGCATTAAGATGGAGAATTGGGGGAAAGCAAAACAAGCTATAACATGACAATTAGTGAGCTTCTGAGTCTCTTGTTACGTACTTTAGTGTACAGAAACACGAGCAGTGCTCATTTTAGTTTAGCCTTGTTTTGTCCTCGTTAGTTCAGTGTGTAAAACCTGGCAGAGAGAATCTGATTGTGTAGTGAATACTGATACAATAAAAGGCTTACTATTTATTTTCTACACTCTCAAAACCTATGGTGATGAATGCTTGATTTCTTTGAGAAAAATTAGATTATTGCTGGAGGATTTCCTCTGGCTGCGACCTGCCAACTTATTTTATATGTCACCCTTAACACGGTGCTTCTTCTCCACACTTTTTCCCCCCCACTAAGCTCGTCAATGCCCCTGTTTGTCTGGTTGCCCATTTTTCATGCCCTGACACAGGATGAGCTCTCAAATCTCACTAAAAGCCTCCATTGTCTCTCTCTCTCTCTGTCTCACAAACTGATGAGCATCACAAGCAGAAAAAGAGGGGGAAAAGGGAGTGAGAGAAAAGGAAAAGAGAGAAGGGACTGGGGCAGAGGAGGTAGAATCTCTCTGGGATTCTTTTTGCTTCAGGGGGGGAGAAAAGTTGTCTTGAGTGTCACCTTGAGCAAATTACTTCAGCAGAATATCAGCAGAATGAATATGTAATTTCCCAGGGTTCCTCAGTTCGTCAGCAAATCATGCATAAAAAATCACAGAAAACAAGAGTGCAGGCTGTTTGGGCCGTCCTATGGTTTTGTGACACATTGGTGGTTAAAAGTTTCTTGCAGTTTTGCGGCACTAATGGTCTAGATTCATCAGTACCTAATGTGACGCCATCCAATGAGGCGCGGCCATGAAATGGGTTTATAACAGGAAATAAAATGAGGAGAAAAACTTAGGCAGAAAGTGGATGATGTATAGTGACAACACAGTTGCAACAAAAACATCTCATTTTGATGTATATAACAAATGCAAATGCAGCAATGAATGTGGCGTCCAAGCAGCTTTGTTTGTATGCTGAGATGTAAATTTGATTTTATATGTCTGATTTAGTTGGGCACAAACAGAACATTTGCATTGCCAAGCACCTCATTACAAGGAGAATCAGGTGCACAGCCCTCTCTTCACGGGTATGAATAGGGGGTGCGTGGACTTAAAAGACAGCCCTTTGTGATGCTAATTAATTCGATCAACTGGCTTATTGACTGCAAAAAGGACCTCACCAGCAGGCAACCAACAAAGCTACACATGGCAGCCATCTTGTGGGGCATGTGCAGACGTATCTGTCCGTCAGGCTCTGGCAGTTGCCGTGGAGAAGGAGGAGGACATGGGATGGGATGTCCAGTGCTCTGTTATAGGCTTGTGTTGCTTTGCTTGGACTCGGCTCATCACGGTTGGGGGGGGGGGCTTGGAAACACAACCTCTAAAGATGGAGGGGAAACCAACAGCAATCATGCTGATGCGTGTAGATTTTCCTCACACACCCCCCCCCCACACTCTCCGTCTCCGCCTCTCTATGCCTAAGGTGGCAGACATTTCTGCATGCGTGCAGACATGCCACAGTGCCGGTTACCATGGCAACCGCTGCTTCCATCGACGTCTGACGGCTGATGTTACAGCGGGGACGTGATTTGGTGGGAACCCGGTCGATGGGGGAAGAATGGAAGAGGATATGGCTTTGGCCTTGTTTTTGTTTGCCTTATCATTTCTAGATTGTTTATTTAAGATGGCTCTGACTCTCCCACAACTTATGCAACTGAGACTCTCAACCTCTGTGACCACAGGGAAATGAAGCGTGGTTTCCTTTTAACCTTTACCCTCACCACCTCCGTGTCAGGCGCTATTTTTGCCTCCTGATCATAAATTCTTTCTCTTAGTTTCAAGTACTGCACATCCTCCCTCTCAGTGCTTTTGTCTCAGACATTAAAGCTTGAGTCATTCTAGTCGAATGCACCCGATAGTGCCTTTTTTTCCCATCTGGTGTCATAACATGCAGGCCAGGTAAGAAGGCAGCGAGAGATAAAACAGATGGCGAGACAAGTAAAAGGAGAGGGTGAGGGGTTAAGGAGTGCAGAAAGTGTTGATGAGTGAAGCAGAGGGAGAGGATAGGGGCTTGGCAGAGTCAATGTGTGTGTGCACGTGTGTGTGTGTGTGTGTGTATGTGTCAGACAGGGGCATACAGTAGTAGGGCAGCTCATCCCCACTGGCAACGGCGCTGCGGCATTACTAGGTCAGTGTGCCATCATCTCATTCATCATTATCACAGTCTGCTCTTCCTCCTCTGCTCTCCCTCCTCACTCCTCCCACGCTTTCTTGCAGTTATTCTCTTCTTCCCCCCCACACACATGCACATGCACACACACGCACGAAAAACCACAATGGGAGAGACATGAGGCTTTATAGACTGGAAAAGGAAAATCAACCCAGACAGATTCAGATGCAGGACTGCATGTTTAAAATTCCACATGTAACACAATAGCTGATATCATGTTTAGCTTGATACTACAGTATTAACAAACTATTTTCTTTATGTCTTTCTTTCATTTAAACCAGGAGTTATGGTTTTGATTAGTTAATCATTCAAATTGCTATGTTTACAAACAAGAGGACATGAATGAGAAATAGATTTGGGTTAACATGATCCAAAAATACCATTTGGCCATAATTATCCTCCTTGAGCATTATATTATATGTATTTTTAGATGATCCTCTTCACTTCACGTCTTAAGATCACTAATAGACACAGTAATAAATGGACATGAGCAAATGGTTAGTTGGGACTAATATGAACGAGGATCAGCAAAGGTAGTTTTAGCAACAGTTTGCGTTAATACTACAACATCTAACCTACTAGCAAGACAACATGGTCAGCAACACTAACTTGCCTGTATTTGCCTATGACTATAAGAGCAGCATTTCCAAAGTCTCCATTTTAAAGGCTCGACAATCCTTGAATAGTGTGAAAACCAGGCGTTAACATTGCTAAATTGATATGTTTTGAAACTAAAAATGTATTTGTGTGGATTAAACCTCCTAAAATATGCTTTAAGTGCAAGAGTTTAAGTAGAGCACCTTTGAGGGACCTGCCAATATCAAAAGAGGAAGTAAGTCATTATCATCACCACCATTTTTCAAGTCCGTGTCTCTTTCTGTCAAAAATCACAAAGCATCATATGCCCTGTGACAGACAGAAATCAATTACCCTTTGTGGAATTGGTTTAATGGTCTGGAAGCAGAAGGACATATTGCTTGACACACTCCACACTGTTAAAGGCAGCCAATAAAACATAATGGGCTATATTTCATGACAGCTTTGCATTCCTGCATATTATAAAAAAAAAGGGCTGAGTGATATAAGACCACACCAACACCTCCCCTGCTGTTTAGAAATAGCTGGCAGCATAAAGTGTCGTTTGTTTAGTGTACACAAAGACAAATATATGACAACAACCACTTGCGTGCAACCACATGCAAATTAATGTAACCCCCCACCTCTACTCCACACACAGGCAAGACTCATTAGCTCCACTCTGGGTTTTCTGGTAGCTAGGCTGTCCTTTTTTTTTTTTTTGGCCAGCCTGTGAGATCTTCACTCTTTCTGAACCCCCATCAGATTTTTCCTCTCCCCCTTCTCCTTCTCCTTCTCCTTGTCCTCCTCCTCCTCTACCATCTTCATTGTAATGCAGATTTAAGGATTGGGTGGGGGATGGGAGCAGGAGAGTTGGGGGATGGGGAGAGAGGAGGTTTGTGGAGAGGCTGTGGTTGGTGTTAAGTATGACCTGGCAGCCCTGCTGTGCCTCAGCGGGCGGTCCAGCGTGGGCTGGGAGGAGGGGAGCCTGAGAGAGAGAGGGAGAGAGAGCTTCGAGGGTTATCACCCAGCCTGTATACATGACTCAGACATCAGACATCAACATCTTGGAGTATAAGATGGCAGATGTGCCACTCGTATCTTCATTCACAACGGCGCACGTTCGCAACAGTAATCTCATCCAGGAGTGGAACAGAGAAGAATAGGATGTTCAATGGCATTTTGTTCTGTCTAGACATAATGAGCTTAATGTCACTGAGGTCATGTTTTTGTTCCCTCTGTCACAGACTAATACCATGTCAAACTAACTGGAAAATGAATAGTGATCATAATTTGCAAATGGCAGTGTATTAATCTGTGTATTTATCTGCATGGTAGCAGTAAAGCCATTACTGAAATCGCACTAATTTGCCCACAGAGAGTGTTTGACTATTGTGTGCAGTGAGAGACATGGTTGTAAGATTGGGTTTTTCTGCAAGTGTGTCACGGTGTGTATTAGTATGTGCATATTCACAGTGTGTGTGTGTGTGTGTGTGTGTGTGTGTGTGCATGTGGTGTCTGTCTAGTTCTTATGTCTGCAGCTTAAACTGCATCCACACTCGACGCAGCTGTCGGAGTGTAATCCAGTCTCTCTCTCCGAGCACAGCAGCAAGAAGTCAAACCTTCGCTGTTTACCAAGTGCCTTCCCTCCCCTCACAATGCACCCAACCCCTCCCCTCCTACCAAACACACTCACACACACCAGTATGGGGGGGGGTTGAGAGCAGAAAAAGGCCTGTAGCGAAAATAAATAAATGTCTCGAGTCGATACTCGGCCATTGTGTTTTAATGAGCCGTGTGTGGGATGGATGCATTGACTCTGCACCTCTTATTGGGCTGGAAAAAAGACAGCCAGCTCACTTCTGTTGTTGACTCCTCGCTCCCTGTTTGATTACACTGAAGTGCTCTCAAAACGCATAAGAACGAAGTAGCCTACACTTTGTATGCGTGGTTCAATCAAAGCAATGTTTATACAGATATTTGTAATAATAATAATTATCAGATAATTTCTCCCCGGCAAGGATCTGAGGGCAGGTTCAGTTACAAGTACTGGTTAAATGGCAAGAAGACACAGAGGTATGGCTACCCTATAGTCACAAGGCGGCACAATTCCAGTCAGAGTTTTGTCTGTTGACTGCGCTTCGGCGTGATTCATTACTTGCTTGTCATTTTGCTCCACTTTTTCATTTTATCCATCTGCCATTGCAGCTGGGTTGTCATGGAGCATCATTGCAGTGCGTTGCGCTTGTTTGTGAGTGACCTATTTATAACCCACCCCTTCTATCTCTTGCCCCCAATTCCCCATCTTGCCCTCCTCCAGTTTATCAAAACATGGTTACATAAAAAACAGCTCGTCTTGAACCAGCGCTGGGCCATCTCTGTGGCATGAAAATCTTTGTGAGTTATTAAATCATTCATGGGCTGAGGTGTTTAGTGTGGGTTATTTTAGATTTGCTGCTGACAGATATTTCAGGCTCAGCAGTGGTATAAAGGAGCCACGTAACCTGTCACATGTTTAATAAACAAAGAAATACAAAGGAATCTAGTGGTGCATGTGTATCCGCCTTTGGCAGTTTTTAAGTCTCTATGATTATCTTTTAATGGGAAAAACGATTTCCCTTAGTCTCTAATGTGTAATTCTAAACCACATATCAGCAGTTTCTGACATCAGTGAAAGACGCCCACACTAATAGGCTACTAACAGGGTAACTGAAGGAAATACTACTGTGGAAGAGCAACAGTTGTAGTGTTGAAATGCAATATTTAACTTCAGAACAATTGCAAGCAGGGATTGCACTTGCAAAAGTGGTAAAAATGTACCACTAGTTGTTTAGGTAGATAATCAGAATCAGAATTAGAAAAACTTTAGTGTCCATTACAAAAAAAAAAAAAAAGCAGAGGAACTTTGTCTTTTATGTGGCTCTGGAATATTTAAAAAAGACATGGTTAAAGAAAAACACAAGAGAAACACAGTTAAAAAAACATTATTAAAAGCAACACAAAATGGAATTGGGTGTACATTATGATTTGTTGATAATATTGACAGCTATTGAGATGAATGATTTTTTCCATGAAAATTTTCTTGCTGGTGGGACCCTGTAGACCCAAACTGGGAGCAACTGGGTGTATATGAACTATAAGGCAATGAAGCGCCTAAAAACTCCTGGAGTGGCGCCAATGCCAGGTATACACACAGCAAAAGAGAAAAAAAGTGATGCATTTTTAAAATCCTCGAAACCTAACCAACCAAAGGCATCAGGCAACCATATGGCTGGTATTTTCAGCCCAATGTGATGCACTTTTGTGAGCTACTACAACCCACAAGCTAATGGTCAACTCTTGTTTTAAACAGTGAGTCACTTTAACTAGTCGACACATTCTGACTTAATTGTGATCCTATCAGCTCAAGATGAGTCATATCAATATCTAACAGACAGAGGAAAAGAAATTGTGAAATACTGTGATATAAAATGGCTCAAAAATCATGTTTAATTACATGACTCGGTATCCTCCAAGAGATAAACAAACAATTTACAGGGGCTCAATTAGAGCTTGGAAAGGGCATGTTTTTTCACAGTATCTTTAAATGCTGTTTTGGGTGATTGCCTGAAGACCTCAAATGTCAATCATGCAAATGAGGTTAGGAGAAATTGTGTGCAGCTCCCTTTCCTTATTAGATTAACAACTATAGGGCTACAAAGACAAAAGCAGCAGCTTGTCAACATCTCACCCTGCCTGCTTACTTTGACCTCTAGCCAGGCTTCACAACTTTATCATCACATTGTCAGTAGTATTGCACTTATAGCGAGAGTTCTGGCAGTCCAGCTTGCCTTTTTCTTCCACCGTGCCAGCGTGCTCACTGCCGTCCCATCAACACTTTAATTGATCTAGAACTGCCGAACTGTGTTTTCGGTGCAGCACTGATTTCATCTCCACTGGTCTGCTGAGACAGCTAGCATTGATCTGTTCTAGCTTGACCAACCTGCCCAGTTGAGCCTGCATTAACCTCCTGCAATTCTGGGTCTGGTTATCCCAGAACACTGTGTCTACCGCCTGACAGTGATTGCAAGTGATTGATTGGGCATTGATTGGTTGAAACAGGGGATAGGAAGGGAGGTGCAGTGAG
This sequence comes from Trachurus trachurus, assembly GCF_905171665.1. Classification (NCBI taxonomy): domain Eukaryota; kingdom Metazoa; phylum Chordata; class Actinopteri; order Carangiformes; family Carangidae; genus Trachurus; species Trachurus trachurus. The sequence continues at coordinate 20,568,517 of NC_139907.1, forward strand.
GTAAGGGTGTGGGTACTGCGAGCAGTTATTTACGTTTGTGCCTCATCAGGAAATGAGCACGGTCAGGTTGCTCGGCAAAGATATACGGTTACTGCCCACATTATTCTCTTGTACATTCACTCTTTGTCACAGCCTGAGATACTGCGCTGAGAGAAAGATACATTAAAAACAAAATGGGATGAATATATCTCCCACTGACAGGTACAATATGAAAGACACCTGCTACGACAACAGCCCAGGGAAGTGTAAGTCATCTGTCAGTTCCAAGGGGAGATGCTTCCTTTGTGTGTTTTCCCCTCTGGGCGTACTAACAAGGTTATCATGGGTCACTGATGAGCTGGGACTGGAGATCAATTGGAAAGCAGTTAGAAGACTTTCAGTATCAATCCACAATGGAGCCCTTGCCATCAGGAGGGATGGGGGTGACAGCAGGCACAGCAACGGGGCCAAGGGCATCGGGTGCTGCAGGTCTCGGGAGGTTGTGCACCATATGATCAGGTGCTTCTGGTGGACCTCCATAACATCCTCAAATACCCAACGTGTAAGCCGATCAGGCCCCATTCAGGACAGTGTCAGAGATAATCTGCTTGAACTCAATGGCAATGATTTTGATATATATATAGAAGGCCATAATTTGATGAGATTGCCAGTTCTTTATTGATGTCAGGAGGGGATTTAAGCCTATAGATGTGTAACATAAGCACATAACCTGTGTCACATGGAGATGACCAGACTGATGCACAGCAGCGGCAATTTGATCACTGTCCATTGTGGCCTGATTTCTGCTGCCCTCAGGGGAGAGTGGCAGTTTCATTCTGGTAAGCAAAGACTGTTGAACTATCAAGGCTATTTGGTGTCATTATTTGTCCCTGCAGAAGATGATGGATGTCAGCGTGTCTAGTTATTGAGCAGATACTTTTTCATTTGCTTAAGAATGTACCCAAAAGGGGCTCATTCCTGAAACATACCAGAGTGTCCGATTTCCCCCCCAAAATGTGCAAATATGGAGGTATGCAGAATTGTCACACCCAATATTTTACCCCAGGCTGATGTTTCTGTGCAGGATTTAGAAGATGGCAGTAGACTGCATTAAAGGGCGTATCTTATTAAACTGAGCTGCCTGGTTGTATATGCTCTCTGCAGTGCATTTAGAGGATTCTTTAAGAAAGATTTATGTGGGTGTCATGGGAAAGTTGCCTAGGTAGAGGCACGTTGTCTCAGCTAATGGGCTGAGTGACCCTGAGCTCCTCAAGGTCAGGGTGATCTGGTGTAATTAACGACCGGCAGCGGCGAAACGCTTTGACTTGCTTTATCTCAGCTCTTGCGCTATCATCAAACACCCCCAATCCTTTAGAGGGCCCTCCTCGCCTCTGACTTAACACAACAATCCACCACACACCTGTGTGTACATCGTTTACCCATCGCCACACTCACACAGACACACAGGGGGTTGTTCAAGGACACAGTCTTTAGTTTGATCAATGGCATGTCACATGTGTATGTGTTCCCAAGGTGCTGTGTCACAGTCTAACAAGAGGTTGTTTCAGGCCAGTAATGGCTTGGCTATAGGCAGAAATAAAGCTTAATGAGCTGAACGCCGAGGCATTCAGAGCTGGATATAAACACGACACAGAAAAGCAGCAACTGTCACTGCAGGGCATGTTTCTAATTCCCCCAACCTATAGACCCATCTCCTGCTTCCTTTGTCCAGCCACAGACTCAATCACCTTATAAGGACTGAGAGAGTTTGGAGCCTCAAAGAGTTGGGCAGTAAGTTAGCGACTGTTGTACCTGATGTATAGCCTTGTTATTCCAAATAGAGAAGAGGGAAATGGCTGATTATTGATATCTGCTAAGTGTCTAGGTTGAGTAATGTGGCTGTCCAACCAAGCAGCTGTTCACCAAGCTTTTGGCAGGGGGAAGAAATCAATAGGAAGATGCACCTTTCAGATGTGGGTGACAGATGAAGAGAGGGGACCACTGCAATGGAAAGATACTCATCTTTACTTTTGTCCAGGCCTCTCCAGCAAAACCATGGACAGTAGTGAAACAGCATGATGGAAACCAGTCCAAGAGTTGTTGGCTTTCAAGCAGACAACATGACCACAACTGTTTGTAAGTACTGTTGAGGAAACAGACACAATGGTTTTCCATATTACCTTATCCAACCTACTGCGCTGTCAGATGTGGTAGCTCTATTATCTCTCTCGAAATAGAATCAGCTATTGTTTCTCCACCTCCCATAGGCCCAGATGCATCATCATATAGATTAAGACAGCTCTCATCAGCCTTGACATGCTCTCCGCAGGCAGGAACCACTTTCCCTTGCTGAGCCCCTTTTCACTTTTTCATCAGCTTGCATCATTACATGTCACTTACCATCCACTGATACATCAAAGAGTAGCAGCCATGCACGTCTTTGCACGCACAAATAAGTCGCAATGTCTTGTTTTCAGACCACGCAGATATTGTTTAGCAGGTGGTGTGTTAATAATTCAATTGTTTTAAATGAAAGATGTTTGTGGTGAGTGAATTGTACAGTGACATCCAAGGGTTGCTGACTCCTTTGTCGTTCACGGCCCATTCTGACTGCCGTCGTCGAAATGTAAAAGATATAGTAATGTCTGTCAAATGACAACCAACAGCGCGTGACTCTTTCTCAACCTTCAGTCCCTTCTCTTTCTGTTCGTCTTGGTCCCTCCAGTTGCTCCTCTCTCCCCTCTGCTGCTGTGCAAATGGATTAGTCTTGTACCTCCCAGTCTGAAGGGAGGGTATAGTGGTTGTGCTTGTGTCAGGGCAGAGTGAAATATGCATGTGTGTGTATCCACGTGTTGTGTGTGTGTCAGAGAGCGAAACAGAAAACGAGACAGAAAGAGGGAAACAGATGGAGGAAGAAAGGTTGAGTCGAAGTTTGATTGTAAGAGTCCAAATAAGAAAGGAAAGATTTTTTGTAATGTTGAAACTCAACATGTGGTTATGTGATGATGACATTTGCATACACTTTACATATTTAAGTTTCTCAGTCGTGACACAGATGAAAAGAAGAAGAACGGCCTATATGCCCTCAGCTATGTAAAGATCAAGTGTGTGTTCTGTATATTTTTTCACCCTCTCAGGCGATGGTTCCTTACATGGAGTCCCAAAATAGAGTCATAATCATTAATAAACCATGTACCTGCTGTGCATCCCAGCTCTTTTCCAGTATCCCTGCAGGAGAGAGAGGAGGGGACAGTCATAGTCGATGTGCCTGTTAACAGAATTAGATCTGTGTAAAGCCCTCAGTCACTGGTAGCACTCACTTGAGCTGGTGCTCACAGCTTCTCTGTTTTATTAAAATGTTTTAGTGGTCGGAGCACATAAAATATTTACCATCATCTTTTCATTCACTCTCTAAACCTTCTCTCATCATTTCAGATTCCACATCTTTCCCCCCTCGACCTCCTCCTGCCCCCATATTGCTTTTCTCGCACTCTCTGTCTGGCTCTCACTTCCCTTGTTGACTGAGCAGCAGCATCAATGACAGGGGTCTAAGTGGTTGCCATGACAATGCCATGACAACAGTGATGGAATTCATTTGGCATGGGGATGACATGAATGAAGGAGCTTCAACCTGAAGAACCTCAGGTCTGTCTGTGGGGGGTGAGAGTGTAGACAGCACTGCAAACACATTATAATGCACACTCACAGAAGCAACACATATTACACATCCATCTCCAAGCCTCTAGTTAACCCAAAGCTGATACCGACATTGGTTCGATTGTCTGAACACATGGTCGGATTGGCATTTGAGGACAGTCAGCATGTTCCCATTTTAGCTCGCTGTGCTCTGTTGCATACTAATAGAGAGAATGGCTCAGAGTCTCAAGCCAACCCTTTGTCCAGACAAGTATTGGACAATCCCTCAAAACCCCAGAATAACTTGAACACATATTTTCACATACAATGTCAGCATTTTGCAAAATCATAGTTTCTGTACGTGGCAATTGTGGTATGACTAAAGGAGCTATTTGTACATGTAGGCAAGCTATTACCATTGTTACTCAGCATACCGTTAGCATTAACAGCTGTTTATTAAAGTCTAGAAGAAACATCTGAAGTTCAGCATCAAACTTTATTCCTTTACTTTACTATAACCAACAGTTGTCTCTACTGGTGGAAAACATCACCAGTGTTAATTCTATCAACATATTTTCTTCTACTGAAGTTAGCTAACCCCATCCAATCTCATTACTTTCAGATAGTAAGTCACTTTGAAGACAAAGTGCTATCAGAAGGTGTATTATAATCTCTTATAGTGTGAATGCAATGATGATAATCCCCATCTCCAATCAAGACACCACATTTAGCAGCATATGAAACTCTGGATGCAAATGCATACTTTCGGTTCTACAGTAGCTGTGGAAAAAAATATACATATCTTTGTATGACAACTACAGTGCATAAAAACAAGCAAAATCGATTTTCTGGATGTTCTGGACAGTCTGCATCCTGCAAACACTCACCATTTTCCTGAAGCTTGCAACAGATGATTAACCATGGGAGGTCAGGATGGGCGGGAATTGCGATATGACATCACATCCATCATGGCTACCACAGGCCCCAGCTGCCACCAGCTGTTGTACATTAAGCAAAGTGCAGCAGGCGGATTTGGTTGAGCCAGTTATGGGATAACTCAATAACATTACTCTGTTAAGGGGATGCCTTGAGCTCTTTATTTCATAATGCATTGTGGTTTTACCATGCAGCCTGCCGCACAACCCTCAGGAGCTGTGGTGAACTTCTAAGCTGATTATTGCGCCCTGTGCTAAGTTCATGGGTCATTACAATTGGCCTTTGCTCATCAGCCGGGTCTTAGCACACCTTGTGATCTTCATCTATGAAAACACTGTTGAGATTACGTTTTTGTTCAAATGGAAGTGCCGAATTTCATCAAGCAAGGCCATCAAATCAAATGCTTGATATTTTCCTGGCCCCTGGCTTACACTCTTAACATGACTGGGTCTTAATGCTTTCATGGAAGTAGGTTAAGTGCCTTGTGCCAACACAGTGCCACACAGCATGCCTGCATTAATCTGACCCACCACAAGTGCCACACAAGTGTCCCTTGGTGAGTTCTGGGAGCTCAGAAAAACTCCCCCAGATTACTGGGAGAGAGAGAGAGAGAGAGAGAGAGAGAGAGAGAGAGAGAGAGAGAGAGAGAGAGAGAGAGAGAGAGAGAGAGAGAGTTTTAAAAGTCTGTGGTTGAAAAGGGGCAAATGTGTGGTGATTTCGAAGAAACATCCTGCGACTCCCACCTGGTTTGCTGTTGCATGAGTGTGTTTTTGATGTGCGTGTGGCTGAGAAAGCGAGAGAGAGAGTGTGTGTGTGTGGTATGTAGCGAAGGCTTTTTGACATTAATTGTTTAGGAAGGAGGTGGCAGCTGTGGGAGAACTGAGGGGGCAGGAAGGTGATAGTTTGACCCTCCCCACCCTCTGGGCTCTACTCAGGCCGTGTCCACGCTAATGGAGATAAATATGAAACAACATCTTTTTCTTTCTTTTCTCCATTTTGACCTCTACACACAGAGTTTCCCAGCCACTCAGGAGGGAATACAGTACATTAAAAAACTCTTTAGACAGTCAAATTGCAGTTACATCTGTTTTTGTGAACACAGTTGAGCATAGCAACAAGCTAAAGAAAAAAGTCAACTTTGTGTCCTCTGACCACAGGTTTACCTACCTCTATATTTCCCCAAAATTAAAGAAGAAATACGTTGTATTTAGATGTTTCCCCCAGTGACACCTCCCCCTGCAACAGTGTTGTCAGGATGTGTCAATGCATAGAATTGACTAATTTCATTGGGGTCGTTTAATTCAATTCCAAAAATGGGCAGCTAACATTAGCTAATTTCTCATTCTGTCTGTAAGGTTGACTCTGGCACTCAGAATTTGAAATAATACAAATTGACTGGGTTAGGGTTAGGGTTAAGCTATTTAGCCAGTTTGTTATGTGTTGGGTAGGCCTATGAACTAGCTCCTGTTTGGACCCCATAAAGTTTAAGACAAAGACTTTTCCTCACATAAAAGGTCACATGATGGGGTTTAATGCATTTTGTGTCATCCATGGTTATTTAAGAAGAAAAGCATTTTCCATTTCACTGCCCTTTTGAGAAAACGTTTGCTAAATCTTGCTCCTTACGCACGACAAGACCGCAATGAGTAATCACAGGTTTTAGTTGGTGTTTGGTCCATAAAGCATGAATTACCGCAGTTATAGCTCAGTCTTGTCCTTAAGCAAGCATAGTTTCACATACGCAGTAAAATGTAACAATGCACCATTACACCAATAAAATGTATGATCAAATAAAGGCTGTCTGTGTTAACTGCCATCTCCCCTCTACAGATTGTGATAGGCCTTTACCCGCTCTTTGCTGCTAAAGCCATTATGTTTGGCTTTGGTTCAGATCATAAAGGTTTCTTCAGCTATCTGAAAATTTCACCCTCGGATTTTCCATCTTCACTTTTGATTGCATACTGTCTGGTTCAGCCACCTGGCTTTATTCCCTTGCCACTATATTGGCTCGATGCTTGTTAGTCTGCCTCCCCTGTCTGTCCTTTAGTCTGGCTGAATAGGAGGGTATAAATACCTTTTTACAGGCTTCCCTCCAGTATATTTCTTCACCTCATCCTGTCCTTCACATCCTTCCCTTGGCTTGATTCTTCTTTCGTCTGCCTCTCTTCCTTTCAAGTCTGTTTTCTTGTGTGTTGAGAAAAAACAAGCAGGAGGTTGACAAAAGATAATAAACATGCTATATGTACCATACATGTTATATTTTTAATCATAAGGCTACTCAAAAACACAGTTTAAAGCAAAAACCGATAGCACTGGTTCACGTTTTATATGACGTAGGGCCTACAAGCGAAGCGCACTGTAGTAGCATGTGTGAATGTCATCAGTGCTTACGGGTGCTTGTGGATAGTGAAGTAGTTTTTGGTGACAGTTTCACAATGATAAACCCATTAGGCAGCACGAGTAGAGAGAGGGGAGTGTGTGGCTCACATGCAGGGCTGGGGGCCACGCTCAGCACATGGGGGCAGCGGGGTGGGGTGGGTGGGTGGGTGTTGGGGCTGGACCAGAAACTGCTTTGGCTGTTACAGCAATCTGGGTCAGCCGAGGCTGGGAGAGAGAGAGGGAGAGTCTGACCTCATTGCTCCTGCATTATCATTATTTTCCCAGTCAGTCACTATACACTGGGGCTCGGGGAGACTGCACCAGGAAATACGTCCGATTCCCCCCCTGTGACAGCACATGTGTACACACACACATGCACATACACACACTCGCCCAGGGGAGAGGAAACGTAGTTACGACAGCCCTGAACCGAGAGTGTCAAAGGTTAGCATTACAAATGGCTTACTCTCACGTTCAGCCATCCAACAGGCACACTAATCACAGTCACACACACACTGTGACCCTGAACCCCTCTCTCCCTCCATGCTACATGATCATACATCTCCCAGGTTGGATTTCATTCGCAGCTATGAAGTGGGCCCCATTTTCTCACCATTTAAGTGTTTCCTCACTAATCTCCCTGGCTGTGTGCATGGGCAAAACATCGGAGAGAAAAAAAAACACTTTGCCACCAGCACCTCTGTTTAAATCTCTGAGACACAAACCAACAACCATTTCCCCTTCTCCTTGCTTCACTGACACTCCCTCCCATTTTCTTTTTGCTCCATTTCTCCCAAGCCACTATCTCCCTCTCCTGAGCCCTGAACTGCTGCCAATGACTGTTAGAGGAATCTGATTTGCGTTGATTACGTTAACATTCTCCAGATGTTCATAGCCAGAGATCTGACACCTCTGTCCCACAAATGTCTCATCTTGGAGAGCTAGGGGATGCAAGGCTATGTCTTGTCAGAGCTGTGAGGGAATGCTGTATCTCAATGGAGCATGAGCAGACGTATGAGATGAACTTGGAGCGGGTTCAAAGGAAATGAGGTGTGAGCTCTAAAGAAAAATATAGCTGAGGTGGAGAGGACAAGGAGAAAGGAGGAAGGAGGGTTGAATGCATGGTGAGTGATGCAAAAAAACAAATGAGCTTTATGAAATAAGGAGGAAAACATATTTGTATAAGAATAAAGAAGTGAAACCAGTGAAAGTAACCTTCAGAGAAGTCGGAGAAGAGGAGCTGAACAGCTTCAGTTTCAGAGGAAATACTCAATTCCCTGAGCTCTGCTGGGTCCATCTGTTTGGTCTTGTCTTTAAAGGGCTTGGTTCTTGCCACATGGCCACAGGAAGTAGAGCCCCCCCAGGGTCTTCAGAAGAGAACGTGATCCTTTTAATAAGCTCTGACATGGTCCTCCACCGTCACCCTCCTCTTCAGAAGTCCCCTCAGGCTTTGCTGTAAGCCTCGCTGGTCTTTGAGAAGGCTCGATACTCAAAACCACACAGGGATCGACATGGAGGCCAAACATGTTGTAAACAAAACCAAACCAAACAAGAAGCAACAAAATATGTTTGGTCATTGGTTGCTATGGTATCACATGTTTCAGAGACCGTGGAGGAGCCTGTGTTAGAGCTATTTGACTATTTCAATATTTTCACTATAACGTTTTCCTCTCAGCGCAGATCGTCTTCCATGTGTTGTGCATGAATATGCCCCATGTCAAGCCACACATCAGTGCAATGGATCAGTAAGAAACTGCATGTCAAGAGCAGATGATTAATTTGATGCCAGGGATTCTGTGAGATTAATCAATATTCTCTCACATTCTGCATTAATTATCCTGATCGTCACTCTGGTCTTGTGATTTTCTCCAGTCCAGCTCCTGCCTGCAAACCAGACCATCATATCAGTACCTGAGAAGGCAGCGTTTCGTATTTGAAGTCCCTGTATATCTTGGACTGTGCGCCTACATGTGCACGGCTGAATGTGGAATTCTTTTTTGTTTTGTGTGTTTTATCTGAGTCCCGTGAGCTCCAGCTCAAATACTATCATCCTCCCACGTGGAAAGAGAGAGAATCAGAGCGAACGAGCTTCAAACAATGTTAAAAAGAGGAGGAAGACACAGAAGTGCGGATGAGAGGAATGTGAATGAGATGAAGAGCACGAGAGCAACTCCTCATCTCAACCGGACCCGGAGAGAAATGTCAGTCCTTCGGTATCCAGGGGCAACATAAACTCAACTGGCGTCAACTTCAGGTTAAATCACTTCACTATCTAAACCCCAGCATTCCTTTACCCTCATCTCAAGATGGAGGAAGACAAGGCGAGGGGAATCTCTATCTGCTATTTGTAAACCTGGACAACCAGAGGAATCTGAGCTATGAAAGCTATGGGTTAGGTACTGTTTACACATGCATGCTAACGCACCACACCGCATACACACACTGATAACAATGTAGAGCAAACAATCCGACACTTTTTCGGGTGCCAATTTGCACAGCGGGCATGTGCACGCCTGACCGCATTCTTCTTCATGTTTGTGTCAGAATAAGTGTCATTTTTGTGGTACTTCCTCGCTAAGATTGGGAATCTGTAATCTTCACGCGTCTGGTGGAGATTGTCTTTCACAATGAAGACGAAGAAGATGCTTGTTGACTGTGTAGTAATTACACTGCGCTGCTGTAAGTGCATTCCTTCTTTGTTTTGGATTTGCAGCAGACAGGGCCTGAGTGAAACAACAGAGACAGCACTCGCAGCTTGTAAAAGGTGTGAAGTCAGCTGCGAAGGGAAATTCTCCACTGCTACATGGTTTGATCTTTTTATATCGTAAGCAACCACATTTCACTTCATTGTGAGTCACTGTATTAATGATGGATGCATTATTACATCTTCAAATCAGCCCACGTTTAATGTTGTTATGTCATCTTGTCACATTATGATGCCATTTTTAGTATGTGCCTCCACACAAACAACATGAAACAACTTCAAAATAATCAAAGAAATTAGGTTCCAAAGACTATTTCATGTGCTCACAAAACAATACTGTCAACACAAATACATTTAGTGAACAACATGGTCATGTTGCAGCACTTTCAGGCCAGTAGCTGGTGACTTAGATTACATGATTTGACTCATGTATGACTCAGTCAATACAGATTTTAGGACTTGAGACATACTTAACTAATAGTGAAAATTAGTTTTACTCAGTATTTATGAGCTGAGACTTGATTTAGACTTAATTTCTTTTTTAAAAAGGATAAAAGAAGAAATATTCTGTTTTGAAACATGATTGGGTGATTTCAGTGTGTTGGCTACAAACCATCTCTCATAAATCCAAAATTACCTAGATCTGGTGGAGAGAGAAGCACAATGCAAGCTCCACACAGAGCTGTTGTGGAGTAGTGACTATTGAGCACATATCTCCACCAAGGCCAAACAATACACATTAAGGAAAAATAAAACAAATATCCTGGATCCACTCCTTTATGCAAAATATCCTGGGATTCCTCCCTGCATGGCCTGTATGCTCCAATCTCTCCACCAAGTTTGGCGCAAATCAGTTCAGTGCTTGTTGCTGACAAATAAACAGGGGAAAAAAATAACATCCTGGTGGAGGTAATAAAATAGTAGCAGTGGGTGATGGGAGATCCAGACTCTACATTGCCACACAATGTCAAACATTTGTTAGATTTATAAGGTGTATGCAGCTGCAACAGTGTTTGTTAATATTTAAAGCTGTTCAAATGACTCTATCTTCCTGGGTTAAAATGCAACCTATGATGATAAACTAAACCTGATACTGTCAAATAGTATTCCATATACAGGTGGCGTTTGGCAAATGGAAGTTTGATTAAATCTGTTTGGTTAACATTTATGTATGTAACCCAATGGATCCTCACAAGCCCATGCTTGATTTTATGTAAGAGCACGTGTTAATGACAGCTTTGTGTCTGAGCCTGAACTCTGTGTGAAAAAATGCAGTTTCACATAGGCCTACAGGTGCTGCAAATACACATAAGGCAACATTCCTGGTGGATTACTATATTACGTGAATGGAGTATTTCCACCATACAATCGTCATGACAAAGGATAAAATAGCTACCGCTGTGATAACGCTCCATATTTTCAGAAATCTCATCTGTGAGTATCTCAAACCACAGCCCAGCGTCCTAAAGCCTCTGAAAACATAAAGCTGTTTTCGGGCCAGGTCAACTTACTGGGTCGTATTTCATTGTCTCACTGGTACCAGTACCTTAAACAACACACCCAGCTAACACAGCCCCATGTGCTGATTTAACGCAAGGGCTGTTTTCAGTCTGAATCCCTGCTAAAGCCTGTAATGATGTTAGCCCTGCCTCTAATAAACAAGTCAAGCTGGGTGTGGATTCCTCAGCAAAGGTCTCAGCCCGGCCATGTAGAGGGATCTCAATAGAAAGACAGACATTTAGGCCCATAGAAAACAGCAGAAGTGAGTGCAGCTTCGAATGGAAAAACATAATTAGAAGCTGAAAAGAGTGTTTTCTTTCCCCCCAACATGTAGTTTCAATGCGGCTATTGAGGGTGTTACCATCAGAAGTGGACATGATAAAGACCCACAGTCTATTTCCTGAGGATCTTTGACAGAGCTATTACCATGTTGCTCTTTCACTACAAGCTTCTTTCAGTGGTGCCCAAATGACAGTTTCAACCATGATCTTGTCACACATTTATTGTGTGTCTGTGACAAAACTGGAGGCTACAGTTACAGCTTTTTGGGGTGGTTCATTTAACTTTGATTAGCATTTATTTTCTTTACAAAACGGGACAAAAGCTTTAGAAGTGATGCTGGATGAAAATGTATGCACCTGCGTGTACGTGAATGGACTGTATATGAAGATGGACGTAGCGATTTTTGAAGAGCAGTTTTTAAGGTTAAGCAGATTTCACTGTCGTATCTTACCAGCACCTGACTCCACCAAAGCTCCTGGCTAATCCAACAATAGGCAAAGAGGAGGAATGTGTATGTGAAGCCTTCAGTGACCTCAGTGAATGCCAACTTGTGGCAAACATACACTCACACACCTCTGGCATTTGAGTATAAATGTCATGAAGGAGTAAATTGTTTTCAACCAACCTGTAAACATGTTTCTTTCTGGTGTAAAGTTGGTCATTTCAACATGGGAGTCTACGGATGGACTCACTATTGATTATGGAGTCACTGGGGACTTTTGGGGGAATTTCAAACTGTTCCCCTTACCATGTCATAATGAAGCGCTACATTCAGGAAAGCAGAATACCTGGAATCATTTTTACATCGAAGCCACTTTCAGTTCCCACTTTCACCTCCCCCAAACGCCCTCTCTGCCCCCGGGTCATACAGGAAGTGACAGTACCCCCGCTGGGCAGCAGAGCATGTGCAGGATACCGAGTGGCTCATCCCACAGGAAGAGGAAGTGCCCTTACATGTTTTCCCCAGAGATATGAAAGGATGACACATGTGTGAAAAAATGTCACAGACAGACAGGGAGACTTGAAGAGTATGACTGATAAATGTTCAAAGAATTTACAACATCTGCAGGAGCCAGGGCTGGGCAGGATGTTGGGTAACAGCGGCTACGCTGAGGTTGAGTTACAAACTAATGACACTCTGTAGACCAAACACTGATAGTGGGGCAATTCATTCTCAGTGACAAGAGAAATGAATGAGCCAGATAAGTGGAGTCAGTGAAGTAGCAGATATGATGTGCAGTTAAGGTTGGACGTAGTGCTTCCGGCCACAGCTCCTGGGAGGAAAGAGGAAATCCTTTCATAACCAATGAGCCTCCACTTGAGTCTAACAAGGCAGTCTAATACCTGATGGTAGATTAACCAGCTGTCTTCATCAGACCCTGACTCTTCTGCTGTCGCACTGAGCTACCTAAAATACCTTCAAGGGGCATGACTTTTCAGTCTAGTTGCTTCTTTTTTTTTATGTGTTTTCCTTTTTACAGTTCAAATACGTGTTGTCCCACCAGGTTTGACACCTCATATAAACTGGCCGGTTTTGCTAAAGCGTTAATGGCCCTGTGACACAGTCGTCCTAGGGGCTAACTCCCTGACCAGTCGGTCTGTTTGCCTGATCCTGCCCCATTAACCCACCCCCAGGAGAGATCAGAGGAGTGAGTCTCTTCAATGTGGCCCCATCCCGGCTGCCTCCTAAAGGCAGCCCACCGCCAATTAGGACCTCGTAAATAGGGAAAAAGGGGTATGTTTAAAATGATAGAGGGGGAGGCTGTGAGGTAGCGTTTGTGTCAAAATGAATGACAACCATTTTAAGCACCATTTTGAAGACATTATTGAATTATTTTATTTTCCAGAGTGTGCCAGCCTTTTGCATTCTTTCACAATTAGAAAAATGTGACTAACGCTTCACCCATCTTGCCACAAACCAGCACAACCGACACATTTTTTAATCAGATTGCCTGTGAAATTCTGTCAAATTGCTGAGGCCAAGTCTGAAGGGTCAACTGACTGTTCACGGTAACCTGGCCCAGAGCAGCATATTTTCCATCCAGCAACAATCCAGTGGACCTGCTGAAAATTTGATATCAGCACAAGAGAAAGCAAAACAAAGGTTTTTGTGGTTTCATAAAAATCTGGATTGAGCTGTTTTGAAGACTGACTTGTTTAAACTCTCACCTCGTCTTTCTTTACATTCCTGAAATGCTTCAATAGACTGATGACACGTGCCCATAAGAATGCTGGCTGAGAGTTTAAAAGACCCCTGTGTGTCTCACTGCTCGTGAACCTCTGGGCCTTTAATCAACCAGAGGAAGAACCTGAAGGGATCTAAGAGGAAGGTTGTATTCCCATAAATGTATCTGGGTGACATCTCTTTCTCTCCATTCACCAGAAATTGTCTTGAAAGTCCGAACTCATCTTATTCTACTGTATGTGTGGGACATATTCACAGCGTTTCTCCAAACATTCCCCGCAGCAAAGGGTGTTTTCCCAGAGAGGCTTCATGGCCCAGCTGTGTGAGCACGGGAAATCACACATCTTTTGACAGGAAGTTCCATCGACACAAGCCAGCAAGTCAGGAAACTCTGCCAGGTTTGGCCCGCCGGTTCATTCATAAATCTTGATACACAAACAGACACACACACACACACACACACACACACACACACACACACACACACACACACACACACACACACACACACACACACATACACATATGGTATAACCAGTCCGCTGAGCAAATGAAGCTCTATGTGTCAGTCAGAGTGTGTCTTCTGACAGGAAATGAAAAGGTCAGAGGTCAGCTGAGAGCTGGTTTAAGTTGGGATCTGTGTGGGTGGCTTTAGGATTTTACAAAAATAGGAATCGGATCATCCTTCGACTTCACATGTATCCTCTTCATCTTCAGATGGAGCTAAGATAGGCCGTTAAGTGGAGAGGAATTTCCTGGGAAGATGCAGATCACATGTCTTGATAGCTCAGCGGTTCAAGTTCTTTTTTTCTCTTTGACACAAAGATACAGTAAATGTTTGAGGTGACCCCTAATTTCTCTGTCTACACACAGTGCTGTGGATCATAACCATAAAAAGTAAAGGCCTTCACAACACATCCAGGAACTCTCATTTTTGACCCTGCACTGCATTAAAAGTGTTAAACCTATTCATATAGCATATTCTTCTAACACTTGTGGGGTTACATCATTCAACACTTGCAAGCAGGCTGTCTTTAAAAGGTGATGTCACACAAAATGTTTTCCACGAAAAGCCCAGTTTTTCCCAGAAGTGGAGAACAGTAAGACAGACAGCGAGAAGTGTAGCGGAAATGTCACAGGAGAGACTTATCTGTCTGGGCTTGCCCTTCACATGGCCCGTGGTCTTGGGTAATGAATGGGCCCGTGTATGTGTGTGTGTGTCAAAGTGTACAACGTGTGTGACTACCTGTGGGTAGCTACGCACGAATAACATGTCTGTTTCTGTGGGTGACAGCCAGCCAGTTTCAAGGATGGAAGGGAAGTTTCTTGTCAGAGGAAATATGACAGATTCAAAGACGGGAAACAAATGGGAGGGTTGACTACATCATCATTCATCATGACTTTTGACCTTTACTCATCCTGGCAAGGTTAAATCATCTGTGGGCTGTGGCACCGACCATGCGTCTCATTCATGCAGGTAAAATAGATACACTCCACAAGTTTAGCATTGCACTATAACAGTCATGATTTACAGTTTTGTTTTGTTTTTAAAGGAACAAAATCAGAGCACCAGACGCAGTGATATCACCATTGTTTCCCACTTGTTCTTGGTGCCTACATTACCCACAATGCAATACGGCCACCAGCAGTTCAGTCAGAGTTTCAGTGTGTTATGCTATTAGCAGCTAACAAGGAGTGGACTGTGGAGGTATATGGTAAACTCACAACTTTCTGATTTCTTTCGCCGTGTCCTGACAGGTGTGTCTGTGTATCCGTGGTCCTCCGCTCCATTTCCAGGGTCATCACCCCCTCCTTCCACCTCTCCCAGCCCTCTCTGACCCCTCCCGCCCGGGATGCTCATCCTGTTTCCTGTAGTTTCCTCTTCCCCACGGACAGGAAATGGTCGGAGCCCATGGATACACACACACAAACTCACAGGGGGGAGCCGGCAGGAAGTGATCTCACTGCAGCACCTGCAACCAGGAAATAGAACGGCCCCAGCAGGGAGATAGAGGAACAGGCACACATAAGTATATATATGTATACACACACACATATACACACAAACAAGTGTTAACCCACAAACACCGCCTGACTTCCCCTACAGCTGTTGGCAGTGGGACCACAACACAGGAAGCAGAGTGAGAGCAAAAGTCTCAGATGCACAAGTGCAGCTCCTCTTTGCTAAGACGTGTTCACTGTGTCTGTTTAATTCACTCACTAACTTACATGTATCCACCAAGTGATATCTTTAATATCAGTGCATGAGTGGGAGGAGTGTGTGTGTGTGTGTAACCTCTTGTGTTCACGCTGAAGGGAATTTCCCCATCCTCCGTTGATAATGAAAAACATTTGAAAGCCCATTACCTATTTAGGAAATACATTCAAAGGACTTATTGATCGCGCAGATGGCCACATATTTTCAGCTAATGATGAGCAGCATCCCACCTCGTCACGCCTCTGAATCCATGCTGCTATCGGGTAAAGTGGGAGTGGAAGTCCCTCTTGACTAGTGTCAACTTAAATCAGGATGTTTCTTCTTTTTTTCCCCCCTTTTTTTTAATATATCCTTAATTGAAATGCTCATGTGTGATTGCTTTGTGAAAATAAAATATTTTTTCCCAATATTTGGGAAAATGTGTCTTTTGAAGTGCTAAGCAAGGCTAACTGCTGCAGCGTCATGAAAACTTTCACCTTTTCATTTTTATATGGTTCCATATTTTATAAAATACATCTTCACAATTGTGTACAAGCTGTTAGACACACAACACAGGAATATGCCCCTTAAGGGAAATCTTTATACAACACACAATGATATTTTAGACAATGGCTTATGTCTAACTTCATAAGAAGAGGAAGGCCCTTTCCTATTCAACACGACAAAACACCTGTGCACATAAAGAAATGTCCACAGAGACATGATTTTTTTTAATTTGGTTGGAGAAACTTGATTTACTTGCTTTACTTGAGTCCACATTTCACTTCACCACGAGTAGTACATCACAACATCACAGTAATGCAGGACCAAACTAATGCTCCAGTGGATGAATGGGGGCAGACCCCACAGGTTACAAAGAAGTCCTGATAGCCTAATAAAAGCCATGATTTCAGAATAAGATGATGAACTATTTCATCTGATAGTGTCCATGTATATTTGGCCACATACTGTTATGAGAGGACTCGACCCTCTTGATAAGATAACATTATTACTCATTGGGAAATTCCTTTATAGTGTTGGAGTATATGCAAAAAAAGAGGTTACAGTAGAGTGACTGTGACTCTAATGAAGTGAGTATGTGCTGCTTAGATAGACTCCTTCAGTTCGTCCATTAGCCAGTCAATGGGAGTGTGTAGTGTGTGCTGTGTGAGAGTGTAGAGTACGCACTCTGAATATGAATTGGCTGCATTGGCAACAGACTACTGTACTTTACTGCACCGAACCAGCGCCACTCACAAGGGCTGAGAAATGTGTGTGTGTGAGAGAGAGAGAGAGAGATGTGGGCCATGCAGATAGTGCAGCACACTGACATACATTCTCCAGATGGAAAAAAAAAGGAGATTTACTTACTTTTCCTTCTCTCTCTCTCTGCCTACCTCCCCCACCGTTTAATCAGACTTACTACGAGCGCTCATTCCTTAGTGTGACTGAACCATTATGTATTCTGCACAGGAAAAGCTCCGTTTCTCTTGAGTGTTATTGCTGGTTGTGTTTGTGAGCGCCACAGTGGAAATAAATCTGGACGTTTTGTTTTCCTCTCCACTCCTCCTCTGAACCTTGTTGCTTATCTTTTTAATAAATCTCCCCTATAGTTTCCAGGGGCACATTTAATTTCAGCGTAACACACTCTGTCACATCGCTGTGTAAAAACTACACCGAGCCTTCTTCTTCTCCCTCCTCCCCATCTTCTTGTTCTCCTCCTACTACTTTTTATTCTTCTTTTTCTTCATCTCTGGAATGCTGCATTTCTGTTTCGCCCCCCTCCCTCCCCACCCCCCTCTGCCCCTGAATTCCCTCTGCAGTCCTCCTCTCTGTTGTCAGAGTAAGGACCCTTGTGATTCCTGAGATTCCTGAATGGGAAAGACAGAAATATTTTTCCGCTAGCCCTCATATATCGGTATGTATATACTCTAAACACGCCACTACTGTTTTTACTCCAGTGGAGTAAAATAACAGTGCTGTGCTGCCAAATAAACACATACTGCAGATATACGAGGGGTCACACTGTGTGTTCCCCTGATGTTGCACACAGGATTAAATAAAAACAGAAGAATGCTGCATCAGGAGAGTGGGCGTTTGACTAATCTGTCGCCTCTGAAGGCTTGGCTCGGCCAGGCTCCTCTGCACTACACTACAACACTGCAAGTTTAAGTGGAGTGGAGTCCTTTTCATGCGGTTGTTAAGATTTAATACCAACCTTGTCTTTGCAACGTTAGCAAACATAAACACATTATAGCTCTGTGTCATCAGAGCTTTGCCATTGTAAAACTGCGTCTGAGCTGGCAGTTTAGTTCAGACCACCCTATAGTGTTGTGAGTTGGTGGCCTGCTGCAATCTGTCTTTCAGCAGAGTGTCGAGAGAAGCAATGCATTCTGGGGCCTCTCTCAGGAACACATCTAACAGACCCTACCCTATCTATCTGCCCCTCTGCTGTCCCACACACTCCTCCTTTTTGTGGAAAGCAACACAACAACCAGAGTAATTATGAGCTGATGTAATGTGGGATGGTTGCTAGAGAGAATATCCGCACCATCCGACACCGAAAGGAGGGTTGCGTTGTTACAGATCTGTTTCTGTTGTGATTAAAAAGTGCAGCCGGGGACAAATATCAGAATAATCTATCTATAATCTATAGGTCATCCACTAATCGCTGATGTTGAAGTGTCCTGTAGGGTGCACTGCAAAAACTCAAAATCTTTCCAAGAATATTTGTCTTATTTCTTTTCAAAATGTCTCATTTCTAGTCAAAACTAATCTCTTTCCACTTAAAATAAGACTCATCACCTAACAATGAACTTGTTTTAGATAATTTTCACTTGTTTCAAACAAATTTTCACTTGAAATAAGTAGAAAAATCTGCCAGTGAAAGCATGTTTTTTTATGCTCGTAATAAGGAAGAAAAACTTCCTCCACTGTCAGATTTTTGATCTTATTTCAAGTGAAAATATGCTTGAAAGAAGTAAAAAGTGTCTAAAAACAAGCTACTTTTTAATGTGATGAGTCTTATTTTAAGTATAATGAGATTTGTTTTGACTAGAAATGACATTTTGACTAGAAATAAGAGGCTGAAACTTGTGCACACCGGCACGGACGGACAGGTGCGTAGGAGAAGACCAGGTGGTCGAGTAACATGAGAAAAAGCTCCCGCACACTGTCATCACTTGCAGAGGTTTTATTGAACAACGTTTCGGTCCTGAGACCTTCGTCCTGACCTGACGAAGGTCTCAGGACCGAAACGTTGTTCAATAAAACCTCTGCAAGTGATGACAGTGTGCGGGAGCTTTTTCTCATCAGACTAGAAATAAGACAAATAGTCTTGGTAAGATTTTGAGTTTTATTGAACACCATACGGCCTCTGAAGCGCTAGAGAAAATATTGTGTGAATGGGTTAATTTGGCTTTTAATGCAAATGTATGAAGAGGTCAACAAAGAAAAGTGCTATACAAGCACATGCATGTACCATTATGTTTAGGTTTAGTTTCATTTAATGACTAACAGTGGTGAACACAAGCATTTGGTTGATTTCCATTCACTTCTGTATTTACTTCCAAGCTGGAAAGTCTCATCTGTGGAGTCCAACTCTCCCCAGTCGTAATTACAACTTGTACACTGACATGCACATGAAGAAGTCAGGAACTCATAATTACAACAACGACGAGGTCAGGGCAGATGGAAGTGTCAACAAAACATTGGGTTTCAACACAGGAACTGTTCATTTCCCTTTTCCTACCCGCAGTCAGGGTAGGTTTCTCTTAACGTGACCACGACGATTCCTTCACCAAGTGGTTATTATTTCAACAACGACAGCCACTGTGCCCGATCCTGCTGCGCACCACCTCTAAGAAGTCAAGTCAATAACGTTCTTGTTTTATGTTTGTGGTAAAATCATTCAGATGTTCATGTTCATTTATTGATCATGAATTCAATTTTTCATTTGTTAATGGAGGCCTGTGACTTTCTCTCTCAGAAGATACAGCTTGACTTGAACCGCAGGTGACAGTTTGTAGGTTTGACAATAGTGGATGTGCTCCGTCATTAAATTTGAATGACTTGTTTATGTGACGATGAGCTAGATTTCAACATTAAGGCTCATTCCGCAGTCTCTCAGTTGGACACAAAATCCATCCTCTGATTATTTATATCCCCCTGTAAACAAACAACCGTCAATAAAATAGAGCAGTGGGCTCAGAGCTCTCTCCCCCCAGAATGGACTTCCCATCATTACACGTGGCTGCCAGCCAACACGAGGAGTAGCAAGCTATAGGGCAAGGACCTTCAAACTTCTTCAAACCACTTTCTGTATGACCAGAGGCGAAAATGAAACGAAAAGTCTGAGGAAGCAAAAACAAGAGGAGCAGGAGTAATCTCTACGAAGTTAATAGACAAAAGGTGCCGTGCCACCTGCTTCCTTCTCATTGTACCACTCCTCGCTGTTGTTTATCTGTCACACTAACATCGATTTCCTCTGCTACTTCTGCTGTGTTGTGCGCAGTCTAAAAGGTGATATTGGAATTTTTGACTTGTGCTGATATTTATCGACCCCCCCCCCTCTCTCTCTTTCACCCACCCTTTTCTCTTTGCCCCCTCTGCTCCGCCGTTTATTTTTCTCTCTCTTTCTCTCTGCCAGCTGTCAGCATTGGCAGCGTGCCACACAGGCGCTTGCCGCTCAGCTAGTGACAGATGCAGCAGCAGTCAGGCAAAGGGGGGAGAAGGAGCAAGAGTTAAAAAACAGAGGGAGATTGAAAAAAAAAAGAGTCAGAAAGAGAAAACAGAGAGAAAGAGAGATGGAGAAGAAAAGGGGTAATGGGATGGTGATGTGTGTGTGTGTGTGTTTGGTGGGGGGGGGGGGGTACAACAGAGAGTTGGCCCTCCCCATTGTGTCAAAAGGGACACGGCGCTGGATTAGACCACGTCCAATAATCACAGCCAGATGGGCTGTGGAGGGGCGTGGATGGAGAGGGAGATTGAAAAACAAGATAGCCGGGGACATTTTCGGAGTTGGGTTACAGCACAACTTTATTCTGACATTTCCATTCACAGCCTCCAGTACAGTCAATACAGAAATTTAACAGCTTCCAACACGGTCTAAAGAGTGCTACAACTCATTTCCCTGCAAGATTGCATCACTGATAGGCCACATCTGTGTGGCATTTAAGTGGCGTTGGCCTTTTCTTTTTTTCCACCCTTATTAACATTCCACAGCTCATTCCTGAGCCACTGACACTGTGAGATTACCTTGACCAAAACACGACTGTTTCCCTCCAACTCGGACACAAATTGCAGAAGTAATTTCTGTTTTCCAAAGAGCAATTTGTCATCCATATACCATGTACCATGTACCATGTATCGAGTGTCAGGGTGCTGCGTTCACTCTCATAGGGCGAGAACATTACTAGAAGAAGAGAAAAGAGAAAAAATGATTGCATGTTGGAAACAGGTTGAGGAGTTTTATTTATTGAAAACATAAACTGCTTCTTACTCTCGTCCTTTCAGCACTTGAGGCACCCTCTCCCTCAGTTTTTGCCAGCGATACCGCCACCTTTTTTCAAAAAGAAAACAAAACACAATTTAAGCGCGTTTGACCAGCTTTGTCTTGAACAGCACGTGTGAAATTATCATCAAAATGAGGAGATCTGGACGATTAATGAGTCAGTGAATGGGTACAATCGCAGCCCGTGAACTTGGCCGAGCCTCACGTCGGGCCAACAAAGACGCAAACACATACACACACACAAGCAAACAAACAAATGAGGCCATACAAAGCCAGACTGCCTGCAGCCCCGTGCCCCCTCTCCACCTTGGCTGATTTGCCTTCGTGCCATTGTTTCTCTCCCCCCACAGCTTCTTTGTCTCTTCTTCTACCCCCATCTGCTGCGTGTGGACATGGCCTCTCGGTGCTAATTCACTTCCTTGGACACCATCTGCTGTGAGACTTTCTACAGTAAACTGAGCCTGGCTGCGCCGTCTCGGGGAGGGGACCGGGGCTGTGTTGTCACCTGTTCATCCCAGGCGTCGTCTTACACTGGACGCTCCACGCATCGACGGAGAGGGTGTGTGACAAAAAGGCTGTTTGTCAAGCGTTGGCACTTCACTTATCTGATTTCCACTCCTTGTCTTGGAGCACGCACATGGAATCATTTGTCCGGTGTTCAAGCTGTATCCACCTCATTTAGGAAGAGAGGCTCATACCAGTTTGGAGCCGTGCTGAGTGGTAATGCAACAAATAAAACACCTAAACACTATCTCGCCAAACATTTAGCCCCACAATATTTCATAAACCCTCTAGGATTAAAAGGCGTTAATAGTGAAACAGAGACAATACTCACGACTATTCCCTGTGAATTTAATTATGTATCAGGTCCCTAATCAGCTAACGTAATTACCAAAGACTTCATTATTGAGCATGTCAGCCTCTCTGAGGTGAACTGGGATAATAATAGCAGAACGGCGTTGTTCAATTACCAAGCGCAGCAGGTGATTCTCTTACAGCAGCAACAGGCCAGACTTTACTTTTCAAAATGTCAGTGGATTAGAAGCTTCTGTTCTCAAAGGTGCTATTCATCGCTGAGGAAGACATAAAGTAGCGCTTTTGATCGTATATGAGCATATACTGTATCAGTGCACAGTCAGCAGAGTTAAAGCTGAACCCTGGAAATGACGGTCGGTATGAAAGTGAATACAGTTTGAAAGAATATACCTCACGATCTGTAAAGCAGTACAGATTCTGGCCTAATCCAAATGGATGTGTTCCAGTGTGTGTGTGTGTGAGAGAGAGTTGTGGAAACACGCGGCCTGCCTCTGCTCAGTTTCCTCCCTCATTTCCAGCCAGATCCATTTCTTTTTCCCCTCGTTCTGGCTTTTCGACCTTCTAGCTCTCCACCCCTGAGTAAAAGTTGGATTTCTCCAAAGCTGGGCCCAGATTCTGCCATCTGTGGCGTGTGCTCTGACCCTTTTCCATGCCTCAGGAAGTGAAGGATCTAAGCCCCATAGCAGGGTCTAGGGGAAGAACTGGGGGAGGGGGTGAGACATTTTGCCTGACAAAATGTCTTACCGACCTTCTGAATGACTGTTGACATGACAGCTGGGTGAGGAAATCAGAGCTGCTCTCCCCCCCCTCTAGCAAGGCGGCAAAAAAGACAACGCGCTGGATTGTGTGTAGGGCTGGAGTTTTATGTGTGCATAAAGGAAAACGTGAGTGACACATGCATGTGCGCGCAGATGAGCGGACATGCAGAGGCAAACAAGTCCGCACAGTAGCTGCTGGAGTCTTGCAGCTGTTGATGTTGCCGCCTAAGAGGCTTGTGTGTCTGCGAGCATGACCCAGTGGCAGCATCCCTGCTGATAGTGTGGGCAGAAAGTGACTGTCTACCGAACATCTATCAGTGGAGACCTCCTCCTCTTCCTCCTCCCCCTCCTCCTCTCCCTCCTGCTGTCCTTTAGGAGCTGATAGCAGCCCTCCATCCAACCCCTGTCCAAGCTGCCTGTCACTGGATTGCACTTTCTTCCCTTTAATCTTTTTTAACAGGGCCAGCAGAGCGCAATTTATGACACTGCTTTCTTGTTTGGCTGCTTTGGAGCCCTGGCTTGGTTTCAGTACAAGACTGTAAACAACCTCTAATGTCCACACTATAGTGGCGATGCTGTGTGAGCGATTGAGACATTACATTGTTAATTTCTTCATCAACTGCTGTGTTTCCTACAGTTTACATCAGATTATAAACTAGTTTAAAGTCTCATTGAAATGTCTTATTGAACTCCCAGCATCCCTATGTCTCTTAAAAAGAACCACACTGTCTCAAGGCAGGCTATTTAAATAACTCTATTTTCCCTTTTTTCCACTCATTATCCCTCTGTCCGTTTCTGTCCACATGCTGAGGGTTTGCACTGCCACGTGGAAAATGTGTGTCTCTCTTGCCGCGGTGGCACATCACTGATTTATACAGTAATCCTGTATAAATGGAACAGTTTCCCCTTCTTTCTGTGCACCGAGAACAAGTGCACAAAAGTACCATGTGGTTTCCCGAGTAGTAACTCATCCACCCTCAACCCCTCCTATCTCCAGCGATCGATCCCAACGGTCATTTAGTCCAATCAATCCTCATGGAGAATCAATCTACAACTGATGCTGCACTCATTCAAACTCGTCCACGTCAGGAATAACAGTACGGAGCCCCGTTTCTTAAATGATGAATGGATCGGCTAATCTGACGCACGCTGGCTGTCCGAGTGTGTGTGTTGTATGTCCGTCTTGGGGAGTGGAGGAAGAGAGGAGGGAGGTGGGGGGGGGGGGGGGGGGGGGGTAGATTGGTGGGGTGGGTGCTGATGTGCTCTGGTGTGGTGAGTTAGGAGTTGGGGAGTCAGGGGAGAGCTAAAGCAAAGGGATGGTCTCCATCTGTCAGCCTGGCCCACTCTAAAGTGGCCATCACTCAGGATTGATTAGCCACGAGCCCATTAGCCCCCTGGCTTTTTTCTCTCTTTCCACTTCTTTCCTTTTTTTCACTCTCTCTTTTTCCCCCTGACCATCAATCTCTCTGCCTTTCGCTCAAAACCATCTCTTTCCATTTTAAGTGTCCCTCTTTGTCTTTGCTTCGTGAACTCTCCAGAGCCTCACATCTCTTTTTTTTCTCTTCCTCCCCAACTTTTTTCACTCCCTTTCTTATTCTCTCTGTCCCGGCTCGATGCACTGACACGACTCTCCATGGTCACTTCACTCATTCTGTCCCCCTCAGATCACGCTTCTTCGCAGCCCACTCCTCCTCCTCCTCTCTCTCTGCTTTTATATCGCCTCAATTGACAGAGCAGTTAAGGAAAAAAAAATCAGATCAGTGATCACACCCAGACGGCCACAGCCATTCTGCTGCCATGGCGATGAGATGCTCTCGGCGGTTACTCTGCCCATCCATTTAGGTCAGTGTCGTCTGAGTCCTGGAGGGATGTAGGGGGGGTTGTGATGTGTAATAGCTTGGGGGGTGGTCGTAGAGGATATTTATATATACAGTGGCTTTCAAAATGACTCTTCATATAAAAGCTTGAGATTGTGCAGTAGAGCTGTAAAGTAACAGAAAATGATAGTACAGTAGATAATGCAGCTTTTGACTGCACCATGGTATAAAAGCCTCCTGTGTGCAGATATTAGAGTTCAGCGACCACCACTGCACTGACAGGTCGTGTGCAGAATGCTCTGAGATGAGGAGCTGACCCTGGAGGTGAACATGCTTTCTGACAGGCGTAATGGCCCCTGTGTGAAGATGTGGCCTTGGTGACATACAAGCAGAGTGACAGCGTGAGGAGAGCTCCTGACCGAGGCTCCACGCCTGGCCTCTGATAAGCTGGCCGAGTGTTGAGTGAGCACTAACCCGTCTGTCATCTGCTCCTCACAGAGCGCTGACAACAAACTTCTACTTGAGAAAGAAGGCTCGTCAAGAGCAGGCCTCTCAAGGAGACGCACAGTGACAACACACATACATACACACGCATGCATGCAGGGAGGTATGTGTGTAACATCTGTATCTGGAGTGGTCCAACTCACACCAGGGTGGGGTGGAGGCGGCAGTAGCCTGCGCTCAGACTCGAGGGCACGTCGGAAAAGCCGGTGTTTCCGGGGAAGATCACGCGGCGGCGGCGCGTGTCCCTCCACGTAGACCCCACCTCCTGGTACCTCTGGGGACTCCACCAGTACCCCCCCTTCCCCTGGTGCGGGGTGGAGAAGCTGGTCAGCTCCGGCCTCCAGTAGCGCCTCACGTACAGGGGCTCGTACAGACTGAGGCGAGGCTTCCTTCATTTGTGGAGGAGAGGAGACAGAAAATCAATACATTCACAGAATTACGCAGTGTACTCATTTCCTAGCTGTGTGGCCCTGTTTGATCACAGTCATAGAAGCGAGGGAACGCTGAAGGCTTTTTACGTATTTAGATGACAGAGGGATGTTGTTGTTCTGTTGATGCATCTGTGTGTGTAATTGCAGGAAGCATCAAGACTTCCCACTGTGACTTCTATGCCAACAAAAGAAAATGAACTCGCCTTCTTCTCTCTCACCCTTCCTTTCCTTTTCCAGTGAATTTCTCTTGTAGTAAATGGCCCGGCGTATACACTGGCCAGCATTAGCTGCGCTGTCACAGTGCCAGCTCAAGCTAGTGATAAATGATTTCCCTTGTTGGCACTTCACATCTCTCAATAACCACACTGGACTTGTAATAAACTGGCCTGTGCTGTGGTATGGGAAAGAGGATTAGCGGCGGTAAAAGGAGCCGGAGGAGAAGAGGTGGGAAGGACGGACGCATGAAGAGGAAGAGTGTAGAGCGTGCACGTACATGTGCATGCGTGAACAACCACATGCGCACAAACCAAAATATGATGGCGATGTGGGTCCACTCTGAGCTATCTAGCTATCTGGTTACAGCGGGCCTTTAATGAACATGGCGATGTGAGACTCGCTGGCCGCAGCCACAGACAGTGGGTAACTTTAGAGGGACGCCTGGGGATATGATGGCATGGAAGGGGGGCCTCAGAACCCCCCCACCCCCACACACACACACACACACACACACACCACCACCACCCCTGTACCTTGAGGCCTGCTTGGTCGCACACTCTTCCACACACACACATCCTTCCTCTCTCCATCTCCTCCCGATGATAGAAGCTCGACTCATCTACGTATATCATCCGCGAAGCAGAGGGCCATTATAGAACCACTGCCAAAAACAAAAGAGCTGGTCGCATGGTATATAGAATATGCAAGCATGAGAAAGTGAAATGTGTTTCGACTCGGTCCCGTGGTCCCATGAGGCGCTGAGTGCATTACATCAAAAACATTATTGTTTGGAAAGCGCAGACATACAAACACATCAGCGTGTCTCCAGTTGCCTCTGAGAATGTTTGAGCACATTCCATGTTAGCATTCGTGACTCTGTCCCAGCTGTAATGGCTGGATGTAGGTCCAGCTATCTGATTTCCAGCAAAGTGTGTGTGTGTTTGTGTGCATGTGTGTGTGACGTGTGTGTTTGTGCATTTTTGTGAGACTGTGAGTCTGAACCCATCCCACCAGGAGCGGCTGTAATCAGACAGCAATCAAATGCACTCTGAACAGCATCCATCTTTCAGTCCCTGCTTCTCCTCCCTCTCTACCTGTGTCCCGCTCTCTCTTCCTCCGGCTCACCGAGGGGCCAAAATGACAGACACTTTTAAAGTCGACGTGATGAGATGCATTTTTCATTTCAGACTCAGGCGAGAGGGGAAAACACACACACACACACAGGCTCGTATTGACAGGACTTTGGAAAAGGAATCTTGGCTTTCATGTAACAGCGCTGGTTTGTGGCTATCGTATTCATTCCGTGCAAGGATATTTGAGAAACAGAGGAAATAAAACAATCATAAATGGTGAGATAATATTCATGTTAATGAACACTTTTCCAACATGTCTGCCTCAGAGCTAACCTAATATCACCCTGACCACAAAACCACATTGTCACCATTAAATTTCCTGCAGTAAGAATGTGGACAAACAAATCGACGGCTGCTCTGGACAAACCTATGGGACAAATATCCGAGTCGTGTCGCCACCAGTCACTGCACAGTGGCTCAAAACAACCCCTGTCCCCAATTACAGATACAATGACTCCACTGCAAAAGGTAAACAAGGTCACAAACCTACCTCAAGATGTAATTAGCCACATATTCAGCTGTTTCTGGATACATGGCTACTTGTGCTGTCGTCCAGACACAGCACAGACTGCTTCTTGAGTATGTGGCACTTGTTGTGAAGTATTTACATTTGTGCCTATTTGTATGTGGGTGTGTTCTTCTCCAGCCGCACCAAATGGGGGGGACGGAATGAGTGTGTGTCCCTGTTTTAGCAACCAGAATCCCCCCAGGTGAAATCGACTTGAACGCATCCCTACTAAAATAGAGCGTCTTTGCGTTCAGAGCTCTGTGGTTGGATCAGACACAGCCATGTAGGGACTGTAGCGCCACAGATCCTCAGGCTGCTTCTCCCTCAGGCTTCATGATCATCTGAAAACTTCTCGTACTCTTTCCACTTTTGCACTTTATGCTAATTGCAGCAGTTACATTCCCTCCTCGTTCACCCCTCGTTTTGTTTTTAGCATTTCTCCGCCTTGCTGATTTCAAAAATACGCGGAAAATTCTTGAGTTAATGATGTCTGAGTAATTGTCTTCAAACACTGCACAGTGACTCCACCTAATACACATTGGAAATGAAAAGGGGGGTTTGGAATTTAATGCACTGTAAGCCCTACTCAATGGGATTACACTCTAAAAACGATCAAACACGATTGTGGTGACATGCAGTAGATGGGACTCTGGCCTCCATCCCGCTAAGTATCCACAAAAAAACCCACATTTTACAATTGAAAGACATCGTATATGGGATGGCCTCAATAATGCCGAATTCTGTGGCTCAATGTCAGATGAGAATGGAGTCTGTCTTTTGAAGAGAGTAGCTCTGCTGGAGGAGAAAACATAAGCTTGTCATACAGCGCTTTTTTGCCTCATTAAATCTGCAGACGTGCCCTACTTTCTCTTCTTCCTCCTCCATTGGACTCCCGTGCTAGTGAGCAGATTTGGTGGAGGATGAAGAGTGGGGGGTGTTTCATTAAATATCCATACACCTCGAGCCTTTTCTGCAGTGTTACTCGACATAATGTGAGCATGTGTGTGTAAGAGAGCGGGGACGTACAGTACATTCTTGACATGCGCTCCTCGGTGTATCTCCTCTCTTTGGATTACCTCTCCATCCTGTTGTGGTTCAGGCAGCCAGTCTGCGCTCCTCTATCTTCACAAACACGCTGATAAGCCTGTCCTTCTAACCTCCCCCCATCCTTTTATTTTCCCTGCAGTCCTCCCTAGTGTGACATTGAGCAGCCCCGGATTCCTTCTCGACCACACCCATCTTTCCCCCCCTTACTCCCTTTCCCTCTACCATCTCTGCCCCCCTCCATCTTTTTTTTCTCTCTCCCCTCCATCGCATTCTGAAAGCTGTCAAAACACTGCACTACCGTCTCCATATCAAAGCCCACTGGAAAGGGGGAGAAAAAAAAAAGTATCACAGCTTAGACTGAATTCCAGCGTGATGCAGAAACATGCAGTTTTGTTTTGACTCCACCAACTAGTGTTAAAATGAAATATTCACAGTGCAGCCACTCACAAAAGCTGTCACTCTCCCGTAGACACAGAGCTTGTTCGTGGCCTCGTGGCATCAGCTACGGTGGAACTGCGTAGTAAGAGTCTCATATAGGAAAAGAGAGTTGCGTCAAATCCTCTGAGATGTGTGTGAGGCCACTGAGACAGACAGAAGGAACCTGACAGCTGGCTGCTTCAGATAAAGGCTTGATGGAAAGCCCACTGATTCCCCTGCTCCCTCCCTCCCTCTCTCAGGTGCAGAACCACTGAAATGCCCAATCTGTGCTGCAACTGCCCCGGACTTTCTGAAGTGAGGTTCAGAGGAACAGCGTACGAGTGTAGAGGAACTGCCGAGGTCAGTTTCATCAGAGATTTCGAAAATGGAAATAACCACTAGTATATGCCCCAGTGTGTTAGAGAAGTGAGCATTGTTGTACTCGTTCCTTGTGTTTCCTGAAGTATCTCAACAACCACTGGACTGATCACTGTGAAATTCTGTTTGACGTTCCCGCTCCTCAGGAATCCTGCTCACGTTCTGGTCCTCTGACCTTTCCTCTAGCACCACCATGAGGTTCCCGTTTGTGGATTTTAGTCACATGTCTTGACAACAGTTAGACTTATTGCCATGGAATTTGGAACAAATTATCAACGCGTACAAGAATTCATTTCTACTGATTTCAGCGATGTCCCGACTTTCTATCTGGAGCTACCATGTAGCTGACATTTATGGTTTTAAGTTCATGAATCTCAAGTAGGATTTTCTAAAGGAATGTATAAAAAAACAACTCAAGAAAGTATTTTAGCAAATACTTAGAAGGATTTTGGTGAATGACATTGTGTTTTCTCCTTGTGCCTTTATCTCAAGTCTGAGTTTTAATTGTGCAAAAGGAGCTTTATTGCCTTGTTTGACTGGACCAAATGAAGACGAGATCCGATCCTTATTCGATGAGATCTAACCACCAGGTCGCTTTCAGCAGAGCTTTGGTCTCATAGTTGTAAAGCATTTGGTGAAAACACCCTGGGACACCTGACAGGGGCCACACAGCCATCCTGTCATGTATAGATACATACCAGCAGGAGTCCTGCAACATATTGAAACCCACAGGGATTACTCTGTTGACTGCCAGTGTGATATTTACGGCTCTGACTTGATGCGAACGCTGGGATTTTCAAAGCCAGCCTCGTCCCACATCAGGTGCCACAGCCAACTGCAGGGCTGCAGGACTTTTCTCACTTAGTATGGGATAAAAATAAAAAAAAACAGTGGGCTGGGAAACATTCATCACTCTTGTGGGCGTTTAAGGTGAGCGATGATTGCAGTGTATTTTAATAAATATTTTACAATGCAGCTCTAGCACACAGTTAATCATGGTGGGTAAAATCGTATTACGGGCAAAGATTTTTATCACCAAACAGATAAAAGTTTACTGTATGTGGTGCCAGAAACATCAGCTGCACCAACCAGTTTATATCATAATGGCCTGGAGTCCCTCTATCTGTAAAAAAAAACACACACACACAAAAAAAAACAAGTTTTGATAAATGTCACATCCCCAGGAAAAAAAAAAGTTTCAATGGCAAATTTTACACTGAAGCTCAGATGATTATCAACAAGTAATAAAACCTAAAGCCTTTACATTCCAGCGACCCAAGAAAGGAAGTTTTCATTTTCCTGAACCAGCATGTATTTATGAGAAACTTTCAGTTGCTGTCTGTTCTCAGCTTTTTTTTGCCATCCAGGATGTCAGGCTTATTAAAGAAATCCATTGAAAACAAGAGACAGAGACATGGTGTTGCACTAACAGATGCCATCTATCATAATAAGTGAGACAACTAGTAATTTTTCCTTACGCGAGTGTACCAAGCTGCTGAATGCCGCACTTAACACAACAACTTTTCATTTTCAATTATGGCCCGCTGTTGTACACGCTTTTGGTGGCAGTGAAGAGGCGACAAGATAAGACGGAAGATGTGCTGTAACCTCGTCTTGCTAATTTCTGGCAGAATGAAACTGCTGGTGACAGGATTATGACTACAGTCAGTGTTTTTTTGTTTTTTTTTATAAAGCCACAATGGTAGTAGGAACAGATGTAGTCGTCTAATTTACTCTGACAGATTACAGTCATCAGTGTGTCTCTGAAAGCTGTTGCAAATGATTTTTTTTTTTAAAGAATGGAGGTCTATAATTTCCAGGAGGATAAGGTGAAACTTGTAATAGAAAAGAAGTATGAATCTGTGTGCCGAATACAGCAGTGGATTTGGATCCATCCATTTGTTTTTATGTGCATAGGCCTATACAAACCACAAATGAAACAAGGGAACATGGAACAACAGACAGAATATAATATGTCATTAAAAAAAGTTGGTAGACTTCTTTTTAAAATTAGGCTCACTGGAAAATATGTGAAAAACCTCACTACTGCAACCTCCCTCTGCTTGCTCCTCAGTATATTAAGCATTCACGTCCTTCACTGGCCTCCTCTCAAATCCAGAATATAAAGAGTAGGGTTGTGCATCCCAGGTTGGAGTCCAGACAAGGACACCCCTCATCTGTCACCCCCCTCTGTGTCACTACATTGCCTTGTGAAAACAACACAATTCATAAAATCTTAGTAGGAAACAGATATAAAATGCTGTTGGTGTTGGTGCTTAGTAAATATTTCATCGCCCTTGAAGGTGAGGTACTGAGCTGGAATAGATGTTATTTAGCTGAAATGTCTCAAATTGTCCTAGGAAAACATAATAACAGGTTTTCATCACAATAGAAATGTTAAACTTGTATTCTAGGGCCGTGAAAAAGTGTGAAAACAACACCGATTTAATATCACTTTAGATATGGCTAACTCATTAGAAAACGGTCCCAAAATATTTATGTATCCAGCAGATAAAGAGCAGCATTAGCATTTATATGAGACAGAAATGATCCTGGCCACCTGATGATTATAATTCATTTCTGCTCTGTTTTGTTGTCCAGCAGCTTCCATAAGAAAAATAACTGAATTTAAATGCTCCATTGGATTCACCTACTTGTCACTTTTTGTTCTATTTTACTTTTATTTTGCTGAAAACAGCTGGCTGTAGAGTTTAACTTAAGTTAAAACTGTAACTTACTTAGCAGCTTTAACTTAAAACTTTTTGAATAGCAATCGTTTTTATATGCAAACCATTAAAAACATATTGATTTTATATAAATCATTCTCTGCCTTATTCTTTGGAAGAAAAATTGTTATTTCAGAGAAACTATCATTGAAAAGCAAATGAAATGTGATTTTTTTAATTGGCCCTAATGCAAACGCTCCTGGGGCTCTGATGAGGGAATTCAGACTCAGTATTTCCAAAATCCTGGCTATATGCATGACTTATCAAGATTAACATCATTGTGACGCCATATAGCTCAGTGGGTTGAGCAGGTACCCCATATGCAGAGGCTACAGTCCTCGCTGCAGCCGGCCCAGGTTCGAATCCCAAATCTGGTGGCCCTTTGCTGCATGTCATTCCCCCTCTCTCTGCCTCCATATTTCCTCTCTCTCTCAACTATCCTATCAGTTAAAGACAAATAGCCCAAAAACATACTTTAAAAAATAGTTTGCATTATTCTTCTAGATGATATGAAGTGTAAGCCACACTGATCCCACATTAACAAGAGTTTAACCACTGCCCTTTGCTCCAGAGCTGTCACTATCTTATTGTTATTAGAACATGCCTGCCTGTAAACTTTCAGGGGCTCTTCACTTCCCTCTGCAGCTGCCGTCAGGTTCAATGCCAGAAAGCTGAGTCAAAGCCTATTCGCTGAGCAGACAGGAGGGCACCCAGACTCCTCCCATGAATGTCTGCCAACCAGGATATCTATCACCAGGCAAACCAGTCTGGTGAGGGGGAAGGAGGGGGGCTATGGCTGTGTTTACATATGAGTGTTTGTAACACATGATTGTAGCATCTGATGGGATTTCACGCTCCTTCTTTTACAGTGTAACTGCTGCCAGGCAATCAGACATGTTAACGGTTATGTATAATGACTAACAGAAGCCGACTCTTAAGCCCTGTCACTCACCCATCACTGACTTACCACACACTGTGCTTCCCTCAGCCCTCGACAATGGCCTGTGTTGTGAAATATGGGACAAAGTGTCTGTCACTACCTAATGAGTAAAGCCTCTTTCTATTTTCAGGTTTGTATTGTTCACTGTCTTACGTCCCCACTGGTTTCGGAAAAACTCGAAAACGAAAGCAAAATGAGGAAGTGTTTTTCCCATCCATCTTTATGGTGTTTGAGTTTGGTTCAGCAGTAAGGGTGACAAAATCCCCTTCTACCTCATTGCCATCAGACTGTGGCAGAAACTTAGGTGAATATCCAGCAAGACTGAGAGTAGAAAGTCCCTCAAGTGGCAGGAGTTTACAGACAATTTAATCTTTCTTTGTTATATCAGAGGAAGGGACAGTCAGGGACAGAAAGCAGACGCTGGCTTACCAAAATCCCCAAATCCCAAATGCCACTTTTGAAAAACATGTTTCAAGAGCAAAATAGTCTGTGTGTGAGAAGGACTTATGGTTGTCATCACTTTCAGGTCAACAGGGTAATAATTTTAAAATGAAAAGACTCCTGTATTTGTGTTTATATAGGTGTGAGCTTCATATTGACAGTATAAAATAGACTTTAAAGAAGCAGTGTAGTCCATTGTCAAGAGTCAGTAAAACAGTATGGCTGAGTAACATGTAGGCCTTTTGTTCAGTCTTAATGGAGTCTTTACTGGGGCCACTGGGACCAGCTTTTATACACATTGCTTAAGCAGTAACCGTGGCCTCCTGTTGTGCTCCCTGGGAGTTTTTGTGGGAAGCTCACCAGGAGTCTGGTTAGTCAAAGTTTGTTAACCGCAGTCTCAAAGACAAATGATTCATCAATGTCATGTTATCTGGGGTGGGGGGTTGGGATTTTCTTTTCCTAATGAAAAATCAAACAGCATTGAATGGAAAACAGATCCACTTTGAGCTGATGAAAGGTTTTATTCCAGGAACTGGTTTGTAAGGCGCAAACCTATAAGGAGGGCTGCCCATCAAGAGGTGACTCACTCATAACGTCTTTCTTGGTGGTTAGACTGTTTTCATTCAGTTGAATCACAATGGGACTAATGTACACACATACACACACTCACATACTACCTACACAATAACACACAATCACATTGTATTCCCCTCTGCCTCCACTTATGTAGATTTCTGCTAAAAACAATCTTAGTGCTTTAAAGGACTGTGTTGACATTTCTGGAAAACAAACGTCTTTGCAGCGAATTATATGATATTTGTACCACTACTCACGTTGTGTACAGTAATTATGAAGCTATCCCACCCAGCCAGTTAATTTAAGCATTAAGACTGGAAACAGGGGGAAACAGCTCACTGCCCCTGCTGTTTGCCTCCAGTTAGCCACTGTGCTTGGCCAATTCATAGTCACACCTTGTAAAACTACAGTTTTTCATTTTACAGATTTTGCTTTTGTGCAAATTAAACAAACTCGCTGTAGCTATGACATTCCCTTACAGACATGAGAGAGGTAGCAAATAAACAAAAAAGCGTACTTCCCAAAACCATGACTTCATGCACATAAAAGACTATCAATTCAGTTTAGGATTTTTAAACCTAAACACTGCAAGAAAGTTATGTCAGAAACTGTCAGTAGAAAAAAAACGCTATCCCATGTTCGTATATTTATCCGATGGATTTTTTCGATAGTGCAATCAGGTTGATTACCACATTACCACTGTCAAACATAAAAACAGTGAAACATTTATTTAA
Organism: Trachurus trachurus; assembly: GCF_905171665.1. Lineage (NCBI taxonomy): Eukaryota > Metazoa > Chordata > Actinopteri > Carangiformes > Carangidae > Trachurus > Trachurus trachurus. The sequence continues at coordinate 20,603,269 of NC_139907.1, forward strand.
AACAGCGTCTCTCTTTTAAAAGTTCAGGGATCTGAATTTGAAAAGTTTTAAAAAGTGATAAAAGTGAAACAGTGACACATAAATGTTGTTGATAACAACTTTGTCACAGGTTTTAGATTTACTGGAATAACACGACAACTCATTATCTGTAGTGCATGCTGACACACACACACACTACAGACATGAGTGCGACACAACTCACTCCCTTCAGCCTCACATCCTCTTCAGCATATCAGCTGGAGCGAAGGGCCACATCGCACATAACATTTGCTGAAAGCTGCTTTGCTTTGTGTGACTGTGTGTGTGTGTGTGTGTGTGTGTGTGTAAATAGGATGTTGCTTTAGAGTCATCCAGGCATCTCTCAGCCATTAACTAAGCTCCACACGCTGATGTCACCTCTTGTCACGACTTTGTGATCTTTGGACCTGATCAGCAATTCTGCGGCAGCCAACCAATCGGCTCGTGGGGTTTTGACCCTGGATGGTGATGTCATGCAGCAGGGAATGCAAACAAGTGCACTGGTGGAGCGCGTGTGCATGTGTGTGTGGGTGTGTGTGTGTGTGTAGCCTGTGAGCTGTGGGGCAGCGGCTGTACTCCCGTGTTGTTTATAGAGCTCCACTGTTGTCGGGGCTGCACAAACAGCCTGCCAGCTGTGACACTGTTGATTTTTCAGCAGACAAGCTGTATATCCAGTGAACTCACCGGTGGCTATGTGTGAGGCTCCTGTACCAACATTTGTCCTTGTTACTACCCATCATTCAGTTTCAGACTCTCCTTTATTGAAAAAAAAAAAAAGAATCCTGGCTCTATATCGCTATATATATCGCTATATCTCAATCAACAATTGATCTCCATAATAACAATAACAATGAGCTTGATTCTGCTGTAAGTCACTTCTGGTTGTGCCACTTCCTTTTCTAGAGAAGGTTGCACAAATATGAGTCACTCTTGCTCAGCAGCAATGCAAAGCAGCGTGAAATGACATAGTTTTGAGTTGAATGTGTGAAGTTCCCCCGATGTCAGAAGGAGGAGGGGGGTTGCAGATGAAAGCTGTTACAAGTGAGGCACGTTCAGAATTAAAACTGCTGATATTGTGTCACTGACAAGGCAAGACTCTTCTTGTGTTACACAGTTTATTTTATGGTTGCTTTACACTTGACATCCTGTGTGGCTTATGGTTAAACAAACTGGTTCTGACGTGGAACACAAAGTCCTGGTGTAAAAAAAAAAATTTAAAAAGGAGAGCTGAGGGAAAATACCTACTTGAAGTAGAAGAATGAAGTGTTATTTGTGGCAAATGCAAAAACTCTACACACAAAACCGCTACACTTAATTTCCTCTGCCTGCCTTGGGTTATTGAGGGTAACTTCAAACAACATATGAAAAATGCTTCCTGACAAAGCCTGCGGTCTCTCCCCACACTTCTCAAAAGGAATAATTAGCCCTCTGACTAATCACTCTTGTTATGCATCATAAAATACAAGCTATTCATCACTGTGCGTCCACCACTCGCTCCAACAGTGGAGAAGATTTGCAGCTTCCTTGAGACAAGGGGAACCAGCTGGGTGGGGACATGCAGGAGAAGGACCCTTATGCTGGTGGATGTTTTAGGCTAAGAGCCCTGAGGAGACGGTGGAGAACCACAGTCTTTGGGATTGAACACTGAGACTGTCTGTACCCGGTCCTTATTCATGGCTATTCCACATTAGTGGTGTTCTGCTTTGGAAAGTCCTGCCGCCTACAGTTTTTGGTTCTTGGAAGGATTAGTAAACCAGAATCATGTGACCTCAAGTTTGTGTTTGTTGGCAGATGCACCATGCTTTCTGTGGTGTTAAAGTACAGCTTTATAGGCTCGTAAAATAAACAGTAGGCTACTAGTACACCTCTCATATTTAATATATTACACCAGGTGCCAAGTCAAACTGGAATTAAAATTAATTTTTGAGAGGAAATCAGTTCAATGTGTCCTTCGTTTTTGGATTGACTAATGTAGCTTGATTTGGTAAAAACTGTTATTACCAACAAGAAAAAAAAGTTTCATTTCCATTTCTATTTTATCCTCTGTGTTCCTTGACATCAAATAGGCTACATTTAGGTTTTTACTGTCATATTCGGTTATTTCACTTTTGTGTCCGAGAAATCATGTTTGGAGAGTAGCCTACCAGTGCCACAAAACTGCCCTTTAAAAAAAAAAGACCACTTTCACCACTTTATCTTTTGTATTTTTTTATTTTATAAAAATGGAAAATCAAGAAACATGGGTGAATATTTCTTTACACAAAAAGAGAAGACCCTTCATTTTCCTGTTCTACTTAAAGTGCATGGTTAACAGAAGCCACTTTGGCAATTTGGACTCCACTGTTTGATGTTAGTAGGTCAGTGGTGCAGAAAGGGCAACAATTACAATTTTAAGACTCAAAATGTAATTTTAAGGTCAATTTTTAAAGAGAGAGGGCGAATGAAACAGAATGAGGAAGATGAGAGCAAAAGTATAATTGGAATGCATCAGTCAAAAATAAAAAGGAAAATCCCCGTTGAGTTTCAGTTATCAGGAGGACTTTGAAGTGGTCTGGAGTTAGATTTACTGATTTGTTCTGCTGTGGATCTCAAACATATCCTCTGTATGTTGATATAATATGGCATTCATAGCAAATCTCACACACATAACCACCATCAAAGGCCGTGATGTGATCTTCTGATTGAAATCATTAAAAAAAAAAAACTGGGTAGGCTAAATTATAGTTGAATAAACTTAAATCTGACATGTTTTCTAAAACCTGTGTAAAAGGTTAAAATGTATTGCCCGGTTGAATATCTTTGCAAAGCCCTATTAATCCATTACTTCTCAAGGTCTGACATCTTATTTAGCGGCTGGCCAGAAATGAAGGATTTTTAATCAGATTGCTCACAATAACACTCAGTGACCTTGCAATTATCCCTCCACGACTAATTACACAAAGCAGTCATGTCTATATAGGCACTGTTTAAGCCTGATTTAATGGGCATGTAAACCACCACAAGGTTAGTGAATGGCTTCTCCCACAGCATTCAACAGAGGCCCATAGAGAATAAGCCTAGCCAAGTCAAGGGGAAAATGCATGCCAGAGTAAGCAGCACCTGGCAACCCAAATATTAAAAAGACCATTAAGTTTTTATTTTGCCTTTCAAAGGAAGCACCTTCCTTCCTGCACCCCACCTTGCTAACCATAAGAAATGTATGGGGAGGATTGCTTTTTTTTCACCCCTTTGTGTGTTAAAATGTCCTGAATCATTAGGATGAGTCAAGTGGCAGTAAAGTCATCTGATTTTACAGCCTGTCTTTAAAAGCAGCGGGGATTTAGCTCTTTTTGTCACTTTTATGGACTTCCTTACCTCATTGACAAAGCAGTTGAGCTGAGGAGTCAGTCCTGTCTGGTGGTACATGTTGACTGAGTGATAAACAGCCTTGACTCTCATTATGGGCACTCCTAGGGTCTTCATCCAAAACAACAAACAAACAAAAAACAAAAACAGGCCGGGATGGCCACTGACTGTCCCCTTCAACAAACTCAGCTGCAAAGTCGAAAAATATCAGAAAAGTGGCAGAGAGGATTGTTGAAACGAACCAGTCAGAACAAGATGTCATGAACATGTCTGGAGGCAAAAGTGTTCAAATTACACTCAAAGGTATACATTAAACGCCTGCTATCATACCAAGAGGAAAGACATGATAATTGCCCATATAGGGGTAACTGCAATTAGTCTATACAGCCTCACCTTACAGCCAATCATGGGGACGTTTGTGTGAAGAGAAATTAAAAGCCTCCTGCTTGTCACTTTCTAAAAATGATATTAATTGTTGGCTCTGACATGGAAACACCTACAGAGGGAGGCTGTTTGATCATCTGACAAGTGCCAAAGATGAAGAAAAGTGATGTCATCTTTATTGTGTCTACCTGTGGCAACGAAAGCAGAGTTAATTAGCATTTCATTAGCGTTTCCTCAGTAATATATGACAGAATATGAACCAGTCAAAGTACAATGTGCTTTATTTAGATGTTGACAGTCCAACAACTGTCATCACATTGATTCAGATGTTGCTGAATCCTGAGAAAAATATTCTAAAAAATACAATGTGTCTCATTTGAAATAGCAAAAACTCATAGATCTCACTGTGATAAATGAATTGATGAAATACATTCTCCAGGCCTTCAACATTTGGGAAAATAGAGGTCTTCAAAGGTGTCTAACATGTCAACACACAACACTCAGCCTCAGGTATTGGAAGGCGTTTGTTGTGGTCACCCATCACACAGCTATGACCTTCATGTGACCTCTGTGCCGCACAAGTACGTAAATGATTTTCTTTAAGACAAATTACCACCAAGAAAAGCTCGGATACATTTGACCAACTTACCCAAGAAAGGATATCTGGTTTAAACTTAGCTATATTTACTGCTTAGCATGGCACTTTCTGTTCCCTTTATCTGGGAATAAAGGGAACCTTTTGCAAAGTCAACAAGAGTTGGTAGCTTTAGGACCTTTGAGTTTTTAGGAAGGAAGTACCAATTTAAAACAAATGCCCCTTGAGTTCAGGGGTTGAGATTAAACTCTCCTTGTTCAGGGGGTCTCTGCAGAGACTTGGAACTCCAAACATCTCAGGAGCTACTTTGTTACAACCCCCATGTGGAGTGATAGAGAGAGGAGGGCAGAGGAAGGTATAGTGGCAGCTGAGGCCTACAAACCCAATCTAAACTTAAACAGCAGGACTTTCACTCATCAGCATCCTCATTGCTTCTCCATTTTATTGTCTCTCCCCTCTCTTTCTACGTGTCCAGACAATTGCACAAAGAAGTGCCAGCTTGCAAAAGCCCCACAAAGGAGAAGAAAGAAGGTTTCTGTAAGGTCTAATCCTGGGGAGCTGGAAAAAAGGGTCGGTTGAGGTTTCTCTCCCTCACTCTCCCTCTCTCTCTTTGTGCCTGTCCGACAGCCCTGTTTCTTGATGAAAATGTCCCGCTGGATGAGGGCATTAGACGCTCGCTCTAATCCCGTGTAATTTCCCACAATCCCCTTTGCTTGCATCCTGCCAAGGAGGCCTTCGGCGCCCTGCTGAGCCCCTAGTTGCTGGCTTTGGCGTTCCCACACCCCTGCTCAAGCAGTATTTCCTCTGCTGGCGGAGAGGAAACAAGACACTCTGTCTCTCCTTGCCTCCTCCCTTTCATCTCCCTTTTCATCAGCGCCAAAGCAGCAGCAGAAACTAGCGGCCTACTGATGAGTGTGTCCTCGCATTTTGACCTCTGGCAGAACCAAGCCATGGTCAAGGCTGCGCAAGAGTCAGACAGGTTTTAGTCATTAGCAGAATTAAAATCTTAGTCAACTACTGGTTGACCCAAATCACATCTGTGTGTGTGTGTGTGTATGTGTGGCCTGGTGTTGCATTGTTGCTGCCCTCCATTGCTAACGGTGTGTGTACATTCAGCACCGTCATAATCCCATCCAATCTCCTTCTTACGTAAAATGCTTTATGATCATCTTTTCTATCACGAGGCCCATCAGAAGGTCAGCTGGGGAAAGAGCTGAGTGACACACTGTCTGCTCTCTTGTCCAAATGTCTATTTCGACAGCGTCCAGCACAAGTGATAAATCTAATATACGTGCTATGGTGTTCTCAATAATCGTGTAAGCTGCTGATGAAAAGGGCTTTGGATGAAACACATGATTGCGTAAAAAGCACATCGGTTGCTCATCAATGATCCATTCAGAGGACATTATCTCTGAACACACAGCAGACACTTCTGCTTAAGTATTTTATTAAAGTCAGCACTTCTGGTCCCGTCCAATACAAATGCTTCTGTTTAATGCTGAGCTGGTGTGGATAAAAACAGACTTCAATTTGACTTAAATTGGAAAACTAATTCTCCTCCCCATGCTCAATTCATAAGTAGGTCAATTGAAAAAGAAGGTAAATGCTTTTTGTGACCGAGAGTTCCCTGATTTTGATAAACAAGTTTTCTTTGTGAAAAGCGAATCATTATCACATGTACAAATTTAAGTGTATTTTGGTCTGTCAATGTGTTTGTCAATCCCAGTGCACTGCAGTCTGCAGCTACTGTATGCCACTACAGTGTGAGGCTGCACTGTAAACTAAATGCTAATGTTATCAATGCAAACATTACCGTGCACATCATCCTTGTTTACATTCACATATGAGCACTAAAAGCAATGTTGTGGCAGATTTTATCATAAACCTGATGAGACAAATCTTTGACCTTTGACCTGATGGTTGATGGATGAAAAGTAAAGAGTATCAGATAGGGCTGTCAAACGATTAATTTTTCTAATCGCGATTAATCGCATTTTTTCCATAGTTAACTCGCGATTAATCTCTATTAAAAATATTATATATGGCGCTTTGGACTTTCAACACTCCAAAGTGTTATAATCTCTAGACAAACAACTTTTAGACCAGACCTAGTAGGCCTAGTACCTAATCATAACACATGATGCATGAAACTCACACAGAATTGAAACGAATTGCATCCAGTGGAAATTGCCCGTTACTTTGCTACACCTCTGCCTGGCCACGTGCATTTGTTTACAACAAAGCCGTCAAAAAATCAATGGATGGAGCTGTGGATATATGTTAGACTGTGTATATTTGTGTAGCAACCAACTTGAAGGTGCCTTACCGCCACCTACTGGACTGGAGGTCCCACACTCCAGTCCTCCAGTCCAGCAGACAGAGGACAAAATGGGCCGCGATTAACCGCGATTAAAAAAATTAATCGCGTTAATTTTTTTAATTAATCGCATCGCGATTAACGCGTTAACTCTGACAGCCCTAGTATCAGAAAATGCCAGTCTGTAAAAACAGTTGAGTCTCTAAGAGCTGTTGAGACACCGTATAGATCTGTTGGCAGAGGGTCACCGAAGTCTTGGATTCATCTTCTGGGAATGTTCTTGTAAAAAAATTGAGCCAGCACATCCTGCAGATGTTGAGATCTTTCAGTGGGGAACAAAGCGGGGAACCAAAAAAGTATTTTATCATCTACAGCCAATCTGTTGATGACAGCCATGCACTGGATTGTCCAACATGAATAGACAGCCTGTTGCATAGTTATTTTAAGCCCATTTCCTTTAATCAACTGTTTTTTTTTCATATCTGTTTATTTCCAAACATCATTATGTTGTGTGACAGATCGCTGTGATAAACCAAAGATCTTCCTGACAATCAGTGTCATCAGCCTGATCACAGAGTTTCTTCAATTACTTTCTGATATTTGTAATCTTTATGAATTTATACAAAAATGACAGTAAACATATAACGAGCTCCATGAAACCAGGGAACATGATGTGTGTTTACACTATAACATCTGTAAAGATTTCACTATTCATCAACTTTGGCCAGGATTTTCCATTTGTTACCTACATCCACGTCTCCTTGTTGTTTAATGAGGCAGCTGTGCAGAGTTTCTCACGCAGTAGTCAAGTGTTCTCACTTGGCTTGACACTTTTTTTAAGACTATACACAGAGATGGTTGAGTATGTGTTTATGATGAGAGGTGTGAATGCGCGAACGTCGGCTATGACTGTTTAATATGTATATACTGTGTGTGTTTTATCCTGCACTTCTTTATAACACAGATGTGCATCTGCTCCACCTTCAAATGTGGGGTGTGTTTACATTTCTCTAAATGTCAGGGTCAACTATTTGGCATTTGTAAGTGAGCATCACTAAACTGAGCAGGTCATAAACACCAGTTCCATGTGTGCGTGTGTGTGTGTGTGTGTGTGTGTGTGTGTGTGCATGTGTGTGTGTCAGTCAGGAAGTGTCTCTGCTGCTGCCTCTGAGCTGCTCTGCTCCAGTAAACACAGCGGTGACTGCTCGGTGTGAGAGAAAAGGGAAGGACGCTAGCAGACCGAGCCCAGCTTCCCATCAGCACTAATGCATATGCAGCAAGTAGACACACACACACACACACACACACACACACACACACACACACACACACACACACACACACACACACACACACACACACACACACACACACACACACACAGACACCAGCTGTTTAAAAGTGGCTAAAAACAATTTGTTCATTGCCGAATGGAGAATAAGAAAATTTCTGGCTCCAAGTTATTGTGTTATTATATCTTTAGTTTGTTCCTTTTCTTAATTAGTTATTTAATCATAGAAAATCATGCACTGAATATACATTAGCATTTGTACAAAACTATGGAGGGAGTCTAAAAGCACACCAGCTTTAAGAGGCCTTCATCAGAGCCCTGACAATCTTCTAACCTTTGTTCAGTTTCACCATCAGACTGAATGTAAATAAACTGCAGGAAATAGTTTAAATGATATTGGTGGCTAGTGTTGACATACCAATATCCAGCCCTCTGTTTCCCATGGATATGAGGTTTTAATGACTAAAAATAAACAACATAGTTGTTATTGCCAAACATGTGGTTATTGCAGTTGTGTTCATTGTGTTTTCATCCAGCAGTGAGCAGTGGTCTGATCCTTCAAGCTTCAAGGGATACCAAGAAATCAGTGAATATATCCAGTTGTTTGTTTTGACTTATTTGGTCAAAATTGCTTGGTCCCAGTGAGTGATTTAACACCATGTGGGCTTGGTTAACAATTGTTGCTTAGTATATACACTATGACACACCTAAGGTTCATTATAGAAGTTGACTACTCCTAAATGTCAGTCAACAGCTGTCATGACAAATGCTACCCATTATTTTGTACTCTTTGTCAAACAGCATTGGAAACCCCCTTCCTCCCACACTCTTCTGATATCATGGTGTCCCACCATCTCTATAAGTTTCCACAAAGAAAGGAACAACCTTTTAAACTTTTCTCTGAAGCTCTATAAACAATGTATGATTTTTTTTCATGTGAACAAATGAGTCAGGGGGGGAGCTGGGGTCAATCAGAGCTGACAATCACAGGCCCGACATACAATTCACATTCATACCTATGGGCAATTTACAGTCACCAGTTGACCTAATGAGCATGTCATTGGGAAGTGAGGCAACAGTGGTAACCACTACATCTGCATCTGATAGGAATTTGTCTCCTAGTTTCTGAAACCCATTGCCAAAAATAATCATACAGTCTTCCATTGTGTTACTTATGGATGGAATTATGGTAAATGTCTAAAGTGACTGAACAACACATCTCACAAAGCTGTTCTGAATGAGTATAACCTAATCTTTAGCCAAACTTGCTTTCACAAGCACAATGCACTCCCTCACAACTGTGAAATGCTGTAGTGATAAATGTTTATTAACAGTACCTCCCAACAACTACAGTGCAGCTATAGTTCATACAGTATTTCCACGCACAGAACTGGACACTGGAATTGTTGCTGTGCTGGATTGAATAACCCTACATGCTCTCCATCCGTAGATCAATAGAGAATAAGTGTGCTGCTCTGGAATCCCTCCCCTCACACCAATCACCACTGACTGCTTGGGCCAACCACGGACAGCCTAAATGGACGACACATAAGGAATTCCACTCGAATGAGACGGCAGGAGCTGACTCAAGTAAAGAAAGTTTACTCTGGAGCAAGTTGACTCTCATCACTTCCCCCTTGTCTTGAGATGCTGTTTCTTTCTTTAGAAATAGGAAAATCTTGAGCTCAGCAAAACCTAAATGTGGTTCTCTCTCATTTCCTTCAAGATTGGCCGAACCGGTGGAGTGGGATTGGAATAGCGAGTGTTTGCTTTGGTCTGTATTGTCAATAGTCCCCAGAGGAAGGAAGACATTCTGTGCACGCAGAGAAAAAAAGCTGAACAACCACTGAAAGAATGTATTTGATTAACAGCAGATGTGCAATTATTCAGCATTTTAGTCATTTCACCATGTAACATTTTTGCTGGTTTTGGATTTATCCTCAATACACAACATATTGTTTCTTAATGGCCCCATATTGTAGAAAAGAGAGATTTGTGTGCAGGCCTGAGCAGCACTATATAAATCTAGTCTCTGTATGAATAATGTGAAATGAAAAAGAACACTCTGAGAAATGCAAATTTAGAAAACTGTGCCATTAAATGAACCATCTGGATTTCTGTAATTTTGTGATGTTACAACCATTGAATCACCACCCCCAGCATGGCCCACATACAGTCCAACCTTTTTTGATGTTTTAAACTTATAAACTTCCAGTGCTGATTTACCAGTTGGACTTACGTGTGAGTTTTACCCATCTGTAGGCAACAATTGTATAACTGGGGTTGGATTGACCATGCGTCAATCAGAGACAGTCATGAATCAAAAGAGGTTCAGAGACCAACAACTCGATGCCTTGCTTCAGATAGAATTGAGAGAGAGGAGATATAAAAAAAAAACACTGAGTGGCCTTGGGCGCTTAAAACCTTATTTTTTGTCCTATTATGAAAAACAAAACATTAAATGAAACATCCGAAAAGTGAGACATACAGGACCTTTAAGCCTCCTGCGCAGCTGCAAAGAGGGCCGCATGTGTTGGCAGTTGGCACTGTGGGAAGTCATGCCTGTGAGATGTGGAGATGACTGAGAGAGTAACTGGAGCCAAATGTGATCACACAGTCATCATGCCTACTCATTAAAACCATTCAAGCGTTGGGAATTAGAGAACAACTGGATTAAGTTGGTGCGCTCCTGTCTCTATAGGCTCTGCGGTCCTGTTTGCCGTGTCAGAGCTGTGCAGCTCGACTCGTCTATATGCTCTCTGATCCTCTCCCTGCTCTGTCAGTCAAGCTGGCAGAGGTCAGGGGGGTTCAGATAGCGCTCAGCAGCATCATCCATTACCTCACTGCCGTCTACTGGGCTTACAGCATGATCAATTCACTGCAAACACACACACACACACTTGGATTCATGCACTCACACTTGCACACAGACACTAAACCGTTGCTCCGAGCACCTAATTACGGCCCCGGCGCAAACTAATAAAACAGATGCGTATCACAGCATTATACACGCAAATGAGCAGCAAAGATACATCTGACCTCCTTCTGGCGATGCCTCTTAAAGCTTCTGCTTTGTCCCAGTCTGTTGTACAGCGGGTATTGACTATGCTCTGTCTATGTGTAATGGAATGAATAGGTCTGTCGCCACTCCACTGAATAGTGCTGTCTCTTTACAGGGAGGCTGAGGGAGTCCACTGTCCACTGAATGAATGTCCTTGCTGCCTGCCACGGAGGATTCCTCCTGTCCAACAACAGCAATAGGAAACACTTGGTGCAGCGAACACTGAAGGGAAATGCCCTGCTTGTGTGCACAATGTCCAGATGTTGCTTCTCACAGGCAACATTGTGTTTGCATTTGCTATCAACATGTTTACTGAGAATAAAGGCTGTAAGCACACAATGGTGTATGAGAGACTGTTTGACTGTTTTTGTGCCTCACTGCTGTCAACAGGCAGAGCTGCAGGCAGATTGTTTGCAGGTCGTCCATCCCATGTGTCTCGTGGACAACATATCTCAGTAATGAGATATGATGGAACTTCTTCACATTTGGCACAAACACTCAACAGTGCTCAGTGTTGAACTGATTATATCTTGATTTGTCCCAAAAAACTCTGAGAGTGGACTGAGTGGTGGAGGCAAACAGCCATGAGGCGTTAACTCCAGTTTTTACTTCACTGTCCAGTACAGTACAGTGGTATGTACTTGTGTTGAAATTAGAGGCAAATTAATTTCGATGGCATGATAATTAAACTATGGGCCGTGCCTTTATGTCGTGTGGAGAACGAAATGTGTCGAATATTTCAGCGTAGACTCTGAGTTATGAAGTTGAACATCTGTTATCAATGCCTGATATGATGAACCTGTGGCTGTCACAGTTTCATTAAAATATTTTCCAACTCATAGCATGGAGGAGGCAGCTGCAGCATATGTTCACTAACAGAAGCCAAACCGTCTGGGGGCAAAAGAAATACATATTTCAAAGCTGAAGTTTGGTAGCATCAGACTGGACTGAGATTAATGGCACTACAGAGGAAGAAAAACAGTGCATGAATCAACGTTTGTTTTCAAAGACATTAGTCCGAACCAAAGAGAAAATGATACGTCCCTGTGCCTGAACTGAAAAGTAAAAACTACAGAAAAGCAACGGGAACCCATTGTTCAGTGTGATACTGGAACTGCACCGTCACTCAGTTTGGATTCACTGGTTCAATGTGCCACCTGATTTACTATGACTGCAGCTAATTACACAGTCAGCAGGGGGACTTTTCATCAGGTGGACTTTGTAAGTGACGGATTTAAAGTGATAGTTCAGATTAGATGATGTGGGGTTGTGTGAGGTATTTAAATATAGTGTATTGCCAGCAGTAGGTTCAAGCCAGTGCAGCTTAGAGAATGCAGTACACACCATGAAAAATAGCGAAGAGAATTTTATGGAAAGATATTTATTCATTTATTTAAGTATAGACTTTTTTTTTTTGGAAACATGCATTTGTGTATCTGCCCACAGCAACACCTCAGTCAACTTCCAAACTGAGAGGGCACCAGTCCACATCTACTGCAGGTAGCATACTGTCTGCGTGGAAGTACCTCACACATCCTCATGTCAGATCAGCCAAACCATCACGTCAAGATAGAAAGAAGTATTTCGAAAGATTTACATTATCTGAAATGAGCAAGCTCAAGAAAATAAACAGAAATCTTATTGTTGAAGTAACAAAACTCTAACTATAATTGTTTTGGTGCAAATGAGAATATAATATTTACTCCTTTGGTTTTGATAGTAGAGGTCATTTGATAAACAAAAAAGGGAAAAGAAATGGCTGGAATTACTCATTTCGTAGCAATAGAAAAACAATTTCCAGTGTGTTTTGCGCTTCATCAGACCACACAGCTTGATTTATCAGCCTGAATGTGTAGAAAACAGCCTACATATCAGTAAAAAGAAACAAAAAGAAAAAACACTGACATGCACACACTTGGACTTCAAATCCGAGTTATACAAAGGTCATAGTCATTTTATAAAAGGAGGCTTATCTGAAGAAGATTCTTCCTAAGTGATTTGAAAATTATTTGTTAAATGGAGAAAAACGGCAGTTTCCCATATGAGCTCAGGGGGTCTGCACGGATACATGTTAGATGTTATCTTTATATTGGCCTCATTACTATTTATGTATTTATTACATCCGATTAATTCTCAGTCGTTTATCACAATATAATAAGTCACCTCGCTACCAGAGCAAAAGCTTTGGCCGTCGTCCTCCATTTTGGGGTCTAATCTTAATTGGAAACTGCTGGGAGACTGGGGTAGGAGAGAAAAGAGGGAGACAGGAGGAGGGAGGAGAGCAGCATAGAGAGAGAGGAGACAGTCAGTCAGTCAGTCAGTCAGACAGACAGACAGACAGACAGACAGTCAGTCAGACAGACAGACAGACAGACAGATGACAACATCATATATCAAGTATGAGGAGCCCCTGTTAAAACCAGACAAGCAGCAAATCACGTGTACCCCAGTTCTTTCTGTTCCCTTTCCCTCTTTTATGCGAGTGCAGCTGCAGCCTGGAATGCATAACACGTTTTTCCGGCAGAGGCCTGGCAGTGTATGTGTGCGCAAATGCATATGGAAAGAAAAGGTCAAAGGTCATTCAGTCACTAAAGGTCAGAGAGGAAGCCCTGTTTCATGATATGATGGGGGCTGGCACCGGGACGAACCCGATTAGGTGCTGAATGCACGAGACAGACAGCAACGTAAACAGAGATTAGAGGGTGACAGAGACCCCCAGCATTTCAGCACCCAGACCAACACCCACCTCCAAGCAGTGAGGGGAAGAGGAGCGGTGACAGATGAAGAGGCCTGGAATGTCAGCCGATGGTTCGGTTTGACTGATATTAGACTGTTAATGTAAATTAAGGTTTGACCACACCTCTGTTCATTTTAACTGTGAAAATGTTTCTTGACAAACCTAGACTGATAATCACAATTTTTCAATTCAAGTTTTTTTTTTAAAATTATTTTTCCAACAGTAATTTGAACAAACATCGCCTGTGCTGGAAGAAGAAAAACTCACAGACTCATCGATATTAAACACCTCTAAAATTAAACTAGGAGAAACAATTAAAGGCAGTCAATTTGGATTTAATTAGCAGCTGGGACTGGTATTGTGTCTATTTGTTGTGCGTGTGTGTCTACTGTTGCATAAACTACCACAGAGGTCATCTTGAGAACTCTGGCAGGTGTTTACACTTTATATGACGGTGAACAGACAGCACCACAGCTGAACAAGACACATTCATGACACTTTACACAAGTGTAGTTAAAATCAATATGAAGATGTCACATGAAAATCGGAATAAAGACTTAAAATGTTTTGAAAAAAAAGCCGAGATGAAATTACTACACTAATATACTTTTTCATTAAAAGACTGAAAATCAAAGTAAACATTTAAAGGGATAGATCAACATTTTGGCAAATTGGCCCATTGCCATAATCGCTATCATCATAGCAGTAGATTTGTTACCTTTATTTGTCAATGTAAGCTATTTTTAGAACGGTGGAGCACAGCGGCAGACTGCTCAGAGCTACTCTACGGAGGCTAATGGGATTTCTTGGTTTCCCTCATCAAACTCATCAAATACACAATCCAACAACTCCAAAACGCTTTCGTGGACAAGTTGTGACCTGCACATTCACCACGCCATGAATATTACGAAACAGAGCCATTTTCGAGGTAAACACAGAGTCTGCTTGCTGAAAAACTGCCCCTGAACGCAACGCGCATCAGCGGTTTTGCATGAATTTACCTCTAAAACAACTCTGTCTGGTAACGTTCTGTTATTATCTCATAGCGTGGTGAATGTGCAGGTCACAACTTGTCCACGACAGCGTTTTGGAGTTGTTAGATTGTGTATTTGATGAGCTTGATGAGGGAAACCAAGAAATCCCATTAGCCTCCGTAGCGTAGCTCTGAGCAGCCTGCCGCTCCGCTCGGCCGTTCTAAAAATAGCTTACATTGACAAATAAAGGTAACGAACCTACTGCTATAGCGATTATGGCAACGGGCCAAGTTGCCAAAATGTTGAACTATCCCTTTAAATGCCAAGTTTGTAATTGTACTACATCTTTAGGTTTTTCAGCCTGTAGATGAAGTTGCAATAAAAACCTGCTTCACTTCACAAGGAGCTGTAAACCCAAGTTTAATAATTTTATGAGTATAATTCTCACTGGATGTTTTTAAAGGTCCCTGATGGCCTTTAATGCTCACACTTCTCCACCCTGTGATAGATAAATTCATTTCTGGCGTTTCTGGCATGAGATCCTTTGCACATGTACTGTATGTGCATGTTTATGACAGAGGTGTGTCACATAGTTTAGTGTGCAAGAGAAAGGCTTCAGGGCAGCTTCAGAGTGACTGTTAAACACATATAATTAGGTTTATATGAGTTTGTGACAGTATCACACAGCCTCAACATGATGCGCCCAATATCTCAGGCTTGTATGTGTGTGTAAGGGAGGGGTCTCCTCAATCTTCTGTTTCATATTACCCTCAGAGCTTTATGAGATCATGCCTCACCCACACCGCAGATACCATCATGACTGACAGTTTTTGTTGCGCAAGAAGGAAAACAGGATTTAAGATCCGTGTTTTTAAATCAAACTATTATGCCAGCCTATGAGCTTCAGCTCAGCTTAACAGCCGCCGACATTCAATCACACTCCCTTTAATGGAAGAGAATTTGTGAGTTAGCAAACATGGCCCCGTCTTGTCCTGGCAAATGCACTCCGCAGCAGCTTCAGCGGGCGGCTTTGGCTTGTGTTGGCCGCCATCTGCTTTGAATTGTGAATAGTTCAGACAGGGCTGTGGTCAGGAGGAGGAGGAGGAGGCTCGGGTCTCATCTGGATCTAATAGGTGATGAGAGGAAACTGAGCCATCCTGAAAAGTGCCTGAGGGCCTCATGCCAGAAATGGTCAGTGAAGGAGGGTCGGGGGTAAACAAGAGGTCGTTTTATTACACTGACCTATGCCTGATAAGGTAAAGGTCCCATATTTTGCACATTTCATTCATAGAAAGAATAATTTGTGGTTTTAAATTCATCTTTTCTTCATCACCTCTCTCAAGCTCCAGTAACAACAGGTCAGCTTTCTGTTTTGGGCCATGTTACTTCCTTGTTGTGACATCACAAAGCTACAGAGATCCTGACAGCTTGTTTCAGCTCGGTTTCTGAATATAGGCTCTGGCTCCTATTGATGCTTTCACAGTACTAATATGGCAGATAGGCCAGCTTTATAATTAAAACTGCATGGAAATAATACTTTCAACAATATGGGACCTTTAATATGAGGTATAAGGAGGAATTCTGTTTTAACATAACAGTCTGAAGCCTTGCAAATAGTAATAATCGCATGTACTGTCAGCTTATTTATCTGGAGATGTGTGCAGCGTTGCCCTCTGCTCATATAATTAACCAAGAGCTTACTGCAGGGAAAACAATACCACTGTGGATACAAATTAATTTGCTGTCTGGTTTATACACTCTCCTCGAATAAACACTGCTCTCTTTAACTTGTTGAATGAAATGAGAGCTCTATGCCAACTAATTTTCCCTTTTAATGGCCATTGCTCTGGAAATGAACAAATAAGCATGAGGAAAGCGGGGCAGTGGCCATTGCACAGCCTCATCAGCGGGATATACTATTCATCAGTTGACAAGTTCATCCCCATTAGTCAGCATTACCCTGCTGCCTCAGCTGAGTCCATAGAGTAATGGCCCATAGATAGAGCCCATTCACAGTCATTACCAAAGGCAGCTCACCCAGGACCATGGTGCAATACCTCACTCAATGGCTGGCAGTGTGCCACGGGGACAGATAGGCTCCGATCTGCGCCCGCCAGGCCACTTGTCACACCATTTTAGAGGCATCATCTTTCTGACGTTCATCCACACTTTGTGGAATCACACAGACCGTGAGTTATGTGATTATCTCGTAACATCAGGAATAAAAACGAGGCTTTCTGCATCATCCATCCGTGTATAGATGTGCATGTGGATGGATGGATAGTGCAGTTTGTGACCGGCCTGACCGTCAAGGGGCAGAGAGCTCTGCTGCTGCTGCTGCTGCTGCTGCTGCTGGGATAGAGGAGGAAAACATTCCTGAGAGGTCAAAGGGCAAACGCCCCATTTCCTGCCACTGAGGATGATGGGACAGGAGGAGCACGAAGGGGAGTCAGGGGCGTGAAAGGGAGGGACATTGGTCTGATATTTGTTGCAGCTGTGACCATACCCCTGCTCTTCTCCACCCTTCCTGCCTTCCTTATTTTCTTTCCTCCTGCTTGGAAAATGAGCCAGAGCATTTCTTTCTGCCCTCTGCTGCCTGTTGATCTCCTGGCACCACCACCAACTAAAGTGTCCTCAGCTTGATTGCCCCGACTGTGGGTCCCCTTCTATCACCTCCCAGGTCCTGTAAGTCCTCCTCTCTGGTTGCTGTTTCTCACAGGGCCTCCCAGTGCCATCCAATCCCTGGTGAGCTGCTGCGGATGGAGGTGATTTACTGGTGGCCCCATTGTTTGTTTTCCCTTCCCCTGCTGTTGGTTCTACTAAGCACCCTGCTTAGCTACTTAGCTGGCGAGGGGTGCCTTTGTGTGTGCGTGCGTGTGTGTATGCATGTACGTGAGAGTGTGAATGTGTATATGTTCCACTAGTCTTGCACCCATGGGCATATGTGACTGATTTTCAATAAACTTTAGTATTGGTGTTTCCATAATAGTCCGAGTGGGAGGTATTTGGGTTTTATTGAAATAGCCTGTTCTAATAGCGGATCCATGGAGCGTGACAAATTTGATTTAGCTGACAAAGCTGGCTCACGCACTCTGACAGTGGACCTAAGGCTGGGTCTGTGTATCTGCCATACAGTGCCAATGGTCTGTTAGAAGTGCTAATGTCATCAGTTGACACATGCTGCCCTAAGAGTGTGGCCTGCGCAGGTGGCAAGGGCATGGCCTCCATCAGCGGGATCAGACACACACCAGGGCTACACACTTAACCGCACACACACACTCACAGTGAATGTAAGCGCTCTATCTATTACACGCACGGAGATAAACAAAGGCGGCACTGTCATTACCCACTGTTCATCTAATTGCACGTTGCCGGAGGGGAGGGGCCGCGAGGTCACGTTGCTCCCTCTGGACTCCCATTACTCGCTCAGTTAAGCCCGGCACTGCGTGGCGTGGCCCGGGACGGCCGTGGATGCACTTGTCACTGAGACAGCCTAATTAGAAGCAGCCGTCCAGCGTCTGACCACACACACACATACACACACACCCACACCACCTGAGAGGCCGAGCTAACACACACCTGTTCCCTGTGGACGCCTCATCGAGAGTCAACATGGGTCCTGTTTCTTACATTCAGCCTTATTGATACGTAGGGTCAGAGTCAGGTGGATGGATTCTTACTAATGCAATATTGACATATCTAATATCAAATATGTCGATGAAACTAATCTTGTAAAAGCTTTATACATTATGTTTAATCTATTAATAGTAATGCTATCTTTTAATGCTTCATAGATGAGGAATGAGCCATTAACAACAACATTTAGGTTGCCAGGTTGTATATTGTGTCATTTTAATGGCCTATTCAGGGCCATTATCATGAATAAACTGTAGAGTTTATTGATAAATATTATATAAAGAGAGTACTTTTTTTGCTTAAGCTGACAACCATAAGTCAACCACCCAGAAATAAAAGACTTATAACTGATCTATGAAGCATAATAAATTATGTATTCACCTTAAATCCAGCAGTGAGACACAATATGCTCAGTTATAAAGTAGCCCCTGTGAAAAAGTGGTAGCTTTTGATTAATAAAGGCTCAACTTTGGTTTGAAATGGGTGCTGTCGTGTTGAGTGTGGAGTAGAGTTTGAACACTGTGATTTCTGCACAAACACTCTCTCACTCACAGCGACTCTTCATTCAGACACATTGTTTTTTAAAAGCCTGGAGTGCGTCTGGCTGTGATTCGATGTCAGCAGACACTGCATTATATGGGGCACGGACGGTCAAACTATCTGCTGCCATAGAGCCGCACTCAGAGGACTACCAATTACTGATGCATGAGTCATTTCTAAAGGAGCACTTTGAAATAATGCCAAACATGAAAAACTTTCCCCTGCTCGGTGGAGCGCACTCGATACAGAGGCACCGATGTTTTCGCGTTGTCTGGGTGAGACACAGTGAGTATAGGGCCTGACTCTGGCACCGAGTCAACTCTGTGTAAACGTTGCGACATGCACTTACATGCCAGCAGTCACACATACATTCCAGTGTTGATAGGAATGCAAACATGAAAACACACTTATCGTGCCGATGCATATGAAGCGTTCATGTGCGAACTTAATGTACATAAACAACCTAAACACCCTGTTACTCATTGTTTTCACTCCTTCATTCACCAGCTTTTTTATAATTGTGGAAACAGAAACTCTCACTCTGCAAACTTCGAGGGACGTTCAATATCTCACCTCCTCCACTCTCACTGGCTTTGAATCATTAATAACCTCTCGAGAGGAGAGGCAGACAAAGATACATGCCAGTTTGTTTGTGTTTTACACATGAGCAGTACACACTTTTGAATTAGACACAAAGGTTAAAAGGCCATTGGTGCTGCACAGGGATATTGCACACAGAGCGAGGTAAGCATGGGAAAAGCCAAAGAGGAAGGCAACTTAATTGCGCCGTCATCCTGCTCTCCTCTGCTTTCCACCCCTTGGATGTTGCTTTATATCGAGGTTAGGGGGAGGCAGGGGACACACACTCTGTCTGCTCTCTTTTTCTCCCTTTCCTTTTGGGTCTGTCTGCGCTACAGATGCCGCTCTGCTTTATGTGATGTGACATTTCTAAAAGTCCAGCCTTAAGGACTGGTTGATGGAAGGAGCAATGTTAAGAGGAAACAAGGGGAGAGAGTAGGGCATAAAGGAAGACGGTGGTCACCCGCACCATCTTTTCTTGTGTTTCCAGAGGGATGAAGAAGAGAAGGAAGGGATGACGAAGGGAAAAGCAGAAGCAGTGTTGTTGGAGAAAAAGAGGAGTTAAGCCTTAAAGATAATAAGACTGACATAGTGGAGGAAGAGGAAAAAAGACATCAGCACCTAATTCTTAAATATAAAAAGCTCCAGGCTGGATCTGGAGGTGTGTTTAAGCCTCCTTGCTTTATTGATGAGCCTGTCAAGGCTACTCTTCATCTGGTTGTGGGAGGCAAGATGGGGGCGTGGGGAGGTGGAGGGGTGAAAAGGATGGAGGTAGGGCGGGGTGAGAGGATGGGTTCGGCTTGAGGTCTGCTGAGTCTAAAAGCGGTTTCCCCAATAGCCGTGAATAATGAACAGAGACAGAAAAGAAGAGGAAAAGGGGAGAGGAGGAGTGGAAGCCAGACAGAAAACCAGACTAAGAGATGGAGGGAGAGGAGGAGGAGGAGGCGGAGTGAGATTAAAATGAGAAAATAATAATGGAGTTGAGGGATTTGAAAATAACTAAGATAAAAAAAAAAACCTTAGGAGGCAGCTATATCATATTGTTTTATGTGGTTCAGCAGATCTGATGCACCAAGACATCTTAACCAGGTAAAGTCTGTTACAGATTTTTTTTTCTTCTTTTTTTTCTATATCTGCCTGTTTTCTTTATTTTATGTACAAACTTTTTTCTACTTAGTCCAAATGGAAGAATGTGGGCTCTGCTGTCTGGGGTCATTTCAAGCCAAGATGGAGTGTGTGACTCCACCAACACTCACCACAGAAAACTGAGTCATCCCTTCAGCCAGTTGGCTCGTCC
This sequence comes from Trachurus trachurus, assembly GCF_905171665.1. Lineage (NCBI taxonomy): Eukaryota > Metazoa > Chordata > Actinopteri > Carangiformes > Carangidae > Trachurus > Trachurus trachurus. The sequence goes on from NC_139907.1 coordinate 20,624,043, forward strand.
TGGGAGACCAAGAGGAATGGCCGTCCGGCAATCTGCCTGTCAGAGTCAAACATGACCGTGATTATTTCTCCTCAGCGCAATCCAATTCTGTGGCGTGGAGCGGAGAAATATGTGACCTATTTTTTTGTGCATGTGTGTGTTTTTTGTTTTACCCCCCACATACATCCCTCCCCCCGCCTTTGCTCCTCTTCTTTAGCTTGATATTTAGGTCACGAGGGGACAGTGTTTTCCAGGCAGAGGGCGAGGGCTTACTGTCCACTTGCTCCCCAGCCCCACGATATGTAATTGAAAATATACAAATGGATTAGCTGGAGAGGGTTCAATGCCAGTGGGTCTGTTGGGTTTTTGGAGTGGCCGGTGGACTCAGACCCTCTAATACCACAGGGAGGAGAGAGAGAGAGGAGGGGAGGGGATGGATGATGGACAGATCCAGGGATTTAGGTTCTTGATCAGATGGAACATGGTGAGACCAGAATTAAAATCAACATGCACCAAAGGAAAATGCTGGTACTGCTTATGACAACGCTGTGCCTCTCACCAGGTTAATTCATGTGATAAGGAAACAAGCAGTATTACGTAATGTTTCCAGGTGCTGTGAATTTTACCTTCAAATGAAAAATGTTTACAAAATGGTTTGATTCTGTTAAAAAAATTAAAAAATGTTTCCAATTGATAATCTGAGATAAATGGTGACCTGAAACCTCCAGGATTGAAGATTAACAGTGATTGAGCTCTGTATGTGCAGGCAAAACATTTCCCCTCCTCCAGTCAGAGGAATACATTCTGCTGAGTCAAGCTGCTAATGTCTATGCCATATTGGAGTTATTATAATTACCTACTGGATGGTAATGCTGTTTACGTCTACAAGTTGTAACGATGACAGAGAAGCTGTCTCATTCCATTCAGTGCTTTATGAGAGAATGAGAGAAAACAAACAAAAGTTCATTATATTAGGCTAATAGCTTAGCCTACATTACTGTAAAACTCACATCACAAGTTCTACAATTGAATGTATAGAGTTGTCAGAAGACATGTCTGAACATGACAGGAATCTTCAACTGTGTCCGCCATTACTACCATAAGATGAACGAGTTACTGTAACACACAGTGATTTGAGTTCACAACATTACTTTATTTTTTAAGAAAACATCACTGCAAGGAAAAAATGTTAAGATTTGCTTGGCAGAATAAATAGCCTTTAATAATATTATGCTGCAAGGGTGGAATTTTTTAAAGAGGTCAAAACTCAACCAACACTTCGTTTGAAGAGGAATTTCATTATGGTTGTACTTGTGGCCTTCATCAGTGTGGAAATCATCATTCGACTTTTTCTGTTCTCCATGCACCTTTAAGGTCAGTAAAGTTGTACCTTTTGTAATTTGAATTACAAATGTCAGTGTTTTTACTTTCTATCATAATTTGCTCGAGCAATGTCCCTGTTTTCCCAGAATTTCTAGTAATTATCTGTTACAGTAAGACAGGTGGATAAAGAGTCGGTTCCCTCCTTCTGTGGAATCACTCTCTCTCTTCCTCTCGTCTTGGTGCTTCTCCAGCGGGATCTGTCTCGCCCTCGCTGTCACTGTGGACCCACTCACAAGGTCAGCCTCTGCTAATGTGTTGCTCTGTGGGCTTGGAGATGGTTGTAAAAGCACTGACAACATGACCTTCCCCTTGACTGATGACGGTCAAGAGGGCCGTTACTACGAGGCACTGGATCGGTCGTCTGCAGGTGTTAAGCTGTGCTTATACATGGATCCAGATGTGCTTTTGGACCTGCAGGGATTGATGCGGCTGCAACTTACACACTGGTCAAAAATCCTACTAGTTGCGCAGCGAGAAGTGGGGAAATGTGCTTACAGGAATGACAAAGATAAGAAACAGGAGAGAGTGGAAGAAGCAGAGAGCTATGGAGAGATGAGAGGGCAGAAGAAGAGAGGAGAGAGGGAGTAGAGGAATACAAATGAGAGGAGAGGAGGAGGGGGGCGATGAGGGAGAAGGGGAGATGACGAGAATGAGATGAGAGAAGGAGAAAGAGAGGGTGAGGGAGTGGAGGAGTAGGAGAGATAGCTGAGAAGACAAAGAGGAGACTACAGAGTGAAAGAGAGGTTTAGACAGAGAGAGAGAGAGAGCGGCGTACTCAGCGAAGCAGCCATCTCAGAGACTTGCCAGCGCATCCGTGACCTAGATTCTCCGCTTCTCCCCAGATCCCTCTCCCTCATGAATGTTTGATTACGCCTCCAACAATAGCAGTATTTACACCAAACGCTTTTTAAATTACAATTTGGCTGCAGCAGAGGAGAGGAGGAAGAGAAGGAGAAAGAGAGAGAGAGAGAGAAAAAAAATCCAATTCTTTTGAGATTGAGGGAAAATGGTAGAGAAACTGATTTGAAAATTCTCACCTCAGAGAAGACTGTATTCTCTTAAGACCAGACTGCACTGATTGGTGCACAGTCAAGCTCTCTCTATCTCTCTCTCTCTCTCTCTCTCTCTCTCTCTCTCTCCCTCACACACACACACACATAGAAATTAGCTTGTCCGACACAGCGAGAGAAAGACAAAAAGTCACCTCTACCCGTGCCTCTACTGCTGAAGCACACAGACCGGTGTGCTGGTGAATTTGTGGTAAGAAGGGATTTTAAATGTTCAACTTGGATCTTGGCTCTCGCCTCGTCCACCATCCTCCCTGTCAAGGTGTGGCTCCTGTCCTCCCTCCCCTCTCCCCTCTCCCCTCTCCCCTCTCCCCTCTCCCCCCTCCCCACCATCCCAAAACCATGGCAAACCACATCTCAGTGCATCAGCAGTCGCCATAGCCACTGATAAACCTCTGCCGGTGTTGCTATGGTAACCATTCTGGGAAGTTAAGCCTGCCGCTATGACTGCCATGAGAGAGATAGAGAAGAGCCATAGACACCACCAGACGACAAAATGGCGGCAAGATTAAACAGACGATTCTGGGCTAAGCCACATTTATCAGGCCAGACAACAAAGAATGCTGGGAAATCACAAGCGCACGCTTTCTCTCTCTCTCTCTCTCTCTCTCTCTCTCTCTCTCTCTCTCTCTCTCTCTCGCTCTCTCCCCCTCTCTCTCTCTCACTCTCTCTCTCTCAGTCTCTCTCCCTTTAACGCATTCGCCCATTTTTTCACACATGCACATATGTGCAAGGATGCATAAACATACACACCGAAGTTGCACAAGCACATACATATACACACACACACACACAGCAGCAGTTAATCCCATTCCAGTAACCAGAGAGAACTGGTTCAGAGTCAGTAATCTCCAAAAAGCCCAGTTTTTGGAAGCTGTACGACATCCGGCTCCAAGTGGAACAAGCCAGACAGCCAGATAGTCGGCCATTAAAAGCTTGTTTTTAAAAAAAATCTCTGCTTCAAAATAAGAAGAACCAACAGCGTTTGAAACTGACAGTTTGTTCAGTCTGTCTGTTCAGTCTGAGACAACCCAGAAAAAATCTTAAATGATCAATGTTTGATTTTTTCAAACATGGTAAATGTGTGATTTCATCCATGTGAAGCAAAAAACTTCTGATGCATTACAGTAGGTTCATAGGTCGTTTCTTCCCTTCACTGAATCATTATTAAAACATCCACTGTGAATTTGAATTTCACATGCTGGACCTTATGAGTCTAAAAGATGTTTAGAGTGGGTGCTATAAACATATTCCCACATTTAAACTCTCCACAAATCCTTCTTTTATTGAGTCTAACTTGTCTCAGTCTCTCTGTTTTCTCTCCTCCATGCCCCCCCACCCCCTCTCTGGTGGAGGCCTCGTCCCTTCATCATCATAGTCTGGCTTGCTCCGTAGACCAAATCATTCTGTCTACCCCCTGCACTACAGTTGCCACGGAAACCCTGTGTGTTCGTGTGTATGTATGTGTGTGTGTCTGTGTGTGTGGTACTGCTGGGGGATTGGTTGCTGGGGGCTAGATGCTTTCCAATCAAACCGGTTACTGGGGTGTGTGTGTGTGTGTGTGTGTGTGTGTGTGTGTGTGTGTGTGTGTGTGTGTGTGTGTGTGTGTGTGTGTGTGTGTGTGTGTGTGTGTGTGTGTGTGTGTGTGTGTGTGTGTGTGGCAGTGTGTGTGTGTGGCAGTGTGTGTGGCAGTGTGTGTGTGTGTGTGTGGCAGTGAGGGGAGAGGGGGGGTCCTCCATGAAAAGCAGGGGAAAGAGAGAGTGGAGGAGAGAGGCTGCCGCCTGTTGGGGCAGACTGTGTTACCATGTTGTGGTGATGTTTGGGCAGCGTGGTGCACAGTGTGTGTGTGAGCAGACGGAGACACATCACATTACTGGTGTTTATGTTGAGCACTGACACACTCACAGTGGACGAGCATCTTTGTATTTCTGATGTTAGACGCATTTTAAACTGAAGATCTTTTCTATTGTCGGAGCCAGCATCGATTCAGTTCAAACCATGACTGAACGTGGCACTGACTCATGTGTTGTGCATATCAATACAAGACAGATACTGCACTGTATCAGAGCCGTGTCTAAGAGTAAGATTCATATGATAACAGTTACTAAGCATGTGTCCGACCTCTGGTCACAACAGCGCGCCTTATCTAGTGTTTAAATGTCATCATGACCACAGCAAACAAGTCACTAGTGGGACTTCTGCTGATGTCAACTTCAGCGGTCTGACGGCTCCTCGTTCTGGCCCCGGGACGACTTATGACGGTGATCAAGCTGTGCTGCAGCGTGCTGGGGCCTGGCCAGAAAACTGGTTCTGTTCCCGTGTCCCAGCTGTCATAGACACACACAGAGCGAGTGTGACGGCGGAGCTCTGTAGGATGCCGCGCTTCACGGGCCGGTGGGGAGAGGATTCTGAGCGAGCCGCCCCAAACTGTGCAGGTGAAGGTGTCGTGGTTGTCTAATGAAGCTGAATGCGGAGCGGTGGGAGCCTGCTGGCAAAACTAATGCACCTGAACCAATTCACCAGGTGCAGTCTGCTGATACACCGCTAACGTCATTCATAACCGCAGCCTGATAATTGACTGAATTTCACTTCATTGGTTCCTGGTTCAGGGAGGTTATTTACTTTAACAAGAAGAAGAAATAAGCAACAAGTAAAACCTTGCCACACGTCAACCTTCATCAATCTGTCCGGCTGTGTCAGACTCAGACTTGCTGTCATCTTTCTGGCAGTTTTTCTGTCAACATCTTTCATGGATGAAGATATTTTTCTGCCTCCAGCAAAAGATGAAGACATCCATACTCTAACAACAGAAAACAACTGAAATATGCAAGTAGTTTTGTTTATATTATATTTAGAGTCTGCATACATGGTCACTGTCAATCATGTTCTATGCAATGTCCAGTCATGGGCCTATCAGAACACACAGCAAGATGACATCATGGAAACACGTAACGATAAACAAAAAATCACAACAAGACCCTATTAATAGGCTACATGAGTAAACAATGAAATAAATAGAGTCCATCAGTGTAGGACATTGTATATTTAAAAAGCAAATAGGAGGAGTAAGAAAACTATTTTTAACATAAGACCCTGAGATGAACCCAAGGAGAGCCAGAGTGAGAGAAAACACCTAGAACAAAATCTTGATAACTTCAACATAATAAGAGGGAGTTCATTGTTATGGCCTTTTAGTGCAAAAGTCTGCAAAGTGAAGATCCAGAACGTTTCAACATCAAGTCATGATCTCCCCCTCTATGTGGTGGGCTGACTCTTTCAGTCCCGCAAAAAAAAGAGTTATCCAATAAACATCAAAATCAAGCTGTAGCATGGCAGCAGCAGAAGTAAGATGTTAGTGAAGTGTTTGAATTATTGTGCGAACAAACAGACTGATGATCAGTGTAACCTCTGACCTCTGTGTCTTGTCTTCACGGTGGTTTGGTCGTTGCCACCCTGTCGCCATCTGGGATCTCCAGAGAGTGACTCAAAGTTTATTTTAGGACGTGCAATCTTCAGGATGACTGGTGGATGTTTGTTTTATCTGTGATATCCGTTATTATCATATGATGTTTGCTGCTTTTTTCGGTCTTAATCTTTTACATCCTGTATGACAATGGGGAGCCTATGATGTGCACGCCTGGGGCCGAGCATCTGGAATCTCCTGCAGGAGAAACTGTGTGATTAACAGATAGTCTTTAAGACTAAGAGGAATTGAGTGGCTCTGGTCTTAACTTGGTCGCTGTGGGCCAATAACAAAGACTGTCTGTCTGAATCTATCGGTGTCTGTGTCTATCTCTTTTCTCTTTGTGTCCCTCTTTATTTTTCTTTTTTGTTAATCTGATCTACTTCTGCTTACTAAACCAGGAGTTCTGAAGCCATCAATCTCTGCCCCTCTCTCTCTCTCTCATTCTCTTTCTTTTCTCTCTCCCTGTCTTTGTCTCTCAAGTGCTGTCTCTCTCAGGCCTGCTGCCTTCAGATACCGTATCTTGTCTTAATCTACTCCTGAATTACAGCAGAGCCAGCATCCCAGAGGAGCGCTTTAGATTGCTTGCAGAGGAGAATGGGATAAAGAGAGAGAAATTGAGAGGAGGAGGTTCAGATGGAGGGAGGAGATGTCATTTGCAACAATAGATGTCTTAATGAGATGATTTATGTCATACATAAGAACAAAAAATGACTTTGCTGATCTGAGGACGGCAGAGCAAAAAGGCATCAAATTACTGAACGGCCCAAGAGAGACGAACAAAGAGAAGAAGAGAGGCACGGATTGATAAATGCAATGGCCCAATGGATCATACCTCAGCTTTCCATTCAACCTGACAGCGTCTTAAAAAAGCCACCACCATCAACCTGATTGATGCGTGACATAACACACGACTGACACACTCCATTTCCTATCCTCACGCCTCGTGGCGGGCCGAGATGACGCAGGAGATAATTACATTGTTTCTAGACATGTAGCCCATTCGCCCCGTCACAGTCAGACACACGGCGGAATCTCTCACTCTCCTGACATTCAGGAAAATTCTGTTGCCAGGAGCAACCGTGAGAGGATGGTGGGAGGGTCGTGGTGTAGCGACGCTCTGACGTGTCTCTGTGGCAGTGGCACCTCCACTTGTTATCCCAGAGTGAAACGTATCGTCAGTCCTTGGTGTGTCAGAGAGTGGTGATAAAATCAACAACCAGTTTGTAAACAGTGGGATGAGAGAGCTTAAAACTGCCTATTCGCATTCAAAGCGGCTCAATAAAGTCCAGTAGTGTTGGTGGAAATGCTTTGACAGCTGAGTTTTCTGCAGTGCCAGGATAAGGCGAGCAATGTATTGCCCAGAGAGGAGCAGCAGAGACACCAGCGTGTCAGTACCATTTCCCTCCAGCCCCGGGGTCAGGTGTCAAATGTCTATTCACTACGTGTGAGTCAGAGTGTGTTCAACAGAGGCAGGGCTTGTCATAGCAGGGTGTCCACACAAACAACCGCGGCTACGGAGATGCACTCAAATGTCTGGTATATGGCCGGTGATTCTGTGATATGAGAACGATGACAAGTGCAATAAGTTAAACACAAGGGAAATGGCAGCCTTGATGAGTGTCAATCAAAAATGTGACAGCGTGGCAGGAGTGGCTGCAGGATTCCTCAGAGGCAAAATGTCACTCCTGCTTTTCGAGTTAATCGTTTTGAGTGATTCAAATTGTAACCGCCGTCATCATGTTCTCCACTTCGCTGCACCTCCGGCTCAAAGCTGTGTCTTCCAGTGGCCCACCAGTGGCCAGCTGTGCCATATGGCCCTACGTTCTGAGCCAGGGAGTCAAGGAACACCAAATTAATTCTATGAACTGAAGGATTAAATCGCTCGGCCTCTATCACACTAAAGCCAGCGGAAAATGTGTTGCTTTCTTACAGTCTCCCAGAAACAGACAGCTCCCACTGCACTGCACTGCATGCACACACTCATCAAATCTGCTGCAGATGAGATGTAAATGCATCCAAATATACTGTACAGATGGTGCTCAAAAAGACACACAAAGACAAGAGCAACTACGTGCATTGTTTTGATCAATTCTGCTCAGGCAAATGCATACGCAGCTGTGCCTTAAGAAAATACAACAATCCACATTGTAGTTATTTGTTCAACTCCTGTTTTACAGAAACTAAAGTTAGAGGCTAACCACAAACAGCTAACTGAGGTGTTGAGTTTTTTGTTGTGGCGGGCCAATTGATGATCAGCAATGTTTTTCATGTTGTTGAAAGAAAGTATCCCCAAGCATTAACCTGCAGAACAAACAGTGAGCTGCATGTCGGGCTGTTTTTAGTTATGTCCTGGAGGAGATACAGCAAAAACCTGTTAGAGCACCCTCAAAGTTATGTGACCTACGTTGAGTGAACAACTCTATCCTCAGGCAGGGTACACACGCTACGAGTGAAACCAGAGGTGTCAGTAAACAAGAGTGGAACCAATAAACGCAGCGCAGACTCATCAATCACTCCTCCGTAGGCCTTACAGGTGAAAATATAACGACTTGCTCTGTGATGACGTAGCAGGCTCCTGTCTGTCTGGTGACAGGATTTTATTAGGTGTGAATAAGAACATATTCAGTTCATTTGTGTTTTGCTAAATATTTACAAGTGACACAGAGATAGGATGATGAATATATAAGAGCCTGGAATCTTAGGCAATTGTTGATGCTTTCAATTGTGTCGTATCATTAGCAGAGGATAATTTGACATAGGAATGGAGAGGATCAGGCGAGCATAAGAGCCAATCATTTCTCAAACATCAGTCATGATTCTGCAAAACCGCAGGGGATATAAAATAATATCTGTTACTTTGAACTTCTACACAACTACATTTCAGAGAGAAATATGTACTTTCTGCTACATTTATTTGACATGATGTGTAGTTAAACAAGCAAGATACAATAAATATTATCTAAGTCACATTCTGTTGATGCGTACACCAAAGAACACTTTTACAGTTCACTTAGGCCCAAACATCTGCAGATTGTGTAATTTGATTGCTGTTAAAAAGCCAGCGCTGAACAACTACTTTGCAGCTGTTCGGGGCCTAAAAGCATAACACGGCTCATGTGAGTCCATCTTTTCCCGCTTAGACAGTGATTTGCAGCTTGTGCCCTACATCAGAGCCAGGTCACTGAGGGAGCTCTGCAGAAGGTGCAGATGGTATTTCTCCTCCTCTGGCAGAAAGAGTGGGCCAGAAATTTAATAACAAATTCTCAAAGAGTTAGCTCCCAGAGCACGCTCGCCAGCCAATCAGCGTAATCCAACCCAGCGGACGGTTATAACCAAGTGTTATTTGTTTTTCATTGCATCGTGTAATTACTCCCCTACTCCCTAAAGAGAGCTGGGGCCAAGACAGCTGTGGATGCAAGGAGATCAAAAAGAGGTAGATAGGTAGGTAGGTAGGTAGGTAATAACTTGGTAGGTTGGTAGGTAGGTAGGTAATAACTTGGTAGGTAGGTAGGTAGGTAGGTAGGTAGGTAGGTAGGTAATAGCTTGGTACAGGGACGGACTGGCCATAGGCCAATATGGGCAAATGCCACAACGGCCGCGTGAAGACGCGACTGAGGTGGCTGCGTGAAGACGCAGCCGTGGTCATGTGACGGCATACTTTCTTTTTTCTTTTTTTTTTTTTTTAAAGTCGGTCGGGGCCATCTGGTTTATGGCTGGTCAATTCTGAAAGAAGGGGTTCGAAGTCTGGGTTCGATTCCTGTTACTGTAATTGTGTGCAATTTTGGAGATCAATGCATTTTCTTTTCTCATCATCATTATGATCACTGCTGTACACACACACACACACACACACACACACACCATATATATATAGTGTTTGTGTAATGTGTGGCCTCTCTCTGTCAAAAATGCCAGAGCCTCTTTTTGGTGCCAGTCCGTCACTGGCTTGGTAGGTAGGTAGGTAGGTAGGTAATAGCTTGGAAGTTAGTAGATGGGTGTGTTGAGACTTGGTGTGCACATTTAACTGATGATATCACATCTGTTATCTCAACAGGGGAACATTTGGTGAGGGGCCAGTGTTTAGAGATGAGGGACTCGGGGAGTTGGAGAGAAAGATGGAGGGATTGAAGGTGGGGTTAATCTACTGCGAGAGAGTCTTCCTGTGCACATTGGAGAGGACTCATTACTCACAGTCGATAAAGCCATCCAAGTCACCTTCTGCACTCTCCGTGGGCCATCCCTCCTGCTCATCTCAGCTGCGTACATCGGCCCGCAAGCCAAGCATGGAACAGGGTGTGTAGGGTCTTCTGAGAGTACAGTATCACTAACAGCATGAGACACTTTGGCTCGAGTCTCCCTGACACATTAATACTCTTTCTCTTCCATTAGAAAAGCCCAGAGTAAAATCCTGTTAGATAAACTTTGTTTGTCTGACGTGGGTGGATGTGCGAGGTCACACTGATCAACTGGTTTGCGAGGAGAAGCAGTCTATCCACAGCGCTTCAGAGGCTGGAGGACATGACACGTGCTCTCTCCCCAGCGCCGCTCTCCAGCGCTGGAAAACAAACTAAAGGTCATCTGAGCTAATCAGTCGCACCATTCCAGCGATCTCAGTTCAGTAATGAGATCATGGAGATTCCCCGTGAAGAATGCCACTTTCAGTCAAGGCTGAGACGAGCCAGGCTGAATGTGAAGAATCACAGGTTCAACAGGAAGCGTGTGGACAGCTGAATAATGTAACTGCAGCTGATGTGACTGGAGGCCGAGACCTCTCTCTTCAGCCGGCATTGGGGATTTCAGGCCTGCTGAGGGGGAATCCAGATTGCACCGATAAGTGAAGGGTTTCTCTCCTCACTATATAACACACAATGAGGACAGGTCTTTTCATTCAGCAAGAAGGACTGGAGATAAGCGTCTCCTTTCTGCAAACTGTGCAAGGGGTGAATGATGGAGAAACAAAGGATGAAGAGGGGGAGTGTGAAGAGGTGATGGAAAAGGTAAATGTAGATAAATTTCTCAGGTTTGTCATCACAATGGTCATGGATTAGCACATACCAGGTGGTGAGCAATGCAAGGGAAAATGAGGGGTGGTGGGGGGGGGTTAAAGGGTGGTTGTAATGCAGAACATATGCAAGTCAAGGGACGTGGTCAGAGGGGAGGTTTGTCTTTACGAGGACACCATTCCATCATTTCTGCAGCGAGTGTTAAAAAATGCAGCTTTTTCCACCGTCCCACGTCCAATCCCATGGCCTCGAATGGCTCAGATCCCGAATCAGTTTTTCTGTCGATGTAAACACTTCCATATGTGTGTAAAGTATGTTAAGGTGTGGACCTCATGAGCAGCCTCAATTCTCCAAAGTATGGACGTCCAACAAAACATCTGTGATGATTCATAATCCAAGTCGTCATTACGCATGCAGGACTGTGCACATGGGGATGGATGGTTTGTAAGTGAGGAGAGAAAGAGAGGGGTGCGCTAAAGGGATGGGGGAGTGCTGGAATGAAAACTGTCTTGTCGACAAAAGTGAAATGTCTGAGGCTTGGCCCAGGACCAGAGTTTGGGGTGGGGAAGTTTATTGTGATATTCTGCTGTAGAGCTACAGCACTCGCTCTTTGCTCTGGAGCATTAAGTGGTCATGGAGGTGAGGCCCTGGTTGTCTAAGGGCTTCATGACCAAGGGTTTTACTAAAGAGCGCTTTGTGTCGGCAGTGTAAAATGCGGAATGTGATAGTGGGTAGCGTTGCTTTGATGATTTTCGTCTTGTGGATTGAAGCAGCTGGGTGGACATTAAGCTGTGGGATGCAGTTTGATCTGGTCAAGGCTGTCTGTGGAGGAACTGGCAGGTGTAGGTGGTGGTCTGACAAGGTCAAATATTATATGGTCCGGAAATGTCCAGCCCCCTCACTGACTTCAATGCAGATACTACACTGGCACAGCTAGCGTGTCAACATCCAGCTCCAGTGGGAAAAAAAGTTTCTTACATCTGGCAAAGAATCTGAGTCAAATTTCACCAGTACCTGAAACAACATGCCCCCTCTAATGCAATCCCATATATGTTGTTAATTCAGCACTGCTTTCCGTCTAAATGGGCTATGAAGCCTGAGAAACCTGAAAACACACCCTCAAGCCAACCTATTCAGTATTGCTGGAGGAAAAACGACGACTTGGAAGATGAAGATAATTATGACAAGTTTGTTATGACATGTTACATTGACACCAAAGAATCAGCACAAACTTGAAAGTTTGACTTGAAAGTTTGTTTCATCTCTGATAAACATAGTTTTAAAAACTCCCACAAAGCTTGGATTGGAGTTTATTAGTTGCTGCCATATTTTGTTAGTCATTACTAGTCTGAGTACAACTGATGGTCTGAGAGGCTCTGAAGGGATTAGACACCTATCAGTCAAGCTGACAGATCCCTGAATGTATCCTCTGTTTGTTTGTTTTTTAATGGAAAAATATTCAATTTTACTGTTCATCAGTAAAAATGGAGGATTTCTCATCGATCTGGAGCCAGCAATTGTAAGAGGATCTAACTTCTAGAGTGCCTGCAGTACCGAGCCTTGTCTTTGATTGGTGTGATTACAGTTATATCCAGTTATCAAACTCTTATTTTATGAGTGTGAGTGTGCGAAAAGAAATTTGTGTGTGAGGACTGATAATGTGCTTGCGGTGTGTGTATAATGGTTTGGTATGTGAGCTCTGACGACAGGAAACCCCTGGCTGCCATCACTCTCCAGTTTTTCTCCTCAACTTTATCTGCCTCCATGAAATCTCACCACTTTAAGAGGAGCAAGGAGAGACTCCAGCCTCAATGGTGAAACATAAAAACATAACATCTGGAACATGGGATGCATTCAATCCCTCCCTCGGCCAATAGAGTAAGAGAGTAATACCCAACCTGTGGCAGCAGACTAAGTCTGGTTTCACTTAGCAGTGTTTCCCAACCAGGTGTAGCTACTTTTACACAAGGGAGCTTCAACAGTTGCCAGAAACTACTTGGACACATTGTAGAATTCCTTCCATGAAAAAAATAGAAATGATTTGATTTAAAAAGATAGATAACATGCTGACTAACTAACAACACCTGAATGCCACATGATGTGAAAGCAGTTATTCAAGAGAAGTTAAAATAGTTCCAATAATATTAGCCAGAGGTCATAACGTGAAAATTGAGCGCTAAAAATGAGTAGATTCTTAACTTAATTCAAGCAAACAATTGAGATAAGTTGCTTAAAGTAATGAATACATTGTCAAAACAGATTATGTGAATGGATGAATGGCTGGAATAAACAGCTGGGGTTAAACCAAACCAACCCCCATTATCATAAGAATTTTCTAACAATATCAAACTATTATGTGTAACATTTTCATCATATTATTATTAGTAGGAATAAGTATTTAAGTGTTTAAATAAATTCACATGTGGAAGATGATTGGTGGTGCCTGACAGGGTTGTGGGGGACATCAGACAAAAATGGATTGTTGAACATTTCCACAGAGCGAAATCAAATCAGGCATGCAGCAGGGCTTGGGGGGAGGGTGGGGGGGGGGCAAATAGTGGCAGGAAAATGCAAAAAGAAAGGTCGTATTTCATGCTGTCATCCATCATTTTTACAGTTGGGGTTGCAGATTTGGGGTTTTGCTATGTTTCAGCAGTGTTGAGGGGCTGGTAAAGGGTGGGCGAGCTGTCAGTGAAGTGTAAGTTTGTGTGTGTGTGCACCAGGGGAGTGTGCACTGTTAAGATAAACCGGACTGATGAAAGAGGAGCCCTCGGCCTTGCAGTGGCCCCCATCATCCATCTGGTGATGTCACCTGCGAGTGTGTGTGTGTTGATGAGCGTGTGCGTGTCCCCGTGTATGTCTGTTGCTGTGTGGAATTTCAGTCCATTAAGTGACCCTGCAGTAAGGCCTGTGGGAAGTGAGGAGGGTGGTTATGGGTTGTCATGTGGAAGGATGATGTTTTTCATCTCTCCTCTGCACCAAACCCATTTGTGTGAATACGTGCACGCTCCCACGTGCACACTGAAAGCATGAGGGTATTGTGATACGAAGCATTTATCGAAGAGCGACTCCACCCATGTCCAGCGGCAACCTGGAACATGGCGAGAGGAAAGGAGCGGAAAAGAGGAAAAAGAGTGGAGGAGACATTTAGGGGCCCAAAGTGGCAAAGGTGTCATTATGTTTCCATTTCAGTTGATGAAAGCCATTTGGCTGGATTAGTTTCACACTCTCAATGGGACCCCGAGGTGAAGGGAGCCTCCAACCAGGATTAGCAAACTGCTGGGTCGCAGACAGACAGAATGGATGAAGAGGAAGAAGAGCCTCTGTGTACTGGCTCCACCTTCCTCCACAACAATGGGACGCTGCTTGTTTCTGCAGACTGGCAGAGGCGGAGCTTCGTGTTTGGCAGGCTACAGGCTAATGTGTGTGTGTGTGTGTGTGTGTGTTTGTGTGTGTGCGTTAAAAAGAGAAAGTGTATCTGCACCAAGAGCCAGCCAAGTTGCCAGTCTGAATGAGAGTGAAGGACGATGATTGGACTTGCCAAATTGGAGGGGATATTAAATCTAGGAAGCAAAACCACTTGATAATGAGTTTTTGCTGGAGTAAGTGTGTGTGTGTGTGTGTATTGTGTGTGACGATATATGTGAGTAAACATAAGTGTGTGCGTGTGTGTATGTGTGTGTTTATGTTCGCACCTGTGCGCTGTCATCTTTGCTCCTAATTATCTGCAGCATAAATCAACGGTGGGTGCGTTGCCATAGCAGCCGGGGTAGGCTGGGTGCTGATGATGGTAGCAGGAGAGCGCCAGAGCTATTTCATTAACCTTTAAAGTACTTGGTATTTATTTTAGTAGGAGCACTATGAATATAAATTTGTCATTTTGAAAAGGGAAATGACCAGGTAATAAAAAGTCTAAAGACCCCGCTGAGGTCTCTCTCTCTCTCTCACTCCTCTTTCTGTGTCAGTGGCATGGTCAGACTGCCACTTTGGTCCAGACTCAAATATATCATCAGATATCTGATGAATTGCCACGTAATTTTGGTGCAGACATCCATCATGTCCACAGGATGGATGCTAATGACTAATTTGACTTTTCCTCTTGCACTGCCCTGAGGTTGACATTCGCTGGTTTGAGTAAAATGTCTTGACAACCATTGTATGCAGTGCCATGAAGTGTGGTCCACATATTCATGTTCCCCTTTGGACTTTTTACCTGGGTCAATATTTTGTCCAGTACTTCAGTTTATTACCAAATTTTACTTTGGCTAATTAGCAAATATTAGCATGCTGACACACAGGGCCAGGATATGGTAGCTTTGAGCTAAATGCTAAAGGTAAATTGAAACATATCCATAATAGCATTGTTAATGTGGCAATGTTGGATATTGTTTACCATATCCTGGCCCTGTGTGTCAGCATAATAATATTTGCTAATTATCCAAAGTAAAATTTGGTATTGGCTTGTTCATTTGTTCAGTTCAAGCAACTTCTATGAAAGTCTGCTCAAAGCTCTTGGTGCAAACAAGAAACAAAGATATTGTTTTCACTGCAGTAGTTATTTTCTAATTTATGTCAACTGCCTGACGTGCCCTGATACCATGCCACTCTTATAAATAAAATTCATTTTAGTAAAAAAAAAAAAAATCAACAGAATTAGTCTATTCAAATTTAGAGAGGCACTCTCATAGTAAGGGACATTTTTCTCCACCTTTAAATTTTTTTATCTGGTTTATGTTAATTTTCTGTTTTGTATGAACTGTTATAAAATAAACAGTAGCTGCATTGGGATCTTAGAAAAATTGCCAGGACTGCCACAGAGCTGTGTGTCTTTGTGCTTGCAAACGATGAATAGTTTTGTCAAGACTGAATGAGGAATCAATAAGACAGCACTGCAAACAAGAGCAGCCCTCACACAAGCCTCTAAGTCCTCTGAGTAAAATAATGGAAAAGATTAGAGGATGGAGTCTACAAATCTTTTGAATGATAACATACAACCACCATGAGACAAATAGGTTGACACTTAAAGTGTGGGATACTCGTTCAGTGCAGATATCAGTTGTACAGAGTTGCATGAAATCTTTGTTGGAATCCATCAGACTGAACATCTGCTAAGCCATGGATGGAGGCCAGTCAGCCATCACTGCATCCTGAACTGTAAAGGAAAAGAGAGGAAGTCAGACAAAAACAGCCTTATAAAAGACACCTGAGATCCATCATTGAATGTATTAAAGTAAAAATGTAGTATCATTTAAAAAAGAAAGAAAAAAAAGCAATAGGAGCCATTACACGTTGACTGCGCTCTCTGTAGATTCCTCTTGTGCACACATTCGATCATCCTGTCGAGGACGAACATCACCAGCAGGAGACAAAAAGCCACCATTTGCAGAAGCGCCTCAGGGGCAACAAGGGCAATGGAGAAGGGTCTCTTTGTGTGCTGAGGTCATGGACATTTTAGCTGTGATTGGTTGGTTAAAAAGAGCATTCTCCAGATGCCTCTGCAGTAACTGAAGCCTCTGTAACCACTGGTAATTCAATTGTGCCACATGATTTCTTGGTGAGTAATCCACAAATAGGCACTCAGCGAAAACAGCATGGCATCCAGGCTTAATGAGCCAGAGGTAGTGAGGAAGAAGGAGCATAGGGAGGGGAGGGTGGTGTGTTGGGAGGACAGGGAGGGGGCAAAAGAGGGGAGAAGACTAAAAAAAGAGAGGAGAAATTTTATGCAGAGCAAGTTGACAGAGAAGAAAAGGAAATGAATGAGGCAAAATAAATTAAAAAAGACAGATGAATCAGATCATCCATGCCTGTGGGAGGAACTGCATCAATGGCCAGCGCACAGAACTAAAAAAGAACCAAGTAATACATGGGTATGATCAAAGTGTGCCATTGTTTTCATGTGATGTGGCAGATCATTGAAAATCTGAGCAGATGAGATCTGTTCATTCACCAGGCCTGAGACTTTAACTGACAAAAAGCATGCACACACACACACACCCATACCCATACACACCTATATACACACACACTCTCCTTCAACTGCAGCCGTGTGTAGAGCTGCAGAGCTCTGACTGGGAGGGTTATGGTTGTGTGGATCTGGATTGTTTCAAGCTAAGTGAAGAAAGTCCTTTCTGAGGCAGCCAAGAGATGACACCCTCCTCCCTTCACGGCTCCTCTCCAGGCCCATTCAGAGCCTGACGAGGACTCTCATTCATACAACCGGTAGAAGAAACACAATAAACGAGCCGTGGAATCCCATGGAAATGCTTAATGTTGATGGCTCTTGGCCTACTTCAAATTGGCCATGATTGCTGCCATACTACATTGATTTCCAAAGTGATCCACAGACCAGATTCTTTCCCACGAAAAAGAGACAGAGATCTGTGAAGAGAGCGAGTTCTGACATTGACTGACCTTTAACAGATCTTTAAGGCTGTGCTGGCAGGGTTCCCAGTCATCATTATTTCAAAACAACATTTTTAAGTGATCGCTCCAGGGCTGTATGGAGGAACACGGGGCGAGGGGTGGCGTTAATTTGTACCCACTGTTACACGAAAATGTGCGACTCCAAATGGACAAGTGGAGAGGAAAGAAAGGCACAGTTTCCATAGTAACCATTTTTAGACTAAGTGGCTGTCTTTGCTTGCTCACAGTTTTCTGTAGATTTCTTTTTCTTTTTCTCAATTCCTCTCACAGTTTCCTCTTTTTTTGGTGGTGGTGGTGGTGGTGTTGAGGGGGGATAAATTAACCACCAATGAGTTTAGGAAGTAAAGAGTGCAAAGGTGGGAATTTATTTAAACTTAAACAAAGGCGATGAGAGGAGGGAGAGGTGTGTTTCTTGACAAAATTAAAAAGAAAAGGAAACATTGACAAAATGACCAACTCAAGCAAATAAAGACAAATATAGGCACACCTAGGGGGGGAGCTTCCAGTGGCACAGATATGGAGACGCAACATGGCACAACTAAATCTAGACATGCAGTGGCACAACTACCACTGCCCTATATTTCATATTTAATCTACTGTGCTGGAGGATTTCTTGGCCCAGTGCACTGTGTAATCTTGTCATGGGGCAGATGGCACTCTCACACTGTCAATCGGATCCTCTGGATTGAAACGGTGGAGGAGGAGAGTTCTCCAGGGGCCGCTAGCAGACGCGCCAGGATCAGCAGGTTTGGCTGACCAGAGGCAGCATCAGCAGCTAGAAGGGGAGAGACCCTTCACCTTTTTTCCCCAGACTAAGCCTAGACCTAGAAATGACTTTCAGCCGAGGGGTTGACAGTGGACACAATTGCAGGCTTGGATTAGGATTAGCTCAGGATCCTGTGTAACAGGCCTGTCTTATTCCCTCTTACTTCTTACATGAACACATACAGTACAGTACAGTACAGTTGCGTGCTTGCCTGGGCAAAGATGCATTATCCGCTCCAGACAGCAGAGGTAATGAAGTCCTAGTGGCCACTTGCCATCACCCCGTGCCAGCTAGAGTTCTTGTTATGAGAAAGGAGTTAGTTACAACTATTTGCCTGCTGCAAAAGTCGGCAGTCTGAAAAGTGATAAACACATTCACACTCACACAGATTTTTGGCCTGTTTCTGGAACACTAGAGGTTGAAGATGGTTTACAGCCAATAGCAGCTCACTGCTGTTGTTTAAAGCAGTGTTTACTATGTTTACCATCTTAGTTGAGTGTGTGGTCTCGCTAACATTTGCCTCTAGCACTAAGCCACGTTTTTTGATAATGTCAAAAACGGATTATTGGACTCACTGAAATGTTGATGCCTTGATTAATAGCACCAGCTTAGCAAGATGAAAAAGTTAATGGATCATCAACAGGCCTATTTAGACCTGGTATTAACATACAGTACGTCTTCAGAGATATACGCTAATGATAAGTAAGTGTGTCTGTTCACACCTGGCTTAGCTATGTCTCAACATGTATTGTCACCACATGTGATCAGATTTAGGCCCCGTCCACACAAATCCGTTTTTTTCGAATCCGGATAAATACTTTGTCGGATTGGCCTCGCGTCCACACGAATACGGCGTTTTCAGGGGGTGAAAACGGTATTTTTTGAAAACGGGTCCCAGAGTGGGAAAATTTGAAAACGCCGCCCCAGCGTTTTCGTCTGGACGGCCAATACGGGTTTTTTCTGAAACGATGATGACATGCCCCCCGCCGCTCTACCTGTAACCTGAGACACACACACACACACCGCTGCAGCAGCTGCTGCACACTGACAGTCTAGTAACAACAACAACGGCCGACTACCGTCCGGTCGCTCAGACGCTGCAGCTGAATCGCGCCTGTTTAATCATCACTGATCGTCACAATTTACTCTGACACGACTCCCTGTCAACATTTAATCCCATGTTTGAGTTTGAATACAGCGGGGGACTTCTTCTTCTATTGAATTTCAGCGGGGACTTCCCGTCTTCTTCTCTGTCTTAAGTGTTTATGTGTGGCAGCGCTACAGCGCCACACCCGCTCCACACACGCCTGGCCTATGTACTACAGCGTTTTGGGTCGTTTTCAGTGGATCCATGTGGACGCAGATATTTCTGAAAACGATGCCGTGTTTACGGAGATTTTTTTCAAAACGATTAAGAAAAAGATCGGATTCAGTGAAGCCGCGTATTCGTGTGGATGGGGCCTTAATTTCCCCATTTTATATGCAACCAATATGTGCTGTTGTTTTTAGCCAATGTCCAGAAGGGTCTGTTAATTGTCAACTGTGTGATGAGTGTGTCACATGAGGCCTTATCACCTCCAAATGTAGTCTGAGTTGGAAATGGTTTTGGGTACGTTTGAGTTGTCCACTTAGATAACCTGAGACAGATGTTAATATCAGGTCTGAATGAGGTCCTGAATAATATCTGGTCAGAATTTCATGATAACCCATTCAGTAGCTGTGAAAGAACACTAGAATCAGAATTGCTACCACACTTATGTTTGCAGGCTAAATATGTAGCTGTTGGCTCCATGTAGCTAACGTAGTCGCTGTGGAATGGGGAGAAATGTGCCAGACTACTTCTTGGTCAGCAGCACCAAGAAAGACTTAAGGAAATTCCTGCTCCCAGCTAAGATGCATTTAACAAATGAGATGTGACATGGAGAGACCAACTGTCAAACTGTCATCGATATTGCCCAGAGCCACAGCCACAAACAGGCTGAAAAGTAGCAAAAGTAGAGAATCACATCAGGAAACCAAAGAAGGGGAATAGTAGCCTATGCCTTGAAAAACATAAAAAAAAATATATATATATATATATATATATATATATATATATATATATATATATATATATATATATATATATATATATATATATATATATATAGAAAATTGGGCAGAAAAATCACATTACTAACAAAGTGTAAGAGGTTGGTCTTTTCTTAACGACTAAACATTTAGTCAAACAGAAGTCCTCACCAGACCCTTAGCCTTGTCTCAAGGGAGCATTCGGCAGTGGTCTCCCTCTTGGATGCTGCAATTTACAAGGTAGATTTATGTAACAGGCTAGCTAGTGTCAGCTTTTATTCATAGAATAATGGAGACTACCATGAAGTTTTGACAGTCTAATTTGCATGGCTGCACACAGTCAAACTCAGCTCAGCCTCGCCTCGCCTCTTCCCCCACCACCAAAACAATCTCACCTTCAATTACCAGACATCAGATGAGAGGAGGGAATGTGTGGTCCTCTGATTAGACCAGGGAGGGAGGGAGGAAAAGAGGGACAGAGGGAGAGAGAGAGAGAGAGAGAGAGAGAGAGAGAGAGAGAGAGAGAGAGAGAGAGAGAGATGAATGGGTCCGTTGGTGTCCTGGAGCAGCAGAGAAGACTGAGAATAAATGAATGAAGGAATGAATGGGACAGTAATGAAAAGGGGGGAGGTGGAGGGGAGAAGGGACGGAAGGGAACAGAACATTCAGAGTGGTTGGTCTTCCTGCTAAAAGATTGGAGACAAGGATAAAAATGAACTAGTCTGGTTCGGAGGATGAGGGCTGTATATGTTGTGTCTGTTGGGTTCATCTGGAAATAGGTGTTTTGAAGACTTTTCAGAGTTTCAAAAAAGAGTTTTTTTAAATTCTACCCTACTGTCACACATCAGACAAAAATGCTTGAAACCCGCTGAATGAATTAAAGCGCTCCTACACTGAATACTGGTCTACAAGTGCTCTCCGCATTGTCAAATATTAATGCAATGAGACATTTAAGAATGCTATCCAAAAAAATACAATCTGATATGTAATAAATTGATATAATTTGACAGTCTACCAATATAGAGAGCTAGATCAGACTTGGAGATTATTCATTCAAAGCTTTACAAACTCTTGTACTTTCCTACAGTCCATCAGGCATACGTACAGGCAAGTCTGTATTTTTTTTAAATTTTTTATCTCAACCTCCCCTGCTTGGATTTTGATCTGTGCCTCTTTTCAAATTCCATCATCCATCCACATACCGATTATTAAAAAAATCATTTAAATTTAGAGAAATATGTGTGCTTGCTTTGTTTTTAAGAGTTCAGTCCTCATATAAGCTTCCGTCAGATGCTGGTTAGCTTACTTTAGTACAGAGATCTGGAACAGGAGAGAGCTGGTTGGTGGAGTTACCTATACACAGAGCAAGGTTTCTTCCCATTTTCAGGATATATGCTAAACTAATCCAACTGGCTGCCAGCTATACCTTCGTATTTCCCACTCAGATACAGGAGTGGCATCAACAGATATCACAGCATTGCTTTAATGGAAGTGAAAAGGCTGATCACCGCGTCTTTAAAAAGCACATGTTCGAACTCTACCAAATTATAGGCCCAGGCTATGTGTGCAGGTTCAGACTCAACACAATCTTTCAAATAAGTTTAAACAAAAACTTAAAATCACATACCACTGCAGCTCCCGTTCACACAAAGTGCAGATTGAAATTGGCACATGGTGTACTGTGTAAGAATTTCACAGGGCAACCAGGCTCACTTTCCCATATGATGGAGAAAGACACACAGAAGAGAAAGACAGAGAAGGATGTAAAGAATAGCAAGGGGCTGTTCGACTAAACATTTGCCTTGGCAGGCCTGGAGTGGAGGGGCGGTGTTCTACTAGTCCCCTGACATGCATCCAGAGGAGCCCCTCTGTCTTGACCATAAATCTGAATGGAGTGGGAGTTATCATGCTTTTCCCCCTGCCGTCCCCTCTCTGGCTAAACCCTGCATTCCTCCCAGACACCGCTTCATACAAACAAAGTGGCCAGTTCCCACCGTCGACATTGGGAAAGGCGATGGTTTGTCATGGAAAAATCCTGAGGCATCTCAAGAGCCCTTTAGAAGTTTTTTCTTCTTTTTCTTTCCCCCCACATGGATCAACACTTAGCCTGGTGGCTGCATTTTTCTGTTTTTGTGGTAAAGATGAAACTATATTGGAGATGTAGCTAGTTCACACGTAGATGTCAGCTATCAGACAGACAGCAGGCTATAACTAACTGTCAGGGTGAGTCAAGTCCTCGCATATAAACATTTTATGGACAAAATGTGACACTAATTTTGAAGATGAATGAAATACACAGAGCATAACTCATGCCAAATACACACACACACACTGCATGAAAGGGCAAAGATGCAGGGATGCACACACACACACTCGCTTATGAAATGGGTGTGAATTCAGAGGCCAGTTGTATAGAAAACCCTGGTAACACATTCCATAAGAGTCTGCCTCCTCCCTCAAAGGGAGTCTTTTGTGCTTATTGAAAGGCAGAGGGGGTTACAGGGTTTCTCCCTTTAGGGTGCCGAGAATAATACTCACTCTCAAGACAATGACCTCACCCTGACTCTGTGTGTGTAGGAATCTGTGTGTGTGTGTGTGTGTGTGTGTGTGTGTGTGTGTGTGTGTGTGTGTGTGTGTGTTTGAGTCACACACATGTAGAGGTGCATGTGTGTAACTTGGTTTTCATGTATGACAGTATATGTGTGTGGATTAGGATAGGAATGAGAGAAAGTCAACGGGGCAAAAAGAGAAGGAGGAAGTGTTCGGTCAAGGATGGATTATAAGAGGAATGGAGGGGAGGGCACGGCACAGATATCCCCAGGAGGGACGTATTTCTCTCCCCAGTCTGATTGACTTCCACCTCACTCATTGTCCGTCTAAGGTGAAATGATCTGTACACGACATTTGCGGGAGCCGGTGGTAATGTAAAGCGCACACACACACATACAGTACATACACACACATGCAGAGCTGCGGGCCCAGGGAGCGTTGGGCTTCAACAGGAAATTCCTTTACAGCCTTTCTGCTGACTAAGGCCTCAGAGTGGGAGCAGAGTGAGAAAGAATGTAATGTATATGGTGTGTGTGTGTGTGTTATTTGGGGTTCGCTTAGAGCAGCATACGTGCAAGTCATTAACACATGAATGAGAGGGTGTAGGTTTCAGAATAAAGGAGCATTAGTATCATAAACATAAACATTACAACGACACATGGGACAGTTTTGTCCTCAGGAGACGACTGTAAAGAGTCAGTATAGCTGTTAAGACAGATCTTGTTTTTAGTGCAGCAAATTTTATTCAGCCCGCTTAATATTATTTGATTTATAACCATCAATATACTAGCAGGAGGTCAAGGTTCAAGGTGTGTTTATTCATCCTTATATCGTATCGTAAATGTTCTTTTGTATTGGTGATGTTAGTCCTGACATTGGCAGAGTGGACCGATGATCATGCATCAGAATAATAATCACCTTGTCTCTCTGTATTGTCATCAATCCATCTTCTGACCACACCCACCATACACCCCCACTACTGTGCGTGTGTAGACAGTAGCCATCTTTACAGACAGCGTCCATGTTGCAGAGGTACAGGTGTCCCTCCGCTGTGACCTACATTAGCCCCGGCTGATACCAACACAAAGACCCCCATCAAGATTGGAGTGGCTCCTCTCTGGAGGTGGCCAGTGAGGGCAAATAAACTGAGATTCTGCATGAAAATGAACAAAAACAGCAGAAATGAGATTATAAATTCGACTGGTGATGAACAATGGTGTGTGAGAGACACATGTGGCCAATCCATGTCTGTGAGATGGATGCTGCAGCTGAAAGAAAAGGAGTGGCAGGTCGGTGACTGGGGCGGTCTTAATGGAGCAACATCGCCACCAGGTGACACGTTGTTTGTACTGCAGACACTTCAACATTTCTTTTTTTTTTTTTTTTTTTATATGTAGATGCTGCTTTTGCGAACAAACCAAATAAATCTTAACATGAAATCCCAAAGGAATCTTGGACACACGCACTTGAGACATTTGGTATAACCTCACTCACCACTAGCGGTGGTACCAAAGTTTCCAAAGATAGCACAAAATGCCACGCTGGGTTATGGGGGAATGTGCTGAAAGTGAATATTTCCATGTGATGATATGGTGTAGTCATAAAGACAAAGTTTTGGGTTTGAATGCTTCACTCAGTGTGAACAATGCATCAGCTTCAATGAAAATCTGGAAGAGCTGATTCAGAATACATGATACCATCAAACAGGGACTGGACTTTTCCTAACACAGCAGCTTAAAGAGGCTACAATTGAGCACACAGTTTGAGACAGAGAGAGACCAGGATTTTCCTTCAGCATTTTTTCCCCATATATGGATTCATGCACTATCTTGAATTCATAAAAATAAGGTGTAAGTGACTCTTGTTCCTCTGTGAACTCCCAGCAATGTAATTCTGAATGGAGGCAGATACAGAAATAAACACCTCCTCTCAGGTAGTGCCTGAGAAAATACTCACAAAAACTAGGTAAAATAATCTTTCTAAGGTTTTACTTAAATCGTGACATTCCTGCTTATTTATAAATTCAATAGTCCTGTTGTCCAGCAGCCAAACAACGCGGTTGCTGTGCACTCATTAGCTGGTGGTATGAGCAAACAGTTCTGGTATGATTGTTGGTTTCCTGTGCACTGCTCACACTGTAATTGAAGATACTCAGTGCTCCACTAATGACTATAATGCCCCTGTAGCCCAGTGTGGTTTAAATAGACTTGTTTTTCCTCTCTGACAGCAGAAATGGCAAAACTGGACTATTTTGAGAGGCAAGACACTAAAGTCCATTAGCCATGAATCCTTTAATGACAACGATCATTTGAAAAATATAGTGAAGTACTTAGACTTAAAAAAAAAAAAAAACTTGGACAGTTTTGAAAACAGACATGTAGAACAGCTCTGATTAGTTCGATGTGGGAATCTGAGGGAAATACACAGCCAAGAATTATAGACATGCAACACATTGTCAGAACACAAAGAACCTGAAGACCAAGCCAATGTCCTTACCAAAAAAAAGAAACCATACAACTCAACAGTAACTATCTGCACAATGTTTTGCATAATGTTATTGCACAGACATGCAATCCAAAGCACATAATACAATAATTAAGCATTTATTTTAGTATAAATATTACACCTCTAGGCTTTTTTTTCTCAGCTACATTACAGTTGATGGAAAAGGAAATCATAAAAGCATGGAGCGTGCTCACGTTGCTCTTTCGTCTACTTGGCACACTGTCTGCTGAGCTATTTTGTTCCAAAAATGGGCCGACAGAGAAACTGAAGAACATCACAAATTTGACGGTACTCGCCAAAGAGTCCGGTGCCGTGACACCGGGGCCAGTTAAGTCAAATATGACTTCTCTCCTACGAAGCAGTAATGAACTCCCTCTAACCAAAATAAGACAGACCAAAGTGAAACATTTAAATATGACAGAAATAGAACAACATGTAGCCTGCAACAAGCTCATATATTCAAATCAATCACCATATGACAAAGAGAGGGGGAGAGAGAACTAATAATGAAACGTTTGCTGGTTGTGTTTCAGATGACTGACTTGTTACAAAAACATTTGGATAACATTGTCACACTACTGTGTGTTTTACAAGGCCATATATCTACATTTGGGAGTGAATCCAAAATGAAAGTGCTCTGTGAATGAAGGCCAAAATATACTTTTTTTCCATTTTGAAGATTCACTTGCATATTAAAGACAGAAAGAAAGAAAGCAGGGCACAGGTAGAATCAAATTAATTACCATCATTCAGAGAATCACTTGCGAAGTATTTCATCTTAGAAAGGTTTTGAAGCAGCATTACAGTTTATGGCTATTGTGCAGCCTGCAGTTAAGTCATTGCCCATCTTGAAATACACTCGCAACGCATGATGTGTTTAATGGCATAAAGAAAAAAGGGAAAACAGCTCCTCCCCTGCTGCTGTGAAGCATTCCACATTCTGACTTGTCGCTGCATGTCCTTTAACCTCTAAGGTCAGAATGATTATAACCTTTGCCTGTTCCTAGTGTCATAGTCCCTAAGCCAGAAGTTACTCCAAGAAATAACCAAGACCCAAGTCTTTACCCTCGCGAGCGGCCAATCTGTACTAAACTGACAGCTGACGGAGCAGTCTAATTCTCATTGCCTTGGTCTTCCCGTTGCTCTTTTCAACAGGTTTACCAATAAGGTCCAAACCCGCCAGCGAAATCCCCTACTGACAATCATGACATGGTGACAGTGTGGACAAAGAGTTAAAAGACGTTAAGCATGGTTCATCTGCCGAGAACTAGCTTTAATGGCGGAACAGTGTCCGTGTAGCTGTGGCCTCTCAGTCCCAGTTCTCCCAGTCTTCATCCAGCTGGTAAAAGATTGGGAAATAGGGGTTAGTGACACATCCACAATTTTCACACACTGACTTAATATTCAAAGGTTTGATACTGTGTAAAGTGAGATGTTTATGTGTTATATATGTTTTTTGATTATAAAGAAGGTTGAGGTTCTGAATCAACGTACTCGGTCCACAGAAATATGCACAGACTGTATTCAGCAACTGAGCCCTAAAATGAGCTGCCAGGGGTTCTGTGACATTGTGATATCACAACAAAGCAAGTAATGGATCACCACCCTGCTCCAAGCCCATCCTACCCTGATCCACGATCCAATTGTTCACGATTTAGTTTGTCTGTGTTAACCTGAAATCTGCTATATTTTTATTCAATCACTCACAAAAACAGTCAGCCAATCAGAAGAGATGGCTGGCTCTTCTGCTTTTACTAGAGCTTAATAGAGAAGAGGTAAATCTAGAGTTAACTTAAAACAACAAACGCACCGTCTTATGGATATCGGAACTTCAAATAAAATACAGGCAAAGTGTAAATTATGGTACCCTTAAGGTCAAAATCAACACTAACCTCTCCAGAATCTTCTATTTTCGAGAGTGCCATCTGAACTTCCTCCTCCGTCATGTCCAGGTCAAAGTCTTTCTCCCAGTCCTCACTCACATCGGTGCTGGAACCTGGAGAAGGGAAAGACACATTTGGACCTTTCTATGACCTCCTTACTGCTGCTGCATCTGAGACTACGTAGCGGAAAATCATATTACTGAATGTAATCATATTTAGATGTATACCCTAAACTAGAACAGTAAAACTCTGCTAACAGATGTCCTTAAGTCATGTACCTTTCTTTCCATTGTTAGAAGGCGTAGACTTCCCACTATCAGAGTTCAGCTCAAACACTCTCAGGTCCTGCGGTCCCTCTTCCTTCGCTCCTTCTGGTTTAGGAGCAGTGGTCCTCACTGACGGCCCGTCTACAGCGACTTCAGGCTGGGTGACAGCTTCCACTTGAGCTTCACGAGGTGAGTCACTCTTCCCGGGCTTCTGCTCTTCTTGTGTCTTATCTACGGCGTCTTCCAAGCTAGCCTCTGTTAGTTTCTCAGCCAGCTGTGCGGGGACAGGCTGTGGCCGCACCTCCACCTGCGTCGGCAGGCTGACGCTGTCACTGCTGACTGAGAGGGTGGCGTCACGCTCTTCACTCGGAGACAGGACAGGACTCAGCAGAGCGGGAGCTGTTGAGGTCGTGGCCAGCAGAGTTGAGGTGTTGTCCAGAGGGGGTGTAAAGTTAAGTTGAGATGATGATGAAGCCCCAAGGAAGTCATCTGACAGCAAGAATATCCACACAGAGTAAGTGAATGATTTGAAAGTTTATCAGTTTATCGTTAATACTGCATATTTGATTAAAATTGAGATCAACATACCCTCCTCTTCCTCTTCCCAGCCCAGGGTCTCTGTGTGTGTCGTCTGTTCTGCTCTCTGCTTTAATGCTATTCTCCTTGCCTCCTCCTAAAAAGGCACAATCATAATCAATGTTTACCTTCTGCAATGATGCAGCATCATCAACTTGCTCTTGCATCATTGTTCATAAGAGCTGAAGTATGTTAACATCTGTTACTATACTTCTTGTACCTCTAGTATTATGAAGGGTGGAAAATCCTCATCATGTCTTTGCCCTGCAGGGCTCCAGACTGCCCCTAAGTGGGGGCATTTTGCCCCTAAAATTTGAAACAGTACAAGTAAAAAAAATTGGATCTACTTGTGCATGTGCAACCAGTAAATTTGCTGTTTTTTTAACATGAAGGAGGAACTCAAAGAATCTGGTATCTGTCATTACAGGTGGCAGGCCAATATGTGTGAGGATCATGAATGAAAAGGAAATGTGAATATTTGCTGTGTCCATTTACAGTGTGCGCCCCTAAATTTTCTGCTTGTACTCCTTTTTAAGGTAGGGGCCTCTGTGCTATGAGTAAAAAATGTTAGTCTGGAGCCCTGCCCTGCAATTAAAAGCTAAAGCAAGTGTCCAGCAGGTGGCACCAAAGATAATATCGGACGACAGTCTGCAGAAAACAAAAAGCTTACCTGGTCCAACTGAAAGACTTTGTAGAAATACCTCTGCCAAAATTCTGAGTGGGCTACAGCTGCTGGCACCTGTGGATGAAATAACAGGAATATAAAACACTCCTTATCTGTTTTATTGATTCAAAGCAAACTCAGAGGCCAAACACCATAATAATAAATGTTGATAGATGAAAAAACGGATACCATTTTGGTATATAGCGCTCGTATAGAGGGACTGTTGACCAAAAGCTCTGAGATTTCCCCTTTCTTTTCTTCCAAACTGAAACTTGACAGCCAGTTGTCGAACTGCTCTGGGGGTCCTACACAAAAAAATACAACAGAAAAGAAACAGAAATGGATAAGTAAGTAAGCATGCATCACCCCACCTCTGTTTACAGCTATCTCAAATGTACCACATTTTCCACACAAACCTCAATGGTACTTTTTAAACATTTCTGAATGCAATAAAGACATCACACAACTCCAGCAAAACTCTTGGTGATGCTTTATAAAATGGTTGAGGAAGAAAAATGAAAAAAAGGGCAGCTTTTAAAGTCAACACCGATTTAAGTCACTTTTTTCTAAGACTTTAAATGTCATCACAGATGGAGGAAGTACAAAACAAAGTATAATACAGCTTCCTGTGGATACAGAGGAACTTAAAAAGCTAGACTACTTAACAAAGTGTCAGCATCATCCAACTCCTTGGATGTGTACTGTCTTACCATCAGGCTCATTGCAGTATGTAGCAGGGTCAGCTTGCAAACTGTAGAGACGTGCCTGCAGAGAAAACAAATGCTCAGCAGGGCTTGTTTTGTCTCTTCAAGCACATCATGTGTTTTGGTTTTTTCAGTCTTACAGGCTCTGATAACACTAAGATCAACCCTGAAGCATCACATTGTTAATTGTTTTCAATGAGATTAACCAATAAGAACTCAAGTGGCCCATCTCACAGAGTCAGAGTCATTTAGAAACTTGTAATTCTGTGGTTCTGTTACAAAAGCTGGTAACTCCTCATGTCAGCTCACCTTGGAACTGTCGTAAACCTCGGTAGTTCCCGCCGGTGTCGCCACCAATGTGATGACATCACAGTCAATGGTTTTATCAGGGGGTGGAGCAAGTGTGTCTGTTATGACTCCCAAGAAACTTGAGAGGCTCTTCTTCACCTTTTCTGTGGTCTCCGAGGAACCTTCCACCTTGAAAGCAGAAGAAACACACACATGCTACTGTGTGTACTTATGACACTAACACTGATACACGGTCAGGAGCCATTTAGAGGACAAAAACAAAAAACATTTCCCCCATAAGGGCTGCAACTTACTGCAAGCTTGTTTCTGACAGCAGTGGCTGTTGCCACAATTGAGCAGGTTGTGTCATGCTGCACCACAGTGGAAAACTCTGTCAGGTCTCTCTTTATGAATTCTAAGGCCTCAGTCGACTGTAAAGAAGAAGAGAGTATGCAATCAAGAGTAAAACCTAGATTCATCAACTTATAATAAAATTATTGTTTTTTACGAAGCAAGGATAAAAGCCAAAAGTCAAGAATTAAAAGCAGCTATATACAAGTTAGTTTTGAGTGAATTAAACTGGGATGAGTCAGCATGCCTGATTACCTCAGGCAGGGCAAAGTCTGCAGCTCTGACATTAAATGCTTCAGACAGATAACAGTTTAGCCTGAGGAACTCAGGCAGCATGTTTGGTCATAAGGAGATAGCAGCTCTGACATACAGGATGGCGTCAAACCAGAAAGAGCCTAACAAGTATTTCAAGTATTCCAGAATAGCTTTTAAATTTCACAGGTTGTAAATGCCACTTTTATCACAACCAATTAACAGTTTGCTGCTATTTGTTTCAAAGAGCAAATAGATTATTGAGAGAGATGTATGTAAGTGGAGTGCTTGTCAAGACATGATGAGATAAACGCATGAACAACCTTTCCAGATCATTGACTGACACAAATGATTTGAGTGACATTACAAAGCTGTTAAAAAAAGGTTAGCCACCCTCTCACAGGAGGTCCAGTAAAATCACAGTGTTCCACACCAGCATTTCTGGAGGTGAGATTTAGACAGCTCTATGAAGTTGATGAAATACAACTCTGAGGAAACATTGTAAATACTGACAGATGAATGAAGAAGTGTTTATTTCCACGCTGTGGACGTGGATTACCTTCTCTTTGACGGCCTGGATGCTCTGCTGAAACCAGCCTCCCCACCAGCCTTCTCTGTTAGCACACACAGTGACACGTTAGCTAATTTATTTGGTTCAACAAAATCAAACAGATTAAAGCACAGACATGACACCACAACTACAGGACCGCCGAACATTTACCAAGTGTACAAATTGACCTGTCAGTGTGGCGATACCGCAGACTCACTGGCTGTCGGCTGTGTACTTTCTCATGGTATCCTCCTTAGCTAACTTGCATACACAGAGCCTAGCAAGCCAAACGAGTTTGCTAACGCCAGCTGCCAGTGCGGTACAAGCATAGAAGCTGATTTAACGAACCGAGCCGCACGGTTACGGCTGGTTGCTCAGGCAACACAGACATGCTAAAGACACGAACAAGCTGCGTGTACAGGTCACTGCTGATTACTGCGTTATTTCAGCTGCTCCACACCACAGCTAACCAGGCTAGGCTAACGCTAGCACTGGGTATGTTTTGGTAAACAAATGCACTTCCTGAACGGATTCCTGGAGGATTGTTTGAACGACGCCCGAGGTAAATAAATCCACTAAATACAGACTCGCAACACAACGAGGAACACGAAATGTGTACGGTGTCGGCGCGCTGTCTTACATTATATTTTAAAACTAAAACAAAAACTGCGAGTTCACTCTTACCCTTCAGCCATCTTCAGACGATGACATCATCAGTATTTACTCAACTCAAGCCCTGCCTGCATGGTTTTAGAAAACGCACACGTGATGCAATATGACTTCCGTACTGTTGTAAACAGACAGGCACAATCACAAATGCACAGACTATCTCAGTTTTAAGTATTTTTCTTTTGAATGTAAAAGCAGCAAATGTTTAATTGTGTTCGAGGTGTCTACGGTGGCTGTAGGAGACCAAATAGGACGGCAACGCTCCAGACTGAAGCCAGTGTTGCTTCCAGGTGGTGAGTTTTTCTCCATTGTTTTGTTATATTATGTTATGACACACACACACACACACACACACACACACACACACACACACACACACACACACACACACACACACACACACACACATTTGAGAGCCAATTTTAAATTAAATCAATTGTCGCATGAAAACACTAAAGCAATCATTCTTCAGTTGTTAATAATTGATAATTGAACAATAACTCAATTGATTGCTCCAGCCATACCTGTACAACCTCTGTGTTTGTATGCAAAAATCTGTAACAATGAAGAATCTGTCACTCCGTTGTGAAATAAATATAGAAGT
The DNA here is from genome assembly GCF_905171665.1 of Trachurus trachurus. NCBI lineage: Eukaryota > Metazoa > Chordata > Actinopteri > Carangiformes > Carangidae > Trachurus > Trachurus trachurus. The sequence continues at coordinate 20,656,062 of NC_139907.1, forward strand.
TTACCTCATTTACACAGTAGGTGAGCCAAACACAACATAAATATATTTATCTACAGTATACCATTTGTGCCAGTAAAAAATCTGCCCAACTGAACATGTGACAAAAAGTTGTCTGTGTCTATTAACCTTTGAACTGTAGCCTACTTGACCAGATGTGTCCAACGCTCTGGGTGTCCCTTTTTCCAGCTTCTCCCAGCTTGCCTGGGGCAGTAAGGCCGGGCAGCCTCCATCCATGCACTGCTTCATTATTGTCCATGTCCTTCCAATACCCACCCCTGCAGTTACTATTAGGCCCTACACTACATTTGTAAGGCAACCCTATCAGTATCATACGATCAATCAGAAAACATATACATCGATAAAGGTAACTAGTGAAAGTTATCTGAATATAACTTTCACATATCTAAAACAAAAAGTATGATATTTGGTTCCAGACATGCATTGGTGAATGATTCTCAACTACAGCTAGGCTATCTGTTGATGGAACACAAGTAAACAAGACCAAGTTACTTGGAATAGTCTTTGATAATAAACTTTTATGGTCAGAACATATTGATCACATTATGAAGAAAATGGGTAAAAATATTGCAGTGATAAGAAATTGTTTTAAGTATGTCGAATCAGATACACTGAATCAAGAAATCAAGGCTTTAGTGTTGTCCCACCTGGATTATTCCCCGATTATTGGTCATCTGCAGCCACTAAAGATATTAGAAAACTTCAAATAGCACAGAACAAAGCAGCTAGCGTTGCTCTCAACTGTTCACATATTACAAATGCACCAAAATTGTAGCCTGACAAGCCAGACTATATCATTAAAATATATTTGCTGCCGCTAGGGTGCGTCTAGATTTCTAGGCTACCAAAATTGATCATGTCGACTCTTCTGGTTGAAAACAGATTCAAATTAAGTCTTCTAACTTTCATTAGAAATGTGATTAACGTTAAAAACACACACACAATATTTCTTAGATCAGGTGGTGCGGATGTAAACAAATATGCAACGAGACAATCAAGATATGATAACTTACATCTAAACCCAGAACAAACTTTTACAAACATAGGTGTAATGTACAGAGCCAGGATGGAACACATTACCCAATAACATCAAAAATATTTACTCAAACACATTTTAAAAAGGTAGTAGACCATTTAAATAAATCGTAAATTCAATGAATGAGAAACATACTGTGGAATAGGAAATTTGTGTGGGGTGACTGTTCTGGTAATGTGATTAAATTGGGCTTGCATATCTCTGGGGAAAGTACAGAAAAAGAGAAGATTTATTTGAAACTTGTGTTTACAGCTCTGCAAGTCATGTTTTCTATGTGAATGAATGTGTGAAAAGTAAAAAAGGAAACTGTGAAAAGAACCTGCAGTCATCACAAGTAATGCACATCTAAACAAGGGGAAATTCTTATATGATTCCTTAATGAGGGGACAAGTGACCTACGCACATAAAGGTTTTCTTTTTATTTAAACCCTTACATTTAACCAATAAGATGCACATCAAACCAAAGAAATGTATCCTGCACAAACCTTTGCTTTTTGGCCCATTATGTTGGCTAATCAGTGTTTAGTAATTCCAACCTGAATCCCCACATCAGCCTCCTCCTTGGTGCATCTGTGGACAACGTGCATGTGAGCGTATAGCATATGCACATGGAGCACCAGCAGCTGTGCTTTCTGCTCATCAGTATTCTGGGTGAAAAGGGGGCTGTGGGCTTTACTGAGCACAAAATGAAAAAGAACAGGCAACAAGCCCCTGGAAGTGTGTTGTCTCTTAATTGAAGTTCCCCTTTATCCAGACGCTGCACAATGTGTGCGTATGTCCTGCAATATGTCTCCCCTGTCCAGCCCCTCAATCCTCTTAATTGGGTCTTTCAGGCCCCTAATTAACTCTGTTAATGCAGGTTGTGCCGAGCCAAGTTAGTACAAGTGCTCTTCATTGATCAGTATCTGAAGCAGTTAACTTATCCATCTGCCTACATGTGCATGGTGTGTGATAGCGTTTGCATGATATTCAAGTCACCAGAATGTGTGTTATCATCAGCGTGTCTTTTGTGTTGTTGATGACTTTAGTGGTCAGCCCACTGATGGGACATTTGGGCTGGGAGCTTTTATTTGTTCGATCTTTTTTCATTGAAATTGTACCATTATTTTTTATACAAACAACTTTTTCTATTTCAATCAGTCTGTACAACATTGAGCTTTTGTATATTACACTGCCAATAATTATTGAAGCAGTTAAAGCCATCATCTGGGCCAGTTATGAAAAATGCTGGTCGCACATTAATGATAATAATCCTGTGATAAATATAATTTAAAAAACAATATTATGAAAAAGTGCTTTTAGTTTAGTTACGCAGGACATTTATTTGTGATAAAGCCTTTAAACATCATGTTGCCACGAATATTTTGTCCGGCCCTGCTGAAATGACCCTTTTCTGTATCATTGTGTTTAATCTTCAGAGTTAATTGTGCACAACATTGTGACTAAAACCAGTGCTGCCACTGCTGGTTAGCGTATGCTAAAGAGCATCATGATGACAGCAGCGGCTGACCATAATGGCACACAGAGGACCTGCCCATATTGTATGATTTAAGAAGCATATCCATTACACACCACACTCATCACACACACACACAAACACACTCCAGACTGCTGATGCCATACCGTGGGTTAACACCATCTGGTGCCGATCAGGAAACACCAGCTTTGCACAAGTCAGTGTCTCTAATTATCTACCTTGAGCAAAGGGAGGCAGATCCCCACTAATCTCCACAATGTGTTCTGCTTCCCATTCCCACCTGTGCCCAAATAAAAGGGGGGGTCTTGTGGGAGGACCAGAGGTCTCTGTGTCAAGGGACCAGGGACCAGGTGACGCTGCAACGCCAGTCCCCATGACAGAAGCTCTACTGCTTGGTTTGGCTGGCAGCTGCCTCCCCCCACTGAGACATCCCACAGCTGACAATCCCCCCGTACTGACAGGGGCTCTTTACAGTGTCAATAGCCTCATATATTAGAGCTAACCGCCTTTGTGGCGAGCGAGGGTGTCAGGCCTTTTGGCCCGACAGCGCTTGTTACCATGATGAAATGTAGATTGAACGGAGGGGGTCTGTGTCCCAGGCACGAGAGCTTGGACTCCCCCAGCCTTTGTGTCCCACGCATGGCTATTGTTCAGACCTATTCAGGGCTCTCAGGAGGAGCAGGAGGAGGGGCAGGAGGGAGGTGGGTGAGAATGAGTGTTACATCTCTTCATTTCTCCCCTGATCTCCAGCTCATCTGTCAGCCGTGGGAGGATAAGCATGTATTTTACACGCTTGATTTGTTGCTAAGTGAAGGCCATCCATTGTTGGGTCGTTTGACTAAATCATGTTCATGGCAATCACTGTGTACAATAGTTGTGTTTGTGGTTTAGTTGAGTAAGCATTGTTATCAGTCAACTCGAAGTTAATTTTTAACACCAATGCAACAAAATTTGACTGCAAGTTTCTGCTGCTAATATGCAAATATAATCATTTCCAGGGAAAGTGTAGCTACTCCAGAACTTGTGTTAAACTGCCCACATTATGTGCTCTGCTTTAGATCTGCCCTTTGTCCATGTTCTTATGAGACATTGACAAATCGTTGGCGTGGAGCTAGGGACATGGCCATGTCTGCGTCAGACAAAAGTGACGGGCCTTCCTGGCGCCTGTGTCGCCCTTTCATCTCCTACACCCTGTTGAGGTGAAGATGGATGGTTCCCCTGGCTCAAGAGCACCACATTCAACCTCTGTGCCGGCGCATTGTCTCGCCCTTCTGTCCCTTCCTAGCTCTTTAGAGGTTGCTCTGTCCAAAGCTGGTTAGCAACCAATGACACCCTTTCCTAATCATCCATTCTTGCACAGCCCCCTTGTCTCTCAGCACCCATAAAACCCCTTCTGTTTAGTTAAGATGTTGCTACATTGTTCTCACACAGCTGATGTGTATTTGTGAGTAGATGTGTAAAATCCTTCCAAAAGACTGCCTTGTAAAGAGAAAAGAAAAACACCTGACAGAAATTGTTCAGCTATAGTTGTTGTTCAGACTGAACAATCACCAACTAGGGAAATAAACTTCAGTATAAATAGTTTGGGCTTATATCAATGAAAAAAAGAAGGCAAACAACAGTTGTTATTATAAAAAAGAAATTTTAATTTAAGAAAATAGAAATCCTGCACAATAGGACACACCAGTTCCTTTTTCAGTCAGTTTTCATCATCACAAATATCAGATAAATTACAGTCTTTGCTCCTCTCATAAAAATCCCTTGTGCATTTAGAATATTTCTGTATCAACAAGAGACAACCGATCAACAATAGCAGCAGTTTGCATGGCAGAGGATATATACAATATATACAAAGTGTGGCACAAGCCATTATTTTTCAGAAGTTTGTTCAACAATATTCTTTGTTTGGGTCAAACAGCAGAGGTCAGTTCTGAGGAAGCCCTGCTCACTTGTTCATAGCCAGGCTGTGTAATGTGGAGGTAGTAGTGGGCAGAGGCTGGCAGAGCGAGCAGGGGCAGGGCATGCCGGGGAAGTGCCTGTAGGAGCCGGTCAGGTGGAGGGGATCCTTCAGCAGACCCTGCACTGGAGCATGAAAACCCAGGAAACTGGCGGATGGAGGGGAGTGCGGGGCTGGCACTGAGGATGGAGTGGATGAGTGATGCTGCAGAGGTGCACTGCCCACCAGAGAGTGCAGGGACTGGGCCAGAGGATGCAGAGGGAGATGGGCTGTGGGGGCTGCAGGGGCGATGGAAGGGTGGGCAACAGTGCGGCTCTGGACGGCAGCACTGCCTCCATAAACATCCCCCACCAGCTTCTTCATCTCTTCCAAAGAGCTGGACAGCATGAGGATGTAGTTGCGGGCTAGCAGCAGGGTGGAGATCTTTGACAGCTTGCGGACCGAGGGGCCATGAGCATAGGGCATGACCTCTCTCAGGCCGTCCATCGCCTGGTTCAGATCATGCATCCTCTTCCTCTCCCGACTGTTGACTTTCAACCTCAGGTCTTGCACCTCTTCCTTGCTGGGCTCAGACCTGTCTTTGGTCTTACCGACGTCGTCGCAGTGCTCCATCCTTCTCTTGCTGGCCTCGCTGCCTCTGTTTTCTTGGCAGTACGTCTGGAACATCTTGTTGGAGAAGAAGGTCTCAGCTGAGTCATCCACCACCAGGTCTGGGGATGAAGAGCGGCTGCAGGTGGAGCCAGCATCAGAATCCATCTTGGTTGCAGCAAGAGAAATAAAAAAAAAAAAAAAAAAAGATCCAAAAATTCAATTGAATTCTAAACAGCGAGAGCTTGAGCTGAGGACTCAAATTCTACAGATGCTTCCTAGTTCTCAGTTTTCAGGCTTCCTCAGTGTTGCCACAGTCTCACTTCTCTCAGTCTGTGCTGTTCAGTGTGAGGAGTAGTCTGTCCACAGGAGTGAGTCTGTCTAAACTGTCACCCTCTGGGCCCACTGGGGTGTATTTATACCGCAGACACAACAAAGGAACAATAAGCTGCATAATGAGACACTTAGAGCCACAGCCAATCGCAGAGGGGACACACTTTCACCCCCCCCTCTCACACCTCCTTCCTGCAGCCCCCACTGCACCTTCCCACACCCACATTTAATGCCCCACCAACCCCGATGAACCCCCCTACACATTAACCAAAACAGGGGGATGTTCACATGTTGTGTTAAGCTGTCCACCTAGGAGTTGAGCATTTTTTAAATAGTATGCGTGATGATGAAAGTTCAGTTTAACAAGTATCCCCCAAAAAGTGAAGTGAAAGTGAGAGTGAAGCCCAGATCTGCTCTAGGGTAAAACAGATCCATTTTTACTACCCTGCTCCATAAAGCCAAATATATGATGCCTTCAAGGCCTTATTTACATATGGTAGCCATGAGACATCTCGGAGAAAGGTATGAGGCACCATATGAGGTTTTTAAACATTTAAAGAGCAGCGTTAATGGCAGACTAGGTACAATTCAACCAGGAGCTTGAGACAAAAGGGGTCAGATAAATTTGACTTGGCTCCCCAAACAGTCTGTGAAATCACTTCACTATCACTGGAAGGGGGTCCTTCAGATGGGGAGGAGGTAGTTAAAAAGATACTAAAGAGTGGGCACAGTATTGTCTTCCACTAATTCAACCGGAAAGCTACAAGCAACTTTCTCAGTTTTTTTTCTTTTCTTTTTTTTTTTTGCATATCCTTTCTGTTGATATGATAAATGTTGGATAAACTTTCAACAAACTATATGCTTATCTGAAGTAAAGTGATATATGGATTCCTCTCAGGCTTGATGTGAGACGTGTATTGTATCTGCTGAGCGGATTTTGTGGCTGGATCAAACATCTCTCTCTTTCTCTCTGGTGTTCAGAGGCTGGGTTTCTCTGTTCGGCTCTGGAATTTCCTGCCTCGTCTCTGCCAAGCAAAGCCTCCAGTGAGGCGTTGCTGTAGGGCCAGGAGTTTGAAAATATGATAATGCACCTCTCGTGTGTTACACCATCCTGGGCAGCAAAAGAGATTTGCAAAAACACTGGGTTGTGTAAACCTTGGATGCAGCATTGATTGTCGCCTGGAGCATTATCATTGTATGTATATATATATACAAGGTTTTATTCAGTTCAAAAGGAGGAAACAATTCAGGGGTGTCATGGCTGGAATGTGCTGTGTTTCATCATCTGTTTGTTTTTCTCATCTTGGTGCACAGTAGGACTCCCTGGTTTATATTTACCCAACGCTCTCCTCCAGCCATCGACGTCTTTGTGGGATTGTTGCAGTCTCTTAAAGTCAATTTGGAGTGACCACTGATTTAAAAAACATATAGTTTCCCACTCTTCTCCTGTACACCAGTGCTGTATTCACCAAATTCACCCTAATCAGGGTGGAGGCTGCTTCTTCTACGCTTATACAGATGTTAAAAACCATTATCAACATCCCTCTTTCAAAAAATATAATTACACATCATTAGTCACAGCCAATACAGAACATAATATATGACCATAAATCCAAAATAATACTTAATCTTAGTGGGTAAAAGGATAACATATTTATTTTTCAAGGAGGCAACAAACACGTTCTTATCATTTGTTATTTGTCTATTTTTGACCTCAATATATTCATCCATGATCTGGTGACATACTAATAATTTCTTTTATTTGAAAACAGGTGCAGTCTTATAGAGGCTACCAAGATGGCTTCAAGTCTAGTTCATTAATCCAACTTCTCAGACTCAAATAAATCTCCAAATTGGCAGTATCTACCTCTCTTTGACAACGGTAGATTATCGATTGTTATTACTGGATAATTTCTCTTAGTGAAATACGCTGCAACTGGACCAATAGCTTTTTGCACTTTATGTAACTGCATGTAATTTACCACACACACATGGATTTGTAAATAAATCAACAACATCCTTTGTGTTGCATGAAGTCATTCTGCTCGTTTCTCCTTTGCTTGTATTTTTACCTGGATGGAAGGACCAAGCATGTGTATTTGAGTTTAAAGTTTTTGCACATGCTCTGCATTTATAATTGAGAATTACAAGTATTCTGTTTTTACTGAACTTCCCTTGAAGCTCACTGTGTGTCTTCTTTAAGAAATGAAAAACATGGACCCACAAAAAGTTAGAGGAGTGGGAATCAAGAGGGCCCTCAGGACCCCCCTCCACAGCAGCATCAGGGGGCCCCGCAGGGTGCTTTGGCTCAGCCAACACTCAGTGATATTATAATTGGGAAACCTTGAGAGCCAACATGGGCCATTTATTTGGAGCATATGGATTTTCCCATCGTTAGGCCCGGAGCCAACATGGCTGCTGGACTCTTCTCTGTTAATTGGGTCAGGTCCTAATTAACTATGTTGGACACAATGGTCCAGATTTCATCCTTTTTCTATCTAGTCTTTCAGACATTTTAATGGCTAGTTCTCTGCCACACCTTTCACTTTGTTTTACACAGTCCAGAGAGAAGGAAATGACCAATAATGTTTCTTTAATCCTCTTAATAATGAATCTATACTCTAAATTGAGTTGAAAAGGGCCAAAGGAACTCATTAACTGCACATGAAATTAGATTTGTGAGATTGTCACTCATATAAAATGAAGAAACAGCTAAAATGTGTATATGGATCATTATTAGGGGCTCTAACCTAATAGAAGGAGTGTAATCAGACCCTCTCTTACTCCATTATTATATTCATGAGCCAGATAAATCCCATTCTCCTGCTCATTCTTATTCTTATTCATGTGTTTACAGAGGCAACGGGCCACACAGAGAGACACAAGGATCTCTGAGCTTTGCATTTTACAAATGAAAGCGTAGCCACCCTCCATGTTTCCACATAATCCTTCAATTTTTAACCCTGCATCAGGGTGTTTGACTTTCTTCTCTGGATGCCACCTTTCAGGACCCTTCAGCCAATTCAAGGGCTCTGTGACGGACTTATTTTGGGCTATAGAGACCCCCTTTCTGCTGCCTCACGGGGTGCACTCCAATGAAAGTGCTCAGGTGACCAGAAAATGAGGGCATTATCACAGGCATATGCTTGTTGCGACAGAGGATCAGGCTAGATTAGGGCCTATCATGGCTCAATAAAGCACTAAGCTGAAGAGCAAACCTGCACTGTGTACCGTAAGGCCTCCTTCACTCTCCGCTGGTCATTGTTTAACAGGATCAGTGGCTTGATCTTCTGTATACACACACAGACACACACACACGGAGCTTTAATCTGAGCATGTGGTCGAGAGCAGAGCGGACATGCAGGAGCTTTTGTTTGCCACTCTTTTTCTCAATGTTGCTTGGATATCAAGGCTCTGAGATCAAAATAGTTGCAGGAGAAGTGATCAGCAGGAGCAGATATGTGGGATTTGGTCAGCATCCTTCATCTATGGATGTAAGTGTTTCCAATGTCTGGGGAGAGAGATATAAAATTGTTTCACAAAGTGTCTGAACGGGCTGACAAGTGTTTCTGAGAACGGAGAGTGCTGCCCTTTGTTATCTCTCACCGCTGGGACAAACCGCGCAGTGATTTATTCATTTACACTGCCTGAAACAATTGCATTATCCCAGCCACAACAAAAAGACACAAAGACACTATGAAAATCCCCTAGGATGTTTATGAGTCACTAAAGAGTCCAATAACTTTCCCCTTCATCTTTAAGCGGCCACGGAGGATTGCATGCTGAGGAGGGCTTCAGGGCGAGGGGAGTCAGGAGGGGGATCCAGGCCCAGGGAGAGATGCTGATTATGGGGAGGATAAAAGGAGTCCAGGCCCTCTCCTCTGGAGCTGAATGGGACTCGGTCAGCAGGCTGTCCCATACACCGACCTACTCCATGCTGCTAGAACTTCATAAATTACCCCACAATTACCCCGGGGGGACACCGAGGGAGGAAAGACAGGCCAGAGGGGGAGAGAGTGAAAGGCAAAAGAGCAGAACTGGTTGCTGAGCAGACCGGCATCAGGAGTACGGACCAGGTCCAGATGTTGGCCTTCAGGTTGCAGGGACCCAAATGATGGCAGTCTCCTGAAAACTGTCACCACCATATGAGGAAGATTCACATCTTAAAGCGAGGCTAAAAGAAATAACAACAACCTCTTTTAATGAACAAAGATTTTAATTTTAAAGCAATAAAGTCACTTTTTCACTATTGATTACATTCATCAGTGATGCTGCTACGTGCCGGTCTGGTAAGATTAGCAGGTAGCCTGTGTTGGTTTACATTAGATACATTGGATTTTGCTGTAAAATGGCCTTACTGTCAGACTGAGGACTTTTCCTCCAGTCTTCTCTCATTGCAGCATAAGATCTATGTAATCTATATAATATCTCAGTAGAACACATGTTTATCACATGTTACAAAGCCTTTCTTTAAAAAATTAGCAGTTAGAAAATGTCTAAGATGCCTGTAGTTTGATTGGAATTTGATTGGCCAGTTAGCTAAATTGTCAGCTGGTCCATCTAAGTCAAAAACTCAGAGCTTGTCCTTTTTCAGTATTCGGGACTCTCAAGCTTCAAAGACCCAGTTCACCCAAATTCTGCAAAAACTTACCAGTAACATTTTGGTTTCTTTTTGTCTCCTTACCAATATGATAACAATGGATGGAAATTATATGAAATAGTTCACTGGAATAATTGAAGTAATTCAGTGCATAAATGCAACATCTGTTTTCATAAGTGTCTGCATAATGCTTGACAATCCATAAAGGATCATTTACAATAACACTTATCTCCATTACTTTGGGATGGAGACACTCAACACTTATTTATAACCCAAACAATCTACATTAGATTAGAAGTATGTGCTTTTTGTAATGTGCTGAACTGACCATTTTGATTGTTTAACACAGCAAGAGTAGACATTGACTTAGAAATAATACATTTCAGATATACTTAAGGATGTGTGGCCATGAGGAAGATACAGATGCTGTGAATTTGGATTTAAACAGTTGGTAAATCCTAATCAATCAAGAAACTACATTCACATGCCCACAGGCCTATAGAGGCAATCACACTTGCACACAACACACACTCACACAAAGTGTATCTGTTTGGCATTGTGCTGGTCACACTTTTGAACAGTTGGCCACTCACTGGTGCATGGGGGTGGCTTTGTGTCGGCGGTCTGCAGACTTCTGCCGCTCTGTGCCCCCCTTCTGTCTCCTCCATCCCCCTCGTCTCCGCGTTATCCAGTCTGATAAACCGGGGGACCTGCTCGCCCAGTAATTTCCCTCCCCGAAGCCCAGGCACGACTCCTGCCTTTCATCAGCACCATTGTTTCAGTCTGTTACCTCCGCTGGTGCTCCTTCACCACGGCAACACATGCATGCACACACACACACCCAGACACACAGCCCCCCCCTTCCTTGTCCCTGTCCCATCTGTGGATAGGCCTGCCATGTGTCTATTCATAAGGGTGCCGGCGGCAACGCCACTGTATGTGGAAAGTACATGATGCTGTCCTTTTGTGAGGGGCTCAGTCCTCAGCTACTTACCGCTGACCCCGGGGTCAACGCACACAATAACCTGAGTGTTGGTGGCCACTGGCTATCCTCATTGGCCGGTGATTGACGAGCTGATCAATGGTGTGCGTGTGTGTGTGTGCGCCCACATGTGTTTGGTTTCTATACAGCCTCCACAGAGCCATTGAATCAAGTGTGTCTGTTTTGTAAGTATTGGTCTTTTGAAGGCATCAGACTAGTTAGTGACACACAATTGACTTCTTTGGCTTTTAGCATGATGCAGTGAAATGGAGAACTGCAATTTAGCTCAATAGGCACACGCCTTGTCTGGGCATTTCAAAAATTGTGATTGTTGGCTTCAAGGTGTGTTGCTGTGATATTCTTTTTACAATATTTCAAATTCAGTCATATCCCCTCAACCTGTCATTTTCATATCTGCTTCCTCTTTTTTATTTTTTATTTTTTATTTTTTATAGCCCTCACACACACATTCACTCCACACACACCCATCACCCATAGGCTCAGGTGGGCGATTACAGACGCACATTAAACCTTAATTCACATATGGCTGGATCTGAATACTGATGAGGGGATCTGCTCCTCTGCCACATTATCGCCTGATGTCCAACAAGGCTAAAATATGGACAACCCCCCCCCCTCCCAGCAGATCTGTGACTGTGTCTCATCAGAGTGAAGGGAAAACACACACACTGGCTCTCGGAGAGAAATAATATTAAGGACAAAGTCAGAGGGGTTGTGTTGTTCTTCTCTGCAACATCAGGCCATGACCCTGCGGTTTAGAGGCCTCCTGTTGTTTCACGAGGTGAAGGGGGTGGGGGGTTCTTGACCTGTCTCCATCACAGGAAAGCTGTGTCATAGTGCTCTCACTGTTTCAAAATGTTTTCATATTGTGCTTCATTATTGCTTCATATTTGACTGTGAAGTCAAATCATTGTGCACTGATTTAACATCTGAGCTCGTAGCCCACTCCTCATATCAGTTTGAAGATGGTGGCATAACACAAATCAAACAACACACCAAGTCCTCTGACTGAGCTGCTGGTAATTAAAATGCATTATGGGTAATGTAACAAGTGCATACACATGATTTAAGAAAATCTGCGGCTAGCCGCAATTTTTTTTTATTTATCTTCGGTTGGTCCAGACCTGTTGAATGATCAGCCAGTTCACTGAGTGGTTGGACAGAGTGCACAATGCCTCTGTGACCATGTAGGTATTCCTTCAAAACAGCTTTGAAAAAAGGCAAAGCAATCCTTTATTACAGTAATACAAAATCTACATTTAAATACATTTTAAAAACACTTTTGAATAAACATTTTGCCTTGTTATTTTTCTAATTCCATTTAATGTATTTTATTACCCTGGGGTTTGCATCATTAGTGCTGCTTGCCATATTAAGTTTTTTTTTTTTTTTCTATTGGCAACTGCACAATTACATTGTGTGTGTGTGTGTGTGTGTGTGTGTGTGTGTGTGTGTGTGTGTGTGTGTGTGTGTGTGTGTGTGTGTGTGTGTGTGTGTGTGTGTGTGTGTGTGTGTGTGTGTGTGTGTGTGTGTGTGTGTGTGTGTGTGTGTGTGTGTGTGTGTGTGTGTGTGTGTGTGTGTGTGTGTGTGCGTGCGTGCGCGCGTGCGCGCAAGGTTGTACATCTTAGTATTGTAATTACCATTATTACACTTGCCTTTTATTTCATTTTTATGTGGTTGCCAAGCAATTTGTGCATATTTGTAGGCTGCATATTAATATGAAATGTTGTAGTGCAGTAATGTAGTTTGTATTTTATTGTAAGTGGTTTAGTGGTTTTCAAAGTGTGGCCCGTGTATCTCCAGGGGTACCTGAGGGGGCTCCTGGGGGTCCCTGAAGTTTTCTTTACGATCATGAGTTCCAAAGTGACAGAATGTAGCCTATGACTGTTTGATCATTAGTTTCAAACACTCTTTAATAGATAATCTGAAAACAGAAATACATTGGGATGAAAACGAATGAGGCCTTGTGGTGTAATTTGTACCAGTGCCATGATGTGAAAGAGTTTGAGAACCACTCTTATAGAGGGTTCAATCATCAGAAATGCTCACAATAAAAATACAGAAACAAATCAGTGACAAATATAACAGCGAGCGAGAAACACAGTTATAGTTCAGTATACATAACAACATCTGAATGATTTTCTCTATCACAACTGAAAATTATCTGTACATTCTCATCAGTGCATCACCATATCTCTCTTTAATGAGACATGCAGGCTATTATGTGACTCTGGTTTGCTGTGAAAGGGAAAAACTCTCCACTATAAAAACCTGCTTCTCACACCAGGCTGCTGTCATACGGCTGAGTGGCCTCACAGTGGCATGAGGGCTCAGTGTAGGTTTTACAACAACCTTTGTTATTAATATCATTCTTTGTCTCACTTTTCCTGTCACGGAGAGACACAGGCCTCTAAGTTTGGCCCCAAAAGACCCTGCCCCGCTGAGCGCTGCATTAAATATCAATACATGTTTACGAGGGCCTGTAAATGCTCGATACAGAGGAGAAGCACTGAAAGAGGGAACCAAGCGCCGCATATTTCCCATGTGCATAAAGATGGAAGGTGGGGCAGAGGAGGAGAGGACACATAATAGAAAAGAGACATAAACGTAAAGGAATATGAAAAGAGCCCAGCAGGGGATCAGATAACTGTCCATGTGTGGCGGCTGTGGTTGGTCTTTTTACCTACCTGAAGCTCCATAAATTAAATAGAACATCTTCAATTTTCATCAGCCCTTGACTTATGTTTACCAGACACCGAAGAGTAGACGACATCATTTTAAGTTTTCATTCCAGCTTAAATTTCCAAGTAATCTATTATTCACGATGCTAGTTCCTAAAATGATTTAAGATCGGAGAGTAATGAGGCACTGCAGACTTACGCAGCACTTGAACAAAAGGTGCCATAAAAGTACAGCTCTAGTGACTGTGTGGCAGTATATTTGGGGGACAGTGGGCAGGAGGGGTTGAGCCTCTGCTCCGGCCTTTAAAAGATTAACCCTGAGCCCACAAAGGCACAGGGGGCTGTGGGGCCAGGCCAGGACGTGAGTGGGCCGCTCACTGGTTAAACATTGGCCGTCTTGGATCTCCTGTCATTGTCTAGTTAGGAGCTCTACCCGGGCCCCTGTTAGCGCCACAGACACATATCTTGGCAGCCGGAGTGAGCCGATACAAAGGCTGTCGGTGCCCGAAAGGCAGAGATGGAGATGTATGGGTCCAGGGTGGGGTACTCGCCACGTGGGGCCCGTTGTCGTAAAGCCCAAAGCAGGACAGATTGGACAGCAGAGCCCCCCCTGAGTCCTTCTCTTTTTGTGTGTCTCTGCGCTGTGACAGTGATAAACGGGACACATAACCTTCCAGAACAACAAACAGACACTGCCTCATTTCCCCAATGTGGGCGAGGGCAGGCATAAAGGAGGTGCCATCCCATTAGAGCCTGGGCTCAATGTTGCTGCGGTTGAGGCAAAGACAGGCACAGGAGCTACTCGAGCGAGGGCCCCCCAGCCGAGAAGGGACAGCTCTGCTGTTTTGTTTTCTCAAAAAAGTGTCATATAAACTCTCCTTAATTGGTGCTCCATAAAATTAGCATCTCCAAGCTGATTAGATTTCCTCTCTCCTCAGATTCTATTGTGTCTCTCAGTGACCCCATCCCTGCCATTCACTTTCAGCCCTTTCACAATTTTATTGGGCATCAGAGAAAGAGGAAACTCATGTAAGATTGTGCCCTTTGCCCTCCACTTCTCCTCCTCTCATTTGACTTTACCAAGTCCCTTTTGAAACGACTGCCTTCTGCTCAGCCACCGAAAAGTAAACTCATGATAATACAATGAATTTTGTTATGTTAAAGTGGCCTCCAGTCATCTCGCTTGCTGGCTTTCACTTTGTCCCACAGTTTGAGTGAAACCTTTTGTGCTTTCGTTTATTTATGGTGCAGTCCACATGCCTTTTTGTCTTCCCCTAACCCGAACCTGCAGAACTACTTGAATAAGATGGGGACAGGGTGAGCAATTGAAAATGCTTCTAAATAGATTAACCACACTTCCTGAATGTAGAGCCGTTGTGTCTCGCGAAATCAGGATTGCAAAAGTTTTTTCTTCAGCAAAACCCTGTTTATAGACACGTCAGAGCACCACAGACTGAAATATAATCCCATTAACTTTGAATGGCAAGTCTATTACTCTGTTGCATAATGTGTCTCGCACGGCATGGATAATCACCATCTCAGTGGAAATGGCGGTGAGATAAAGGGATTTGTGATGCTTTGACATCTTTATGGATGGAGTAATATGGTTGGTGGGTCCATAAGCTCCCAGCAAAAGTCCGGGACGTGTACTTCAGCTGCTCTAAAATGCCGTTCAGAGAGAGTGATGCTCGACAGAGTAAGTTCATTATGGGTTGTAATCTTTTCCCGTCATTTTACTGGACTGGATCTATATTCTATGTTTGCTTTAATATGAGACAAACGCGTGTTAAGGCGGAAATTTATGTCCACTGATGAGCAGCCTTATGCATTTTTATTGAAGGATTAGCATTTTTAAACATACAGTTTATGGGCAATCTCTACGTTTCTGAATCATGATAAAAGATGACATTCAAATTAGCTGGTCGCTGTAGGAAGATTAGGAAGGATTATTTTGCTGTGCTGTAAAGTGTGTTGAATCTTCAGATCCCATACCCAGATAAAATGCTTTGATATTCAGATTCACTGTTTGCTCCAAAAAATAGTGTTGTTCTAATTTGTGTCTTTGCTTTCATAAATTAGATTAAAATCAACAGTTTTAGCCAAAAATGAACCAGAGTGTGATCAGTGTGTCAGACAGCAGTAGGAGGGACACATGAGGTTGTTGAGGTCGGGGGGATCATTCATATACGCATATCATGGGGAAAGTGAGGGTTAAAGAGTGGGAATGTATCCAGACATTGTGATGCAAAGGGCACGGGAGGGTTAAATCAGGTTCTACTCAGCCCCCTGACCCAGGAGCTCTTTGATGCTGCAGCCTTCAGGACATGGGTCCCCAAGGGGGGGCCTCAGTGTGCTGTGGCCCTAGGACCGGACCGCTGCCACAGAGTCAGCGGGATTTGGGGACATGCTTTTGTCCCCAAAGAAAATGTACGTGGCTTTGGGTGGGGCCGGGGGAAAGGTCACATACAGGGAGCATGGGGAGAGAGGGGTGAGATCAAAACAAACAGATCACTTTCTCAGAGACCCGTTCTGTGAAGCAGGAGCATTATCATATATTATCACACACAATAAAACATCTAGTGATAATTTTGACACCGTTGTGCTATCACAAAGTTTAGATTATAGAAATATTATAAAAGAAAATTGAGAATATTATGTTGCATTCTGATTAACAATCTTTAATGTAATCACAGACAAGATTCTTAAAGAATTTTTTTTTTTAATTATCAACCCCTTGATACCCAGAGTGGATTAAAACCCCTCAGATCAATACTGACCAATATGTGGAAGAAGGTGCTCTATGACACACAGCATCACAACAGTGAAGTCCTGTGAAAAGAAGACACCCTGCAGGTTAAGACCATACACACTGATCACCTACTCTGATATACCTTTTAACTTGACTGTTGAAAATGCTCGTTCATCTTCAACTTGCATATACCGTTGCTCTATACCGTGCTCTAAACTTTATTGTCTGTACAACCCGTGTGCCTGCTACCAAACCACATTTCATTTGAGATAAGTTGCTGAATTTAATGGTGGCACCCAGGATATTAGGAGATAAATCAAGTGAGAAATCAAATTAGAAAAGTGTCATTCACACAGATCCTTGAATCTGGGAGTAAATTATGATTGAACAACAGAGATGTAGAACCTGCTGTGCATTTAAACTGCTATTTGGATGATTTTGTTCCCCGCACTTATGACTATCATTGCATCTGATGTTGTTTCATACTAGAATTTGCTTTCTGAGTGCTGCGCTGTTAAATCACGTGTGGGTGTATATGAGTAGTTTTTAAGGGCAGCCTTAAAAAAACAAGAAAAGGCTAGTGTTCAGTTCAGATCAGTGTTTTTATCAGATTCAAATGTTTAGATAACCATATACACTTCCTTCATTGTGCACCTGTTTGAGGCTTGAGTTTCATTTATCATTACTGTAACTGCAAAAGGTTTTTTAGGAATTACAGCGCCTTCTAGTGGTTGCATTTAAATAAGTCACCATTTGATCAGTGAAACAGAAAACAGGACTCTCCAGCCCTGAGGAAACATAAGTCTATGCACTGACAGTGAACAAACCTGAACTCACCAAGTGAAGTAGAAAATGATCTCTCTGACATTTATTTGACTCATTGCATCATATCATAGATTCGATTTTTACAATTTGTATTCATGGCGTTCACATCAGTCATTTACTAATGCATAGTAATACAATCGTTTTATTTTCTGAATCTTGATTTTTTTTTAAATCTTCCTGCAGTAAATTATGTTTGTGTGATTTCCCGCTTTGACCTCTCTCTCTCTCTCTCTCTCTCTCTCTCTCTCTCTCTCTCTCTCTCTCTCTCTCTCTCTCTCTCTCTCTCTCTCTCTCTCACTAACACACACACACACACACACACACACTCCCAGCTCACATCTCTGTGTGCACTACTCTGCCAAAGGCTAAGACATTCATTTAAGATAGATGGAGTGTATACGAGTCAGTCATTTTCACTCTTTCCATGAATAATGCAGTGCAGCCAGCTGATGAGGCACATTTGCTTGTCAAGTTGAGAAGCAGGCGCATGGTTACATAAGAGGGCTGTGGCTGAGGATTTCCGACAAGCCCGCCTTTGAAGACAGTGCCCCCAGCACCTTCACCTCCCGCTGGGACATAACGCCTGCCTCATAGGGCCTGGACTCACCACACTGACTGGGTCTAAAGAGATAGTGCTGGAATGATCAAAGAAAACACTCTGAGGCTAAACTATCCCAGAAGAATAATTATTGTTTAGAAAAAGCTATAAATTTCTCTATGTTCTAAGTGGCGGTCTGACTGTCTCTTTGTAACTCATCAGTATTACAAGATCATAAAAGTGGACATTGTACAGATACAAGCATTTTCTCTTTGTGAGAATTTTAGATTTATATTATATTCCATGTTGCCCACTTCCTCTCATATCCGTGCAGGAGCTATGGGGCTTTTCTTTTATATTTAATAGCGTCAGTGAGTTTCAAGAAGTGGCCCAGACCGAGGCCAACACGTGCCTCCTCAATCATTTATGAGAGTTAATGCAGAGAGCGAGGGCAGGCAGCAACAACCTGCTCCCCTAGGAGACCTGCGGGCACAAGGAAATTACAAATCAGATGCTATAAACCACACTGCCAGCAGAGAAGAGCTGAGGACTTGGCTGGTATTAAAACCTGTTCCTTCTTCATGCATATGTTAGAGAAGTGCCGATAAACCGTGAAAGACTGTTTGTGCACTTCCAGGCGCTAATCTCGTGCATTTCTGATTAAAGAACAGCACCAGTAAACAACTTGACTTCCCTCGGGGTGGGGTGTCGCTCCTTGCAGTGTGAATCTTATGTAATTGCAAACTTTTTACTCATTTTTTATTTACACAAGAGACATGAGAGATGTGTGAAAACAGCAGACATTCACTCAACTCCAGTCAGTGCTCATACACATTTAATTTACTCTATCAAATATCATAGAAAAAAACACAATATCAACAAAGATATAGCACCTGGCCACACCATTACAAAAAGCACAAAAACCATCTCATTCAGATTACAGAATTCCTCTCATATTTGGCAGATAAATTGTCACACTATCTCCTCCCATTTCTCTCTAAATCTACCGCTCTAAAGCTCCTCAACTTTGGGGAAAAGAGACAGCGATGATATCCTAGGGCAGAGGAAGCCTCTTTCTCTCTCCTTCTCCTCCTCCTCGCCTCTCTCTTGGAATAGTAATTTAATTCTGCTGACAGTTTATCCTGCGAATAAAAGAGATGAAGAGGAGTAAAGGAAGAGCTTGAGGGGCTCACGGTTGTGTTAACTTTTTCCTTCCCTTTTTTACCGCCTTTTATGCTAAATGACAAAAGCTTGGAGCTAACAAGGATAATTACAGCTATGGGTGTTGTGCAACATACAAATCCCATGTATCTGTCTTAGCTCATGGGAACAGCATAATTCACTTATAAAGTGTCCACAAATATACAGATACACCTCTAGGTTTTCCAGTTACACCTTCATATGGCACAAAAAAAAAAAAAAAAGTTAAAGAGAGACTTTCTCACATTTAGTATCAGTCATCACACCCTGACCTTAACCAGCGTCCGTCTGGGGCGGCCTAAGCACCGCCTGACAGAAAAGGTAAGTTCCTGATTGATGGTATTTCTCAGAGGTGGAATATTCATCTGTGTACAATCTCGTGCCACCATCAGCGCTCTCGGCCCTGGCTCAGCAATGTCACTGTGACTTTGCAGAACCTCTCCTCACTTCAGGAGCATCTATTTTACGGTGTGTTTACGAGTGAATAAACATTATGCACCGTTTCAGTGACCTCAGAGGAGACGGAGAGAGAGATGTGGAGAGACAGACAGAGAGGTGGGAGGTGGGAGGTGAGATGTAGCACTTGAGAGAGTTTATAGGACTTCACAATTTTATCTTAAGTGTGTGCCTTTTTTTTGCCTCTGCCTTTTTCATATGCGCATGTCTAGCTCGTTCAAGGTTAGTGGAAGGTAATAAAATGTGATAGTTTTCAAGGTGCTCTGGCTCATCCATCTTGTACTGTCACTACTTACTGACAGGGGGAGCTGTGGATCTCCTCTCAAGCCTGATGTGGACAGCAGGAGGTACAGTATAAGCAGACCTGACATGTTCTCACATACAGAACCACACATGAGCATCTACTGTACCATGATACATGCTGTGTTATGTTGACATCCCTCGCAAAACATGTGTTTTCATACATGAGAACATCCTCAGCAATCACAGGGTTTTACTGCAGCATTCATAGTTGCTCATTGTAATTGGTGAAGAGAAAGAGAAAGAGAGCAGTATTATGTTCGTATCAAATGTCTCTCTACGGGGGGTTATAAATCTCCTAAAACACCCAGCGGTGCAGGAAACCCATGGGGCGTCCCTAGAGGCTTTTTACCTGCAGAGAGTGTAACAGAGGGAGAGGGGGGATACAGTAGTCAGTATGCCCATAACAACCACATGCCTCAGTAAGAAGAAGAATTTATTTTTAGTAACCACAAATTCTGTTCCTCTCATCTCTGCTTTTTGTCTTGTGAATTACTACATGTTAAAGTTTAATCCAATTTTCTCTTTTTATTTGTAATGGCAGTGATTAAATTCACTGATCGGTATCTGGTCCTTGACATTTAGGCTACGTGTCACATGTAGACCTTTCTTAGTTTCAAAGAAGTAGTTCAATATTTGGGGAAATATGCTTCGTTTTCATCTCACAGTGAGATTCTCTGCTGGATTCAGGAGGAGATTAGCCTTTAGCATCAGGAAACAGTGAAAAACAGCTACTTTGCCTTTGTCCAAATTTTTAAATATAGATAATAGTAACTATAAACCTTACTCACATTTTTTATTTGTTGTTTTATCCGTAGAAGAATGGGGGGGGAGTTTAATTTTGGGGTTAGCTTTGTGCTGTTTGGCAGTTTAGCAGCTGGACGCATAGTTTGGCTACATGCAGTAACTTCTGAGAGTTTTGTGGCTGCCTGAAGATGAGACTCTAAGAAATTACTGCACCAGCAGAGGGGTGATGTAACCCCTTAAAAAGAACTGTTTTTACTTTCACACTTTGGCTTTGTGCTTTTAAAGCAAAAAAGTAACAAGATGTTAATCTAAGTTTTATACTGGGAACACATTGCCATAACTCCTGCAAAAAAGCATGCATGTCTATGCTTGTCATAATTAATGGATTTCTGAGAACACAGCACACAGCTGCTTAAAATGGTTGAAAAATGAATACTATGATATAAGTATAGTGTATGTGTCTGTTTCAGTGTTGCTTATATGATATCAGTGTGATAGACTGGTCTTTGGCATGTGTGAAAAATAGGCAATTTCCTCCATTTAACAGTGTTTTTGTTACCACTGCCCAGTGTATCATTTTGGTAACAAACTCTCAGCGGGAGATTACAGAAGATTCCCAAATTGTTAATTATTCCCTCAAAAACTGAATATAGTAACATTCATGAAAATGTTATCAATCTCATACTGTTAAATTAGACTGCATTAGTTTTAGACGAAGGATTTTGATCGTGCGCAGCTTTTAGTCAAGGCCTAGTTGGTTTATTGCCTTGCTGTACAGTAGCTCCTATGGGCCTGAATTCCTGCACAGAATGTCTTTAAAGATGAAAAAGGGATTCGCCTCCCCTAGTGTGGGGTACTTTCAGTCCCTGCCATGTCTCTTGGCTCCTGGCATTGTCACGGACATTTCCTAGCTTTACACCAGGCCACACATCTCTCATAAATATCCCCCTCACGCTCACTCCACCGTAACAAGCCTGGTTCACTGTAGCTTCTATTTTTACGAGCCTGTTAAGCAGAGGGCTTTTACTACGGTGTGCCAGCCCTACACCATCACTGAAAGACACCTGAGAGCATATTTTTGAGGTAAATGTTTATATTTAATAATATCATGTTTTATAGAAATATTGATAATCTGTGGATGAAAGCAGTTGGGGAGGAGCCGAGGAGATAAAGAGAGGATTTGTAGATTTACCAGAGAGAGGAGTGGAGCTGGAACAGCCATAATGTTGGGTGTCAGCTTGAGTTAGGGTGGCCATGTGCAGCTTTCAGTGGCCTTGCGCCAGCCAGGCAGAGAAAGAAACACTCTGTTCTGCTCAGTAATTCTCTGCCATGCTCCATATGTGACTGTAGAGACCTTTAACTGTAAATCATGGACATTTTAACCGTTAAAAGGGAGAATGACTCCGGTGTCTTAGAGTATATTGCATCAGAACACTATTTGGATCAATGTAAACAGGCATGTGATCAGATCAGATACCAGTGACTGATCCCCAGGCTAGGAATACAATCAGCTGCTGCTGCTGCTGCCATCAAAGCAGCAGTAGCCCCCTGGGTGTAGAGTTATGTATAATCTAAACATGTTGGTGTCAGATAGCTGTGAGCTACTGTATGTGGATAATGGTATCAGAGTGCATATAAAACACAAGTCTCAATGCACTGAGACGAGGACAAAATCAAACAGACACATTCTGCATATGAATTACAGTGATTGCCCCAGGGAGCACAGACAAAAACAAAGATACTGTGTGATTGTTTTGGGGATTTAATTGGGTCTCCATACAAAAAAGAAATATCATGTCAATCTGGTAACCAATGCAAAAAGTAAAAATCCTATGTTTAAGGTAGAGGAGGATCTTTTTCCTGAGAATGTTTTACTGTATTGCTTTAAATCCTCTTCACGTGACCAAAATGAAAAATGTCACCTGTGCCATGTACTGTCCTGTAAAAACACCATCCAATCATTTTGAATGCCACGGACAAATTCATTGGGTCGTAATGCGTCTATCAATCTACGGCAAAAAAAGAGAACTTGCAACACTGTCTTCTCCCGAAAAAGAAAATGTATTTATTCAAGGGCTACATATTAAAAGAGACAACCATTTAGCCACATCATTGGTCCTTCTCTGCAAATGAGCTGAAACACCAGTGTAAAGGTTAGGATAAGAAGACTAAAATTTCTCAAGGGAAGAGCTCTTGAGCTCACTGGTAATGTGTCCCATAGGGAAGTTATCACGATGTGCAGTGCATATGATAGTGTTTGAGCACATTGAAACAGTCTGAGATAGATGATCACTTTGAATTACTATTTGTTAAAATATTGACTTTGTCTGTTGCCACATGGAGACTTGTTGGTTTTTGCAGATTCAACAGAGGATGTTGTTACATTACGTTTCTTATGGAGTCTTGGTGATTCATTTCTTCGGGGCAGTTAGAGGGTTGGTTCAGATGGGAGTCCTGCTTCAAGGTGTTTTCTAGTACAAAAACCAACCTCTTTAATATACATCAGAAACTTTGCTGTTGAATTTGGAACCCACAATTGTATTACTGTCGGCAAATTATGAAATTACAGGCAGAGGAGTGGGAGGTAGTGAGAAACCCATATGGAGAAATCACACAGATAAACAACCGAATATCACACATGAGATTGGGTTGATTGAATGAATGAAGTTTTACAGACAGAGTTGCCAGTAAACTTGTTTTTATTTCTTTAGCTAATTGATTTTTTATTTTTTACAACACAAAGCAGCCTACAACATGGAAAATGTACCACAGTGTTGATTCAGTGAATCGAGCAAACTTGACTCTTAAAGCTTACTAGACACTGTGGAGGAATTTCAAATGGGAGCAGTGATAATAAATTGATCATATATGAGTCTTTGTTTGTGCATCCTGAGGAGAAACACTGTGAGTTGTTCAACACGGTGCAAGAATCTATGAGGCAGTCAAAGGCATGTGAAATTAGTCTATTAGTGCAGGTGATAACACCATGTTATTGGAGGACTCATGTTATGGACCAATGCCTGCTGGGAGCAAACAACTTGCTGGGTCTCCACGGTGATGAGAGGGGGAGTTGAGGTATCCATGGGAGACGGTGGGCGTGATGGGATCCCCAGGGAGCATTGTGGAGGAGGTGAAGGAGAGCTTAACGTCTCAACTAAAGAGAGAGAGATTCAAACACCCAGAGGAGAAAAAGGAAACAGTGAAAATACATGTGTTGCAGAAGACATACAGTAAACTACTGTTAAGGTTTTGATAATACATGTTGTACATACATGTGTGTGTGAGGCAGTCAGGCTGAGCTATTACATAATTACTGCCCTGAGGCTAAACCTTCTTATTTGGGTTATATGTGGATTTTGTTGTTGTTTTTATTTTCCAATATAAAGTTTCTTGGATTCAACAGTATTAATTATTTAGTTTATTGTTGGCCAGCAAAACAAGGTATGAAAATAACACAAACATGTTTTTTTGTTTTTTTATATATATATATATGTTTATTGTTTTTCAAAATAGAAAAGGAACACAGGACAAGCAGATAAAAGAAAAAAGACCCTCCCCCACCCCAAAACTAACAAATAAAACATGAACAGGGTCATTTCATCATGTAAAGAAATAATAAAGGCCACAGTCATGACAATAAACTAAACATACGTACATATTTAAAGGTACAGTATGTAAGAAATCTAAAGCAACTGGCCGTAAAATCCTCCTAATATGTCACAGAGACTCAGGAATAATGTTCATATAACATGATGAACTCACCAACAACAATAGTACAGCCAGAGTATTCGCATTAAAAATCTTTTTTTGCAGACTGCAACTCATGTTTATGTTTTGATTTTACGTGTTGGCATGTTGCGCCACCTAGCCCTCTCTCCTAGTCACGGCGGCGTCAGTGGCGTTTCAGCCTCCGGTCTGTTCCACTGAGCTGCCGCTACGACTGGGAGAAAAAACGAGATCGCTGTGTTTTGAATTTGACTGCAGTAACCGTTTTTGGCCACATTCTTACATATGGCACCTTTAAAGAAAACTGCATGTGTAGAGTAAAATGAGAGGTGCACACAGAAGGGTGTTTCACAGTGATCTACACATTAGTCCTTTCCTTGAAACAGTTGCAGTAGATGTGGGACCCCACATCTTTTTAAACATGTCTTCCCTGTCTTCATTATAAAGTCTCAGTCTCTCCAGGTGAAGCATATTTGCCATTTCTCGCAACCACAGATCGTACGTTGGTGCAATGTCCAACCTCCATGCCCATGGATTAACTAACGCAATCACAGTTCCAAATAGGATAGCCTTTTTCTCATATTTACTGGCAGAAGCCAAAGGAGTAGTTGCCCCGAGAATGCCTACAAGTGGATCAGGCTTCCAACATTTCCCATAAGCCATAGAGAAGCAATGAAAAATACTTTTCCAGTATGTACAGTTTACTGCACAACCAAAAAGAATGTATCAAGTTACCAGTCGCAGACTTGCATCTGTTGCAAATGGTAAAACATCAGGAAAGAAACTGTGCAGTTTTTCTCTAGAATAATATAATGTCTTAAACTGCATAAACATTCATCCCATACTTCATCTTCTAATTCTACATTCAGCTCATCTTTCCATGCCTGCTTACTTGCTGCGTTTAATGGAGTATTGTTGTGCAAGATCCGGTAAACTGTCCCTTTAGCTTGTTTGTTTATTGCCTCAAGGGTCTCATGCTCTACCAGAATTTCAAAGTTGGGTAAATGCGTCCTGACATAATTTTGGATATGAAAGAATCGAAAAGGGCTAGATTGAAGAATGTCATATTTAGCTAGAAGTTGTGGGTATGAGCCAAAAATGCCATTAATGTATAATTCACCTGTTGCAAATGCCTTTCTGCTTCCAGAGGAAAATTCACAGTAAACCCAAAGTCAGCATCGTATGATTGAACATCCGTAAGAGCAGAGGTGACAGAGCCAAATACTGACATGTTTTTTGATATTCGATGGGAGTCTTATGTATTTAAGTCCATTATTTATTCAACTTGTTGCCCTTGTTTGATCTTCGTCTTTTTTATTGTTCTTGCTGCTTTATTTTGTGTTCACAAGGCTATGGTTTTGTTTGCCATTTGTTACTCTTGATGAGTAGTAAGACTGTAAAGTTGTCGGCTGTAAAACAAAACACAAAAGACGCAAAGAAGCCAAAGATGCTGTCGAGCTGAGGGGAACCACACACATCAGGTGATGAGCAAATGACTTCACAACACAAAGTCTTTCTCGTAACATAAAACCATTGACTGGTGCAGCTTTAAAAATATTCCCATAATGCCCATTTTCAAATGCATTCCTAATGTAACCTACTTTATCAAGCCTCCAACTCATAACAATACCATCCCTCCCCGTAGCTCACACACTCATTGGTGGCTCTGGCTCGGTGGCTGCTCCCTTGTAATCTTGTGTGCCTCGGTTCTTGGTCGGGTCTAATTGGCTGCAGTGTGTGCGTCTGCTAATGCTCTCAGGAGCTCAGAGAGGTCAGCGAAGTCAGGGTTCATTAGTGTAGCAGTGGAGCTGCCGCCATATTCCCTCAAGGAACTGTTCATCTTCTATTTTATCCTCTCTCTGTCTCTTTCTGTAAACGCTGCCTCTTATTGGATACATATGGAGGCAGAGTGGGATCCTTCTAGCAGCCATTCACAGAAGTATGCAGTGAACATCAACATGTATGTACAGACATTAAATTACAAATATGTGTCCCAAAAATACACAGAAATATATACCGGTAAGTAAAAAAATCAAAGACATTGCAGGAATTTATTATAGCAGCAGCAGAGCAATGTACACGACCAGACCCTTTGACCCACCTCATTAGTAAGATACACCTCCTCTCTTTCTTTTTTTTTTTACTGTTTTGTAAAAGCAGTTAACACAATGAATCCTCCTGCAATGATTCCTATCAGTGTTCTATTCTTAGTTTTACTCATTTTCAGAGATGGCAATGGAGGGAATCCCTTAGGCTGCACACTTCTCCCACTGTCTCTCTGATGGTTTGCTAATGATGGAAGAGGTGAGTCGGATCCAAAAGCAGAGAAGATGAAGCTTTCATTAGACAAAGTGACCAATCAGTTGTCAGCCATTTCCAGAGCCGTTCTCCCTGCACACAAACACATCACCTGCACCCAAACAACAGCGCCTTTCAAATGGAATCAATGTATTGTTCTCTTGCAGCCACCTCTGCACTTTCATCCGCTGAACCTCGGGTCAATTTTCAGGACTAGAGGGAAGGGCTGTTTAAGCCTCAGTAGCTGCTCACTGGTTTCTGCTGGTGGAGTGGAGCTTTAGTAATGGCCTCATACTGGCTGCATTAGTCACCTTTAGTGTAAAAAGCTTGAGGAGAGCGGGGCATAAAATGTGGCCAGTGATTATTGATTGATAGGAAAAACATGTTGCCTGGGGACGTGATCAATCAGAAAACAAGGTGGGTGTTTACATACAAAGCATGCACCACTTCCTGTAACTCAGAGGTGGATAAAGGACTCAGCTTTATGAGGCCAATATTCTCTGTAGGGCTTTGCATGCGGTGAATGATGTAACCTAGTTGGAGGCGTTCACACAGAACTTACCCCCTCTGTCTGGCTACACCTCCGTCCCCAGGGTTTTTTTCGCCGTCCGGTTTTATCCACGCATGGTTCCTCCCATTCCATCAGCGCACAGTTTGGGGTCATGTTTTATTGCTGCCTAACACTTCATGAATGAAATTTTAATGCAATTTTCTCTTGACAACCTCGCTATCTGTAAGTGCAGCTTAAGTTCAAGGTGAATGAAGTGTGTGGTAGCACTTTGTAAGAAGTGGGACGAACAACTCATCTCTAAATATCCTGTTTGCCTCTTTGATGTTGCTTGAGAAGAGAAGAGAAGAGAAGAGAAGAGAAGAGAAGAGAAGAGAAGAGAAGAGAAGAGAAGAGAAGAGAAGGATGACCTTGTGCTTCTTTATAACTGTTTAACTGCTACAGATGTGATAAAATATTCAGGTTATTATAAAAAAGGTTGAAACCACATTTAGAGAATCTCTTTACTATTCACTCACTCTCCTCAGTCCCCCAGCCACCCCACCCCACCACAACCCCTTCTGTCACACAGCCAATAAGTCATCTTTAAATATTGATGGAAAATTCCCTGCAATTTTCCTGGTATATTGACACCTTTGATCTTTGCTCATTTGCCCACTTCGCCTGTGTTTTTCTCAAATGTACTTTTCCTCTGGAGCCCAGCGTTTCCAGAGGAGGTCAGAGTTGTACCGCAGCCATCCATGAAAAGTAAACACAGCTATAGGTCATGTTGGCATTTTGCACATTTGCGTATATAGTGTATTACTGTAAAATACAGGCTTGTGTTCAGCTAATGTACTGTGTGTGTGTGGGGGTGTGTGTGTTAGTGAATGTCTTAAATTATGGTGGCTGTTTCGGAAGCAATGAGGCAGTGTGACCCCGCTGACTCTTTATGGGTCAAACCCATCGCTGGGGACGCAATTCAATCACATCCATTTAATCAGCGACACATTCACAAGCAAGGACTCTGTCTGTCAACACACGGGCTTCATGCGTTGACCTGATCGTAGAGAAGACACCTCACAGCACAATTACACATGGACACTCGACACACATCAATAACTCACACCAAGCATGCAGCCTCTTCTTACAGAGCTATAAACACTGTCTAATAAACTCCTGAGATACACGCTGTGATGATGAACGTCACCTAAAACACACCCATTTAATTGGCACAGTGAAGAAAAATGCATTTCTGCTGTGAGATAAAATATGACGTAGCATGTTTAACGGTAATGAAATAAATCTTTGTGGTGTGTAGACAAGCACTCACAGCCATAGGAACTGCATACCGTGTTTATGTAGAGTGTGTTTTATGTTATACTTCAACAGAATATAGGTCACCTATATGTACACACATATATAAATACATCCATTTCAGTAATTGCATGAACATAAATATTAAAAAGGAGATGCACACCCTTGCCGTAAACAAAGACTTAATCAATTAAATCAATTGATTGCTGCACACAAAACTCACCAAACACCTAACTAGTACCACCATTAGACTGAGTTTCAAACTTGTAATTTATAATTATGGGGTTGCACAATTAGGATTTAAGGATTTCTTTTTTTAAAGAAGCGACAAGTACATTGTAATATCCTGTAAAAAAAAATTTAAAAAAAATAAAAAAAAAAGGAGGGGAACAACACAGCAGAGGTACTATTAAAGAATTAATCTCAATTTAGTAAACACTTACAATCTAATAGGCTTAGTCTGAAAAGCTTGTCCAAAAGAAAATATGCTGCACGGCTGTTTTAAATTCTCTGCGTGGGTATAAAGGCGCGATATGAAGTATTTATTTGCAGTTTTCACAGTACAATTGAGCAGCTCTCCTTCTTTCTGGTGTGTGAAGTTTTGCGGTTGTTAGATGTGAGCATCTGGTAGAGTGTTAGTCTGATGAAAGAGGGATGACAGGAGGACGGAGGGATGGGAGAGGGAGGCGGAGTGGAGAGCGGAGGGGGGCTCGTATCAAACGCTAGTCTAATGAGCCATCTGTAGTGGCAGCCATGTGGAGGCCACTCTGACCTGCTCACTTCTAAAATTGTTAGCGACCACGCACAAGATGACACCCACACAACACCACATGTATCCACTTCTTGAGCTGGTACAGTGAATTACACCAAGCCAATATTGTTGTTTTACCACAAACAATACAAATCAGCCAATGTCTGTTCTTCTCTGCAGTTACTGTAATATTATTATTTGCTGTGATGATTGTCTTAGGACAAACTAAAGAAAACCCCAAATAATTATGTATCACAAACGCCCAATTCAAAGCTAATTTGTACATTCAAAGTTAACCTAAACACATTCCATTGGTTTTTCCATTTTTTTCTCTACCGTTCACTTAATGTTGTCCCATCTACAGTACTTGACCTGCCCCTGGCTCAAACACAATGTTATGACTTCATCACTAGTTAACAGGCCCACCCATCTAACCAATCTTTCTACCAATAGGGTGTCCAATGGAGGTCGAAACTCGAAGCGACACCCAGGTCATCAGGGTCTATTGGTGAGTACAGGAAGCCAACGATAGCAGATAATTCTGTTTTTTGAATGAAGAAGTTTCGTTCCATCCATGTAACAGTAACGTATTTGATGCTGTAGGAGTCAGAGATAGTTCAGAGCACAATAGTCTGGCTCATGCTAGTGTTGCTGCCACATTTGTGTGAGATGTTAGTCTTTTGTTTTAAAATAAATGTGTAAATGTGCTGTTGCATTACTTTACACACGACATCTTTGGCATTAAAAAGTGACTGACAAAAAAATGTATTGTATGTTCAAAAGTTTTGTGGCTACAATTGTCCTTTAATTTTAGTTGAGTCAGAGACACATAGGAAAAGGGTTTGTAAAAAATTCAAGGTGTTTGACAAAGCACCCATGCTCATTAAAAAAAGGTACAGTAGCCTATGTATATCAACTGAACATAAAAAAGTGTATTTGCAACAGGGGCAGAAAACATTTTGTCATCTACAAATGTATAGTGTCTCCTGTGTTATCCTCCTCTGTCATCATTAGTCAACAGTTCGTCAACACACAAATTTGTCCCAATGGAAAATGTAGCCTACATATGAAGTGATGGAAATGTATTCAGCAACAGACAACTGACAACGTTTTTTTATTTTTGAGTTAAACCTGTCTCTTTTTTTTTCTTTTTCTAAATATGAGCTCCCTCTATAACCTAACCTCTCCTTCTTTCCACTCTCTGATATTGGCCTTCATATCCATCAGCTTAAGCAAGACAAGGTAACAACTCACAGCCAAGAATCATTCCCCCATTAAGATCCTAATAATCACCCTCTGGGGGCACTGAACTGACAGAACAGGATATAGACGGGGAGACAATTGGTTCTCAATACACCTAAGGGGATCTGAGTTGTTCTCGGTCAATCATAGCAGTGTGAGCACACCTTCAGGGTCTGATGAGCATGTACTGGGGGTGATTAGGTCCATGAGGAGGAGAGATCTCTAATTTATCCAATTTGGCATCGAGTGAAGGTGTAAATGATACAACGAAATATTATTCTTTCATGATATTAATATTATTATGGCGGAGGAATAGGAGGAAATAATTTTATATGTGCATTCAACCCAGCAGCTTTGTGCCAAACTGATGAAGAGGAACCACTGATGCATCTCCTTAAATATCAACTGCGTCAGCTCCACTTTCATGGAAACATGGTTATCAGCCATCCCTGCTGTGCGTCTGTACAGAGGCAGAAATGAGCATCTTCTCAGAGGGAGGCGCGATGAATAGAAGCAAGCCCGATGCTGAGGAAGCAAATGTCAGCCTCTGTGCCGATGCAGAGCTGAACACTTGATGGAATTATTGTGCTTGACGTACTCCAAGAGCAAGCCAACATTATCAATGCTCAGGGTTGAACAATCCAGAGGCTGTTTCCTATCCAGAGGCTGAATAGCCCAAAGCTATGGAAATGGAGGGATTACACAAAAAGGATGCAGAGAGTCTTCTACTTTCATCACAGGCCACTAACAGGGAGAGGAAAGGGTGAGTCAGAGGGGGAAGGAGTCGATTCGTCAATCGCAGCACTGAATGGACGCCTCATTGATTGAGGAATTGTGATGATTACAGGGTCGGCTGCTGTGTGGTAATGCAATAGGCAAAAGTCGTCGCAGCCTTTACTGTTATCAGGCCCAGTGATTTAGCTCCTGCCTCGTTAATGATGGCCATCCATTCTCTTCAAATGGCTGGGAATTTATCTAACATGACAATGGCACACGTGAACAACACAGGGAAAAACACACGCACTACATACACACAACATTAGAGAAAATGAACTTGACAAGAGGATGAATACTCTCTCCTGTGAGTGCTGACGCTGCCTCCTGCATCCAAAAAGCTGCCATTGGCCTGTGGCACCACATGATAATAGGCAATAAGGGAAATTTACGGCAGGCAAAGGGCAGTGGTGTTTGTGTTTAATCAGGTCATGTATGAGCTTTCGCTGCAGGGCTGTCCTGCCTCCGGCTGCATATCACCACGGTCACTATAGGAGCTCTGAGTTGGTTTAAGATTAAGATGAATGATGAGTCGGAGCCACTCACACTTTACCATAAGCTTCATGGTTAAACACATCCATTTCTTACACAGCCGCCCCGCGAATGAATTACCTCGACTGTCAGACTGTGTAAAGCACTGCTGCGCCTAATGTCTGCAGCAGTTTACCTGCTCAAATAAAAATAAAACCTACTCAGACAGACACTTGAAACTTTCCCAGTGACGCTGCACCTCCTCTCATTGGCATTCAGATCAAAGAGAGCTCGACATCCTTGACTTTATATTTTATTTCTTTGCTTTCTCATTATGTTTGTTTTCTTTTATTCTCATTATATTTGTTTATTCCAGTATTTTAAGCCTGTTCAGCACTTCCTCGAAATTGACTTCCTCAATATGAGGAAGGGGGACAGAGTGGATGCCGTTCATAAAATGACATATGTGCCGCATTGCTATTCATGGGTTTTGTGCAGTCCATTAATTACACTCCGGAGCAGTTCCCTAAAAACAAGACCACCACATGAAGAGCTCCTCCATGTTCGACAAAAAAAAAAGTCCCTCTCAGGATAAAAGCGTCGACTCACCACGGTCCAGCAAGTAATTAAGGCTCAGACATTAATAACTCTGTTGAGAGGAAGAAATTAAATGAAACACAGAGAGGATTTATTTTCTCATTCCAACTTATGGCGAATCTTATTCAGACTCTTTCACGCTAGTGTCTATTTTTAATCTCTCTCTGTTACTCACTTGCTCTTATTCCGTAGCGCCTTCAAGGAAAAGCCCCAAACATTCCTGATCAATAATCTCTCTCTTTCAGTTTTTTTGCTTTTGCTAGCAGTTCCCTCTTGCAGATCAATGGATTTCAATTTCAGCAGCAAGGCATCTTTGTCTGAGGCCTCCACACTCCCACAGTGGGGGCAGAAACACCAGGACACAGTCATATTCATCTGGATGAATGGCCACGGAGATGATCCACAGCTCCAATCTAGCGCTCTGTGTTAGAGGGCTGATAGTTTTGTCCTGAGGCTTAATCACTATAACTCACTATCAACACAAAAGCCCCCTCCTCCTCTTTACCGTGATATTACAGATGAAGCACCTTTATTACTGCTGGTGTAATAAGTGTGTATTGAGAATAATGCCGGTGGCAGTGCTCCGCTCCGCCGCGGCTCCCAGGGAACACTGGGAGTTGGTTATTATTTTGGGGAGCGGTCAGCTTGCAGTCCTCCCATCACAGGGTACCATTAGCATTCCTGTGCTGATGTTGGCGGTGATTAGAGGTGGGGTGAGAGGGTGGACGGGGAAAATTAAGGGGTGGTGCTGAGAGGTAATGGGGGCCGACTTACAGCCAACGATGAAAGAACGACAAAATTAGCCGACAGAAGGTCTGGGACAGAGGCCAACTTGATCTGATCAGGGACACACATTTGGCTTTTCTACCAGCTACTCAGTTGGTGTGGATGAACCTGTGGAGGTTTTTCCTCCAGGTCGGAAGCCCAACACTATAGTCTTAGTGAAAACACTGCACTGTGCCCATGTGTCACACATTTCTCACCTCAGGATTAACCAGCCCAGCATCCACAGGAATTACTGCGAGTCAATACTGGACAGGTCTGTAACTCACAGTTTACATCCAAAGCCGAGGCTTAAAGGACAAGCACATCCTTATACAACATGGAAAATTCACATTTCATTGTTTTTCATGCCAATAGAGTTTTTTTTAATCAGTGAAGTTTAGAGCTTGAATGTTGTGTTTACACCAATCTTAGGATATTACAGAAACTCTTAAATGTTGTTATATGTTGTTCCCTGTGTTTTTTCTCTTTCGGTGGTTTGACAGTGATTTTCGTATTCCCAGTTTCCTGAGAATTTATATCACTGAGTGGGATAATAGGGTCTTACTAATGTGGCAGTGCAGTGGAGGGTGAGCGGTTGTCAACGATGCCACATGGGAGACTTACACCCCCAGGTAATTACTACCCACTTATTATCCACTCCCAACAGAGATGGTAACAAGAGATCACAGGTTCGAGTAGCTACACCAGAGACATGAGATGTGATTCCAAAAATAGATAATCCTTTTATTCCAAATAATTAGTTGAAGTGACAAAGAATCAATATTTAAAGATTGTTAACCCTGTGGTAAATTCATCGTTACTCAATGGCAATATTGCATGAGGATACACACCACATACTGTGCCACGCAATCCAAATGACACCAAAGTTTAAACTATACAGAGATCAAATCAACAGAACGAGAACTTACAAAAAAATACACAAAGTAATGATGATTAGCCACAGGTCAGCTCAAGAACATCAAACCCCTGAATCAATCTAAATGTGAACCTGCATGAAAACTGAAAACTGAAAACCAGTCATACATCCACACCAGCTAGCACCGAGCTAATTCAGGAGGCGGAGGGAGCACACATCTAGGCAGGACACACGTGCCCAGATATTATGCACAAAGGCAGCACCCAGTGATTGGGACATTGGTGGATGATTGAATCCGGCCTGATGGTGAGTCAGTGCACCAGAGTGAAGGGGAAATAACCTCCGCTGCCTTATTAATAATCCCCAGCATCCCTCTCAGAAAAGCATGTCATAGGCAGCCATTCAGTTGAAATCCATCCTTTGAGCTTAGAAAAGGACAGACCCTTCCGCCTAGTGTTCATAGCAAATTTAGCTCAGCACTATTGCCATAGTGGTAAATAGAGAAAAAGCCTCATGTGTTTAAAAATGACCATGTCAAATGTGATCAGACTGACTCTTTATGGACGTATAAATGGAAAAGCCTCACATGGCCGTTTGAACCCAGACACATATTGTACAGTAGCAGAGTAAAACCTCAGCACACTACAATAGACTACTAAATAAACACCAAACATGAATGCAAGGATGTCTTGTATGTGTATCATCTGGCCTTTGTGTGTGTAAATCTTTTTCCAATATGCTGCACTATTTAAGGAGCATGCCTGATGCTCCTTTTGTACCGATCATAAATCAGAACCTGAAAGAACTGACTGCTGACAAACAGAAAATAGATACACACGCCAACATGTTATCTATACAAACAGGATGGTTCATTTCATCAAGTTTACCCACTGGTTCACTGGTTCATAAAATTGCACCAGGGATCACAGCAACTACTGTAAAGTTTAAATCAGTAATACGTTAAAAAAAATAAATCCTGGGACAACCAGAGAGCAATTTAAGCTCTAACAGGGTCACCTATAGCGTCATAAACATTAACTTTTTAACCTTTTTAATGTTAACCTAGCAGTGATGCTGTTAGGTACTATAAGATTGTCACATTACTTCAGTGTTTGTGTGAGCAAAACAGAGTTCATCAACAAATCACTCTCTTGTGCTGACAAGAATAAGTCACTGGCTGTGTAAAAGGCCATTTTCTTGGAATAATTCAAGAAAAATGAGATGTGCTGCCTCACCAAAACACTTTATACTGGTAAACAAAAATCTAATTTGGACTCACTATAATCTAATTTGTAAAAAAGCCACAACTTCTGTTTATTCATCACTTTTTGTCACGAACAAATGCAGTGGGATTTGTTTTGAGACACGGCAGCACCTCTGTGCGACGTCCATCACCAACAGCATTTTCCTTCAGGCGGTGGGGCTATTGGTATTGTGTCACCACACAACAACCTTCCTCTGCACTGCAATTAAATAAAGCTGTGCAGAGCTGTGGGCCTGATGAAATCATTAAACCTGCTCTTCTCTAATTGCTAATATGTCATCAGGCTGGGCCAGCTAAATGCCGCGGGCATCGCGGTTGGGGAGGGTGAGTGGGTTAGGTGCAGGCCTGTGGGAAGTGCAGAGTTCCATTTCACATGTCATTCACTTACTCACTCATGGCAGCTGCTACTGTATTTACTCAGGTTATGTACATAATAGCTAACTCACTGGGTGCCATTTGATTTTGAGCCAACGCTGTTCCAAACTCACAGTTGAAATCATTTTTGCTCTCCATCGATCCTTCCTCCCAGTGTGTGGAGCCTATCGATAAGGAACCTCCCATCAGGCCTCCATCTGGCCCAGTGGCCTTTGGAAGCGAGGAGGCGAAGGCTCGTCCATCAGTGACGAATGTCTCCCTGACACCTGACACTCCCCAGCTGGAGAAGCAGGTGGGCCGTCGTTGGCATTTCCAACACAAAACATGCTGGCATGTGTTTGTATTTAGAGCTTCATTTTAGTCTTAAGAAAGACTGTTCATAGGGGATGTCATTGGAGGGAGGTCCTGAACAGAATTACACTGTGACTCCTCATTGTTTAACTTTCATCTTTGCTAATTGCTCGAAGCTCTCTTCTTGCCTGTCATCATTCAGAGCAGAAAGGCAGTGTTGTATCCTTTCACACCATGATCAGAGGGTGTAAGTGGGTTTTTTTAAAGTCTAACGAGCAATCATTGCTTTTCTGTTCATACTGACACCACACACAAAGCGACGTCATCACATGCACTTTTAAAGCCAACACACACACACACACACACACACACACACACACACACACACACACAAGCAACATAATGAAAATGGGGTTTTATTAGTTTAAAGCTAGCATATGTGCACAGTTAAATTACCTCTTGTCTGGTCAACCACTGTAATTGAACCATGTTCAATCTTGTGCGCATGTCTTTAGACTGTAGGAGGAGGTAGCTGGAGAACCTGTAAAGAACCCACAGTGACATGAGGAGAACATGCAAACTTTACCCAGAAAGGTCCCAGGCCCGGGAATCAACCCCAGAACAGTGCTAATCACCTCTGTTGTAACGATCTGGCCGCAGAGCCTCATTCACGGGAGAAAATTCTGCCCCCGTTAATGGTTGTCGGCCAACCAATAACACACACACGTCACAGTGTCATGGCGGCACCAACACACCTTGGAGAGACCTGTAAGTTAGGTTCCGCACGCTAGGGCAGCAAAAGCTGTGCAGAAAGAGAAGTTGAGGCAGTTTTAGCCCCTTGTTCATCCAAGCGTGCTACACTGTGGACATCACTGATGACTGATCGACTTACTAACATGATTTCCCTTGGCTTAGATCGTTATTTTGAACTGGATTCCATTAGTTGAAATCAACCTGTGAACAAAACTGCTCTGGAAATTTAGGTTGGATTGTTATTATTCTTTGTTTTGTTTTTGTTTTTTGCAAGAGGAAGGATTTGAGTTGAGAAAGGAGTGCTGAATCCGTGTGCTGCATCAAACTGGTTGTTTTTGTTTGTGATGTCAAAATAATATGCTTTAATCATGAATATCTGTTTAATATCTGAAGTCCTTTTTGTTTTTTTGTTTTTGTTTTGTTGTTGATTTGACACATTATTTATTTTAGGTTGTATGCAGTAAAAGTGGTGTTGTATTAATTTAGGTTTTAACTCGTATTCATCCTTTGTGGTGATTTTTAACTAATTATTTTATGTGACTGACTAAGTGACTTTTGTCAGGATAAAGCACCTGACTGGTACCCCAGAAAAAAAAAAGTAAAATAAAAATAAGAAGGTCTGCACAGTGCGCACACACAAAAGCCATTTTTGTGTAGTTCATGTGCCAGAGCCGAGGGCAAGCCTTGCTCATTTTGCACACATGGACAACATCGTTATGGATAAAACCTCCTGAATCTCATCCTGGAGAAAAATGACCATGGTTGTACTGAAGCAGCCTGGTGTGCGTGTGTGTGTGTGTGTGTGTGTTTGTGCGCGCGCACTTGTGTGTGTGTGTGTGGTGTCAGTCTCAGCTTCCTCTCTCACAGCCAGAAACTGCTTAAACCCATGCTCTGCTATGTTGACCACAACCATGTGCACACACACACACACACACACACACACCTACACACGCGCGCGCACACACACACACACACACACACATATACACACACTAGTTGATGATACCAAGGGAAAATAATCATTATACGATGCTGCACTAAGACCAGATTCACTGGAGGTTCTGTCCATGCATCATTTCCCTATGCAGACATTCCTCTTCCTACAAGTGCTGAGTCAGAGATGAACACACATGTATTACTTCATGAAAGAAAAACATGACTGAGCTGCACACATTCATCCATATTGTACCTGATCTTCCTCTCTACACACACCTCACTCACCTGTCACTCAAACCAACCTCATTTCCAACTTCCTTCTCATTCCCAAGTCGCTCTCCCGAGTGTCTTCTGCTCTGACTCCTCTCTCCCTCTCGCTGTAATTCCAGCCTTTTCTATCCCATAAATCATTTTAAGTGTGTGAGAAAGTCTCACTGGCACTGCAGACAGATATAGTCTGTGCCGCCCCCTCCATGTAATCCCTCCAGTGAATGCAACAGCGCTAATCCTGCTACTGCACCACATGAATCGCACAGGGAATTGTCCACGCCGTCACATGTTCTGCCCTGTGTTCTCTGTCTCACTGTTGTTGATTCTACAGTGTCATGTTATATATATTTGTACTAAATGTTTTTTTTTTTTTTTTAAACAAGCACAGTTTATAGCTTCAAGGGAATTTAGCAGATACAAGTTCCTCATCGATCTTTATCAGGCACATTAGAAGATTAGCTCCCTTCCACTGAACATTGTGTTTGGTGGAAAAATCTGAGTCTGTTACACACATGGATCAGCGAATCACCCTGAAAACACCCCAGCTTACAGATGTGTCATACTACTGTCATTACTTCTATCTGGTATCACAGAGATGTTAATGTACGATTACGCCATAGTTCTGACACGGACGATGGACATTTGTCAGGAGAGTAGAGAGAAAGCCCCTAATGATTTGTTTGCTTTGAGTTTTACAAAGACTAATTTGTCCTCCTCATGAGTGATTTATAGTGTGAAGTCAGGCAGAAAACTGTGAAACCTGTCAGTGTTTCTGAACATGGCAGGTTGCAGAAATGTGGCTCTGCTCGGTACAAGCTGAGGTCTGAGAGAGCACGCCTGCATCATACTTCCCAAGCTCAAAAATACCCCAAAAGCGTCTGAAAACCACTTTAAGAGGCAAATTTCTGTCCCGTGGAGTAAGTCATGAACTGTTACACTGCACACCACATTATAATCAGACTAAAAAACAGCCCTAGTTTTCTGCTCTCCGGGTTCAAAACCAGCCACCACAGAAAATGGATGGCGCTCACTCTGCATTTGTGCTGATGTTTTGACAGAGAGATGTCAAACCGCAGCTCTTTTTGAGCAAAGTGAAGCATCGTGCATTCAAAAAAAAGATTGTGGTTGTTTTACAGGAGTTGCTGTGTTCCTGCCAAGTGGGACTCTGAGGCAGATTTAATGTTTTTTGACAGGCACCGCTGGCTCACTAAAAGCTGCTTTTTGTTGCACTGACACATCACTTTCCAATTTATAGATTTCTCAAAGAGTCTCACTGTTTCAAAAAAGAAAAAGAAAAAAAAGGGAAAAAGAAGGGAATGTCATTAGTCTTACATGTCTGGGTATATACCACCATTTATTGTAGCATTGTACATTTTGACCTGATGATGGTGTGAGGTGAAAATTCAATGAATCACCAAAATCATTACGGTTTATCAAGAAGGAAACATGAATGTGTGTACCAAGTCCCATGGCCATCCATCCAGTAGTAGGTATCTGTTTCGTGCCTGAGCTATAGAGCCCATGACACAGCTGTAAGTTTAGTTCTCACCTCCTGAGGTAAAGTAAAGTTCATAAATGGAGGATTTGTGAAGTGTTGGTAACACTTCCTTTTACAGTACGGTAATCACCTGGTAATTACCTAGTAATAAGCTTTATTTACTAAGTAATAACCAGGTAAAACTCCGATATCACCCTGATATTTACCTGATAATTATCAGGGAGATATGGGAGTTTTTGCCAGGTACCATGTTCAAAACTATACACCCTGATGGAAAGTACATGGTAATATCATTGAAACAAACCACACTTCCTTTTACAGTACAGTTCCACCATCCTTACAGGGTAATTCACAAGGTTTTACCTGATAATGTTTTGGTATGTACGTGGTACACATTTCTAATTACTGGGTAAATACCAGTTAATATCTGCATACATATCTTCAGTGGGTTTATAGTCTACAATATGCAATTGCAGGATATCTACCAAGTATTTATTGGGTAAATACCAGGTAACTTGTTGGTATTTACCAGATAAATATCAGGTAAATATTTTTAACTACCGGGTTTAAAATCTACAATATACAATTAGTAATTATTGGGTAAATGCCTGGTAGTAGTCAGGAAAAATATCTTGTCAATACTGGGTAATTATCTGGTAATTACCTGATAAGTACTTAGTAATTGCATTTTAATTACCTGTTATTACTTAGTAAATACATCTTATTACCAGTAATTAAAATGCAATTAGCTTGTAATTACGTACTGTAAAAGGAAGCGTTACCGAAGTGTTTTCACCCACATACATCCAGTTGAAGTATAGTTTAGATTGCTTCAAGGAGTTCAAAGGGTTACGCCATGGTCAAGGCTTGGTTTAGGCAAGTGTCATAATTTAGGTTAAAATAAGGGCTTCCTCAATGGTTACAATATAACCTGCTGATTTCACACCATACTCCTCTACCTTGTGTTTTGTTGACCCATTGATCCAAACCAACGTTTTTCTAAGGCCGATTCTATCACTCTTTAGACTCCATCACCGCACTTTTCCCTCCTGTCATAATAACCACAACCACTAGATGTTGCCTGAATCAAAATGTGTCATAAAAACTTTGTGGGTTCATTTTTACAGAAAGACAGTCAATAATTATTTTTATTTTTTTTAAGTATGATCCAAGTTGGTATATTTTGCACTCTCAGGAGTGGTATACCTCTGATGTGTGCATCAACCAGAGAGCTCCTCCTAAAGCTAAAAAGATCTGGAATAAAATATTATTAGGTGTGTTTTTATGATGATGCGTTAGGGCTGTCAGTTTGCAGCTTGAGATCTTAAACCATTTTTATTGATTTTACTGTTGCGTATCACATTAGCTATAAAGATAATGCAGATTTAATAACCCTACACATTCAATTTTGTGGGTTGGACTTGGTGAGAGGATGTTATAGCAGCTGTGCACATTGATCCCAGGCTCTCAACTGTATGCCTAGATAAACTGATTAGTAAGGCATTACATGTTCTCACAACAGCCCCCACATACACCATGTACACGTCAAGCTACATGTGTCTGACTCTGCACTGTAGCGGTATTTTGTATGAGCTCTGTGATGTGCTGAGTGCGATGCCGTGTGTGCTGCTCGGGGCTACCAGATGGAGAAAGTCCTGCACCAGTCTGCTTGTTGATGAGAGCAGAGCAGCCAGGAGACACTGGCAGATGCTGCGCTGAGGGGGCACTTCAGAGAAAGCAGTTTTTGGGGATACACTCTATTTTAAACTCTTTGCATGTCACTCTTATGCTGGTTGAAAGCATTTGAGAGGAACTCTAAGGATTTGTTTTGTACGGATTTTGATACTCAGAAAAGCAAAATTTTACTTGAAGCATCTCTATAGATTTTGATTTGTAATGGATCACACAGTTTAAAGTGTTCATATTCAGCGCGCAAAACCTCTATCTCTTTACATCACACACTGTTCTCATATACTTACCTTCTTACATCCTTCAGAATAAAATCGGTGGGTTCTTCCCTCTGCTGCTGCTGGATTAGATTTACCCTGGCACGTTGCTCCCGCTCATAAATCATTCGCTTTATCATTTCTCCGGCCTCAATAAAACTCCTCTAAATGGAAATGCACCACCATGGTCGCTGGGGCTTACTTTACGAGAATAACCATATAGGCCTAAATCAAGTTTGTTTAAAAAAAAAAAAAAAAAAGAAGAGCATTACAACCTGGTGTAGACGTTTGTGGCCTACAGATGATTAGAAACACACACATGTGAGGAGACAGGTAGTTTATGCTCTAAACTGACTGGCTTCCCTCTGGCATCTGTCCATACAAAAGTGGATTATCCACTGGGAGTTCAATCAGAGAGACAACACATGGCTACAGGGAAAGTCTTGCAAGTACTCTGGGATCACTTCTGTGTGTGTGTGTGTGTGTGTGTGTGTGTGTGTGTGTGTGTGTGTGTGTGTGTGTGTGTGTGTGTGTGTGTGTGTGTGTGTGTGTGTGTGTGTGTGTGTGTGTGTGTGTGTGTGGGATGGAGGAGGAACTATATTTAGAGCCACAATCTGGCATGAGGTGGGGCAGGGTGAGCGGTGAATGGGGGTTATATAAATGATTAATAAGCTCAATTATAATGTTGAAACTCTGCTGTAAGTAAAATTCTTCAAGGCCACTACCCTGTGATTTTTTTCCTCGTTTAAGCGAAGACGCAGCTCATCATTAGATTTATTAATTTCAGTCCTCAGTGAAAATGTCTCAGAAGCAGGTGCGTTCAGTCGTGGTTTAGCTCAGTGTAACGATTTATCGGTCCTGGTAACATTTGTACTAAATCTGTTATTTGTAACAGATCTACAACCACAAACAGATAATGCTCCATCTTGTGTGTTCAGGTGTGTGACTATTAATCTCTCATGGGAGCGTCATGACAGAGTGTGCTCTTCTGCACATAGGAAGAGGAAATAGAAAATAGAAACACTGAGACATCAATGTACAACTGTCCATTCAATGAAAACATTGTTTTCTCTATAGAATAAAAATCTTCTTAACTGCACATATATGTAACTCTTGTGTGACTCAGGAGCTCCCATTCTTCTCTGATGTTGAATGAATGTGACTTTCCCTGTTGACGCAGAGCAGAGAAAGAGCTGCCTCTGCACACCATATATACATTTCGTATAGGCAGAATGAATGAGAGATTGCAAAGTGTGGCGCCTGAGCCTTGAAGCATAAAGCAGCCAATCAGTTAAAATGAGAGCTTAATACACTGCTGGCATATAAGAAGAAAGACC
Organism: Trachurus trachurus; assembly: GCF_905171665.1. Taxonomy (NCBI): domain Eukaryota; kingdom Metazoa; phylum Chordata; class Actinopteri; order Carangiformes; family Carangidae; genus Trachurus; species Trachurus trachurus. The sequence continues at coordinate 20,698,545 of NC_139907.1, forward strand.
TCCCAAAAGGGAGAAATAATTCACTGCTTGACCATTTATCACAGAGCTGAATGTTAAAGTGGTCAGATTGCTGCGACCGCTGAGTCCCGTCCTCTGAGCGTGCCCACTCCTGAACAAAAGAGCCACTTTCATTAGGGAAAGAGTCTCTTTATTAGTACAAAGGACCCACGCTGGTCGTTTCCCATGTTTCCCTCCTGCCTCTTCTGCCGTTGCCTTCCACCCTCAAGTTCATTAAGCACCGGGTGTTGATGAAATGACCGATCTGGGCTGGGCCAGAAGTAGATGCCACCAGAGGGGCCAAAGCTTTCTGAGGATGATTAGGTCGGTGTGGAGGTGGCGGCTCTGAGGACCTGGGAGAGGAACGTGCTTCATTAGGACGACCGAGGCAGATGGCGGAGCGGTCGAGTGATGGGCATGCAGGTCGCGGGGCGAGGAGGGGGACTAATCACAAACAAAGCTCCCCTTACTTAGAGCAGATTTGTGGGCGAGGAGAAAGGCCACTTGTTTTTGTTATTTGCCTGAATCTAGAGCGATCTTTTGTTTCCCGCTCAAGATGTCAGCTGAACTTTTGATTTTTAAGTCGTCCTGACGGATGGATTTCAGGCAAAGATGAGTCACTTCAGATCAAGTCTCAAGTCACCACAAAATAATGCCGCTTTGATATAGCTGTCAGAAGACAGGACCACCAGACATCAAAAAATAAAAAGCCCTTTGTTTTGACAGACACCCTCATTAAACGCAGTGAGTCACTCAGCCACACGCCGCCACTGTCCTATTGAAGTTTCTGGAGCTCTCCTGTGCTTTAACGACAACAAAGAAGGCAAGATAACAATCTGATGCCACGCGTGCATTATTTCTCTTTATGATCAACCTCAGCAGCGGCCGGTCCTATCACCAACCAGCTGAAGGGAGGTTTCACTGCCAAAGTCCACTTTGCAATTGTGTTCCCCATCATTCACACAGCAGTCAGAGTGTGCTACAGTATATCTGACCGCTGACGTTGACAAGGCTGACAGCCGGGTACACTGTTTCAGCACTGTGGCTTTTAGTCCTCCTCAGTGGGCTGAAATGAATGAAAGATTGATCGCCTGCCTGATGGATGTCATATCCACACTGTACGTAGTTTATGACTCATATTAGACGGAGATGTACTTGTGATGGTTAAGAACAGCTCTTGTTATCCATCACATGCTAATGACTACTTTATTGAGCTTGGACACATTAAATAAGAAGCACTTCATCTTTACTCTGATTAAACTGATCAAACTGACATACTTCACTTTCTTAATTGCTTCAGCACTTCTCCTATTATTTGCATATTTCTGAAGGGCATTTCTTCACCTAATGGAGCGCAGGCGAGCAATGAAGTATGTTTATGGCAGGGTTTAACTTCTGTAGGTGTTGAGATTAAAGGGCCACTGCCAGACACAAACTCCAATCTGGAAGGTGCATTAAGCAAAGTTAAAAGTTTTATGTAAATGTCTGCAGACTTGACAACTTTCCCTCTCTCTAGAAGTTTGGCACCATGTGACTTTTCTCTGTCGAGTGGACGAGTACACAGCAGCTGCTGCCGGACCCAAATATCACAAACTGCGTCACACAGCTCGACCTGTGAATAATCATGTGTGTGTTACAGGTTGTAGGTGGTGCTAAAGTTGGAAATATCACTTGGTGAACAGTTTTTCCTGCTCTGTTAAGAAATAAAACAGGAAAATAAATAAATTTGCAATAGAAGCACACATTATTATGATGCATATCTATGGACATAACATACAGTATGCATGACTATGTGTGTGCATAGTATACTGTACACATACTGAAATATTTATACATGTTTCACAAGGGAGCCTAGACAGAGTTTTACTGTAAAAATCATGGTTTTCTCTGTATTGTCATTTGTCATTTTGTCAAATTGTCAATTTACATCTCATGCTGGTTAAAAGGTGAACTATTTGCTCTGCCCTGTAAGAACAGCCCCCCCTGCCTCAGTTGAACTTTATGTTTAGTACCAATTAGCAAATGGTAGCATGCCAACACACTGAACATTAGACATTAATATGGTAAATATTATACCTATTAATCATTAGCAAGTAAGCTTCACGGAGGCTGTAGTTGTGTCTTATAACATCATTAAATTGGTGCTCAAAATCAATACAACAGAACTAAAGATGTACGATTTGTCTTTAATGTGCTCTTCCTGGTCAGACCTGGTGCATACATTACCCACAGTGCAACTCAGCTGCTGACAGTTTAGTCAGAGATTTAGATAAAAGAAACCGTCTCTCCTCCTCTGAAGCTGACACCACCACAAGCATCAAGCTGCTCTGCTGTGAACACCTGGTAAATGTTGTTTTCATCTGATATGAAAATGGCTGCTTCTTGAAGCTGCAGCTCATATCTCATATTTCCCTGAGGGAACTGAGCTGATTTAAAATCCATTCATGCTTCTTTAAACACTGGATTTGATTACTCAGCCTTTTTTTGTCTGTTTATTTGTTTGCATTTGTCTTTATACAGTAGGCTACATTTTGTGTAACCGTTCCACTGTGTCAGTCCCATCAGATCTGGTGAAGCTGTATGTAGCCGTTGTGTGTATTTACGTTTGTCACACACACAGCTGCACGGGGCGAAACTCACTTCCACTGACCTGATGGCTCAGGTTCATCTCACACACGCCCCTTCACTATGCCTCTTTTAGTTCATCCCTCACTCTGTGGCTGCCGTCATCTCTGTGTGTCACCTCAAGAACAATTCCCATCCTCTCATTTTTCACTGTCGCCCACCGTCTGTGTGCATCCATCACTGTCTGCAGCGCTTCACGTGTCTCTGAGAGAACCACTACCCTCATTTTGGCAAATCAAAATCTGTGTTTCCTCCATTGTCCACTGAAACTCCATCGCTCCTTTGTTCTCAGGCCGAGCATAGAAAAGTATTTAGTCGTTAATGCTCCAATTCTTTCCACCTTCCTCAGTTTCTACGCACACACACCACAGTGCTCTAAATATAAAGAGAACTGTGTGCGTGTACGTGCGCGCGCATGGCGTAACATCAGAGAGGAGAGGCTGGAGCAGTGCACTGTGGCTGTATCAGCTTGCAGCAGGCAGGTCTTTGTCAGCCCCCTGCTGAATAATGTCTAATAGGAATAACCTGGGAGACACAAAGACAATGAGGGGGAAAGAAAAGGACAGAAAGAGATGGACAGAGGGAGAGCAAGATACAAAGAGAGGATTATTTGGGTTTACAGTGAGGCAGGAGACATTGTTTACATATTTGTCCTCACAGTGAACCAGCACAACATAAAACAGTCTATTTCAGTCAATTATGTTGGGAATATGAAAATAAAAACAATCATCTTTGAGAATATGTGGGACAAGACATTGAGGAGACATTAAGACATAATGAAAGAATAGTCACAATGACAATTAATTGTGTGGACTAGAATTGTTAATTAACATTAGATGACTTTTAATGCATAATCACATTAATCATAATGATTAATGGAAATACATTTTTGCTGACCAAAGACATTATGGTCAGGTAATTCTCTTTCACAATCCTCTGCATATTATCAGACTATTTTAAACCAGCAGGAGACCAGTTCATGTCTAGATTTATTTTTTCTCTGCTCGATCAGCACTGACACCAGTTGGTGGTGTCTCTGTAATAATGATCACACTTTTTCCCAGAAAGCTTTTAATGTTGGCAGTATCTCAGGTCAACGGTAATTCATTCATTTTCTATACCGCTTATCCTGCACTAGGGTCACGGGTGAGCTGGAGCCTATCTCAGCTGACTTTGGGCGAGAGGCGGGGTACACCCTGGAAAGGTCGCCAGTCTATCGCAGGGCTAACATATATAGACAGACAACCATTCACACTCCCATTCACACCTATGGACAATTTAGAGTCGCCAGTTAACCTAACCTGCATGTCTTTGGACTGTGGGAGGAAGCCGGAGTACCCGGAGTGAACCCACGCATGCACGGGGAGAACATGCAAACTCCACACAGAAGGGCCCCAGCGAACGAACCCAGAACCCTCTTGCTGTGAGGCGACAGTGCTAACCACTGCACCACCGTGCCGCCCGACGGTAATTATTAAACCAATTACAGCATGATAAACATTCATTTGCATGCCAAATGTCAGAAATGTAGCCTACCTGCAGACATAAAAAGTGCCACACATCACAGCAACACATGTTGTCCACAGCCTTAAAGGATTCACCTGACTAGTATCATTTTAGTGTCTACACTAGCATCATGTCATTTCATCAATCAATAATCAAAATTTATTTCTATAGCATTTTTCATACTGTTAAAATGAACCCAAAGCACTTTCCATAATATAAAAAACACCCCATCACACCCATCTTCCACCCCCCCCAACACATACAATATAGAATATTTAAAAGCAGGGACTGAACTGAAATGAGGAAACGCTATCTTAACAGTGTGATAACTTATGGGGAAACACTGGAGGTCTTTCAAGACGAGGTGTAAAAGAGAATAAATAGCTGGGACAAATTAAGGTAAAACCATAAATATAAGACGGGGTAGGATAAAATAAATAAAAGGAGTAAAGGGAGTATGAGAAATATACGTACAAATCAAATAAAAACATGCTAAAACATAGAATAATAAAATAATGGATGGCATTAATATCCCCATCAGGATGATCCCCAGATTTTCATGTAGCACAATCATTGGGTTAAAATTTGAATATTTGATACAACATTTTGGTTTGGCCAAATAATACCTGGACAGATTTATATTTAAAAAATTCTTAACTGTACTTTGCACTTTGTGCTAATTAACAAATGATGCAAATCCTGAAACATGATGTGATCTTGATCACTGTCAACACTTTATATCTCATGAACAGCAACATGTTACCATTGTCATTGAGCACATACTGTAGCATGCTGCAGTTAGTATTAGCATTGAGCTCAAAACAACAGTTTGATAAGGGCTCTAGCCTGTAGACTGACTCCTAATCCTGTTGTTATTTTCAACAAACCTCATAAAACACAAGCCCCAAGCTCAGTCCTTCCCTCTGAAGACATACATTTTTATGCTAAGTAATGCTGGATAAATTACTGCTGTAACGCTGTGGTTTTTAACAAACATTAGTCATTCTTTTTAGAAGCTGATTTTGTGTGTTGGAGGTTATTTACCGTACAGCAGTAGGACAGTGTTTCTGGTGTTTACTCAATGTAATGAGTTCTTAATTAATGTTTGGACAACAATGGAGCTCTGTGGCACATTCAGAGATATACACTCACAGAGCACCTGCTTATTAATGTGATTATCTATTCAGCTAATCACATGGCAGCGTTTCAGTGATGTGACACCAGTATCAGAACGAGGAATTAAATAGTTTTAGTGACTGATAGTGGCATTGTGAATATGAGCTGGTTTGAGTATTTCTGATGCTGATGATCTGCAGGAAATTTCAAGCAGAACAGTCAAACACAAAACACACCCAGTGAGCAACAGGTCAGTGGATAGAAACTCCTTTTTGAGAAATATTAGATCTGCCTCACTTTATGGTCCGATACTGTCTTCTAACGTCTACTATCAGAATAATCGCCCATGTCACAGAGTAAAAGTCATCTCAAATTGGTTTCATGACCATGAAAATCAGTTAAGCATATTTTAAGAACTCTTTCAGAGCTGAATCTAGTACTTTTGGGATGTGGCATGAGACTTGAATGATCATCATCCATGTAGCATCATCAATCAATCACTCAATCAATCAATCACTCAATCAATCAATCAGAATCTCAAATGAATATTTCCAACATCTTGTGGCATCATGACTAGAGAGTTCCTGCTAAAGTGCTTAGTGGGTGAAAGTTATCAGAAAATAGCAGAATCCATTCATTGCTGGTGTTGGTCTTTTCATGGGACATCTTTCCTCTACTTCTAAAGCTGTTGAGCATCATTTCAATTAAATTATGTTTTTTATTTTTATTTTTTTTGCTTTAAATGTTCTCCTTCAAAATTAAAGTCCTTTGCCAAAACACTTCCATATGAATCACTCGCACTACTACTACTACTACTACTACTACTACTAGTACTACTGTGCTATTGTGATCAGCCCAAGTTCAATGGAGGATGAACATGGTGTAAAAGAGTGTAGGTGTGTGAAAGTGACCTGTTACATCAGAAGCTGGACTGAGGGGGCGTTTGGAGGGAGGGAGCCTTTCGATTAGAGGCCAGTGTTCAACTCACACTTTGAAGTGAGCATTGGTGCTTTGCCCGCTGCAGCTCCCCAGTGGGCTGGCTCCATTGAATGCCCAAATGTCTCTCTCTCTCTCTCTCTCTCTCTCTCTCTCTCTCTCTCTCTCTCTCTCTCTCTCTCTCTCTCTCTCTCTCTCGCAGGGAAACAAACAGGACTATGCTGGTACTGTATATATGGAAGTAGGAGTAACAGGAAGATGGAGACAAGTGAGGAGAGGAAAGGAAGATGAAAGACAGAGGCGGTAATATCGAGAGACAAATCATGTTCAGTCATGCTGAGGAAGCCATCCAAGTCATGTCATCAGACACGAGTTTCATTTCAGATTCCAGCTACATGCCTGCTGCTCAGCTGTTTGGTTGATTTCACACAGGCTCAAAGTCCTGATGCTAAAGTCATTGGCACAAATCAGATTTTTTTGTCAGCATGTCTGCCTAAACTGGGAGGGGGCACACACAGGATCGGATTTGGCCATGGTTAGACAGCCGTGAAAAGATCAGTGTCACAAAGGCTTGTAAGTCAGGTTTTGCTGTTCCTGAGTGACTACAGCTGTAGACAAGCACACAGACACAAAAAACAACAACATATGATCCAAAACAGAAACACATAAGCGTGTCTCCGCCCTGTGGCTCGGCCCTGCAGATCCCCAGTCGCCCCGACTTGGAGGAAATCTCTCCTCGGTGATGAACACTGGTGCTTAGTGGTCCATTTAATTGAGAGAGGCACTGTGTGACAGGTGAAAAGGAAGATGGGGAGGCTGCTGCCAGACTGATGTGGGAAGTGTGGGGATCCTGCTCTGCATAGACGCACTCAATTTACTGACCTGCCACAGCTGCAACACAGAGAGAAACGGCAAGCAGATAGTTAGAGGCTTCCCCTCTAGCTTCATGTGTGTGGGGAGAATTTTTATTTGCACCATTTGCATCACACAAAGGCACGTTGGGTTTTTCTGGCACCTTTAATCTCTTTAATGGGTAATTTGCATTGCAGGTTGCAGGGAAATGTGCACTTAAGTGTAGCATGCGTGTCCATGTGTGTGTGTGGAAAACAGACAATACACCAACAAAGGCGACAAAGAAAGTGGGACAGCGTCATTGCCAGGCATTTGTATACTGCTCTTTGTGTGCAAGTAACCGTGTTGTGTCTATGAGCAGAGGCTAAACAATGCTACCGCTCAGTGCATTAACGTCTGAGATGGAAGAGAAGATGAGATGAAGTGAAAAGGCCATCAGAGTGAAAAAGGCGACCAGTAGAACACCGCCGCCGCTGCAGCAGCATCCTCGCAGCAGCATCCTCGCAGCATCTCACAACAATAGGGGGCGTTTCTTAACCTCTTTCTTTTCTCTCTCTCTCTTTTTTTAGTAGCACATCATCTCAGCAGAAAGACAAAGCCTGATTTTGGGAGAGGCACCACTACACAGAATACAGCAGCCTGTTTCAGGCAAATGAGCACCGTGTGGTGTGTCAGTTATTGTGTTCCTCAAGCCAGCGAGTCTGCCCACACAAGCACAGTGTGACTGCCAGTGCTTACAGTGCAGCATGGAGACTGTGTTTCTATTCTCCTGTTGCTATAATTTGTTTTTATTCCTCCTGTGTTAGCCCCCCAGTCCTCGCTGCTAATCCCCAGCTGCTAATGTGTGCGTGTGTGTGTGTGCGAGCGTGTGTGTGCGTGTGTGTGTGTACATGTGTCTATTTAATTGGTTAGGAGAAGAGTCTGAAGAGAAAGTTGTTTATTGCAACTTGGGCCTCATTTTGGCCACTGTTCAGCCATGATAATGTTTTATTCACCAGGTTAATTGCTTGGTCAGGCAAAGGAAGGACATTTAGCAAAAACTCAAATTAGAACTAATGTAGTGTAATTCATTTAAATTAATTTGAGCCTGATACTAGACTACACTTCATGTTGTAATAGCAGTACTTGCTTCGTTGTGACATTTCAGTGTGACTTCCTGTGAGTCATTTGCATTTTACAAAGTCAGTCCTCAGCCTTACCTTAGTCACCATTTTTTCCGTCTGTGATGCCGAATACAAAAAGCTTCCACACATTATTTCTCAGGCGTCTTGGTGTTATGATTTTGTGTTTAGTATGGCTCGCAGTTTCTCCATCTGTGTGTAAGTAAAGAACACAACATCTTAGATCACTAACAGGGCAACAGGGCAACAGGGCAACAGGGCGTGACATGGGTCAGATGGAGCAGGACTGTGAGATGTGGCCTGTTGCACAGGACTGTTCAGTTTGAATTCAGGTGATTAAAGATTGAACATTCAACTTTTTTTTCTTTTTTTCTTTTTTTTTCTTTATTTTTTTACATTTGAGCACCTGTTTGACATTTTGTAATCATAAAAACAGTAACACAGTTATTATGTTAATCTAATTAACATTTTGCATGTTTATGTCCACATGCAATATTTTGTGGAAGGTTTCTTTTCAGAAAGAAAGAAGAAAGAATACAGACTGTGTCCAGATTGGCTTGAGTGTATTGTTGTTGCAGAGACTTTGGGAAAAAACGTATTTATCTCTCTCTCACTGTGTGTGTGTGCATGTGTGAATGACGTCAACAGATGAGTCTCACAGAGGATACGATGACCTCTCTCCTGTCACAAACCACTGAGACGCTTGTCAAATGTGCATTTTCATCATCCCTCCTTGTTCTTTGTCTTCATGCAGACACACCCACCCACACACACACACACACGGACACACTTATACCCATAAAATAACAGCTTTTCATAAAGGATAGCCTTGTCCAACCAATTTCTCATACCATGTCCAACAATGCTGTCACAAGCACCTTCACCACTGTTCCTGCTTTATTCATTTATTTATTCATCAAACAGCAGAAGGTGATGTCAGCCTTTTCTTTCTTTCTTTTTTTCAGCCGCCGCAGTCGTTTTCCTGAGTGCTTTCTTGGAGCGCTGGAACTTCAATGACATTGCAGATCAAGAGTCGTAGTGGCAGAGACCAGATGCAGAAGCAGCTTTGGGGATTTCTCTCAATCAATCTCTGCTGTTTCATCTCAGATGATCTGTGCACACTTTGAGTTTTTAGAAGTGGTGGATTTCGATACGGCTTTGATGAACACTCGGGAAGAATTTGCAAATGCCAATTTCTGTTTGGATGTTAGATCATCAGCAGTGCTGGGCGTTAGCAGAACATCATTTGGCCGACTGAGTAGACCAGAAAGTGAGAGATTTTACTTATTGGGCCATGAATCAGAGAACTTCAGCTCTCGCACTACGGAGAATTACCTAAGCTGCTCTGTTTTTTTCTGCTCCTCTAATGATCCTTTAAGGGAAGTTCTTCCACTGTAATTTGAGCGCACTATAAAGTCTCACTCCTGTAAAAGTCAAAAGTTTTAAGGCAGTACTTTCACTCATCTTAGCTTATAGTGCAGTAAAAATCAATGAAATGTTTAAAGCATATCTTTCCCTCCACAGACAAACAAAAAGAGGAGTGGTTTACTGTTTTCCTCTGTCTAATGCACAACAGGCAGGTCGTTTCCTCCACTCCACAGAGTAAACATTAACGCTCCCTCATTAAAGCAAAGATTACGGTGTTGATGAATAGGTGCTGCAGGAAGGGTCAGAAAGCGTTATTCCTCCGAGGTCTGCATCTGCCTCATAAAGAAACGCAGCTATGCAATTGTGCTCTGTGATGCAAAACGTGGCCAATTAAATTGACTTCTCCACCAAGGGAAGAAACGCTCCCTCCTGCACTCCGACGAATCAAATCATTCAGCTCGTTCTAACCTGAGAGCCAGCGCCTGTGACACTCATTTCAACACAAACAGCCTCCACTATAGTTTTATCATCCACTTCTAGGGTTAGTTAAAGGCAGAAGTGCTGACCACGGCGCTGAATCCAATGGCTGTCTCATTCATGGGTTGATTCATGGCGGTCATTATTTGGGCGGATGGCGTGATTGCCTCCATGAACAGGCTGAACGGCTCTGACCCAGAGACCTGCTCTAAATCTCACCGGCTCAAACGGGCAAACACTTAAAGGCTGCAAGATGGTATCAGAAAGTCATTTAAAAAAAGATTACAAAACAAAAAGAGGAGATAGACTGGAAATGAAGAGATGAGGCAGTGCCAAAAATTAAAGATGATGAAAGAAAAAGTGGAGGTGGGAAGACAATAGAAAACTAGGCCCAAACAAAAGTCAGAGAGATAAGATGTTCTTGTGGTCAAGGGGAGAGACTGAATGTCATTAATGAGCCTCTAATTCCTCGGACTCAAGTCAAACACGGAGGCTGAAGCGGCTGAGACAGAGACAGGAGATAGAGGGAGGGAGGACGCAGATGTATCCCTGCCTTGATTTCTTTTATCTCTCCCACAGAGCAGGACATGGTCTCTGTGCCTCAGAGGAGTCAGGTCTGTCTCCTGTCTTCAGCCGCTCACGCTGCACAGCTGCTGCAGGAAAGCTGACACAAGCAGCAAGCACACACTTACACACATAGTGTATCAGTATACAACCCCTTAAAGAAAGTGCATGTACACATTCAGCGAGCACAAAGAGAGTCTAGCCAATGCATATTTTAACAATGCATGATTGGCATAATGTACTGCATCAATATGTATGATGGCATCTATTCAAAAACAACCTGCAAAACAACTGCATTTAATATGTATTCATAGTTGTCACTTAAAACTGTTAAACTTTGTGTCATATCATTTGTGACTCATAGTTACTTTTATAACAACGGAGTCTCTTGTTCAGTTTCCTTTGTTTATATCATGGTTTACACTTTCTTTCTAGGTTTGAAAATATGTTGATTTAGATAAATGTTTAGATCATGTCAGTGCCGGATGTCATTATTTGCAATTATCAACATCATAATCCGCTTCAACTAATGATAGGAGCGGGCCTCTAATCTAAATCATTTAATTTGCCTCCTTTGTTGAGCTCCACCTCCATACTCACTGTTGCTGACCCTTGAAATATGGTGTTTACAGTATATGTATTCAGAGTGCTCAGTGTAGATAAGACTGACTGGGGCTAGTATGAAACACACGGGTCCTTACGCACACACCTTCAGTTTTACTGAAGTTTTACTGAAGGTGTGTGTGGCAGCACTCAACATTGGTAACTTGAGGTTTAATGAAGCAAAAATGTTTGTTATTCCTGCACAAAAGTGCACAAACGATGTGCAAAGGAATGACTCACCACTTTGGAGTCATTTGTTCTAATATAAACCTGCTTGGACGCTTATCATGAAAAAATATAGTGGAGGAGCAAAATAAAGAAAATGAAAAAATATATATATATTTCATTTAAGTGGGGAGAGGGCTTTTTGAATGAGAACTAACCAATAAGTCTGCAAATGCTGCATTTTCTAGGGTGACTCATTTCTTTGGTGTTGATGGAGATCGAAAGCCCACAGTGTAACAATGTAGATTGCTGATATTGTGCTTCCTAGTTAGAGGTGAGAAACAATGCTTAATACAACAATTAGATGTTAGTTTTTTAGTTTTTGATCCTTTTACCATACGCTATGGGATAAATTCAAAGACTCACAGGCCTGCTACTGCTAAACTCCAACCAGACAATCTCAGTTCAGGGTGAGCAAACAGCCAACTGAACAATCATCAATCATGTACACACACATTTACATCGAGAAACTAGATCCTATAGGACGCCGCTCTCACTTTCAATAAATGCAGCTTGATAACTTGGCAATAAAGTCCAAAATTGAGAGAAACGTGACAAACACTGCAATCATACACTGCCAGCCTCTGCTTTGGTCTAATCCAACAGACGTGCTCTCTCACGACTCAACAAAACATGTTGAGATTGATAAAGTTGCCCTTCATCAAATATTCAGAAATGGTAAACCAACAACGAAAGCGTAATTTGCCTCAGGAGAGAGTGAGTTGACGGGGGAAGTTTTTTTCCCCCTCCATCAGAGGTGGCTGTGGTAACTTTCCAGCTAAATTCATTTAGTTTAATTTTTGGTCACTTTTAAAGGCTTCATCTTCCATGTACTCCCCATAAGAAGCTTTGAGTCAGTGAGCTGCTGCCAGTTCAGATTTGCCCCTGTTTTCAGACGGGAGCGTGTCTTCGCACAAAGCTACAAATGAACTCTGAATCTGCAGCGCTGTAATGGGATTATCAGCAGGAACTCAATCATCCCAGAGCTGCAGCTGTTTCACGTGTGAGCAGGAACAGCACATTCATTTCCTCCTCACCTGTCAACACTGGGTGCCAATCAACATTTTCCAACTGTAACAGGGGGGAAAAGACTGCTGAACATTTTTTTAAACTTATTCCATGTGTGAATTATAATTCCTCTCTTTCTCTCCCAGGTTTTGCCAAACTTTCCCTGCCATCACAGCTCAGTATTTGTTGTTTCTCCTCTCTCTGGGCCGGAGTCCCAATCCTATCAAGCTGAAACAGGAACAAAGACCAGTGTCCCCCGCTTCCTACTCCCTCAATCCTAGATTCCACCTCACAATCTCTAAAAAATCCCCTCTTGGTCCTGGTCCTCACCTCTGAGCGACCTGCCAGAGCTCATAATCCAAACTCATTTTGAGAGGCAGAAAAGTCCCGGTAAGCTCCAATGTCGCGTCAGGAAATATTGGTGCGTGTAAATTATTCATGCTGGGGTGTCCTAGTTACTATTTCATTTTGTGTGTAGGGAAAAAAATCCTAAATCAGGTTGTGGACTGTTTTGGAGTCTTTATATATATATATAGTATATAATCCTCATGGCCATAGTGCTTGGTCAGATGGACCTTTTACTTTGTGACTAAAAGTGATAATAGCTGAGCTTAATGCCTCAGCAATTTTAAATTAAATGCATAACAAAATGTCTGAATTGTCTCAAACAGCCTCGGGCTACTGCTCCCGACCTGCAGTATATGTTTTACATCAACTGAAAATGAATATGTGGACCATAATAGAGGTTCGGTATTTAGATTACTTGCTGACCCAGTTGGTGCAGAACCACCAACCACATGTGCTCTGGTAGCAGCAAACTAAGCAAGATGTCCAACATGTTTTATTCCCAGCTCTGTTTAGCAGCACCTTGAGGGGCGTCCTAATCCAACCCATGCTCATGCTGGATAGGAATACTTATTTAATTTTATTATTTACTTTATTTAATTTTAGATGCTATTGATTAACAGCATGGGGGGCGGGGGTTATCTTATAGGCTACATATTTCATGAATGGTACTAAAGATGTTTAAATTTGAAAGTAGCCCATGGACTTCTGCATTTGTGAATATTATATTTTGTATTTATGAATTGTACCTGAATTTGATTTGAGTAATATTTGGGGAAAAATTAAATCTACAATTGAAGAGAAACCTTGTTCTTTTGTCTCCGCTGCATTTCTATGAAGTAATTGTTAATTTGAGGCAGAGCTTTTAGTCAGCAAAAGGAATTTTCTTTCATCCTGAAAATGTAATGACTGTACACTGTTTCCATCACAGGAGAGAAAAAAAAACTAACATAGCTACTCTACACTGTCAGCCATGTTTGAAGTGCTCAGTTTGAACCAGGCTGAATCTTAATGATGGCAACATTAGATAAAGATAAGGCAGACTCAAGACAACGTTTTTAATCCCTTAAAGGGCAATTCCATTTGGCGGCTCGCACACCACATGCTCATAGCACAAACACATAACAAAGCAGAGAAACCAGGAAAGAAAAGAGAGGGTTGGCAACTGTGTGCAAAGTCAGGAATATGAATAAATAACTTCATTAAAAATAGGAATTCTAATAAATGACTCTAAAGGACTCTGCACCAGCCACCAGGGAACCCACGGCTTTAAAAGTCCATGTTTGAAACATTCAGAAACGAACAGAGATTGTCTTATTTAAAATGTTCATGATGTATCTTGATGCCACTGTGTGTTAACAGTAAATATTTTGAAGCTTTCCATAGAAGTGGTTTTATTAGATATTTTTCCTGTATTGAATAGCTGATATGTTTACTGACAGTTGAAATAAATAATCCTCATACTTCTTCAGCCAGGACTGTGAATATGTCTGAGGACAGAGACGTTCAGCACAGCAAAGACAGGCAGTGCAAAATCTTCAGTAATCATTTTAAAGTCAGTGCACATCACTGGTTTGTATCCCACTTGGGTGTGACGCTGGCTCTGGCACTGGAGTGGAAATTTCACCAGCTGTTGAGATCATCTTGTTTGTTTGAGTGTTTCACCAAAATCACTTCTCACCTTCAGTGTATCACTAACCTGTCAGGTGTGACCCGGGGCTTTCTTTCATTACACAGTCAGTGAGCTGCTGCAACAATCAGAGCCTCCTAAAGTCAGTGTTAGAGAAAGGGACACTTGAAAGAGCTGGATAAGCTCAGCGTAACCTCTACAACTTCAGACTAATGTTCCACTTCATGGCCTCTGCTCCCCTTCTTGAAAAATCATTGCAGGGAAAACACAACTCCTTAGCAAACACAAACACTGGAACACACACATACAAATGAACTAGAATTTCCATAAGATGTCAGATATATTGCAGATTTTCTGCTTGATTGACATTTATTGTACAAGACTGTAAGTATCAGTGGGTCAATTTCTACACGCAAATTACTGGTTTAGGCCGACTCCTTCATGAGTGCTGAATTTAAAGGCCATAAACATTGAATTAGCCCAGGACTTTGAGAGATCTTTAACAGTCCATCTTAATGTGGAAACTAACAGTTCACTGGACCGTGGTGCTCTGGCACAAATGGTTATCAGTGGTGAAAAGTATGCTTCAGATATATCCCCAAAAGATTATGGAATAAAAAATGGCATCACCTGTAATTTCCATCAGTTTAAGCAAAGGAAAAGGGTGGATTAACACTTTTCCTTATTTTAACTTTGCTAATTGGTCAAGAAACATATTCATATGTGTAAATGTATGAATGAACAGTAAGGAAATAGTAAGGTGGAAAAGTGTCAGACCACCATCCACTGTAAAAAATAGCCTCGATGACATAACCCCACTGCTTTCTGAGGAAAGGTTCAGAGTGGACGGCTTTACTGTTGCCATCAGTGTCAATGCCTTCACAACACATTATAAAACATGTTCAGTCCATTATGTTTTTACATGATCTCATATTACCTGAATACAACAATCCAATTATAGTGGCTGAATGAAAATACATAAAACAAGAACCATGTACAAATTAGCTGACGCTGAACTTTCACTGTAGTAAATTTAAAACAGTGGTTGGAGATGAGGCAGCTGACACTCTGGAAAGTAATGTGTAGTGCACACGTTTGTGTGTTTAGTTTTTTGTTCCTCCTAATAGTACTTGCAACAAAGCACATTTTAGACCTTGCTATGAAGCTAACGTCATCGACACTGATGATGCTGTTTGTTTTGGAGGACACAGATCACTAGATGAGCAGGGTCTTGTTGTTCCAATGTCCCCAAACTGGAGGGGGAAAAAATCAGCTGTGTCATCCGGAGCAATATAAACTAAGAAATTGACTCACTTCATTCAGTGGTTTAATGAACACAATGGAAGTATTCACTGTCATGGTTTGTCTCATTCCTTGTTTTAGTTCCTGTTTTATTTTGAAGTCAGAGCCCTGTCTTCCTGTGTGATCCCTGCTGTGATGTCCTAATGTGTGTCACCTGTGTTGATTTCCCCACCTGTGCCTTGTTTCCCCTTGTGTAGGCCTATTTAACCTCTGTGTTTTCCCATTGTCCTTGATAAATCGTCTGTGTGTGTGTTCTGTCCTCTCATGTTCCTGCATGAGTTTCACATTTACCAGTTTGTTTTCAATAAGTCACACCGTACCTCGTTCAGAGTCTGCATTTTGGGTCTGTCTAAACCTCCAATCTAACAGTCTAAATTTTTAGAAGAGCTATACAGAAGCTAATTGGACAAAAGAAAGTCACTCTCCTCCTCCTGCCCAGTTTCTCTACACAGTCCTCTCTCCCACTGGCCTCTGCCCCATCTGACTGTCAGGGCTGCACTTTTATCATCCCTTTGAAGTCCACTCTGGAAAGACAAAGTCAGTCAAGTGGGAATAAGAAACAATAACCATTGTTCTGTCCTTCATCACAGTATTTGTGTCCACCGGTCCATCTATCAACTCTCAACCCACACACTCAGCTGCTTTCTGCTTGAATATAGCCCATCAGTACTCACACCACCTCTCTTCCCTCAATCCAAAATGCCATCCTGTACACACTTCCCCTGATCATCAAACACTGTCCTTTCGCTCATTCTTGTGTGTGTTGACACCAGAACTATCGACCTATTGTATGGCTGAAATCAACATAAATAAGACTGTATTTCCAAAAAGGTTTAATGTCTCCATTTTTGCATTTGCTTGTGTTTGTGTGTCAAATCTGCATTTTCAATCTATGTTCAATCCATATTCAAAGTATCTATGTTGAAATGCAGTCTCTGAGTTGTATTGACTATAGCATGTATGTTGATGTCACTGTATTTCAGTAATCACATGTATTTGCTCAGTGCACAGTACTGTTTCCTAATTCACATGGTTGAGTGAAGAGCTGCAGTAGTGCTATCCCATCAATTGAAGTGTTTCTTTTACGAGCTAGGCTCTTACTTATGCTTACACTTTTACATCCCCATGCTCAGAAGAAATATGAAATAGATTTTTCACAGAGGGCTGGGTTCAACCAAGCCTTTGAAATGCATGCTATTACACACACAGGGATTTGTAGCCGCATACTTCGCTTTTTTCTGGTCCATTTTGCCTGGTATCCTTTTTGTCTACAGGATTAACAGTTGTGAGTTTAATGAGGCAGTGGTGATAAACATGATTAGTTAATTTAATAAAGACCTCTTTCCTTTAGGGCCTCAATTTTTTTAGCACCAGTTTGTAAGTGTGGTCATAAGCCAATGAAATCTTCAAAATAGGTTCAGTCTTATTGTCTTACCCTTTAATTACATGCTCCAATTTTTTTCTTCATAATTCCTGGGCTTAAACCTTTATCAGGCTAAAGTTAACATTGCCATATCATGTCTACAAATTGAATTCATCAAGTTTCTTAAAAGTCAATAAATTAGGAAATAAGACTTCAAAGCCCTGGGGGTGTAATGCCTTCGAGATTGAGGTGCACATCACATTTCTCTTGCTTCACGGGAAGGCAATGTGTTACAGTAAAGACTGTTTAATATCTATCTCAGTTTTCTCATAGTTAATGTTAACAGCATCCCACATTGAGTCCATTCCTACAATTTGGCTCCTTTATACTAATCTCAAAACTCCTCTCTGTTACTTTAAAACAAGAAGGTGTGATTGTGTTGCTTCGTCTTTCCTTCTCTGTGTGAATATCAGCCAGGTTTCCCCCAGACTTTATTATTCATGACTGATGCCCTAAGCACCTGTTGGTTTTCATATTCTCACAGGTTCAGAACAACGAGTGGGGAAAATACCTCCAAGGTGAGGTCCACAAAGTAAACAGGTAGAAGCCTTTATGGTTAGTTCTGCAGCGCCACACATTTAAAATACAGTTTGAACTGTTTTGTTTTACAGAACAATGTCATCATGATAATTGACCTTCTGAAACTGACTGGGATCCAGAGGTTAACAAAGTGTGTGAGATAGTATACTCATCTGAACTTATACATGCACAAGTACAATCCTCTAACAAGCTTGATGTTTTTCAGATCATGCCCAGAGAGAAAATGCCTGATTTTTAGTTGCTCTTCTGGTGATAGAAAAAAAGAATGAACGACTTTTGTAAATTGTTTTTCAAACAAAAGGTCACCGTCAAATATCAAGTCAGATTTCTGCCTGCAGGTTTTACATTTGTAGGACATGAAGCCAATATGTTTTTATGAAACTGACAAAAAAAATGTATCATTGAATGATTTGTTTCCATTCATCTGGAAAAGGTTTTGGGATGCAGCACACATATGGAGGAAAAGTGATCTTTTCCACTTTTTTCACAGTTTTTATTGTCTATACATCTGCATGTTATCTATATTGTAATGCCTCTGGATATATGCTTACCGTAGTGTCATCATGTGTGCATAGAACAGAAGGGGGACAAGACTGGAGCCCTGGGGGACACCGCAGCCCAGAGGATACGTGGGAGGACATGTTCAAAAATGGATTTGGAAAATGAGCAATACTATCGAGATATGTCACGTTTCCAAAACTCCCTCAAATTTAGTTTAGTTTAGTGAAGAGGAGCAACATATTTTCTGCACTTGCTCATGAAAAGCTTGAAAAAAAAAAAGGGTAGGCTACTTGGTATATTAGCCTATTTAAATAACTAATTTCTGTCCTGCCTCTTCATTCCAGATACACTGCGCTTTTTAACAGTGAAATCTTAACAAGAGCCACTCCCTGAATTACGAACTTTTACTTTTGGTAGGCTACTTCTACCACATGTTCTTAATCCTATCATAGGTAATGTATTTTTTATGCTTAAAATATCACTGCTGCTCGGGACATGTTGTGGTGGTGCTGGAGGTGTTTGGTCTCCCACTCTCCCTCTCTCACGCTTACGCACAAAGGAATGGAGGGAGACAGCAGCAGCCTACAGGAGAGTGAAACATGCAAATAAACAGCACAATAGCCCCCCACCACCACCACTACCACCAACAGTGTTCCTGTGAAGCACGTCAGAGGCAGCAGGCTATGAATCGAGGTGCACAGCGGGGTGAGGAAAACATTTCTTGGGGGACACAGTTAGGGGACTGTGCTGGTCTCCTGACTTGGGACTGACACGCCCCTCAAACACTCGCACACTTCTCTCACACAGCCCGGAGAGTCCCACGTCCACAGCGCGCTGCAGGGAAACCATCAGGTACTGTATTCAGACATAATCCACCTCTACTACTACTCGCTTCTTCCTGCGCTCTGCGTGCCGCTGGAAAAACCCTCTGCGAGCGGGAGGGTCAACTCTGTGGTGGAGTCAAGAGGCACGTGTTTGTTTTTGAAGTGGGGATTTAAAAAAAAAAAAAAAAAAGCACGTTCAAAGCAGCACAGCACAGACTTCTGTCTTTGCACAGGCGACTGTTTGCGTGGGCCAGTGTATGCATATTTAATCGAGGAGTGGGCAGCAGCAATTCAGCGTAGCCTACTGGCTCATCAAGTGGGCAAGTGGAGCTGGGGGGATGAGAGGGGGCTGTGAGTGACAAGTTTACACTTGTTCAAATGTTGCGTCCCTCGCTGTTGTTGTGTTGGGCTACATGTACTTCTTCTCAGCTGGTGATGCTGACGTCGGGCCTATGTGTGTTTGCTATGTGGAATATGTGGGATGGAGAGACCAGAGGATGCAACTGTCTCTATTAGTGTAGGTCATAGTATTGGACTGTAGAAAGCAGATAAAGAAAGTTTTTTTCTTTTCTTTAATATTTACATTTTACCCATCATTTAGCCAGGTGGCGTTGACTCCCTCTCTGAGTGTAACGCCTTCAGGAGCACAGTGTGGCAGGCAGGGACAGACCAGGCGCTCATATACAAAGCCAGCACGTTTCACTCTGTCTGCAGCAGCCGAGCAGCGCTGAGCACCACCTCCAACATCAACACCACCACCACAACCACAACCACCTCCAGCAGCAGCAGCCGCAGCAGCAGCATCAGCAGGTCGGGGAGGGTTTTGGTTGGAGACAGTTGGAGAACCGACGACGCATATGAACAGCACCCAGGCTCCACTACCACCAGTCAGCAGCGATGCTCAGCGGCCGCTCTCTGGTGGCTGTCCGCCGGCAGGAGGCTGTTGAGTGAGTGAGGGAGCGGAGGTGTCGCCGCGCAGCGCTGTCCGAGGTGCTGAGGACTCGCCTCTGACAGACAGTCGCTGTCCCTTTTCCAGTCGAGACTATACGCATGAACTGACGTGAATGCCGAGCAGCACAACACCGCTCCCCCGGCCAGAGTACATGGGACCGCACGTCGTCCGAGCGTTTGAAAGATGGAGAGATTTTTCCTGCTCGTCCTCAGCTGTCTCGGCGCCTCTCGAGTCACAGCCGGTAAGTTTATGTTTATGTGCAATAACAGGGATGTGTCTATAGCACAGCAGCGTCTCTCCATCCCCTCACAGAGTGCTGCTTTATTGTATAATTAGACCAAGTACGAGGCCAATGCAGTGGCTTTTTACATGGAGCTTGGTTTGTTGTTGTTATGTGGAGGCTTTTAGGTTTCAGCCGGCGTTGTTGTTGTGAGACGTTGCGTAGTCTGTTGTGTTCGTGCAGAGGCTGCCTGTGTTTGCAGGCAACTGGAGGCATTTCCGTGTTGTCATCTGATGAAACAAATATGAAGGGTTCGTGGATCAATTCACACCTGAGAAACCTGCACGTGCCCAAAACCAGACCAGTTTGTCACGTGGACTGATTAAGATCAGGGGGGGGGTTAATTGACCTATGACAAATTATAGCTATTATTCTCCTGTGTGTGTGTGTGTGTGTGTGTGTGTGTGTGTGTGTGTGTGTGTGTGTGTGTGTGTGTGTGTGTGTGTGTGTGTGTGTGTGTGTGTGTGTGTGTGTGTGTGTGTGTGTGTGTGTGTGAGCCAAACTGACCTTTCATTCTCATCCCTGCTGCACAAACACACACATTTCCAAGCTCAGTGTTGACCTGAGCTGTGTATTAACACTGTCCATATGTGAGAACCTGTATGGGCATTTGTTGAATACCGATCAACAGCAATTATTTTTATCCACAGAGTCTAAACTCTGTCTGTAATGAGGTGGCAGTGGCCGCTATAGAAACACATGATTGGGTAGCTGAGGAGTGACAGTGCTCAGTCCTCTCACACAGATCCATGGAAACACCAGTGATGCGTGCTGTATCTGTCAGTGTGAGTGCCGCTGTCCAACACATACTGTAGCCCGCTGTCTATGTGTGCATCTATAAAACATGCGTTTTAGAGCCCAAAGTACACACACCCATGTACACACTCACACACTCACACTTTGACCGCTCGCTGAGATGGAGTGCTACACTTCACTCCTGACACACTCCTGCCATCAAAATGCACCTCTGGTTCGCTCGACATCCTCCCACTTCTCAACCTTTCCACTGACCATAAATCATCGAAAACACACGCGCACACACTTAAGGTTATACATTTCACTGACACAATTTACAAGCTCTCTCGGTCTTTATTTCTTTTGTCTGTCTTCTACAAGAGTAAACTATTTTACAGTCTCACTGTAAAACGACTATATTACAAAGTGGTGTTCAGGCCTTTGAAGCCCACAACACTTCCACTGGTAAACAGGCAGTGGGATGTCTAATGGATGTCAGCGCTTTTATTGCTGTAGCTATTTGACTGTATGAGCTCCACTACATTAAGCAGCACTTGAGACAAATGGAGTTTTTGTTTTTTTATGAGGACTGTTAGACTGTCTTCTTGTTTTTATATGTTTTAAGATGCTTCAACTTTAAGTTTTTTGTATCAACTCTCTGTATTCAACATTATAAACACAATTATTTCCTCTTGAATGGTTCATAACACACTGATGTAATCCTAAACTCAGTTTGCAAGGACTGCTTGATAATTTTGTTATCATTTATGACTAAATGGGTTCGATGTAAAGCATTAATTTACTGTTAATACACCTGTTATAAAGGATTAATTACATGTTAGTGACAAATGCTCTTTAACTCTTAAAAATGTCTTCATATCTGCTTACAGATACAGATGCTTACTCTGTTATTAACTTTGTTGCTGCTCAGCAGTGAAGTTCAGGTGGATATTATCACTGTAATTATTTTCAAATCACTGACATGAATTGACAACATTAGTGTCATTTGTTGCAGCTGACAGAACAAAGAAACAGATAAGTCATCAGGTGGACACTGTTTCTAGTGATGAACACATGAACTTACAGTATGCATATGGTTCTGCTAGTCTGGAGCTTTAGCTCATCCCACATGCTGTTCATCAGATGCTTTTAAAGAGTAACTTCACACCCCCAAAAAATCCTGTTTCTGCTGACCCCCAGTGGTTTGGTTCTCACCTCGCTGCACTGCAGCTCCTCAGGACCCTGTGGCACCACTGTTGCGTGTGTTTGAAACAGCAGCGCACTTCTGACCGCGCCAAACAACACCCTGCAGTGACACTGGGTGAGGTTGGAGGCAAAACAGGTTGAGGCTTCCAAGCAGAGAAGGCAGCAAACCACCGCTCTTCAGTCTGATGCAGGTGCAATGCATATTTCAGCTTTTGCCTCGCCCCTGGACCTTTTATCCGACAGATCTGAAAACCTTTCAAACCAACGATCCAGTGATAATTGTACAGCTGATGAAGAAATAGTCATGTTGAAACATTGGTCCATTTGCACAGCTTAAGGCGGCAATTCAATTAGTTTTCTCCAGATCCTGGATAATTGATAAAAAAAAGTGCTTAAAGTTCTGAGATTTTCTTAGTTTTCTCTAATTTAAAACTACTCATCACCAAATCAGATCTCAGGGTGCTAAACCCAAGAAGACCGTCCTTCCAGTAATTTGCACTTTATAAATAGACTGAAGTACAGATGATTTTAAAACAGAATCCAGTCTGAGTCTATTTAGTGATTTAGTGTGTGTAGCGGTCTCTGGCAATCTGATTTTTACTCAGGCCTCTGCTGGGAAACAGATCTTGATGTTGGCGAGACTACCTGATGAAATAAATGTTAAATAAATCTCAGTTTTATCTAAAGCACAAATGCCCCAAAAGGTTCACAGAAAACCTAAAGTTGGTTTACAAGGTCAGAAATACATTTTGAACCTCAATGTTTCAAAAACCCATGGCCACAGAAACTTGCAGACTTTCACAACTCACGATTCACATGGTTCAACACGATTCAAGTTTTTGTCTCCCACTTTATTTTAAGACTCAGTCAGACACCTGCACTGGGAAAACCAGGCCAAATCGATGTTGAGGCGGAGAGGTGGACTGGCAGGAGTGAGTGGGCGCACGCCACAGCACCATAAAATTTATAGTAGGTTGACGTCTTTACTGTGTCTGTGTTTATAGTGAGTCATAAACAGTTGGTTGATACCGGGAAGGGAAAGGTAATGTTTCCATTTAAAATGTAAATCGACTCTCTAACACATTCATCCAAATGACGCCATAAATCTTCATGGGCAATTTTCTTTGGTCCTTAACAGTTCTGAGTTTGGAGACAGAAAGAAAAAAAAATCAATGAATCAATCAACAAACTGAACAGTGATGCAAGTGGTGGAAAGGCCCCCGGCTGTTCTCTTTGTGTGTTTATAATAATGAGTAAAGAAGGCAAAGTCTTTCAAGAGCGCGGAGGTTATTCAAAACATCTCAGGAAACTTTGGCAGCCACCTGCCAGGTGATAAATCCTATGTGAGTACAGTAAATTATGTGTCAGGTGCTGAGCCATCTAGCATCCATAGAGGAGTTATAGGCCTCAGCTGTGAAAGCCAGAGTTTGTAAAAGCTATCCGTCTTCTCCCCCTCTCTCACCAAATTATCATCAAACAGAAGCAGACGTACACTGTGAATATTTCTGAGCACACATCCAATCAGTCGGAGAAATGCATTAAAAAAAAACTAAATCGCAAGGTTTCAGAAGATTTTCTGCTATTCTGTGCACACACACACACACAGTCAGTGTGTTTCTCAAACACACAATGCAAATACTTCTTTATGCTTTACGGATTGTCGGGTAGACGCATCATGCTGCATTATTCATTTAAATTTGATTTTATTCAGATGTGGTGTCCTTTAGACCTGCGGGGTATCAGGGGCAGCCTCCTGATTGGACGACTGAATCATCACTGCTCGCTCTTTAACAAGGCAGTGTGTGTGTGTGTGTGTGTGTGTGTGTGTGTGTGTGTGTGTGTGTGTGTGTGTGTGTGTGTGTGTGTGTGTGTGTGTGTGTGTGTGTGTGTGTGTGTCGCGTGGGATACAGAACTGTGTGTGTGCGTGTGATTATCAGTTCATTAGTTTCCCTCTGGTGAATTGTATGAGCACAATTAGCTGTTTGTAATTATTAGTTGTCTGTAATCTTGTTTGGTGTTTGTATGTTTTTTTAAAAGCAGGCTACAGGACTTTTTTCATCAGCTAATTACAGGAGAGCACATCATTGTCTGTGTGATCACCTTTTACAGAGATGTTGCATCAGATTTGGTGTATTGACAGGAATTTACCTCATTATGTTGCAGCTGCACGTTACAGTGCTAGAACTACATTATGTTTGTTTATTTTACAGTGTTAATCCAAGTTTTTGAGGTTTGAGCAAGTGATGAGAGGTTGTTGATGCTTCTTTATGAATCAGTCAGCAGCATGAAGGCAGGACTGACTGCACCATCTTTTCATAAATCTCTCTGGTGAATTGTGTGAGCACAAAGAGTGATGGATTTACTCAGAACTTTCAGTAAATCAAGATTTTAGCATGTGTAGATCTATTTCCAAAGACATGTCTGTAATGCTAAACAGGATGGTACTGCAGCATTACAAACAAGCAATCTAAAAATCACACACACAGCTGCAATGGACATAACTTGTAAATGTTGGGATTTATTTATTTACTTGAGTACTGAAAACGTTGTTCCTACAGTGTCAAATGACTGAGAAATATCCAGTACTGCTAAAGTAACCAATGTATTTTAATCATTGAGAAAAAACATGTATAGCATTGGTAATTTTATAGTAATTTTGTGTTATAATAAGGCATAACTTAAGGTCTTCAAGTTATATATTATTGAAAAGCATAATTTATATATAAGGTTGCGGTCACATGTTCCATGTTATCTCTTTCACTCTTTAAACGGATCATGTGTTAGCAGGCCAATATTAGCTTTTTCAGCTGGACCACAGTTACAGAAGATTCATCTCTGGTGCAAACTGTGATGCAACCTGCTTAAAAAACCTGCAGAAAAGGTTCAGACTGAGCTACAAACAGCTATAGTACAGTACGGGAGCGTGCCTATGTTCCCACAGCCCTATGTTCCCACAGCCCTATGTTCCCACGGCCCTATGTTCCCACAGTTCTAAGGTTTTCCTCAAAATTAGGCTCTATGTTCCCTCTGGACTCTCTCTACCTATCTGGACTCTATCTATCTGGCCTGTCTAGCCTCTACCGGGTCTTTTTACTAAACTTAACCAACTCTTTTCTTCATTGCCTAAACCCAACCAATGGTGGGACCAAAGGGCTGTGGGAACATAGGGCCTAATTTTCAGTGACAACAAAAGTTAGAAATGTGGGAACATAAGGCTGTGGGAACATAGGGCTGTGGGAACATAGGAATGACCCCGTACAGTACAGCCAGGTCCAGCAGGTCCAGAGTGCTGCGCAAACATGATTACAAAAAGTTCAGAAAAAAAACTTCCAGCAACAACGTGATTCTTAAATCATTGACAATATATTTAGGTTACTTTAAAATACTATGGGTGGGTGAAGAAAAAATAATTATGTAATCATGTACTGTAATCTAGTTTGCCATCTTTAGACACAGTTAATCCAAACATTCAGAATATTTCAGGTCTTATTCAGGCTGTTTCATGCCATATTGACATTTCTAAACCATCATCAGAGGAAGAAGAAAAAACTAAAGACAATAAGACTCAGTTCCCAAATCCTACAGATTATAGTTTCTGTTTTCCTCAGCTGTGCCACTAAAGATCTTTGGCTCCCTGATGGGCTGGATGTAACACGCTGTTTGATTCAGAGCCTTGCTTTTGTTTAATATGCATATACATTTCTTCAAACCTAAATCAAAGCTTTGTTGGATGTACAGACGTTTGATTCAGCTGTGTGCAGGGATATTTCCGGTGTGCAGGTGTGTGGTGATCTGCGTGTAAATATAAGGATGGATCTAGAGCTAATTTATTAGCTTAGCTTGACAGAGTCTGTGTATTTTTGGAAAACAGAATTGGGGCTGGGAGACAACATAATAGAGAGAGAGATCTGGTCCCCTGTAGTTTTGCTGTTTCTACTTTGTCAGTGCTGTCCATATAATCTTCTTTAATCATTCTCACACCCTGACACATTTTAATTGTCACATGACGAGCAGAACTGAAGGAACTGAGATGAAAATCCACTTTCACAATGTCCTTTCAAAGTCTTTTTTCATAAGTGCCAGTACTGCTGAGTGTTTGTGTCAACATACTAGTGCTGCTGCTCTTTCCTCTGGCACCTCATCACCCTCTTCTTTATTTCTCTTTTGAGTTCTTTGAGAGCTGCCAATGGCTTAGCAAGACACATATGAATAGAGCGATGGCCTTGTGGTTCATAGCAAGAGCTCTTATGTGCTAAAGCTTTTCAGATCTGGTGGCAACACTGGGATTTGGACCAAACAGAGAGAGCTGTAGCGAAGAAAATAATTAAGATTTTAATCTTTTTCCCTAGAAATTGTTTTTATGTCGCTTGGAAACTTTTTCTTTTACCGTGTTCATATTCATTGACTGTTGTGTCAGGTTGGCTCTTTTCCTTTCTTTTGCCATGAAAGGAACAAGCATTAGAGGACAGATTGGTACAATCATCTGGACACTGGGCCTGTGGGAGAAAGACATGGCGATGCCAAAAGACTGACGTGGCAGCAGAAGCTTTCTGACGCAATCTGTCGTCTGAACATAAGCAGCAGTCGGAGCAGGGTCTCGGCCGCAGGTGTTTTCTGCGTCAGAGAGTTATTTCTATGTTTGTATGTATTTGTATGAGTGCTCAGCAGGTCCTCAAGCTTTAGTTATCAAAGCATAAAACAAGCTAAATGTGCGAAGGACCAAAAAAACTCATGTTTCTGCAGTGAACATTGATACATTTCTTCTGGTTTGTGTGGACAAAAGTAGCAGGAAAGGAAAAAAATGAAAAGAAACACAGAGCAAACACTATTCTATACAGTATGTTGGTAATAATGATACTGTATTTCACATTGTGTTTGAAGGCATCTCCTCTGTTTCCTCTGCAGTTCATTTATTGTTATAAAATCAGCCATTAGGCACAGATGTGGTTACGGCACAGCTGATGTGGAGAGAGCAATGGGTAAATGTCTCCCCACCACAAAGAAGCTGTTTAAGCTGAATCGTGACTCCTCCGCTCTCTTATTGACCAACAGCTGATAAATCATTGTAGCATGTAATGAAATTCCGCCAAACCAACTTTCCTTATTATCTGACACATTCACTAGCGAGGATAGAGAAAGATAATTAAATACAGTATGGGAAAAGGGTCAAAAATTATGTAACTGGTTAGATAAAGAATTGCACCAAATATACATTGTTGCTTATAAAGTTGGAATTTTTGTTATGTTTTACCTCTCTCATTAAATGATTGTGGCAATGTGATTTATTCTTGATAGATTAAGTGTATATCTTCAAAATATAGTCCAACCTTATGGTTGTGTATAGTATATACAGTGTATAGTACCACATATACAAGTGCAACCTACATGAATGTAGCACAGACAGGCCCCTTTGGAAATTACCTTTTGCACTCCATCCTCACCAACACACTGTTCTACATATGTGTGTGTTTTTTATGGTAGTGTAAATATAAATGTTATCATGTCAACAGACGCCTACGCATGTAAAGGTGTGACTGATGTTAATCAGTTTCCCGTAGAGCTCCATGCTGGGAACTGCAAGTCTGGTTTTGATAAAGAGGAGGGGGCTCAATCCTCAGTCGGGGGCCAGGAGTCAGTCACACAGCATGTGTTAGTCTCAGGGGAAGTCTTGGTAGGAGAGACACAAAGACAAGAAGGCAGTGATGAATACAGAGAAATCAAATGAATATATGCAAAAGGAAAAGGGTGCTGGAGTTAGAGTCACAGGAGAGAAAGACAAACCCACAGAGAGGCAGCGAGTGGAGAGAAGACAGAGCGAAACGTGGAGGAATCAGAGAAGAGTATTATTCACGTTCTCCCCCTCCACCTGCCTGTGACACCAATCCACCCAGGCAGCGACTGGATGCGTTACTTTTCCTGCTGTGCCCAGGTCCTCAGTGGGGGGGGGGCTCCACAGAGAGACGGAGACAGACAGACGTGTGAAAGACAGAGAAAAGAGAGCAAAGTGTATTATCAAGCACTAATATCATATTCATAACCTTATATCAAGCTATGAGCTCCTTTAGTGTTATTATCAGCCCCATCCCATATTACTGATGTTTCCCTGCCTGTAAGGCAGATGGGGGGGGGGGGGGCTTGGTCGCTCCTTCTTTGAGAGTAGATTTCATTAGCAGTGAGCTTGTCAAATAATCAGCCTCACGGCACTCCTTTGCCTTTCTGAATTAGCTGGCTTGCATTCTCTGTGCACACAATGCTGCATTGATTTTCATACCCCGCCTTTTGACATTTAATTAGAGAAAAGTGCGCGTGTGTGTGTATACAGTATGTGTACGAATGTGTGTCCATCTGATGGAAAAGACAGGGAGAAAGATGCTGTTTCGCAACCCCACCCAGCGTTCCCACTGCCAGCGGGGTTGGGAAATTCATTTCCTATGAGTAAATAACTAATTTCTCTACAAAGGGACAAAAAGACCCTTAGGTGTGATTATTTGACGGTGTTGGGCCGCTCTGTGCTGAGGCAGAATGGACTACAGAGAACACACAGGCTCGGTGGGACTTGCGCACATGCAGGAAACATCCTCCTACACACACACACACACACACACACACACAAACAAACAGGCCCTCTGTGGCTGTTAAAGGAGGATGTCTTAGATGAATTTTAAAATTGAAAACTATAGGAACACCTTCCTCCTTTATTAGCCACACATCTGCCTACATTTACATTATCAAGCAGCTGATCAGCAGCCACTGTATGTACAGTAGTAGTGTGAGGCTAATCAATATAGTGGAATAGTACATGAGTGAGTCACAGCTATACCTTCTCCCCCTTTTTCACCCACCACCTCCTCTCCGCACCCAGATTCCCACTGAAGTGTCAGTTACAGGCAGAGAGCTTTACACACCAGGCTGTGGAGGAGCTGCCAAAAAAAGCCCCGGTGTAGTAGCTGCACAGAAACACGGCGAGTGGCGTCGGAGAGACAGACAGAGATGAAAAGGAAGAGAGAGACAAAAACAGATAGATGGTGAAGGCACGCGTGTGTGAGGGGGAGGTGCAGCGCCGAGTGTCCAACGCAGTCAGGGAAATGGGTGTTGAAAGCAAAAGTAAACAGAGGAAGAAATACAGGAAGCATATGAGGTGGATTTGCTCTTGACAAGGAAGTGGTGGATACAGATCCAAGAGCTCTGGTAGTTGGACCAAACAAAAGGCAGAATCAAGGAGAAGAAGAAAGGGAGCTCCCGTTTGTGGTAATATTTCAAGCTGCCGTATGGAAAAGTGGTGGCACTGCTGTGGAACAGCAGGAAGCCTCTAATGAAAAAGGCATTATGGGCAATCAATTATAAAACATGACACAGCGTTACAGTGCGTCCTCCAACACGTACACATGCATAAGACAGAACTCCTAAATTATTCAGCAGATGCTTCAGCTTCTAAATGAGACACATTAACACCTCGTGTTCTGTTGGGAGTGTCAAACCGTGATTGCCCTGACTTGTGTGTGTGTGTGTGTGTGCGATATGTGTCTCCACAAGGACGAGACCACGTTCCAAGGTCTCCTCCGACACATGCAAGGGCAAACTCCAGATCAGCACAAAATCCTGATGGCTCTATCATGGCACATTAACAATGAATGAGGGGGAGCCGGCGTCCCTGCCAGCTGTATGTACAGTGGTAGCCCACGGGAGCACTATCCAACCTGCAGCTCTCACAGCTCTGAGGCTTGATAACATGTTAAAAGGGAAAACAGGCAACAAGCATTTGTAATTCTCCAATTTATAGTCAGTAATTCCCCCTTGGGCACAAGCTTTTCCAGTCATTATAGCTGCAGCACAGGTTGAATGTTTTCCGCCTTTCCAAATTCTTCCTTCAAACGCACCTCGGCTTGGATATTCCCACCTGCTGGTTATTACACCTTCCATACAAAGTGACTGCTTACTTATTAGCTGTGAAATGAGCTTAAGTAGTTTAAGTTGCTAAACATGACATGATTCAAAGAAAAAGGGACAGGGAGTAGCAAATCACCCAGGGTCTGTGCTTGCATCTCCTATGCCAGGTAACAGTGGAGTGGGATGCAGCCAACAGGCAGTTTCCATGTTAGTTCACAAGCCTACAGACTGACTCATTAACATCCTGGGGAGCAGAACCAGCCCAGGGGCCACACTGCGAGAAATGCATTTCTAAGCATTAAAAAGGTAGTATAAATCAGTGATATTTCCCTATGGGGGTGGACAGAAGGTGGAATACCATCCTGCTAGCTTTCATAGCTTCTGAGGCTCAAAGTCCCCGTTGTCTGCCCAGGTTTCACACTGAATCACACTGTTTCAGCTGAGTGGGATGACTGGTGTAGAGCAGCTGGACACATTCAACTCACAGACTGCACTTTCAAAAATGGAGTTCGGTTACATCCACAGTGGAGGTTATTTTACTGATGCAGGGGCTAATAATAACTTTAATGTTGGCTCTGTTCTCTTCTTCTGAAGAATCTAAATGTAATTCAACAGTGACTTTGTTGCATGCGTTTCTCTTATTGTGATGTATTTATATTTCTACCATGAGAAAAGGTTGACATTCTCATTCATTCATTTAAAAAC
The DNA here is from genome assembly GCF_905171665.1 of Trachurus trachurus. Lineage (NCBI taxonomy): Eukaryota > Metazoa > Chordata > Actinopteri > Carangiformes > Carangidae > Trachurus > Trachurus trachurus. The sequence continues at coordinate 20,729,273 of NC_139907.1, forward strand.
ACTTATAAATTATAAATTACCCTCTTTCACTGAGCAGTCCTTTGGTGTGTCAGGGCAAGGTCCCTAGCCTATCTCTTTCCCACAGAGGTGCCCCAACCATCGATACTAGTGCTGTTTAGTTATGTCCCTCTTCATCCACCTCCAATTATCTACACACATGGCTTCTCATTAAATACAAGTCTACCCCTCTGTCTCTCTACAGATTGTATACGATATGAATACCATCAATGCTTAAATAAAAGCAGAGTCTTAAATAGACGCCGGTCTCCTACTGTATACTGGCCGGGTCTGGCTACAGGTTTGAGCAAATAAAAACCGGTCTCAATTAGACGCTGGTATATTTCTATTCTCTGCAAGTTCTTGTAAAACCTCTCAAAGCCCTGTTTGAGCAGTTTCTAAGCTGCTTTATTTGTGCTATATTTCTCAACAGGCCTGAAAAATAAATCCTGACCCGGTCCGACCCACGGGTGTTGAAGCTCGGACCCGATCCAGTCGGACTCATAAGCATTAATTCTCGGCCCGACTGTGACCAAAAACGGAAGCCCATGGTCCGACCTGACCCAAGTTATTTGTATATGTTTTTTAGCTGAACCCAGGGCATCCGGTCATGTTGTTTGGCCTGGCCTGGCCTGTGGAGAACTCCAACTGACCCAAGGAAAGAGCCGGAGCAGTCTAGATGGCTGGTGAGCACACATTTATTTAGAAGAAGTTTAATCTGTGTCGATTAAACTTTTAAATGGATGCTGCTCTGGATCCAGCTCTTTCCTTCTGTTCTTACTCTTTTAAACAGTAAGAATAGAACGATTTGAGAGTATTTTCCCATCTTTGGTGAGCATCAGATTTGTTCAAAATTACATGAAAGCCTGGCCCATACAGACGCCTGTCTCGAATATAAGTCGGGTTCAGTTCGGCAGTTGAAGCAAATAAAAGCCCGGGCTTCTATTTGAGAGTTAATGGTATTAGTCATCCCAGTCAATCAAAGTCACAAGAGACCTGGCAGTCATGTTTATGGCCAACTACCCTCCTCTGACCATGCTCTGTTGCCCACCCTCTCCCTGGTGAGCCTTCCTTCCTTCATAAGCAGTGAAAGCCTGAAACATGGTCCAGAGTGTGGCAGCTCATCTGATCTGTAATCAGTCCAAAAGGGCACATGCCACTTCACTATTCATCAACCTTCATAGCTACCCATGCCTGTCCGAATCAAATTCAAGTCACTGATGCCCTCTGGGCGGCTTCTGGGTCTACACTCATCTACTTGATGTCAATCACACAGCCTTATGCTCCTTCTCAACCACTGTGTGTTCTTCCAAGGAACGTCATCGGGCATTGTCGTCCTGCACACAGGACAATCTAAGTCCACACTCAGTCTCATCTGTGGTTCCCCGATGGTAAATTAACCTACCTAAGTCCTATCAGAGCAGGGGCTTCTCTCTTTAACTTCAAGAAACTCTTGAAACTCATCTCTTGGGAGAGCACCTCCTTTCTTAACACACATGCCAGATTAACACTTTGACTGCACTCCTCTGCCTGATCCTGTTGAATAGATGAAGCACTTTGTTCTTACACCAGGTTCCCTACTGTACTGAACATTAAGTAGCTAATGTCTTTCACCTATCTTTCACTGGAAAAAAGCTTCTGCCAAATGAGAAAAGTTAATGTAATATAAAAGGAAAATAATCACCCTGGCTCAAGGCTCCATTATCAATTAGGCATAATGTGAAACTACCCTTGGCCTCCAAACCCTCAGAGGCCCCAACAGCCTCATGATCACTGTATAGCAACTGCCAAAAAATAGATGAATATGCATCACAAAAGTACAATGTTAACATGATTAATAGTAGCCTGAAGATAAGTTCACTAAAGAGTCCCATCATACTTATTTCCATTGTGTATTAATAAATACATATGTGTCACAGATGCACAGAAAAATGAGGCAGGACTGTGCTGCAGAAAGAGTTCTGCATATTTTTACACCTCGGTATCAACATGCACTTTTTTACTCAACCATATAAAATATCCAGCTACTGTCTAGATTGCATGGTAATACTGCGGTGTAAATGTAATCCACCGTACAAAATGATTGTCGGTAAGAGAGCTAATCCCATAGAGACTGACTGCAGGAAAATACAGCATCAGCATTGCAAAATCATATCTGGTAAAACGAAAGTAAAACAATTTCTTCTTTGTAGCGAAGCATGTGTTCCATGTTTTATATTCCCACACCACCTGCAGTATTTCTCCCAACAAATCCACTCCGAAATTCGCCAGCTTTAAAGCAGTGAACTGCACTTCACTCACACAACGAACTGAAAGGAGATAGAAAGGGGGAGTGAGGATGGAGGGATGGTAGCAGGACTGGAGGAGGTGTAGGAGGAGGGAGCCTGTCGTTCTGAGGTCGACAGAGAGATGAGGAGAGTGTTCATTAAATAATGATGGTCTTTATGGCCCAGGACCGGTTCCCTGCCTGTGTATTCACAACATGTCTGTGCTGCAACTTAGCGTCCTCTCCTTGACTGTATACAGTTTCACACACACGCACAAACACTCATGCACACACTCCCAGTGGGTTCTCTAATGAACAGGGATACTAGGGACCTGTCACCCTTCAAGCTACTCAGCATGGGAGAGACATCTAGTTGTCACTCATCACTGGACTAACAAAGACACCCACACACACACACACACATACACACACTCACTAGGGAGATCTGTCGTGGCTCCAAGTCACTCCCATCTCTCACGGTGAGGCGGACTGTGTGTCAGAGCGATGAGAGAGAGTTTATGAAGACATCTGTCTGGTGTTTCATTAGAGCTGACTCTGGTGTCATGTGGATATTTAAGGCCCGTGGTCACGGCCCACGTCAGCTCTCGTTGTCCCTCGGCGTAACACACTCAAACAGCAGAGAGGAGACGTACAAAGACAGAGAGAAAGTGACCGGCTGTGGGACACAAGGACACTCAAAGAGACTATTTAACTTTGTCTTTCAGAAAGTTAAGGATAGCAAGCATTTTTCTTTTTGCTAAACTTTATTCACCATCTTGTTGCAGTATCCTCCGGTCTATGTGCGTTCTCTCATTTATTCTTGGAGAATCAGACAGATCAAGGACTGTTTTTTTTTTTAAAGAGAATTAAAAACACAATAATTCAGTTACACAGTTGAACACTCAGCCAGCACTGTGTTCAATAAAAGAAGGAGAAACCAAGATAAATGTTATAAATGTTGTGTTGCAGCCAGATATCAATGAAAATGTGAGAAATAATTATTTTAAAATCATCCACCAGGGAAGGAATTTCTCATTTCAAAGAGGATTGTACCTGCTCCTCTTTAAAGAGCAAAGATAAAGTAGTTGAACCGAGATCAGAGATATACTGTATAGGCTTTACTCAAAGCTAACCAGCTCTGTGCTAAATTACAGGATTTAAAAGACACGAGAAGTGAGAGATTCACAAGTAGAGCTTTGTAGATCAAGTGCAGTAATTATTGAGAAGAACGAAGAGTAGAGTAACACCAGACTGATTCTATTATCGCTTCTGGAAGATGAAATAAAAATCTCTCCCATTGATGGAAACAACCAAAACCTATGTTAATATCAACATCTGCTTTTATCCCTACAGTATCAATCATTAGTCTCTTCTTCTCTTTCTTCCTTCTGTTGTTTCTCTATAAACTCGGTCCCTGTGCTACAAACTAGAAATGTTGAGTAAAAAAGACATTAGTCTGACAAAAAGATGCTATCAAGCTGATTTATGGGAAGTGTAGGATGATAAGCTCCTGTGTATTTTGTCCACTTTGTTTGGTTTGGTTTGGTTTGGTTTGGCTGTTGTGTGATTCAGACTGTACGTGCTCTGTTTCCATGTGAACTCAGTTGTAATCAAAATCTGAACCACAATTAAAGGATTGGTTCACAGTTTTTGTTAAACAAGTAGATTTTGGTATTCTGGTACTCCGTTTTTAGGTCGAGCTCCTGTTGGAGCTGAAAAAAAAGGAGGGAGACTAAATAGACATTTGCAATTCTGAGGAACTTTTTTTAGCACGAGTAAACAAAGCAATGGTCTGTGTCAGAGTCACAGAAATGAATGTGTTCCCTGCGGGAAATTATGAGCGTAACGCAGACTCTCACTGTGTGTTTTGAGAGTGACATTGGCACAGGAGAGAGAGAGAGGGAGAGAAGGGAGACGACTAACGGAGAGATAATGAGTTTGATGTGTGACTTTGTGATCCCACTCTCCACCCAAAATGCCCCATCCCTCAGGCAAACACGCAGCAGACGGTACACAAAAGCAAAGCCAATTCAAACACCAGAGCCCGTCCCCACGTCTCCTTCCTCCCACCCGCCATCGTTCAGGCTCTTCATTGAAACATCAGCAGCTGGCGGGGTGGAGACACGTAACACGGAGGATACGCTGTGTCTCTGAGTGTACAGTATGTCAGCGTGTGTACGACAGCTACAGAACCCATCATCCCCGTAATCACCAGCCATGTGATTTGTCCCTGTCGAAGGGCAAGTGAGCGTTAACCTCTTCAGTAACTCACTGGCTGCAGTCGCTCGGTTGAATTAGATTTATATCCTATTAAAGACAGCTGAGGAGCATCACCGAGAGTGACCACTTCACATTCCTATTCATCTCTCTGAGGTCTGCCTCATGTTACAAATATCAATCAATCCCAGAAGGCCACAGTGATTCATAAGAGCCGCCGTCTGCTGCGATGTAAAAGGTGTAACACCACAGTCTGCTCATGACTCATACAGAATAACAGACAGGCTTTGTGGTTTTATGGGTAACACTGGAACATTTGTAACCAATGTAAATGAAAGTAAAGGAATACAGCAGTTGACAATTTGGGAACACATACAGTAGAGCTTATCATAGCTGAAATTCAGAACGCAGATATAAAAGCAGGAAGTGAACAATTCAGAACATATCGTATCATAATTGAGTAGCCATTTACTGTATAGTGAAACATAAAGGAATAAAGAAGTGAAAGTGAAAATATATATGGAATATGATAATATATAAAATTACATGAATAATTTAAAATGTGCTGAATTATACATTGAGGGGAAAAAAGCAACTGTCTACATTTGGATGGGTTTGCTTCAAATAACTTACAATATAATACAATAATAGAGTATATTCATATCAACGGATTCTATTGATTGATTATTTTCTGGCCTTTTAGAAAATTATTCTGTCAACATTTTCATGCAGCAGTTCACTGAGTTAATACAATTGAATTAGGCCCTCAAGTATGAAATGCATCCAAATGAAAACAAAGAACACACTCTGGGAGTAGATCTCCATGAGATTCATTTCTGTGCACTGCACGGTCACAGTTTTGCAACAAACTGTACACCGAGAGTCAACAGTCCATTATGTTATTACCGTTGACACCATTTACACTTCAAATCATTTTTATAAGAAAAGAAATGAAAGTAAACTGTGTGAGAGAAAAATCCATTTGCTGCTAATCTGAGGCAGAGTGATAGGTTCTCCTTTGCTGCAGGCACTTTGATCATCTGATACACACACATGTTATGAAGTGAAGCCATTAGGTGTGTGTGTGTTGTGTAGACTGGGGCAGTGCATGCAGTAATTAAAGAGAGTCTTACTTTGAAGCAGTTGAGGCCACACGTGGACGAAGACACACACAGGCTCACACTTAATTATATAATGAAGCTGAATCATTATTCTCAAATCTTGTAGCCTGTGACCCTAATTAAACTGGAGGTGTATCTGGAACATGAAGCATGACACCTAACTCGAAATAGCCCCACACACACACACACACACACGCCTGTTGTACATTTTAAGGGTCGGGATATTTTGCTGATAGTAAATGTGTACAGTATATCTCATCGTCCTTGTTCTTCATTCTGATACAGAGCTTCTCAAAATCTTTCAAAAACAGTGAATTTGGTCTGTCACTTCCAGGACAGTCAGCAGTATAATTTCATGATTCATAATTCCTTTCAACAGACTGTGGTCAGTGCTAAGACGTTCATTATGCTCGGCTCTGAATCAGCCTCATCAGTTTCAATTTAAGTGAGTCACAGAGATATAGGCTACAGAGCGACTGATGAAGCCGTATTACTGTCTGACTTTAGAGAGGAAGTATGAACCAAACTCACAATGATTGCTTTTGTCAACTACACTTTTGTGGTCCATACGAGAATAATAGACCAATCATATATTGCATTTGTAATAAAATCTATAGTATGAAGTGAATACCAGTCAAAACTGAGAGTTATTTTGCAGTTTGATTTGTACCAGAGAGAGCGCCACAGATTGTTTCTTACTCTCCTGTACCAGTAGCGGGCAAAATCAGTTGCAGCAGTAAACATCACTCTCACAGCTGTACAGCCCGGTTCACAGTCAGTAGCAGCAGCAGCTCTGCATGTTGAAGGAATACCAAACCTGTGTGAACAGTGTCACTGCTGCTACTATGCTGTGTACAGGAAGCCCCAGTGATTCAATGTTATGCACCAGTCTGGAGCTGAGAGTGTGTCAGTCTGAGCCTCCAACATAGCTAATATTAAAATGATTCTTGTACCTTAAATTATGTGAACTCTTAGTAATAATTGACTAAGCTCATACCAATTCACACTATTATAACAGGCTTTTGCAGGAGTGGAGAGTAATGAGTTACATTTACTCTCGTTACTGTAATTGAGTAGTTTTTTGTGTAATTTTACCTTTACTTCAGTAGGCTACATATTGTTGGAAGTAATTTACTTCGCTACATTTAAAACTACTGTGACAAGCCTATCTGCAAGCCAGTAAATGTCCATCTGATTGGCCCCTGACAACTGCAGCGTCAGAAGGTCCGAAATGTCGAGAAGTTGGTCACCCAAAAGTAGTAACTAAGTGACTTTTACTCTGATTAGCCTACGTTATAAATGAGCTATTGACTTTTACTTTTACTTAGGCTACCATAAGTAAAATTCCATCCCACTTTAAGCCTACTTGAGTAGATTGTTTATAGCCTACTCTTTCCACCCCTGCATGATTGAAATGACAAAGCTAAAATGCTGGAGCTAGGTTTAATATAATAATATTTACTGTATAATATAATAATTTACTTTTGCAGTATTTTGCGAGTGTTAAAAAAGTGAATGTACAGTTCGTCTTGAGGGGCAATGAGAGCTCATGACAATCTATACAATAGTTGAGATATTTCCGTCCCTGTTCAGCTCACTGACCAAGAGATCAATGTTGCCATGTCTCTAGAGCGACATTACAATTTTAAGAAGTTAAACTTTTCACTTTCAAAATGAATATCAAATGTTCATATCTCAGTTTTAATTTCATGACTGTTATGATTGTTTTTGTCTCGCTGGCTGCATCGATCCCTCCATATCGCACACTCTAAGTCTGCTGAGCCTTGGGCAGCATCTCTGTAACACACTGAGGAATTTGTGTTTCTGTTCTCTGTCATCGATTCCACCGTACATAATGGATTCTGCTGAGCCATTTATTCACACCACTGAATTTGGTTTGCTGCCACGACGCTGCTGGTCGTTTCTGCAACTGGTGGAAATATAATGGAGCTGAACTTCTCATTTGCTTCCTACCCCAGATGAAACACGCTCTTGTTTCTCTCTCCCTCTCCCTCTGTTTGCAGATAGCTTGTCGCCTCCTGTCAATGTGACCATCAAAGCGCTGAAAGCAAACTCTGCTGTGGTGACATGGGACATCCCCGAGGGAGACTCCGTCATCGGCTTTGCCATCACACAGCAGGTGAGTAACTGACTATGTAGACAAAACACACACACTGTATTTATATGTAAATGTAGAGTGAGTGGAGTGAAGGCAGTTGCTGACATAAGGGCAAGTTACTCTCTCTCTGTCACACACACACACTCTCTCTAATTAAATTAAGTTGTAGTTGATCACCAGTTGTTTACTGCCATGTCCGGTTCTCTTTATTGTGTTGTTCCCTTGCTCTGAGTCAGCATGCATTATGGGTATTATCACAGGGCCCTGGATCCTGTCGACTGCTTCTCTGCTCTCTGGCAACAGCAGACAATGATAGCCAAGTGAAAGGGGGGAAGTGATATTGTACACACACACACACACACACACACACACACACTATGCAAACTCACACATCCTATTTGGAAATGAAACACATTTAATCGCATTAGTTTCACGTCCATTGTGATTTTAGGGACACACTGTACACACTCTGATGTGATGGAGGGGGACAGCTGCAGGGTCAGTGTGTGTCACTTGCTCATAGTTTTCTCTTCTCTTCCCTCTTGTATTATTTACATTCTTTTGTATCTGCATTTTCGCAGAAATGGATGATATTTCTAATGTAGGAAAAGTTTGACTTTTTTGGGAGATACTCCTATTCACTCAGCCCTTGTATCTATCCTCTAAATATGAGGCTAAAGTTGGAAGACAGATCATGTAGCTTTCCCTGCTGCCAGTCTTTATGTTACACTAAGTTAAAGGGATAGTTCAACATTTTGGCAAATTGGCCCATTGCCATAATCGCTATAGTCATAGCAGTAGGTTCGTTACCTTTATTTGTCGGTGTAAGCTATTTTTAGAACGGAGGAGCGGAGCGGCAGGCTGTTCAGAGCTACACTATGGAGGCTAATGGAATTTCTTGGTTTCCCTCATCAAACTCATCAAATACAAAATCCCAAAACTCCAAAACGCTTTCGTGGACAAGTTGTGACCTGCACAATCACCACGCTATGAGATAATAATGGAACGTTACGAAACGGAGCCGTTTTCGAGGTAAATACAGAGTCTGCTTGCTGAAAAACTGTCCCTGAACGCAACGCGCATCAGCGGTTTTGCATGAATTTACCTCTAAAACAACTCTGTCTCGTAACGTTCTATTATTATCTCATAGCGTGGTGATTGTGCAGCTCACAACTTGTCCACGAAAGCGTTTTGGAGTTTTGGGATTTTGTATTTGATGAGTTTGATGAGGGAAACCAAGAAATTCCATTAGCCTCCATAGTGTAGCTCTGAACAGCCTGCCGCTCCGCTCCTCCGTTCTAAAAATAGCTTACACCGACAAATAAAGGTAACGAACCTACTGCTATGACTATAGGGATTATGGCAATGGGCCAATTTGCCAAAATGTTGAACTATCCCTTTAACATGACTTTGCATGACAGTGGTTTCTATCCTCACAAATCCAAAATGCTGAACAAGTGTTTTAATTGTGAAAGTGAAAGTGATCTTTAGAAAGGCCTTTGTGTTCAGGCCTTCCACACAGTGGGTTGACCCCTCTCTAAGGACAATCAATGTACACTGCTTAGAGAGAGACTACGACTGTCCTCATTGTTGTTCACCAAACTCTCACATGTCTCTCGTGCTCCAACAGAAGAAAGACGTGCGCATGCTGCGATTCATCCAGGAAGTCAACACCACCACACGCTCCTGTGCATTATGGGACTTGGAGGAGGAGACAGACTACATTGTGCATGTCCAGTCCATCAGCATGTCTGCGACGAGCCCACTGAGCGAACCGCTGCGCTTCCGAACACCGAAGGAGGCCGAGACTCAGGCCTCTAAGAGTAAAGGTAGAGTAGAGCGGCTCAGAGACCAAACACACATACACACACAAATGCCAACACTCGCTCGGTCAGTCCACACTCACAGTGAAGGAGTGCACATTCCCTCACTCTGTTTCTGTCCTTCTCAAGACAGTGAGTGCAGAGGGGACTTGGTCTTTTGACAATATCTTGACTGATTTTGTCTAAAGACCAATAAAAATCAATAGACACACAAAGCGTGAAATGAAATTTCACAACAGAGTGCTCCTGAAGCTGACCGCCTCTGACCACAACTCAGGAATAAAGCAGCCCGGGGGGGGGGGGGGGTATACTTCATTGTGTATTGACGTACTTCTGCAGGCCTCACCCTGCATGCACCCGGCACAGCTGCACGGTAAACCAAAATGAGGAGAGGCATTTATCACACACAGAGAGGAGATAGTCAGAGCTGCAAGGGCCAGTGAATCGATGGCTGAAGCCCCGCTCCATCCATTCTCTCATTTACACTCATCCCTCATGGGGGCTGGTGCTATTCTCAGAGGGTGTGGAGCCAGGGGGAGTCTAAACTTCCAGTATGGTGGCGTGTGGGTCAGCAGAGACACATACACACTGAATACACTCATTACAGAGCACTGAATATTATCTCCACCACTGAGGCCTAATTAGCACAGAAAGAGAGAGAGTGTGTGTCTGTGTGTGTTCTCTCTGCAAAGAGAAGAATATACAGAAATCAATAACTGAACAGGATTAAGATATTTTTTCTGCACATGCACTTTTTCAGATGTGAGTCTCTCTCCTGCTGTTTTCAAAAGCTATGAAGACAAAACAGCGGCTTCAGCTCTCATGGAGAAATAAACAGAAGTGCCTTATAGCTACAAACACACACCGAAGCAGAACATACTGGCATAGTTTCACTGAGAGGAGTGATTAAATTTTTAAGAGGAACTCTGACAACAGGGAAATTATACAGGAAAAAGTTTCACATTGATTTCTTGCCAAGAGCTCAGTGAGAAGTTTGATATCACTTCTCCTCTCGACCGTGTCCGTACACTGAGCATGATGCCAGATCAATGTAGCATCAACACTGGAAACACCAGCCATGCAGCACCTTGAAAACAACTGATAAAGAAATGGAAATTATCATTTAATCTGTAAATAATAGTGTAATTTTCAATTTTACAGGTGTGATACTGTACTTTCTTGAAATAGCCCACGTTTGCAGGAAATTGTTGTTTTTACACTGACTTCTTTTATTTGGTCAGGCTAAACAATTGATGTCATGTCTTCATTATTGGCTTTAAATGTGGTGGTAGGCGGAGAGTGTTTGTATTTCTTCTTGTTTACAGTCCATGGGTTAAAGGGATAGTTCAACATTTTGGCAAATTGGCCCATTACCATAATCCCTATAGTTTTAGGAGTAACGGTAGGTTCATTACCTTTAATTGTCGGTGCAAGCTGTTTTTAGAACAGTGGAGCAGAGCCGTGAGCTGCTCAGAACTACGCTACGGAGGCTAATGGAATTTCTTGGTTTCCCTCATCAAACTCATCAAATACATAATCCAACAACTCCAAGATCTCTCTGCTCTGCTCCGCCGTTCTAAAAATGACAATTAAAGGTAACGAACCTACTCCTAAAACTATAGGGATTAGGGCAATGGGCCAGTTTGCCAAAATGTTGAACTATCCCTTTAAGCTAAATTAGCTGAATGCCTGCTGCAGCTTCATGGGGGCACAAACATGAGACTGGCACTGATCTTCTCGTCTAACTCGAAGCGAATAGGTATATTTGAGTCAAGGCCTCTGTGAATGTTTGTTTGCTCTGTTTATTTGGAAGACAGTTAAAGGAAGCAGCGCTGAGTCTCAGTTCACTCAGCCATTCCCCCAAAATGTAAGATTTCCACACGCTGGCACGCTGTGCAACCCACACACACACTCATAACACACACTGAGTTTAAGCAAAAAAAAGACATTCTCTGCTTCAGCACATGTACTCAACAACAGCCTCTCAGTTTAACACAACAGTACATCCCTCTCTGTCTCATTTGTGCTGCCTGCTCGAGGATGTCTGTTTAATTAGCTTAGCTATGTTGAGACAATGAAACCATTTGATGACAGATGAACAGATGTTTTTCAAGTCAGTCAGTTTGTAATTTACCGTGTAATCACTATAGGTGGAACTGAAGCTGTCATAGTGAGTGATTTGTGTCAGTATCTAAGTTTATGCTTCATTTTGTTCTGTCTAGGTGGATGAGTACTTGGGTATCAACTTGTTATTTCATTTCTATGCCATTAGACATCTTTACTTGTGCTGCAAATTGCCCATCAGCAGAAACAACATCTGTGGTGTTACTGGAGGTGTTCGTATTGATTAGTTCAGCATGTTATTATTCCTGCGTTTTCCTTTCATTAAAGGAGCTGTTAAAGTGTGTGGTATATAAAATAGATTAAAAAAAGAAGAGGAAAATAGAGATGAATGCAGTTTGTCTTTTAGTGCAGATAATTGTACAGAGTAGAAAGTGTGGGAGAGAGAGTCTCTCAGTACAGCTGTTAGTCCTTTGTCTCCATATGACAGGCGAATGTCCCGAGAAGAAAAGAGAGGTTTTCACCATACTCGCTCAACTGCTCAGCCCCTCTGTTCTGCCATATCACACTGATCTCAGTGGAAAGAGCAAAGGATGAGCACCAACGCAGGATTATTCCACATTTCTTCTCATTTCCTCTCTCACAATAGGTTTAAGCTTCAGGAGATCAAAGGAAGAGAGAGAGAGAGAGAGAGAGAGAGAGAGAGACAGACAGAAGGGGTGCAGCTCAACCTGTGCACAAACTAGAGGAAAGAGACAATGATTCAGGGACAGAGAGTTACTGACAGAGAGGGAAGGGGAGAGGTCGCAGAGGATGCAGTGTTACAGGAGAAAAAGATATCCTGACAATTTAATTCCACTGTTGAAAACTCTCAGACTCTGTGTGGCTTCACACTCATGTACATGTACAGTCTCTGACCAGGAAACACAAAGTTTTAAACTAAACAAAAAAAAAGTACCTTAAACAAGTCTCAGTGCCCCACACATCTAGTAAAAGGAGAACTTTCTTTCTTTGGCCTCTCTGGAAAACTCTCAAAAACTAGTTTTTCTTCTCTGCTGTCATGCAGTAGTTTGATATGTATGTCAGAACAGGGCTGCAGCCGAGTGCTGCTCCCCCAGACAGCTCTGCTGCGTCCTGGAGGATGAACAAAACCCCTGGATTTTATTTCACACTGGGTGGTCACAGTAATAAAAGCTGAAAGACAATGGACAAAATCCTACATGGCTCTGGCACCTCAAAGGTCAACAGTTTGGGAAGTACACTTGATTACTTTGTAAGAGTGAGATGATAAAAAAAAAAAAATTATATGAATGAATCTCATGTCTGTGTATTAATTACATTTTTCAGGACATGGTTAGTTTAGCTTAGCATAAAGACGTAAATTAGGGGTTAATCAGCCTCTGTATTAAACACACTGTCAAGAGTGTCAGTACTTTGTCTGGGAATAATGTGAAGTTGAAGTGAGGCATTTTTTTTTATTTTTTAAAGCTACACAAACAACAATATTTCTACTGCTCCCTATACTATTCCTTAAATTTGGCAACTTTTAGGTCAGGAAAATGTTTTATTTATATCATCTAAAAATTCAACTGAACTTATTCATGAGTTCAGTAGAAAAAAGACTTTAGGAAAACATTTATTCAAACCATGATTTGAAATAAACTCTGTGACGTAAAACCGGGTTTAAATTAATAAAAAGTTTAACATTTTTCTAAAAATTAAAGAGAGCAGGCAAAAAAAACTAAACTCGAAAAAATATTGAATATTGAATTGAGATAACTTTTTTAAGATTTGTTTGACTCTACATAGCACAGGATGGCAGATATGATCAGTTACTGCAACTCATAACTCATCCCACAATCAGAAATTGCTGTGTTTTAACCTGACGGTAAACAGGTGGTTCACTCAACAACCGATGAGGTTTAGTCTTTTAGTTTTTTTTCCCCACAGCAGAAAGTCTTGTTGAGTTGAAGATAACACAGAGAAGTGAATAGAACTTGAAAGTCATTAATCTATGAGACACAGAGGCTCATCTCGAGCTTGGTCAGTGAGCATCAGCACTGTTACAGCTGACCTGTTTGCCCCGGCGAGGCCGGCTGGTAGCAGTGTCAGGCGCCCTGGGCTGTTCTGCTTTGATTAGTTAATACTGGGCAACAGAGGCCAATCGATCAGCAGATTGCTTGTTGCTGAAAGCCACTGGAGCGTGGGGTTCCTGCCACAGCGGGCCCTCCAAATGTCACCCACTGCATCTAATAAAAAGGGAAGGGTGCTTTCTCCTCTGCAGTGAACTTTAGATCAGGCCTCTGACTTCCACAACACTCAGCAGCGTGAGAAAAAGTTACTTCCATGTTGTTGCTCTGTTTGATAGAAACGTACAAGCAGAATGCCGTATGCGCGAGCAACAAGAAAACCGCTCGGTGCCCTCCCTTTAATTCCTCTCCTGATGGTCATTCCACTTCAAAGATGATGATGGAGTTTTATTGAGGTTGGCGGGAACTGATCCTGACTGCTGTGATTATTTTTTTTTCTTCTATCGCTTCATCTCTCTATCAGACTCTAATATGGAAAGATCCCCTGTGGCCTTAACTATTCTCTTTATGTTCTGCCTCTCTGTGGTTTTTGGACTCCATCAGGCTCCCACACAATTTTGGTCTATTAGTGATCACATGAAATACGCCCCCGTTTCTGCCTGTATGAAGTCAATCTTATTAAAGGAGTAGTTCACCAAAATATGTTTTTTTTTATTCCTCAAAGTGCATCTGGAGACCCGGGAGGGGGGTTCATAGTCCAACGAAATCCTCAATAATGACTGAAGTCAATCTTTTCCGGTTGTCACTTCTTTCAACCATCTTATCTGTGCTACCAACACCTAACTGTGCTACACCTGTAATATAAGGCCTAATGGCAACTGGAGTAGACCAGTATTCCTTATGGATGTGCAGAGGATAGACTGAACTGAATGAGTAAAGCACTAGATTTGTAGAATAAGACAGCTGTGGAAACACCAGCTCTGTGAGATTCAAGAGTTAAAAGGGAGGCAGCAGTGAGTGTGCAGCTCAGGATCTCAAGAGTGCGAAGGCAGACCTTGAACTGCAACTGTCTAAAATAAAAGCAGAGAGTGCATCAATGAAGCCCCAAATGTATAAAATGACTGAGCGATGTATTTCAGTCGGGTCTGCTGTTGTTCTACAATAAACATGCACTGACAACTTAGACACCAAAGGCGCCAAAGAAAGAGGAATCCTATCCACCCAGGATCAGCTGAAAATAAAGGCTTGGTGGTTCAAAAAAAAAACTCAGTTTATGTGGAGATGGGGAACTCAGCTGTGTTACCCTCCAAGATGATGAGAGCCCACTTCAAGGGGACTCTCCAGTCTGCCTCCTGCTGCACTCCACGAAGAGCCCTTAAGAAGGCTGAGGATTTGAAGAAACCATCACATGTATCCCATAAGAAAGTGTGCATAAAGAAAAGCATGAATAAATACTCTCTGGGGGGGGGGGTGTAAGAGGCTGTGTGACCTGGCAAATATTGGATGGACCGGTCAAAGATGCACAGGCCAAGACAGAACATGATATGAGCAGCAGTGACAAAATGAATGATCAGATTAAAAATGACCATGAAGTGTTTTATAATCTGGTTGATAAAGGGATGAATAGCAATTAAAAGAGTATTAGTATAAAGTTTGCAGAGATAATGTCCCACTTGTTAATAAGCTGTACACAGGCTCCCCTTTAGACTGCTTCAGAGGCTCTACTGAAATAACTCGGGAGGGATGGGGGTTGAATCATTTCACGATTTTTTTCCCTGGACCTGCAACACAGGTCCCTGAATGCTCACACCAATGATAATCAATAGTGTCCAAAATTCAAATTGGTTCCATCTAAACAGATTCCAATAACTGTTATACAATCATAGGAAATCATGAGATCAGAATTTGTTATCCTTTTCATATCTGCATGTTGTACTGTATTAACTTTGCCACGAGCTACTCAAAATACAAACTTCCTGAACATTGATTTTCCTCTGAGGAAACATTTAGTACAAAGTTGTCGCAGCACGCACAGAAATTATTCTGTGATAAAGCAACCTGCTAATTCTCATTACAAATGTTTTGCACCGCATAAACACACTGGTGCTGACTTTGTTTGCCTCCCAGCTCAGAGTTGGCCGGTTGAAGCGTCGGTCATCAGACTCATTGAAAACCCTGATTTTAGAGAAACATAATTTACTGATTCGGTGCATGCTTTGATGTTCAAGGCCAATTATCTTCCACTGACTCACCTCAAGACTGGAAAACACTGACCTGCTGCTTGATGACAGAGCAGGTAACAGGCAGACAGATACAGGGATGGTGGAGAGCAGCACCATATTCACATCATTAAGAGAAAAATTAAGTGCAAAGGTTCACTTTGATGAAGATCAGTGGAAAACTGTCATTAGGTGGTTTTTGGTCAGGCAGTACTAGTGATTGTGACAAATGTGAATAAATAGTGGTTCATTTTTTCCCCCCCGTCAGTCCTAATTCACTTCCACACCAGACTTATAAACATGTTGCCTCTTGACTCCCTCAGACGAAGTGACGATGGAGGAAGTGGGCCAGACCACCCAGCTGAGGGCGGGGGAGCTCATCATCATTGTGGTGGTACTAATCATGTGGGCAGGTAAGGACACAAAGCATTTGATAAACCAGGATCAGACAGCTCCTCTTACATTTTACACAAAATAAGAAGCTCTGACTTCATGCCGATTCATTCTCTGAACGCTCTCACTCTCCCCTCCCAGGTGTGATCGCCCTCTTCTGTCGCCAGTATGACATAATCAAAGACAACGAGCCCAACAACAACAAGGACAAAGCCAAAAACTCCTCGGAGTGCAGCACTCCTGAACACCCAACAGGGGGGCTGTTGCGCAGTAAGGTATAACCCACCCCCTCCTCCTCCTCCTCCTCCTCCTCTCCCCGGGGGCCTCCCCCTCAAGCGGCGCCGGGCAGGTGAATGGTCCCGGCAACTTTCTAGACTTTTTTTTCTCCATGGACACTTCATGCACGCTCATGGTGTCATCTGAGCATCAATTTCAGGCTCACGCTTAAAGGGGAACTATGCAAGTCTGGTCGCTTTTCCCCTGTTTTGCTAACCCTCCTCTCCGCCATGTGCATTTGTTTACAACAAAGCCGGGGAGAAATCAATCAGTAGAGCGGTGCGTTATGTTATATATCATATACGATGTTACCACGTGTATATTTGTGTGGTCTTATCTGTCATAAACAAGAGATTACGGGTTAGGGTGTGCATGTGAGCTGGGACACCGGGTCGGCAGCTCTGATCTTACAGAGCTGGTTTTCAGCCAAGAGACTAGGTGGAAGGCAGAGAGCCTCCATTCTCCCTGGAACAAGTTACAAGTCATTTATTAAACCATCATAACTACTCTGAAGCTGTTTAATTAAGGTAAAAATGTAGCAAAATTTACGGTAAAACTCCTGCATAGTTCCTCTTTAAACACCGCTTCAACATGCCAACATCATCATTATTACGTGCATGAGTGTGCAGCCATTCAGCAGCAACGAGCAAACACCACCAACTGTGTCATTGCTTCCATTAGGGTCTCTTTATATCAGCGCACAGAGTTCCATGCCATCATAGCAGAACACAAAAGTCAAAAAAAACAAATCTGAATTCTTTTCACTCTCTTGCTACCAACATCAATAACACCATCTAAGCACAGAGGCATCCCCATGCTCAATGAAGAAGCTTATTGTGCGATTCCTGAGAGTCCTCCATATCTCTTACCTGTCATCTTCCTCTCTCCTCCCACAGTTCCCCAAGAACAACAACAATAGGATGCCATCTGTCAACATCATCGAGGTGTGACTGCCAGGACGTCTTCTCTTTATCTAAAAGACTTTGTGTTCTCACAAACAAGCGGGGCCCCTTTTAAGCCTATCTGCTTGTCAGGATGAGGCTGGGACTCTGGGACCCTGGGCAGCACCTACTTTCCTTTGGCACAGGTCCTGGTGCCGAAGCGCGGCCGCAGGACTCCGGGGGGTCAGACGCGACCTGGCCGGTGCCGGTCTGAGAGCAGAGTCAGCAGCGGAGGGACCGTGGAGAGAGTTGAGTGGCTGCACTGTGCTCAATGAATACCGAACCACAGGGCAGCAGAGATTAGGGCCAAATGGCTCCGGTGGTGGAGGGACTGCAGATAAACCAACCCCAGGGACCAAAGCCGATAAACAGAGCCAGAGACCTTTTCACTCTCTCTCCCTCTGTCACCTCTTTTTTTTTTTTCCTCGCCGTCTTTCAGTGCGTTATCAACGACCACAAACCTGGACATTTCTCATTACTGGGTGGCACTGAGATACATCCACTTTCTGTACCTTAATCTCATCCTCGACAACCTCGTTTTCCTCATAGCATCCTGTTTTATACCTGCATAGAGAAACACTGTAGATGATTCAAGTGTATCACTGTAGTTTGACTTCCTCCTGTTGTTCTGTTATCGCTTTTTTTCCCCCTTCTTCTTCTTCTTAATTCAGATCCACCCCTCGGGCAGAAACTCTTTGCCGTCCTGTGGGAAATGTTTTCATTCTGGCGAGCTCGTTTCCCCCCTCAGGGAATCCAGACTCCACCTGGCCAATTTAGGAGCCATTTCTTTGATGTGCTGTGATGACGCCGGAGCAGCTTGAGATGGATCACACGGCTCCACCATCAGAGCTGAATCACCTCATTTTGTCAGAAAAGACGAGAGGAATTTGCTCACGTTGAAAGGCATCTTTCATCTGAACGCATATATTCAGTGAGGTCCAAAACATTTCAGTCACACTCGCTTTTTGACATTCTCTTACTTGTCTCATGCCTTTATGATAGATTTCTGAAATGTTACATTCCACGTTCAGAATAATCCCTTTAGTATTTCCTTGTGTCTTTCTCTTTGAGGGTGATGGATTTCAAAGCATTTCTGGGGAGGAGAAGGAACTGCCATAAAGTAGTGCATTTGTCTAATTAATTACCTTTTAAAAAGGGGCTGGACTCTATGGATGTCTACAGAGAAGTGGACTAAAGAGATCCCTTATATCAGCAATAACAGCTCCCAGTGGAGTGCGGAAGCAAGGACGCAAAATCTGTAGCCTCTTCGTCCAAAAACTCGACCTCCCAGCATGCAACGATCAAGACAGATAAACAACCTGAACATTGAATATGAGGGAATTAATCCTGAGCCTTTGCGTTTACAGGGGATCCCTCAACTAAGCTTTCAGAGAGAAGTCTTTCAGCGCTGTTGTAAAATCTCTGGTTTCTGATGGCGAGCATGGAAAAATTTACTTTTTATGGGCCCAATCTTCAACCCTAAGACTTCTTTTGTGACATCCTCAACAGGTGTCACCAAGACCGAAGGGCTTCAATCAAGACTTTTTTCTCAATTCAAAGTCGATATTTGTGTCGCACTCCATGTTGAAGAAGCTAAATATAACGATAAGGGATCAACTGTGGCCATACTGTGCTCCATGCTATAAGGGGAATTGTTATAAGATAGCAAATGGCATATTCGAGGGCTGATTCAAACTCAGTAGTAATGCCTTAAAAACAATTATGTTATGATTTAGCTAGTAAGATGGAGGGCCTCATATCTCACATTTGTATCATATGCTTTACCTTTCACATAATATTTAACTGTGTGTGCAATGTTAAAGGAAACATTGCAGATCGTTGGCGTTAAGCACGAGCTGAGATAAGACATGGAAGCAACTGTTGGCTTTTAATGTGTACATACATTTTATATTTCATTCTTGTTTGGTGGTGTCAGATTAGAAAGCCTTTTATAAAACATGATAAGACCAATGTGGAAAATGTATAGACTGTAAGAGGGCACTGCTGCTTGTGAAGATTTAAGTGATTTTTCTGTTAATACACAGCTGTAAAAGTCCTGTTATTATGAGCTCATAGCACTCCTCTACTGTTAATGTATTTCTATAACATCATTTCATTGTGCTGTTTGTGTGCAATAAGAAAATACTTTTTGATGAGGAAAATGATTTCTAAAACATGTGCGAGGTTTTTTGAATAATCATCCAAACCCTAATGTTTAGCAGCCATTCAGCTGGAAATCTCTATTGACAGGCAGAGTGAGAAACACTCTTGTTCTCCGTCTCATTTTGCGATGCACTGGCAAGTCATTTATTGTAACCAGACAAATACATGTGTGCACACTAGTAAAGGTGGTTACGAGTGATCTCAGTGAGGGTTACAGCTGAGCATAGTGGGCAGAACTGTGACTAGTGCAACGGCAGGCTTTTATCACTCCCTACCTCCCTCTCTCTCTCGTCTTCCACTCTTAATAAGACAGGAAAAGCTCAAGATTGCACTCCTCCAATAAGCACCAACTCATGTCAGAGGCAAGAGTGGCTTTAACATTTTTTTTTTTTTTTTTTTTGGGAAAGTCTGAGTGGTAAAAGGGAGGAAGAGTAGAGGGGCCTTTCTGACTGATTAACCCAGACGTTTAGCCTGTTGCCAGGACAAACTTGGTGAAGCCTCGACGCACTGTTCTGCTGCATTACCCCAGAGTGATCAGCACTTCACCCACAACTTCTGCAGCAAAAGGCTGAATCCATTTTTCCCCCGCGGGCACTGCACCGGTAGCAGGCTCTCCGATCGATAAGCATCCATCCACACAGCAACGGATAATGATGATTGTCTACCCGGATGATTTCTTTGAACTACGGCCATGCCTTAAGTTTGCCAGCAATATATTTCTCAACAGCATTCCCTGCAGGCAGTCCTTATTTACTTTCCTTCTCCCCAGTCATGAGTATGAGTAAAGATGAGTAAAACTTTGGCTAGCAACACAAGGTTCAGTTACAAAGCTGACGCAGATAGGAGTTATAAGTGTATCATCATCCTCAGATAATGGTGCACTCCTATGTTGCCACTGTAAATAATGTATTATTACTTTAAATGTAGGGCTACTGTGAACTTTCACTTCTTTTGTGGCAGGTCAGTGTCCAACTTTACTGTCAAAGGAATAGTTCAACATTTTGGGAAGTAACTTTGTTATTTTGCAGAAAGATGAGATGCTCAATGTCACTTTCATATACTGTATATATACCATAAATATGAAAACTACAGCTCTGCTCAGCACAAAGGCTAGAAACATATTTTGTTACCTTTGGACAGAACTATGTATTTCTAGTCTTTACGCCAAGCTATGTTAAATAGCTGCTGGCTGGAGCAACATAGCTCATATGAGAGAAATATTGACCCCGTCATCTAATTCTTCAAAAGAAAATTAAACAAGCACTTTTGCCAAAGTGCCAAACCAATCAGCTTGCAGCTTTTGCATAATGTAAGTGATGCTTGAGTGAGCTCTCTCCCACAGAGAATCCAGCAGCCTCAGTGTGATGGTAAACAGCCATGGAGCATCATTCGCTTTTTATGTAGGGGTTTACAGGGAATAGGTTTTACATGTGTGGATCAATGGAAGATATCTGTGTATCTAATTAGAGCGTGCACACTTCATACTTGTTGGACTACCACAGTGCAGTCTGCTCAGTCAGCCAGACATGGCCTGCTCCTACTGCTAAAGAAACAAATTGATCGTCAGGATTCAAGTTGTTTATTGTGTGAGTGAGGACATCCAGCCACTGCTGAAGCTTCTGGTTACAACAAGTTGTTGAGTCCACCTGCCAACTGCACATGAAAAACTCTCTTTCCTTTAATCACACTCAACAAATGGTGACGACTGTAAGAATTCAACATTCCACTTGAGCCCTGTGCGTCAAACCACTTTGACACACTGAGGACTTACTCTCAGTGTTGGAGGCCCAAGATGTTTTCTCAAGCTCTTATGTGTACCATACAATGCCTGAAAAACATGCTTGGTAGCTGTAATGAACTATTTTACAACAAGACACCAGGGGAGTTCAAAGACACACAATTTTTCAAAACAACTTACACAATGTGTATTTTGTATTAGACTAGAAACATGCCTGGAAACTGACACTCAGCATTGTGATGATAGAGAGATGTTGGACCATTTCATTGTGGATTGATTATGTTAATTTTGTCTTCTTGTTTGTATTAGTTTTTTTTTTCTTGTGTTCAGACATTGAAATCAAAGAATGATGTTACCTGCTTGACAGTTTCGACTGTGACTCCAGTCTTCCTCAGAAGCGTCATCTGACGTGCTGCTGACGTGTAAGTACAAGTAAAAAACAAAGAGAAAAAGAAAAAAGACAAACAAACAAAACAGAAGAATAAATAACCACATCATGCATTGGGACAAAGGCAAAATCACATCAGAAACAAACAGCTGATAAATGACACGTCAGCAGCACGTCGGATGGCGCTTCTGAGGAAGACTGGAGTCAGTCGAAACTGTCAAGCAGGTAACATCATTCTTGATTTCATTGTCACAAGAAAAACAAAAACTAATTTCATTATGAGACCGACAATGAAGCATGGTTTAGAAAATGAACTGCTATATTAGTGCTATCATGTTTATATTCATTGTATGAAGTGTACAGCAGTCATTGCTTAATGAGGGCTAGCATGCTTTATCTATTATGCACAAGGTTACACAACTTCTATTATGAAGAACAGGGTGTATGCTTACTTGTGTATGCTTAAATAAAATATATTACATATTTTCCACAAAAGTGTTTGATCTTAATTTGGAACAACAGGACAAAGTGATTACATCTAAAACAAAAGAAACTATTGTTCGAACGTTTCTGGGCTTGTTGGGTGAATAATAAAATTTATATATATATATACATAAATATATGTGAACATCAGACTTCACCCGTCAGCTTTTTCTCCGTCTAAAAAGAGTTGTGACAGTGGAGACATCAACTTTTGCCCGAGAAAGACAACCATACTGTAAAACTCACCCAACAGGGTTTCAGAAAACGGTTAGTCAGCAGCTTCTACAGGAGAACATCTTGACTTGTAACAGCTTAAATGATCAGATTGCGTTTATAAGACTGTCTACACATGAACATAGAGGCAACGTCTTTCCAGTCTTTTGTTTGCAGACTTATCAGCTAGTACCCTACAAAGCAGCAGATAAACACTAATTCTCCTTCCTGCTGAGATCCTGATCATGACTCTGGTGTAGAGATGTGCTGTGGCTGCTCGGCTGCACACGTGCCTTGCAGTTTGCACAGCATGTGTCACAAGGTTTTCACTGACACCCACACACCTCTGCCTTCTGGATGGCTGGCCAGGGACAGGCTAAGGAAACGGACTTCTCTGGAAAATCTTCTGAACTTTAGCGAAACGTCGGTGGACTTTCACATTTTTCTCCTGCCATTCGTCAAGAGTCCATTTTGGAGTCACATTCCCCCACCGTCTCTGGTAGTTCCTAAAAATAAGATCACAGATCATGAGCCAGATGTTATACACTGCTTGCAGCCTTTATTGTTTGAAATCCACCCTCTTTCATAACTGAAGAACTTAATAACAACAACGTACTTTTTGGTGAGGTCCGAAGGATGCTGCCAGTGAGTGTCCGTGTGTCTCGCTGAGGTCTGGTCCGCAATGTTGGTCATCAGATTCAACAGCTCAGACATGACATCTGGAGAAAACACAACATGTGTCGTTTAAAAAGGACATCTAAAAAGGTGAATGCTTGTATTTGTTCTCATTGTCAAAAGAGTGCAGGGAAGGATGGAGATGCCTTTCATGCCTAGTTGTTATGTTGACATGGGGTTGTGTGAGGTACTATATACTGCGTATAATAGTATATTGCATATACTGTATTCAGCTGACCCTGACTATCCCTTTAAAGGCCGTCTCAGTGTGATTCTCTAATGTTGCTGGAAAAGCCGAGGTTCATACCTTGGGTTGCTCCTCCTTTCTCCTTCATGTGCTTAGTGACTGCGTGAACATAATTGTTTTTTCCACGTTCCCAGTCCACCTTCCTGTCAAACATCAGCCTGAAAATTAAAAAAAAAGAGACATCTTCACAATCACATCTCACCACAGTCAACCATACAAAACTAAAGATGTTTCAATACCAGCATTTGAAATGCCAACAATTTCGGAGAAAATGTTGGATCAGCCATCTGTAAATAAACCTATCTATGCAGGGATCTGCTACTACTTAAAGTCAGTGTTTCCTCTAAATTCATTTATCAGCAGCAGTCCACTGTGGCTAGATAATGGCAGCTGCCACTAAAACTTCACATGCTTATTAATGTCAACAGGCTAGGCAACAAATGATTTTATTCAGGAACTGTGAGCACGCCTATGTTATCTTGGAGTTCTTTTGTCATTGACAAGTGCATGAAAACTTCTAGGACCCTCTCATTCTTCAAAGATAGAGCAGCATAGCTGCTTTAGTGAACATGGCAGTGAGTGCCAAGCGAGTGGCAGAAAAGTGACATGTTTATTCCTAGATTTACTATCCATGTTCTTTTTTCGATTATCATGACTGTCATGGTAAAAGACTCATTTTTCCACAAATGTGTTGCCTTTGTTGAGCAAGGCTATTAAACAATATATTAAACAAGTTGTATGTTTTAATGCACTGGTATCAGATTGCTATTCAGTAACGCCTGATATGAAAAGTTCAGAGTCTTTGGAAGGCAATAAATGGTATCAGATAGTTAGGGATGTGCACGGTTACCCGAGTACTCGAGTACCCGAGTAGGCAATCTGATACTCGGTTATGAATCATTACCCGGTTAAAGCAGAAGTAAGTGATATATTTGTGTTAATATAAGTCTTAAATAGTTATATCTTCCGACAGCAATCACTTACATAGAGTGTTTGGTCTGAAACACGGGTCTCTCAGTCACTCTGCTCTGCTCTGAGTCGAGGAGAAAACATTTATCGTATCCTACAGTTTTTATCCAATGAGGAGAGAGAACGGCATGCAGGGCTGTGTGTGCAGCCAAGGGACGCCGTGAATGTGGTGACGTAGGGACGAGGACTGTTATGGTACGTTCAAGGAAACTCGTTTTTTTTCCGACCTGTGAAGTCGTACCAGTTCGATCTGGTACATAGACTGTACAAAAAGACGTACTGGTACGATTTCACGGGTCGGAAGTTACGAGTGGCCGTTATAGTGACTTTCACCGGTAAAACAGGTCGGAAAAACACGAGTGGGTTGCCTGGAACGCTACAAAGTCGTAAGTTGTGACTTGAAGCAGTAATTTATGATTTCAAAAGCCTGCCTGGAACGCAGCATTAGCGAAAACGACCGGATCACTCACTTCTGCTTTAACATAGGATTAAAAAAACGGCATGTTAGAGCGCAGTCTAGCGTCGGATCAAACTACATCATCATGCCATGGTTCGGCTTTTTGTAGTGTTAAAACAGTTTCGGATCAAGCAACGTGATTTTTTGCTGTGTAAAAGCGTTTTTGGATCGAGCCTCGGACTTTCAAACCTTTTACAATAATCTGTGGTGGTTCCCTCGGCGTAAACGGTCGTGAGGGAGACGACAGGTGTCATCAAGTCTGTTAGAAAATATACTTTCAGTTTACAAACATTCTGAAATCTTCCCAGTTATTTCCTGAGACGATGCGAGACAGAGGGGAGCGTAGTCGTCAAAATGTATTGTGGACTAATAAATAAGCACCGCTAATGATTTAATAAATTTAAAAAAAAAGTTTTCTCCTCCGAGGCAGCCGCGGCATAAACGTGCTGCGCTCCGAGCGCATGCCGCGGCATAAAGATGCACACATATGACCCATATGTGCATCTTAAACTCCAGTTTCTACTCTTATTATCCACCTGATATTTTGTCTGACGATGCCGTGTCAGTAATGCGGACTGTCTGACAGACAGAGCGCATTTATTTCCCCCGGCTGCGCTCTGTCCGTCGGACATGATGTAATTTTATTTTTTATTACAGTATTCGGTTACTCGGTTAGAAAATTATTCGAAATGCCCATCCCTACAGATAGTCTCTATACAAGACATGCTTCACACTTCTCAACCTTCAGACAGCAACGTATGAGGGCAGGAAAGAAAAATCCTGCTCAAATTTTATGACCCTCCAGCCACCATGACTCAGAGAGGCATATATAAAATGTTGAGACTACTATCATGGGCTGAGACAGTTGCTCTTAAAACCAATAAATGGCACGCAAAACTATACTGTGTCTTAATTTTTATTCTTCTCTCCTTACACTTGCTGCAATGGTCACTAGGGATGTAACGATGCATCGTGACACGAATAAAAATCGGTACAAATGTGTGACGACTCGCATCGGTTGAAATAACAAAAAACCATGATGCGTGAGAACAAAGTCTCTGGTGAGAAGTAGGTTACATTATCTCAAAAGTCACTGGTTGATTCATTTGTTCGACACCAGACGCCGCCGCCAACCACGCAGACATACATCTTTTCTCTCTCTATCTCTCTTGTCCCTCACGCGGTCGCTCGTTGCTTATGAGTCTGGCAGTGTTGGGTCCGGGATTCAACACGGCGGTCGGGTTTTAATTACAGGCAGTATGCCTGTTTATCACCAATAAACACGGTAGATGAGGTGAGTGACTGAGCTGAGGCTGATGGTTGGTCAGCGGCATGCAGCGGTGCGACGCTCTGACTGCGCCGGTGAGTGCTTTGAGACGGAGGCGGGGCTCGTTGAAAACAGCAGTGATAGCCGATGTGAATTCACGTCGGAGTCATGGATGTAATATTATCTTATAATAGATCCATGGTCGGAGTCTCCAAACCAGACACGTCTGTAACAATATTGGAAAAAAAAGACAGCGATATCGCAGGAACCTGCCGTGGAGAAAAAAGAAGAAAAAAAGCTGACAGCGAGTTAGTGTCACGACTTCCTGTATCTGGCCCTTCAAATTAAAAGCCCTACAACCTTTCATACATGGTTCAGTCATATTTAATTTTGACAAGCCTCGGCTCCAAATGTTTATTTTGTTTTTCCTCAGAACAATCGACCAATGAAATTGGCTCATAAACTATTTGATTTTTTTTTTAATTGAACGACTATTTGTAAATAAGACCAGTTTTACTTGTGATAAAAGGTGATAAATGGTGATGTGCAGTGTATCTGTAATGAAAGGTCAATTTTTCTGACTATTTCAGTTGCACTCTCTTATGAATAAAAGATCATTTTATTAGGTCATAATTTGTCTGTAGCTCATTTTGATTTAAAAAGAATCGTGAGAAAATCGTAATCGTGAACAAAAAATCGTGAATCATATCGAATCGTGAGTTGAGTGTATCGTTACATCCCTAATGGTCACCATCTGGGCTACACGGTGGACGGGCAGGGGGCACTGACATATTTTCAAGCTTTTGGCACCAAGGAGGGTGGAAACAGAGATTTCTCCCTTGCAGCATGAAACAAGGGACACACGTGTCTATTTCTAAGTCAGACGAGTAAAGAATCCATCAAATGTTTTGAAGGGAGTGACGACTGCAGGAACACGATGCAGCCGTCACTGCAATAAGTGCAGCAAAAAATCGATTTAATCGATTTCATTAAAATTTTGTAATATCGATTCACAGCGCGTGAGATCGATCTTTTCCTCCGGTAGTCTCGTGCCTGATGAAGCAGCGGCGCGGTTACGTCTGACGCTCTGACTCACAGTAACTACCGGCGGAGTTTCTTTCTTCCTCTTTGTAGCTGTGCAATGTATTGCTGTGTTTGATATGAATAAAAACCAAACCAAACCAAACTACGAGCGGAGTTCACGTCAGCTCAGGTGATCTGCAGGTTATTGTTTCACTTGAGCGCTCCGTCGCTGTGTGTGTGTGTGTGCGTGTGGCAGCGGTGCGCTGACACACACACAGACATCTACAGACATCTTATTTTTCTATATTGCAATTTATCTCTGTAAGTATGTGTGTGAATGGTACTTATATAACTGCTGCTACTGTAGTCTCCAATGTCTTGGTCCACCCCAGGCGGCGGGTGTGGGCCATCACATTCTGGATCCATCCATTTAGACTTGCACTTTACCTATTTAAATTTGCACTTGCACTTTAGAAACTGGCACTTTATACCAGGCACTTTACAGATCACATGCACTTTATGTATAGGTATGAATGTGTATATGATTGTGAACCACTGTATAATTCTTGTGCATTTCTGTCTGTTTGTGTGTTACCTGCCAAGGGACTAAGGATGCAAATTAGCAAGTTGCTAACTCTGACGCATTTACATTTGTGCACACGTACGAATGTTCATTAATGTGTATTGTCCCTTTTAAATAAATAAAAAAATAAAAAAATACAGGAACCGCATGTTCTTCACGCCGTAGGTGAGCCAACATACTGTATGATACGTGTTACCGCAGAATAAAGGACACGAGCAGCTCCGTGTTTTCAGTGGGACTTTTCTCCTCCACTTTATGACCGTCGGATCATAACACATGACGCCCGGACTACGGAGGGAGGCAACGTGACCGGGCCGGACTCGTCACAGGAACCGCTCCACACATTCACCGTCACTTTATTTACCATGGGCTCCGTTTCTACACATTTCCTCGAAAAGAGGGAGGGAGGGAGCTTTAGCTGCTGCAGACTTGACTTGAGACAGTTTGAGGTTTTTTTTGTTTTGTTTTTTACCATTAATATTATTTTTGCACTTAAAGAAACAATGCCTTAATTATAAATGAATTAATGCAATTTGCAGTGATGGAATGTTGCAGTTCAAGTTCACTGCAAGTTTCACCTGCAATTCCTTTCTAATTTCAAAATCGCCCTTTTGATTATTGGAACAGTTTTATTTACAGTTCAAGTTTAAACTGTCACATTTACAAGTTTGCACTTAAAAGCTGTTGTTTATGGTGAAAAGAAAAAAATAAAGAACAGTGTATTTTGTAACAGAGTTGAGCCATTTTCATTTTTCAAGAGGAAGCGTCATAACCGCGCGACGACCGACAACAGAAATGTTCCTGCTGAAGCCTGTTATTACCTACGTGACTTTACTTTTACTTTAATATTTTTTCATGCGAGAAAGTAACTGTTTAGATCTAATTAACTTACCCGATGGCTTTTAGAGGTTTACCACCGGCTGGTTAAACTCTTTTTAGGGGATAAATGTTGGTCTCATTGATGAAATCTAACAACTGTGGCTGTAGCAGAAGTTTGTTTGAATAAAGAACCATGGTTAAACAGAAGAGCAGCACTGCCTTGGGGTCTGTACGCTAGTGTTGGGCGATTTTGACATTCTCAGATCGTCCCAATCGCCCTCCCTGGAGATCGCCGATAGACCTATCTATCGCCGGGGTCCGGGGGGGGGGGGGGGGTTGGGGGGGGAATGGGGGCTCACTACGGCTAGCTTTAGTAACGCCGACTTCGTTGAAACAAAATTGTAAACAGCTGGTATTTTGTCAGATTTTCAACACGTTGGTGATCTAAACAACTACTTTCTCGCCTGAAAATGTTTCAAATGTTGCTAAAGTTATATATTTACAGAGTTTAGAGCGTTGCTCGGCGCCGTGTAAATGACGTCACGGCGGCACTAATGATACTCAGTTGTAATGGAAACACAACCGAGCCGAGCCGAGCCGTGCCGTATCGAGCCGAGCCGTGCTAGTGGAAATGCGCCATTACTCTACAACTACAGGCTGGCACAAAAGGGAGGTCGGTCCCTAAAGGCTCCAATGATAAAATTTAACTAAGATTAATGTTCTGCTTAATTGAGGTGATGTCACTTTGAGTGACAGCTAGTTGGGTATACACTTGTAACAAACCAGCTTGCACCAAAATGTCAGCACTGCACACACCTCACCCCATTTGCTAATATATGGACTGACCAGCAGCTAGGACACAACAGCAGAGCAGCTCAAAGGGATAGGTTCAACATTTTAGCAAATTTTGGTCCTCTTAATCGCTGTTTGTCTGTGTACGTTTGTCTGTCTGGTCTTCCATCGTGGACTGCGCTGCATTACTGATCATCTCCTGGTCACCCTGTCTGTCACAGCTACAGCTGTGAGTCCAACTGCTCGTCACTTCCCTGTCCCTCCTCTCTCTCTCTCTGCCCGTTCTGACTCCATCTGACTAAGTTCGGCATCTGTGATCAGGTTCATAAAGGTCTCCCTTTGGCTCTGTACTAAAAGAGAGGTCTTGATCACTTGTGTCATAGTCAGACATGCTTACGTTAACCAGACAATTGGACTCAAGTCTTAAGCGGCGTTCACACCGGACGTGTGTGTGTGTGTGTGTGT
The DNA here is from genome assembly GCF_905171665.1 of Trachurus trachurus. Lineage (NCBI taxonomy): Eukaryota > Metazoa > Chordata > Actinopteri > Carangiformes > Carangidae > Trachurus > Trachurus trachurus. Next base: position 20,759,018 of record NC_139907.1, read on the forward strand.
GTGTGTGTGTGTGTGTGTGTGTGTGTGTGTGTGTGTGTGTGTGTGTGTGTGTGTGTGTGTGTGTGTGTTTTTTTGTTCACTCTGTTCACAGCTCATATACAATTAGCTTCTCCTTCATGTTGTTCTGAGTGTAAACAACCGTACAGAGAAGTGACGTCGTCGGCTTGAACTCGCCACTGATTGGATGTCACGGCGCGATGCCGCCTGAAAAGTTCAATATTTTCAACTTTATTCGCGCCGCTCCAGATGCTTCATTCGCGCCGCGTCTCATCGCGCCAGACGCTCCATTCGCGCCGCCTCCGCCTGAATCGCGTGTCATCGCGCCATTTACATTGATTTTCAATGTAGAGTTGCCGCTCCATTCGCGTCTGGTGTGAACGCCCCTATAGGGACTCGGACTCGAGTCAACTCGAGTTGCAAATTTAACGACTTGCGACTTGACTTGGAAGGCAAAGACTCGACTCGGACTTGGGAGACAGTAACTGCGTTTCCATCAGTGTATTGGGATGCGCATCTAGATTTATCGCATCAGAAAATTATGATGGAAACTAGGGATGCACATTTAGAATTTTTTTTTCTGACCGATAACCGACGCTCGTTAACCGATTATTAACCGTTAACCGATAAGATTAAGATGCTTGCAGCACACGGCAAAAAAAAAAAAATTATCGCTCCAATTTTTTTTTTTTTTTTTTCGTTAAAAACACATGTGCGCTGCAACAGAGCAGCGCCACATCCACTGTGCTCTGTCTCAGCTGATCACGCTCATATGGAGGTTAGATCGACCAATGTAGAACTGTTTTTATACAAAGTGCAGCCAAACACCAGGCTGAAGGAGCAGCAGAGCTCCTCTGACAGCTCCTCTGTGGAGCTGCAGGAGAGCTGCAGGTGAACAGGCTGGAGAGCAGCGACGTCCTCGTCCTCTTTTTTTTTCTTTCTCAGCGCCGTAGTTACAGGTGATTCACATCTATGTCCGTGTAGGCTACATTTATTGTCTGACCTTCCTTCATGGGGGCTGCTGCACATACTGTCAGTCCTCCTGTGTAACTTTCTGCTGCGAAATATGACTCAAGGCACGTGAACTCTGCACGTGTCGACATGCCCCCATGAGTTGACGACATAATGACCTAATAATAATAATAAAAATAACCGATAGTATTAATCGGTCAAAGTTCTTGTTATCGGTTAACGGTTAAACGGTTAATCATGTGCATCCCTAATGGAAACGCCGTCATTAAAATCCCCTGATTTGCACAAACTAAAATACGCTCGCTATGGCCGGGTTTTGGTTGATTCGAAAGGGATGGAAACAGTTATATTCGAATTAAGTGTGACGTAGCGCACGGTCACCCCAACTGCTCCCCTGTTATTACTCTTTTGAAATTATTATTTATAATTTACTTATTTATTTTTGTTATATCTCGGACTGATGTGGGCTAGTAAGTTTTTATTTTATTTATTTAGACAATGTAGACTGGTCTCAAGACAAAAAGTTTTTGTATCCCTGGATAGTTAAGAGATTAATACAAGTGTTTTTTTTTTAAGTTATTTATTTATTTATTTATTTTGTGGACTGGTCTTAAGAGAAGTGTTATACTTGGTTAAGTTAATATAACTTAAGTAATGTTCATGTTCTTGATATTGCAATGCAACAATCCTAAAATCCAGACATTTTTTTCTGGAAGTTTTCCAAAAGGTTTTTCAGTATGCTTTTAAAAACTGAACCAAGGTTTGAACCAAACAGTGGGTTTGTTGAACCATTAACACCCCTAGAACTTTCAGTTTTCCCTAAATTCACACTCCAACAACTCCAAAAGGCTCTCGTGGAGAAGTTGTGACCTGCACATTTGCCACGCTACAAAATAAAGGTAATTAACGTACTTAATTAACATTATCAAAAGAATATGAGGTAATAAAGAATACGATATTGCAATTTTGATTACATTGCAATTAACTGTGCAGCCCTAAACACTGCCCTGTCACACTCACAGTTTCTCACAATGAAACACTGTAGAAGTAAGTATACTAAGGGAAGGATCTGAATTGAGAAGATGCTGCACACTGTGTTTGATGTGGTCATACAGCTCCACCTAGTGGTGAGACAACAACAGTACCTTTGACTTATGACGCGCTGCACACCCTGGGAAACCTTCTCTTCTGGAGTGTGAGGGTGTGTAGGTTTCAGCTCGTCTGACAGAGCAGGCGCCTCTGGTTGGTTGCTGTTTGGCTGGTTGGGAACAACAACAACCGATTTCACCTTGAAAAAGCACAGAGTTGTGGGTGTGAGCAGAGAGCATCCACACTACATGCTGTTCAAAATGCAAAATACATACCTACATGTGGGCAGAGTCACATTAACAGTACGTACCTGATAAGGAAGTACAGCTGTGGCAACTAACCTGGACTTGAAGAGGTAAGGTTGTTTCATAACTGGTATCTAATGTGGTCTCCTCTCTGTTGAGTGAGGCCAGACACTCCTCGAGAGGCTCCCTCACATCTCCACACACCTCCTCTATCACTTCTCTCTTCTGTTCACCAGTTGTGGACAATTTTATAGTGACATTGTGGCACAATGAAGACTCGAATATCGGGGGGCCGATGTCCCACATCCCTTCGGCCTCACCATCTAGAGATCCAGAGGTCTCGGACTCCGGTGGTGGACAACTGGCAGGTGGACACAAATCATTTAATGACAGCAACTTGTTGTTGAGTGGTTCAAATAAACTTTCAGCGTACCATTCAACCTGTGGGCCCAGCCGGTTGATGGCAGCATTTGTGGCCAGCTCAGGATTTCCAGACTGAGGACTGTTTTCAGTTTTCAGTTCCTTGACAAAGGACAAGGAAAAATATCCCTTGTCTGCTTCTTCCTCTTTTGCTTTTGGCGGCATTCCTTCCTTCAGCTCCTGCTGTCCTTCTCCCACTCGCTCGTCTCCTTTTCCCAACGCCTCAGCTTGTGCCACACGGGGAAGTGAGACTGCTTTATTTTGAAAAGTGCTGCTGCACTTGCAGCCCTGAGCATGTTCAGAAAGTCCTCCAGCAGTATGAGTGCTAACAGGATTGAGGCACAAGATGTCATCAATGTCACAGTCAAAAGCAGGGGCCAGATTAAAGACCACATCTTCAGGGTTAAAACTGTGTGGTGTCGTCCCCTTAGTGCCCCCTGGCTCTACTGAGGACCCACATTTAATATGCTCAGAGTGCTGAGAGTTTACAGTGTCTTTTATTTCACTTCTAAGAGCATGTGTCTTATCTATCGATGTGTGGTGATGAGAGTACAGTTGTCCAAGGGGGCTGCACTCATCCACAAAACACCCGAGGTCTGGGGACAAGACCTCTGGATTAAATGGCTTTTTAGCCGGGGTCTCATAACCATCATCATGACTGGAATGCTCCAATTTCCTTTTTTCCCCATGGTTGTCCACTGCCACAGGTTTCAAGTTTATAAATGAGCTGACAAACTGTCTTGACTGATCCGGAGCGGGTTTCTCTTCACTCGTGATTATCTTGGAATAAACAGAAAGGGGTTTTAAGTGCTCCCAACTGGATGGACTGAGCCTCGTGAAGACGGTGTGCTGAGCCTGGCTTTTCATCCCTGCCTGAAAAAAAACACAAACACACAAATCATGTCAGTCGCATAGCCCCAGTAAGACCTTCATTTAGCAAAAGCAAAATAAGTGATGGGGATGTGATGAAAGTAAAACAAATACTATACAGGCATAAAATATTTCAGTTAAAATGTAGCAGATGATCAAGTATTTCGAGAATAGCAAAATTATGTGTTCATTCATGCTCATTGTTAAGGAAAGTCTTTAGACGATTGGTCTTCTCTGATATTCAAGCAAAGGTTAGTTGGAAATCTTAGAAGCAGCACTACTACATGTCTATGTCTTGATTTGTACATTTTAGCTGTTGGTGATACTTTGAAGGTTTAAGTTTCTGTTTTCCTACATTTGTTTCAAAGAAACGCTGACACAGGCTCAAGAGTAAATGGTGAGGCCAACTGAAACCGATTCATGAGGTGGACACTTGATGGATCATCATCTACTACCACATGCTTAACCAACCGTCTCAGCTCAAATTATCAGTATGGCGAGCTTTGGCCAATCAAAACATACCACACCACAGACTGTCAAGACTTCATTACATGTTGCCTCCACTTTTAGCTACATTAAATGAGGTCAACATGGCTCTACAGCTGAAGAAAAAAAAAAGCTCTCCAAACCAAAGGTGTTACACCCCTTTTAAAAATGTTGAAACACTGTCTGATCGAGCTGCCCTGCCCAAATATAACAGAAAATCATTTAGGTAAATGGGGGAGCTTCACATATCCCTACCCTGAGCACTGTGTGAGTTTCCACTGGACTAGATTCAAGCTTTGACTCTTGGAAAATAACATTTTTGAAACCTAACATCTAAGTACAGTAATAAGAACAGATCAAACCGAAGCTCAATCTCCACCACGAGCTGCACAAAGGGCAGGCATATGTTTTTTTTGGATTTTTGGAGATGTGTTTCTTTAATTATTGATTTCATTAGCAACAGGTTTTGCTTCTCAGGTAACCGTCTGTGGAGTAATGTTCACAAACTAAAATACTGACAGGAGACACCTGTGTGGAGATGCTGAAGTACCCAATAATTAATGGTTTAACCCTTACATACTGTTTGGGTCAAATTTGACCCGTTTTGACATTTGACAGCAGAAAAAATACCCTAAACATCATTCTTTTAGGCTGAAATTTTATGACTTTTCCTAAAGTGACCCAAAATACACAAAAATGAAAATATTTTTAAATTGTATACTTTTGAACAGGTGCTACACATTTTTAAACACTGAGGCTGTTTCGGGTCAAATTTGACCCGTATCTGTTTAGATGGATTTTAGATCCACCAGTGTGGGTCAAATCAAGGAAAATTGTGGTTTTAGGGAATCTTGAAACTGTGGAACTGTACAGGCCATGTTTGTGTGTATAATTTATGGGACAGTGGTGACAGAAACAGAGTTCAAGGGGGACTTCGACACTGTCACGAGAACTGCCTGTGTTCCCACCACATTTGCCCAGGTTCCCACAGAGACAGACACCTGCTGGTCTTTGAGGGGGCATGGGGAAACCTTGAAACAGTGAAATAGTAAAACAGTATAGTATGATCATACAGTATGGTGCACAAAGGAAACAGAGGTCATCTGAGGTCAAGGGGTGCCTTGACACAGACACGAGATCTGCACCTGAAAGCACCTGCACCTGCACTGTAATAAAATCATCTATAAAGTAACAAATTTGAATCAATTTGCGTTGGGAGGGTGGTGGTGGGGGGTCATTACATAGAGGTTCCTGAGCTGCCATTTCAGTGACTGACATCATGGCAGCAAGACTTGGTACAACAGGCCCTTTATCTGATCTTCCAAAAGGAGGAGGTTGATAGTGATTTGGTGGAGGATGGGTCAGAGCAGGAAGACAATGCCAAAGAAAACCATATTATATATAAAGCAGGGAGAGTACATTTTTTTTTATAATAAGCATTTTATTATTTAATGTTTTTGTGTTCTAAGTGGTAAATGTTGAATTAATATTGATAATTATGATTTCTTATGATATAGCATCTACCTTATAACATATAGCACCTAATGGTTGCAATGGTTAAACATGGTCATATTATGAATTCCAACAGTTCCACAATGTTCATGCCATTTTAAAATTCAATTAAATATATTTAAATCATTGTGGCTTTTATGTGTTTATGTCTTATGTAGAACAGGATGTAATACTGTGTAATAGTAGAAGTTTTTCTCCAAAAACGAGTGTTGTAAAACTTAAAAAATGCACTCTCCCTGCTCTCTGAATTTTTTTTTAACACTTAATCATACATTAATTTATGTGTCATAGGCTATTTAAACATTCTAAATAGATCTGTAGTTTAAAATTCAATATAGACACTTACTATGAGGGAATTCTTGGTCCGGGTCAAAATTGACCCGAACCATACTGTGAAGGTATCAAATTTAAACAGTATGTAAGGGTTAATGGTGTGACGATCCAAATAATATAATATTGGAAAGGCCTGATTTACCTCTGACCTTAGATAGTTGACAATTTCGCACGAACCTGAACTTATTCCTAGTTGAAGTCCCCAGATTAAGTCAGAAGGTTTATCGTCAAACTATCACTGTGCCGCCAACATTTGTCAACGAAGATAACTTTATAAATCAAATCAAATTAATTAAAACAGAAGACTTCGTTTAGCGACACCAACTCTGTCGAAAGGATCTGAGAAGAAGTTAAAACTGCAATCAACATTTTAGGCGCGGCCGTAAAAACTATCCCGTCATGTGAAAACATGGTCGCCAACACACAGTTCAAATCCGACATTTTCCACATCAAACTTTAGCTAGGCCGTGTGACTGCACAGTGTCGCATTTCTCTCGCTTTACTCTGACTTGCACTGAAACTACTTCAAACTGGCTAAAATCGTAAAACGGAAGCTAAAACTTGAAGAGGTTGAAGATTGGCCATCGTTTATTTTGACTTTCATAATCATTTCCAAAGTTATGTAGCTTGGTTCGACGACGTCGGTGAACTCTGCGGATAATGACTCGGCGGGCATTGAGGTTAGCGACCCAGGCTTTAGCTAATGTTAGCAAGCTAACTCGCTAACGATATTTCACAAAAAATCTGCTGTTCCTGTCACTTGAGCGAAATTCGTGTTAGCTGAATTTATTTAATATCCAGGCTGAACCGGAATGTTATACAAACACTGGGTTGAACTCACCTCCTTTCATCAAAGTCATCAAAGTGCTGCTGCTTGGCTTGTTCTGCAAACTCTACCGAAGACGTTTATCTTTGACTCTACGACGCTGTCGGCCACGCGCACAGTACAGGTGCATGACTGACCACAGTGCACGGGGAGGGGGCGGGGACGCGCTTGGCTGCGATTCAAAACACCACAATTCCATGTAACCAACACAGGAGCATCACAGTGGAAGATTCTAAAATAGAACGTTCTGTTGTAACACAGAATGAAAGAAAAATTCAAAATTCAGACATGCCTGCATATTTTATTTGCTTATAGGTTTAGCAAGCTAAATTAGTTTATTTTAGGCCTACATCATTTTATATAATGACACTAGTATGAACACAAACAGTGTTTGGATGCCCACTGATGGTTGAGCTTCATGTAGATTTTCTCATACCTTAATTCAGTGGTTCTCAACTAGTGGGTCGGGACCCAAAAGTGGGTCGCGGACCTGTTCTGGATGGGTCGCGGACAGCTGGTCAAAAAAGTAAATAATATTTAATGCACATCTGATGTTGGACATGTCTTTTATTTTGAAAAATAACTTATATTGAAAGGCACGCGTCACGTGAACACATGCAGTTGTAATGGTCCTCCTCAGTTTCTTATTATTTGCTCTGAATGCAAAGATATCCGTTTCTTATCAATGTGGCCTGAATGCAGTGCATCTTGATTTGTTTTGTGGGTCTTTATTTTGTGCAATTTGATATTTATTCACTTTTGTGAATATGCTCTGAATGCAGAGATGCATTAGAAGTCAAATATATCGTTTTGTTGGTCTCCATTTTGTGCAGTTTGATATTATTTTATTCACTTCCGTACATGCAGTTGTCATGGTCCTCCTCAGTTTCATTCATGTGCTCTGAAATGCACTTTGCTCAATAAAGAGCTAAATGAGTTTTTAAAGGCTTTAAAAAAAAATCTTGGTTTGAATTCTATTCAGTGGGTCGCGACTTAATGACCATGGGAAAATGTGGGTCCCAGAGTGAGAGTAGTTGAGAACCCCTGCCTTAATTCTTCTAAATGACAGAAATATCCAGTTCAGTCTTTTTATGGTCACTGTAGCCTATTTTGGCAAGTAAGCAAGCTTGAATTTAAGATGGTTTAGTTTGACAATGAGACTTTCTTGGATTTGAAGTCAAGGGAAGAAGAAAAAACACTATTCGCTTGATGCTGGGTCTCATACAAACTGTGAGCAGCCCGAGTGTCTTTTACATTACTATGAGGAACACAGCTGAGAAAAACAAAATACTTTCAAAGATCAAAACCTTTTGGTTTAGCTTGGTGATAGGTGTGTTTTTGTGATTTGAGGGAACTTAACATATCAAGACAAAAATAAAAAATAAATTCAAGACAGTGGTTTTATTCAATATTACCAACGTGATTTTGTGGGAACATTTATACTTTAATTTCAATCCTTGAGAGAAAACAAAATATGTTTGACACAGTTAAAATATGATGAATGGACTGAGATTCTGAACCTGATGGATTAACCATGTGACCCAGACACCACAGTGGCAGCAGTCCCCCGGACTTCACATGTAGACATCACTCTCATTTGCTTGAGAAGCATAGCCTACTTAATCTGACAACACACCTGTTTCAAGCAACATCGAAGATAATGAGTCGGGAGGATCTGTACTCTCAGGAACTGCCTCACATCCACAGCCAGAACAGCCATGTGTGTGTGTTTTTTTCTATTGTCATACAACTCCACCTAGTGGTAAATCTTTGACTCTGTTTAGTGTTCATGTGATTCAAATATGGAAGAGTGTGGATATTCCACATCTCCAAAGATTCTGATCCCACAGACTCCACTGGTGATCCACTAATTTGGCAAAAGTCACCAACTGAGGATGAACTGCACTGACAGCTTAGCTGCATGTTCAAATGAACTTTCAGATCCATGTCTTTTCTCAGGTCCTCTCATCCTTCATTCCCCTCACACATCTCCTCTTTCCAACCCTTACTAACCTCCGCCTGCATCACCCCCTCCCCTTTCCCCTGCTGTTAAACCGGCCTGCCCTCCCTTCTCATGAACCAGTCTGCCATCCACTACCCCCATTAAGCTGGCCTGCTCTCCCTGCCTCCCTCCAAGCTGACTTCATTCTTGTTAATAATTTCCACGTTTTTGCATATACTGCGTTATAAACTGCTTTCTTGTCTGTACACAACATCTACAGTATTGCATGTCTGCCCGTCCTGGGTGAGGGATCCCTCCTTTGTTGTTCACCCTGAGGTTGCTCCAAACTTTTCCCTGTTAAAAGGGTTTTCTTGGGAGTTTTTCCTCAGTCCATGTGAGGGTCTTAGGGCAGAGGATGTTGTTATGATGCTATGTGAAGCCATTTGAGACAAACTGTTTGTAAAAAGGGGCTATACAAATAAAATTGCCTTGCCTTGCCTTGCAACTCAAGTGCTCCAGCAGAATAAGTGTCGACAAGACGTCGTCAGTGTCACAGTCCAAAGCAGGTGCAGATTTAACCACTTCCTCACACTCAAAACTGTGTGGTTGAGAGTCTATAGGTTTTTTTAGACACACAGTGGTTCTCTACCTCAATTTAAAAATCTATACATGGATATTAGAGGTTGTTCAGGTAATCTAGACTGAGCTTCTGGTCAAGTCTTTGTGAATCAAATCACAAAAACCATTTTTCAATATACTAAGGGAGGTTGCAACAGTTTACATTTATCTGTACAGAGCCAAATAAAAATTATGCAGTTCTCTGATGATCCCTGTCAAAGCACACAAATAATGTTGAATGTCGTAACCATCAGATAAACACACCAGTGAACCACAGTGAGGACTCTGGGGAGGAAGCTGGGAAACCCCTTTTGTGATTTGTCATCTCCATCTCCATCTTCCTCAGTTTTCCTCCATAGGTGTCTTCTGTTGGGGTGAAGTCTGTGTCCATTTGATCCTGTTTGGGACAGGCTCTCTTCATCAGTGGACATCTGAGGGTTGAGTCCAATGCATGACCTAGGGAATGGTGAGAGTCTGTAAGTGTGAAAGAGCAGGGAAAATTAGACTTTTTTTAATCCAAGACAACATATCACATGTAAAAATGTATTTGAATGATGTAAAATATATTAGACATGACACAAACTTTGTTATTCCTTTTTATCCCAAGCTGCCATTCATGCTGCAGTTATTCTCCCTGAGGTCTACAAATTGTCTAATGAAAACAATATCAGCTTAACACTTAACACAAACACATACCATTAGTTGTTGTTTTGACAAGCTTCCCAGCTAGAAATTTTTTGTTCTAAAAACATTCTGACAATGTTACCTATAATGTTGTTAGAATGTTTTTAGCGGGAAGTTTTCTTTAAGTTCCCAGAACGTTCTAGAGGAACATTCTCTGAAAACATTCTAAGAATATTTTGTGATAACCTTCTTAAAATGTTGAAAGAAAACATTGCTATAACATTATACCCTAATGTTTAAATGATGTTTTTAGCGGGAAGTTTTCTTTAAGTTCCCAGAACGTTCTAGAGGAACATTCTCTGAAAACATTCTAAGAATATCTGTGATAACCTTCTTAAAATGTTGAAAGAAAACATTGCTATAACATTATACCCTAATGTTTAAATGATGTTTTTAGCGGGAAGTTTTCTTTAAGTTCCCAGAACGTTCTGGAGGAACATTCTCTAAAAACATCCTAAGAATATTTTGTGATAACCTTCTTAAAATGTTGAAAGAAAACATTGCTATAACATTATACCCTAATGTTTTAATTCTGTTTTTAGCGGTAAGTTTTCTTTAAGTTCCAAGAATGTTCTGGAGGAACGTTCTCTAAAAACATCCTAAAAATGTTTTGTGATAACCTTCTTAAAATGTTGAATGAAAATGTTGCTATAACATTATACCCTAACGTTTTAATGATGTTCTTAGTGGGAAGTTTTCTTTAAGTTCCCAGAATGTTCTTGAGGAACGTTTTCTAAAAACATCCTAAGAATATTTTGTGATAACCTTCTTAAAATGTTGAAAGAAAACATTGCTATAACATTATACCCTAATGTTTTAATTCTGTTTTTAGCGGTAAGTTTTCTTTAAGTTCCAAGAATGTTCTGGAGGAACGTTCTCTAAAAACATCCTAAAAATGTTTTGTGATAACCTTCTTAAAATGTTGAATGAAAATGTTGCTATAACATTATACCCTAACGTTTTAAAGGCCCCATGGCATGAAAAATGTGATTTTGGTTATTTTTTCGTGCTTGGGGAGGTCTCTGGGCCACGTATATACTGCCCCATGCATCAAACTGGTCATAAACGGAGAAACGCACACCGCCCATTTGTAGGAACATTCTCTTTAAGACGAGCAGATAGCACTTCCTCCTTTCTGTGATGTCACACACAAGGTAACCCCGCCCACCGTGACCAGTTGTTTTTTTTCAATTTTAATGAATGCAGCTTAGGTTTCAGTTACTTGCCTGTGATTGGCCCGACCACATGCCACTCAAAAACAGTCAGCCAATCAGAGGAGAGGTTCTCATTCTCTCTTCTGATTGGCCAAATGGCCTGTGCCTGCTAGAGCTCCAGAAAGAGGCAACAGAAAGGGGCAGTATAAACGATATTAAGCAGATCACAGGTACTCAAAACCAATGATACATCTTGTTAGGGATTTCAGCAGGTAAATAAAGCCAGAGAAAAGTGCACAGCATGGGGCCTTTAATGATGTTCTTAGCGGGAAGTTTTCTTTAAGTTCCCAGAACGTTCTGGAGGAACATTCTCTAAAAACATCCTAAGAATATTTTGTGATAACCTTCTTAAAATGTTGAAAGAAAACATTGCTATAACATTATACCCAATGTTTTAATTCTGTTTTTAGCGGTAAGTTTTCTTTAAGTTCCAAGAATGTTCTGGAGGAACATTCTGTGAAAACATTCTAAGAATATTTTGTGATAACCTTCTTAAAATGTTGAAAGAAAACATTGCTATAACATTATACCCTAATGTTTAAATGATGTTTTTAGCGGGAAGTTTTCTTTAAGTTCCCAGAACGTTCTGGAGGAACATTCTCTAAAAACATCCTAAGAATATTTTGTGATAACCTTCTTAAAATGTTGAAAGAAAACATTGCTATAACATTATACCCTAATGTTTTAATTCTGTTTTAGCGGTAAGTTTTCTTTAAGTTCCAAGAATGTTCTGGAGGAACGTTCTCTAAAAACATCCTAAAAATGTTTTGTGATAACCTTCTTAAAATGTTGAATGAAAATGTTGCTATAACATTATACCCTAACGTTTTAATGATGTTCTTAGTGGGAAGTTTTCTTTAAGTTCCCAGAATGTTCTTGAGGAACGTTTTCTAAAAACATCCTAAAAATATTTTGTGATAACCTTCTTATAATGTTACAAATGAAAACATTGCTACAACATTATGCCCAAATATTCTTGCAAAGGGTAACAGCTGAAAGTTTTTAATGTTTCCAGAATGACAATACTTAGGGACTCAATAACATGCTTTGAAAAAAAAAAAATCCACAAAGGTAATGTTGTAACATTTCATTAAAATATTTAAACATTGAAATATGACATCATCATTCAATTTCAAGATTACACTTTCCTAACAGACCACTAGGATCACTGAGAATTTACCTAATAATAGAACTGGACTACAAGCCCATGTTAATGTTTGACAACATTAATTTATTTAAAACATTTTTTGATCTACTTCAATAAGCAATGCAAAAGTACAAGGTCATCTACTGTATGATTTGAACCATTTAAAATATCAATCACAAGGAAAAAACCCTAACCCAAAAATAGGTGGTTTTCAGATGACGTCACGTGGAACGTCACGACTGCAGATGGAGGGCAGGAAGTGTTTTGCCCGCAGGAAAACAATAGGAAAATGCCTACTGTCTGCGCTGTCTACGGCTGTTCAAAACGGTCAAACCGGGAAAATCAAAAAAGTTACTTGAGAGTTCCTAAGGTAGTAAGACATAAAGGACTCAAATTTCAACAACTGACCGTAAAACGGTGGGTGGGAGGGACGGAAGTGACCATAGTAAACAAACGGTGTCTAGCCTGTTCTACAGTAAAAATGGCACATAGAAAGAGGAGTAAAGCAATATATTAAGCGGCAATATATATTTAAGCATCAACGATGTTCAGCCAAACCCACATAGTTTGAAACAACGTTCAAAACACACACAGCCAGTGTCACAACTAAGCATATAAAGCCCGCTAGCTTAATGCTAACATATATGTAAAACACCATAGACGGGCTAACAGAAATTAGCATGCAGTTTACAGCCAGTAAAGCTGCTAAAAACTGTTTTAATTGTGGCTTTAGCGCTGTTAACACGTCACCGTATAATCCAGAGTCTGTGGTCAGTTTATAACGCTGGGGAATTTGCTCCGATGTCTGTTTTGGGAGAAGTGCAGAGTCTGTGTGAGCCCCGACCGGGGACCAGGGCAGCGGCTGTCACAGCAGCAGCAGCCGCTCTACTGAGCTGATCTGCCGGGGCCGAACGTCCTCCTCCCGGAGGAGGAAACGAGCCAAGTAACGTATCCGCTCGCTTTTAGAGGTTTACCGCTGAGATTAATGCTGGTCTCATTGATGAAATTTAACTGTGGCAGTGGCATTAGTTTGTTTGAATGAAAAGTGAGCAGGGCTGCTTCTGGGCTAAGGACTGAAATCACCACATTTACGTAAATGAATTAATGTTTTACAATGAACCGATCAGTCTAATACATTTTATTTTGTTAAATCGACATGGTTACTGTACATGGCAAAGATTATTGCCACTTTATGACTTAAAATGACTCGGTATTTCTATGGGAGTCCTATGGGAGTGTCGCCACTCTGTTATATCAATCGCTCTGGTCGAGGCGGTGTGTTTCACTGCTTCCTTTCTCCCGATTTAAGGTTGTATGGATCGTATCCGATATATTTCTCTAATTTTTGGTGATACCTGCTACGTGCAGGCTCGACCAAAAGCTTCGGAGTACTCGCTTTCCATTATTTTCAGGCACCGCTCTCCACTTCCTGCCCTCCATCTGACATCGCCCCGCCCCCTTCGCGTCATCATAACCACGTGACTGAAAACAAGCTATACAAAGAAAAGGTGTGTGTTCACTGTTCATGTGTCAGAATCCTCTGACAGCAGTGTGGGGCTCACACACTGCAGGACAGGAGTCTTCCTCTGTGACAGATGGTCCAGTTGCCTTAAATCACCACCTGCATTATGACAAAAAAACTCATAAAATCATGATTGTTTCGGCTTCATTAGATGTCTTTTGGTTATCCTGTAAATTACAGACCATTAATAATGAAGTTAATACCGGAAATAACCAGTTATATCAGCAATATAAGTAAAGTAGATAAAAAGTGAGGTATGGTGTAGTGGTAGTGATACAATGTCTAGTAATTACTATACTATTTACTACTATATACAGGATTCCAAAAAACTTGTTAAAGGGATAGTTCAACATATTGGCAAATTGGCCCATTGCCATAACCCCTATAGTCATAGCAGTAGGTTCGTTGCCTTTAATTGTCGGTGCAAGCTATTTTTAGAACGGCGGAGCAGAGCCGTGAGCTGCTCGGAGCTACGCTACGGAGGCTCATGGGATTTCTTGGTTTCCCTCATCAAATTCATCAAATACACAATCCAACAACTCCAAAACGCTCTCCTGGACAAGTTGTGACCTGCACATTCAGTTGTTTTAGAGGTAAATTAATGCAAAACCGCTGATGCACATTGGCTTCAGGGACAGTTTTTCATCAAGCAGTCTCTGCATTTACCTCTAAAACAACTCTGTCTGGTAACGTTGTGTTATTATCTCATAGCGTGGTGAATGTGCAGGTCACAACTTGTCCACTAGGGATGTGCACGGTTACCCGGGTACTCGAGTACTCGAGTAGGCAATCTGCTACTCGGTTATGAATTTATTACTCGGGTACCCGAGGATTAAAAAAAACGGCACGTCAGAGCGCAATCTAGTGTCGGATCAGACTACATTATCATGCCCTGGTTCGGCTTTTTGTAGTGTTAAACCGTTTCGGATCAAGCAACGTGATTTTCTGCTGTGTAAAAGCGTTTTTGGATCGAGCCTCGGACTTTCAAACCTTTTACAATAATTCTCCCTCCCTCCCTCGGCGACGTACGCCGTCGGGAGGGAGACGACAGGTCTCAAGTCTGGTAGAAAATATACTTTCACTTTACAAACACTCTGAAACCTTCCCTGTTATTTCCTGAAACGATGCGAGGCAGAGAGGACCGAAGGCACCAACATGTGTAGTGTGGACTAATAAATAAGCACCGCTAATGATTTAAAAAAGAAAAGAAAAAAAAAGTTTTCTCCTCCTCCTCCGAGCCAGCCGCGGCATAAATGCGCTGCACTCAGCGCTGCACTCAGCGCTCAGAGCGCATGCAGCGCATTTATTCCCCGGCATAAAGATGCACATCTGCCTCGTATGTGCATCTTAAACTCCAGTCTCTACTCTTATTATCCACCTGACATTGTGTGTGACGACGCTGTGTGTCAGTAATGCGGACTGTCTGACGGACAGAGCGCATTTATGCACCGGCTGCGCTCTGTCCGTCAGACATGACGTCATTTTATTTTTTATTACAGTACTCGATTACCCGATTAGTACCAGCTTCGGTTACACGATTAGTAAATTAGTCGAAATGCCCATCCCTATTGTCCACCAGAGCGTTTTGGAGTTGTTGGATTGCGTATTTGATGAGTTTGATGAGGGAAACCAAGAAATCCCATGAGCCTACGTAGCGTAGCTCTGAGCAGCTCACGGCTCTGCTCCTCCGTTCTAAAAATAGCTTGCACCGACAATTAAAGGTAACGAACCTACTGCTATGACTATAGGGATTATGGCGATGGGCCAGTTTGCCAAAATGTTGAACTATCCCTTTAAGCCCGGTGGTAGGGTGGCACCAGCAGCCCACCAGCAGCCCACCGGTGCCCAAGCGTGTTTTTTGTGACAGGGGACTGACCCTGACCATTGACTGATGGCAGGACCCTATAGGTAACAGATACATTAATGGAGTAATAGAATTTAGAAGGCGTGATTTCATAAGGGCTTAAGATCAATATTAAAAGTTGAATGGAAATGTGAAAATATTACCATTATCATGTCTTATAAGACATTTATATAACATATTTAAACACCAGCTATAGCCAGTCTCACAGATTGCACTCTTGAAATGCTGTTCAATCAACCACAAAAATAAATAAATAATAAAAATACTATTTAAATAAATCAACTGTCTGCACTAAAAACTAAAAAACAACTGCCTGGTGTCTCTATTATTAAAGTCTAGTGTTATTTATCAGAGATTTCTATTTTTTTCCTCAGAGGTTTTTGCAATCTGAAGTCACGTACAAGTAATGTAACACACGGCCAGTCGTCATGGAAACGAGACAGTCACGGATCTACTAAAGATACTCTACTGTTTGGACCAGAGTGAAAACAAACATGTGTAAACGCGAACCTTACGAGCTGCAAAATGAAACAATGGAATGGATCATTTTCACATCTGGTGAAAGCATCTCGGCTCACAGAAGTCCGGAGCTCTGACGTTGTAACTTCACATCACAACTTCGTTGGGCATAACGGGACATGTCACGAAGGAGAGGCCGTTACGTATTAAGTATTGTTTGTTTGTTACCTCAATAAAGTCATTTCTATTTAATTTGTGTATATCTTAGTCATTAACATTTGTTACCTCAATAAAAAGTAATTTCTATTTAATTTGTGTATATATCTTAGTCATTAACGTTGAAAACACTCTCTTTTTTGTAGTAGAGTGAAAGGTAAAAAAAAAAAAACTAAATTCCCCAAAATTAAAACGGAAAAAATGATTTTATAGGGCCCCATTTGTATTACAGCTATGTTTACAAACTTGTCGGCTTTCTTTAAGTAAACAAGCCCCTCGGTGTATGTTTGAATAGCCATCTGACGTTGTCTGTGGGGGAAGAAAATGTGGTTTTGAGGGAAACAGGTAAACAGCCTAAACAATGTAAGATCTGCCTGCTCCCATTACGGGGACAGCTCTCCATTCCGACACACCTCCACTTCGAAACACCGCTGTTCCGATGGGGACAGGAGGGCTCCGTCTCGCGCGTGATTTTCGATTTTCGGCGTTAGGTTCAGTAGACTTTTTTCTCTGCTACTCTACACAACTCCACAATGGGTTGAAACTGCTTCACCACACTGCTGCATCGTGTTGTCAGACATGAGTGTTGCATGATTCTCTATGTCAGCAGCTTTTTGCGTAGTTTAGAAAGGCAAATTGTACCAGCGTATTTTGATGTCAAATTGCATACCTGCTTCGCAAAATGTGTACACACGAGAAGGTCTCAGACTCAGAGCAGAACTTGGTGCAGTGGCCCGGTGTGTATTGATTCCTCCAGCAGCAACATGCTACCTGGCTCTCAGAGCTGCAGGCTTTCAGCAGCTGTCTCTCGGCACACGGCAGCTCGATCCCCTGGTCCAGCCCCAGCTCTCTTCTCCACAGCTTTCCAGTTTTCAGCAGGACACCGCAGCTGCCGTGACATATTGGCATGTGAAGTGTAACCCACTAAGCGCCACAGGGTAGTATGATATATGGACCAGGGACAGGCTCCTAACAGGAGGGTTAAAGTGACAGAGAGAGAGAGAAAATGACACATTATCATAAATGGAGCCACAGGATACAGTCAGCTTGGCTGTATTGACCTGTATGGAAAATAAAATAAAAGAATACATGGAAAGTGTCCAGTGTTATGTTCGTTTCAATGTCCCTTTAATGTCGTTGTTGTGGTCAAGTCAGCACGCTCAGTCCAAAGGGAATAAAGTCAAGTCAGATGTAGTTTAAAAGTCTTAAAGTCTGTGTTAAGTGTCATCCGAGATTTGATAAATATGTTAGAATATGGTTCTTGAAAACACATGCAAAGACCGATACCTATGGAGCACTGATCTGAGGGTAAAACTATTTTTGAGGACAAGGATTTCTCAGTCCAGGTGAGACGCTGAAGCATCGGACTCATATCTGGCCACCACTGGCAATGGGAGCCCTGAGCTATGGGCCAGACGCTCCAGCGCCTCACCTGGACTGTATGTCTTTTCCCTCACCATGTGTTTATCTGAAGTATTTAGAATTAGAGCTGGACTCAGACTCAGAGGTTCAAACCTGTAGCTGCCCGGGTATGATGTGACAGTTTGCATGAATGTCATTTGGTGGTACTTGATTGAAAGTTCAAATTTGACAAAGCTCAGCAAGTGGGCAGGGCTTCAGTGCCTGCAGCAGACACAACTCCAGCTTCCAGAGCTAGGAGAACTGCTTGATTTTGTCATGATTTTAAAACCTTATTTACTAAACTAATTTTTCTAGCATTAAATCAAATTTGACAGTATGGTTAAGACATCTGTGGTGTGACTAACTTAGAAAACTAGTTTAATTTTATACAGACTTTAAGTTCAGTAGCCGTGAGTCTATGGTGGTCCTACCACAGTGTGGATGAAGGTGTCGAAGAGGGTTTGGTGTCCTCCTTGGGCACAGTCGATGTTGACCCAGTCCTCGGGAAGGAGAAGCCTTCTCACTGGGGGTTCGCCATCTCCCTTGTTAGGGAGAATCCAGAGTTTCCTGACAGATCTCAAAAACCTAGCCTGTAAAGACAATGCTCTTACTAAAATGTTATTTTGAAACTCTCTATGGCCATATTCAACACAAAACACTAGTATAACACAACAGTGATTAAATGATCCTTTTCTTCTAATCTGAAATGGAGTATTTTAAGTCATGAATTATCATATTATAGCTCTTTTCCTATTAAATATAATTAATTTCCATTTTTTTGTCTGTTACATACATTGCCATAAAATGATGAGCTAAATAACAGCAAAACACACATCCTATAGGCTACACTTCTCAATGTCAAAATAGTCTTTTGATTTTGTGATAAATGAACAATGAATTTAGGCTAGCAGTTTCTTTAAACATACTACACATTATGAACAAAGTAAACACACACACGGTAGCATAACAAAATAGCATATCTCATTTTCTATTAGGTTATCAGTGCAGAAATATGCAGCTCTAAATCTTGCTTTAATACACTTAGCATACAACACTAAACGGTAAGTCAGGTTCATGTATCGTCGGTGGTTTTCCACCTCTCCTGCTCCACTCACCACATGGCTAATACAGTTAGCATGCGCTAGCTTAACTCCACCAACTCACCATGACACCGCCAAAAGTAGTGATAGTCCCGGCTCACGGCTCCTAAACCACCGCTCGGACTCAAGTTGCGTCCCTCAAATAATTATTCAGTGGTGATAACCGCGTTCACAACCACTGTGTGCTTAATTTCTGCTTGTTTTGTATCTCACCCCTGCAGCCTCACCGCTCTGACTCGGCACTGACGAATTCAAACTGGAAGGGGCGGGACTTACTCCCCTCTGACCAATCATTGATCTGCGCTGCCTGATCTAGCCAATGAGGATCAAGTGTGTGCAAAATCACTCTGACAGATTAATGAACAAATGGGGAAATAATGTGAATAACTAGTAAACTAACTGGACCCAATTCTCTACTGGGGATCAATAATCAATTCAAAACAGTTATTGTAGTCTTACCATGATCCACGGTCACAATCTGTGCCTCCAATGTGGACTTGGGAGCTAAGTAGTCTGAAGTTGCAGCAGGTTCCTGGTTCCTGTTGTGTCCCGCCGGCTTGGGGGTCAAACCACCAGTCAATCACTATTGGTGCAAGTCTTGAATTTTAATATTTTAATTTTATTATCCTGTAAATATACCCCAAAACCATTAAATCCAAATTGGCAAGCTTTCAGGCCACCATATAGCTTCCCCCTAATGTACACAACCAAGTTGCCCACTTATTTCAAACAGCCCACACAAATATAGTGGGCTGCATAGAGCTGCCTGTATTTTATATTGTGGCAAAGGAGTTGTTGTCCTCATTCGGGGAAAGATGGACTGTAGAGTAGACAATGGATAAATAATTGCCTGCCCATCTCTGTCAGGTTTCTCATGTTCCCATGATAATTACTGACTTTTCTCATATCAAACTTCATATCACAGATATCATAAAATTCAGCTGCTGCTGATTTGAACATTTTCTAAAGTAGCCTATGTGAAAAATAACTTTTGCCCCATACTGTAATCAGTGTCATACAAAACGTGCCCATTGATATCGTGAGAGAAGATGAGTCAACCTAGTGCATATTTCCTTATAATTGATGAGTAAAACATTGATAAGTAAAAAATAATTATTAGCTGATGACTGACTGAGCAGTCCTCTAGTCATCATCAATCATTGTGATAGAGCAGGATGGTTTATATATATAAAAAAAAAAAGGCTATAATGTAATCGAGGCCTTGTTAACATACTGAAAACCTGTTCTGAATGTTGCTTTGAGAATGTTCCTCTGTTATTTTCCTCTAACATCATGGAAATGTTTTATAGAATAACATTCAATAATCCATTAACTCAAAAACATCCCCAGAACGTCCTAAGCATGTTTTAGACAAATGTTCTACGTTTGTTAACATATCACATTGCAGAAATGTTTGGGAAAAGAACATTGTGTAGTCTGAAATATCAATAACATCCTGAAAACATTTTTGAAATATTACTTTGAAAATGTTCCTCATGTGATATCACTTAACATTGTGGGAATATTTTAATAACATTTTGTGATCTGTTACCTAAACATTGTCCCCAAAATATCCTCAAAATGCTATGGGTAAAACGTTCTTCCTTTGTTTATAAATGACATTACACAAACATGCTATTTGTGATCTGAGGCATCAATAATATCCTGAAAACATTTTCCAAATATTACTTTGAAAATGTTCTTAATGTAACATTATGGGAACATTTTATAAATAACATTCTATAATCTCTACGTAAACGTTGTCCCTAAAATATCCTCAGAATGCTATGGGTAAAATGTTCTTCCTTTGTTTATAAATGACATTACACAAACATGCTATTTGTGATCTGAGGCATCAATAACATCCTGAAAACATTTTCAAAATATTGCTTTGTGCATATTCTTCGTTTATCATCATATAACATTGTAAGAATGTTTTATAAATAACATAATATAATCTGAGGCCTTAATAACATAATTAAAATGTTTTCTGGATGTTGCTTTGAGAATGTTCCTTTGTGGTTTTCCCCTAACATCAGGGAAATGTTCTCTAGAAGAACATTCAATAATCCATTAACTCAACAACATCCCCAGAACATCCTAAGCATGTTTTAGACAAATGTTCTACGTTTGTTAACATATCACATTGCAGAAATGTTTTGGAAAAAAACATTGTGTAATCTGAAGTATCGATAACATCCTGAAAACATTTTTGAAATATTGCTTTGAGAATGTTCCTTCTTTGTTATTGTATAACGTTGTAAGAATGTTTTTAAAATAACCTATTGCAATCAGAGGCCTTAATAACATCCTGAAAATGTTTTTAAAATGTTTTTTTGATAATGTTTTTCCTTTGTTATTATGGAACATTTAGATAATGTTTTATAGAGGGGCATTCTATAATTGTTTACCTCACCAACATCCCCAAAACATCCTTAGAATGTTTAATCTAAAACGTTCTATCTTTGTTAACATTTAACAATACAGGAACATTGTTTGAAATAATAAACATCATTATAATGTTCTTTAAACATTAGATGAAAATGTTTTCTTTAAAACACAAACAGAACTTGTAGGGAATGTTAGCCAAAGTTGTGGGAACGTTCCCTGCTAGCTGGGTTCAGGCATAAAGTCACAACACACTGACATTTACACTGACAATGAAAATAACGCCATACTGTAACATGTATCAAAACACGGGCTGAGAGACCGGTTTTAATGTGAACGTTATTTATAAAAGAAAAACCCAACCGGTCAGACCGCCTTGGCCGTTCTAGTGATCAATGTTCCAAACAAAACATTAAAAAAAAACACATGTATTTCTTTTATCTCCGGCGGTGTCCCTTTGATGTGCACGGCTGCAGCAGCCCGAACAGCACATGTCGACGTGCTGAGTCTTGTTGTGCTATGTGCGTCACATGGCTGGCTGAGAGTGTCACCTGTCTCATTATCACTGGCTGTTTGTGTTGTCTGTCAAAACATGGATGAATGTTGTTGTTCTATCGGCCGTGTCTTGTAGCCTATTTCTATTGAGGGAAAGTGATTTCAGGATATCATTATGTTTTTACCGAGCCCGAAAGTGACAGGCTATTGCCCGTTCACACACTGGCAGCAGCACCCACTGAGTTGATTAATTGCTGTGTGGAAAACCACGCTGTGGTTTGTAATCGCGTGCAGACGGGTGTGTTCGGAGCTGACGAGAGGGCCGAAAAAATTGAGTGAGACGTATAGCTGCCGTTGTTACATTTTTCTCATTGAAAAACTAGACTGTATTATTATATTGTCTGTCCATTCCCCGTTTATGTTCACTGCTCCCTGCTGCTGCATGTTGTCGTCCTCCTGCTCACAGATGCCACCTGGCGGTTGTTTGGGCACATTGCCGCTTCTCATGAAAACACAATTGATCCTCCACTAAAAAGGCGCGTCACGCGAGAGGCGAGAATCACGTGTGAACTCGGCCACAACGAAGTAGTAGGCTTTTTATTTAAATTACATCCCAGTCTTGTAATACATTTTCTGATTTAGCTTCATTTTAAACGTGTGTGGGTATGAGCCTGAAAGTAAAGTAAACTATGTGTTAAAGCAGAAGTAAGCGGAATTTTTGTGTTAATATAGGCCTAAGTCTTAAATAGTTATATCTTCCGACAGCAATCACTTACATAGAGTGTTTGGTCTGAAACACGGGTCTGTCAGTCACTCTGCTCTGCTGTAAGCCGAGGAGAAAACTTGAATGAGAACAACCTTGCCTGAGTTTCATCTCAAGTTTTCTCAAAGCATTTTATGACCGACAGGTTAACAGCACAGGTCAGAAGTCACTCTTGGGTACAGGTACAAACAGAAGAAGTAAATAACCCTATGAAGCTAAAGTGACTTAACAAGATGAAGGGGAAAGAAGGTCAGGCAACAGCTGTGTATAGTATCTGAAAATGTGACAACATTGTCTTGGACAGCATTGTTGTGTTTGGGAGTGTGGATGTGTCATTAAGTTTACCTTGGGTCAAACTATGAGTCATTACTTCTTGTTACGTTTCATTGGCTGGCTCTGCTCACACCACATAAATATTACCTCACCCCACAGACAGATTATATCATTAGCGCTTTCACTTGACTTGATTCTCAACTTCAGGTCAGGCAGTGAGTCATAAGTGCTCTGTGTATGTTTACAGAACTCAACAACAGAGTTGGACAGTAGTAATGAAGCTAAGCGAAAGTTCAGACAGCACGCCTCAAAGCCCTTTCCCTGTTTTCCTGCTATCCTCTCGCTCCACCCTCATTCTCTTAATTCAGCCAATCACAGTCTGCCATCCTCTTTCCCTTCCACTAATCAGTCATTAGCATCAAATTTAAAAGTTCTCTCTCTCCTGTCATCCAGCCGTCATTCCTGCAAAACTCTCAGCCCACCTCCACCCCGGCACCACCTCCATCAAGATACAGACTGTCTTAACCTGGATCTTCAACCGAGAAGTTCCCTCATCAGGCGACTTCAAGCTTCCCTACCACCACCAGTGTCTAGGCCCGGGGGGGGGGGGGGGGGGGGGGGGGGGGGGGGTATACTTCAGATGCAAGCTTCTCATCCCCAGATCAGTTTCACAATAAATGTAATTTCATCTTCATCCTCAAACCTGGCTCTCGTGTCGTAAATGGTCTATCCTGATTGAAATGAAGTATGATCACTGACTCACGGAGCTGAGACAAAAAGTGTTACAACCATCCCCAGTCTCCCTCCTGTGTCTACACACACACACACACACACACACACACACACACACACACACACACACACACACACACACACAGCAATACGGACCAGACTATAACAATAACAATATAACAATTGCAACTTTCTACCTCAGGTGCAATCTTAATAAAAGTGCCATCTGTTTTTTTTTTGTTTGTTTGTTTCGTTTGTTTTTAACACAATGTGCAATCCACTTTGTATCTTTGAATGTTCATATATTATTTTTTTGTGTGTGAGTAGGGAGACCGGGGATGGTCGTAACAAAGCCACCCTGGTAGTGGGGTAGGTTGTAACAGTGGCACTTCTTGAATTTGACTTCAAATAGTGAATTCTGTGATATTCCGGTAGTTTGAGAAGTGTAAGGCACTGCTATTTATAGAGAACAAATGGGGGAACTCTGTGTCAAAATTTGGGAGCCCTACTACGAACACTCTGCAAGTTATAGGGGAGCTGAGACAAAAAGTGTTACAACCATCCCCAGTCTCCCTCCTGTGTCTATACACACACACACACACACACACACACACACACACACACACACCCCTTATCATCACCTAATTAAAAAAAGAATAACCTTTCTTGAGAAATGGAACTTGGCACCGCAGCTGCTTTACCTTAGCCTCGTAAACCAGTCGCTCCCGGAAATGCAATTCATTTCATTTCTGAGGGAGAGTCTGGCCTCATCCCCGTTGTAAGCGTTTGGCCTGAAACCCTCAGAAGGCCGAGCCAATCAGCGTCGCCGCTGTGATTGACACAGCACGTTGGCCAATCAGGGACCGACTGGTGCAAAACCCTGTCAATACACCAACTTGCTGATTGGCTGAATGGGGTTGTCTGTCAACGCTACTACTCCCGCCCAGCTCCCACCCACCCCACACGCTTACAGGGGGAATGAGGCCAGACTCTCCAGAGAAATTAAATGAAAAGCATTTCCGCGAGAGGCTGGTTTACGAGGCTACATC
The DNA here is from genome assembly GCF_905171665.1 of Trachurus trachurus. Lineage (NCBI taxonomy): Eukaryota > Metazoa > Chordata > Actinopteri > Carangiformes > Carangidae > Trachurus > Trachurus trachurus. The sequence continues at coordinate 20,783,635 of NC_139907.1, forward strand.
GAATCTGCTCTCATTCATTTTCCGATTGTAGATGATTAACAGGTGCCAGGTCCCGCCCTTGTCATTTGCCGACCATTTGGGCTATCCTCGTCGTATCCCCAGGCTGTTCATACAGGGAGGAGAAGAGCCTGGTTTCTGTTCACTCTGAATTTTGTCTGGATTCCTGTTCCAGTCCAGAGAGCGGATCCAGAATTCACAAAATTCACCAAAGTAAAAGTGTTCACCAAAATAAATTTAAATTCTGGTGCACCATCGATTTCCATCTCCGGTTTTGAAGCTATTATATTCATTTAAACATGGATGCACAAAAGTTTGTTCACTACTTTCTACTGTTTACTACTACTGAACACCTTGCTTGAAAATTTACTTTGGTTTCTAGTAGATTTTGATAACTTTATTTTATATCAGGGTACCAATGAGTCTAGATTGGGAGTTCTAGACACATTTGGCATCTTGGACAGTCTAAGTCTGGGTAACCACAATGACTCAAGATTCATCAGACTGTGGTTCGCACTGAAGATGGCTCCCCTTTTGTCCCATGTTGATGAAAAGTTCCTGATCCAGCTACAGTAAGCAATCAGAACTTCAGCTGCAGTTCCTTCCAAGAACTGTAAGTGAATCAACTTTCTTCGTCCAAAAAGACACACCAAAAAACATCCAAATACCTCCATGCTGCTCGTCTGTAATGTCCCTCTTGTATTGAAGCCCCGACATGAGAAATTGTTCCAAAAAAAATTAAATAAGTCTATATTTTACGCTTGTTTGTAGCGGAAGCTCCCAGTGTCTCAGTTCACTGCTCTTCCTGTGTCCGTGCAAATCTCGCGTGATTTGCACTGACCGGCGGAACAATTTCTCATGTCGGGGCTTCGATACAAGAGGGACATTACAGACGAGCAGTATGGAGGTATTTGGATGTTTTTTGGCGTGTCTTTTTGGACGAAGAAAGTTGGTATCCATTGACAACCATTATACGGACAAATACTGCTGCGCGGACCCCCCCGTAACTCAGAGAAGGGACGGAGGACTCTGATAATTCTCACAGCTCTCTCAGTCGACATGAGGGTGAGTAGATAATGAGTGAAATTTGAATTTTGGGTGAACTTTCCCTTTAATGTGGGAAGTTGTTCTTGTGAGAACAAGTTTTAAAGCGGCGTTCACACCGGACGCGATAGACGCGAATGGAGCGGCAACTCTACATTGAAAATCAATGTAAATGGCGCGACGACACGCGATGCAGGCGGAGGCGGCGCGAATGGAGCGTCTGGCGCGATGAGACGCGGCGCGAATGAAGCGTCTGGAGCGGCGCGAATAAAGTTGAAAATATTGAACTTTTCAGGCGGCATCGCGCCGTGACATCCAATCAGCGCCGAGTTCAAGCCGACGACGTCACTTCTCTGTACGGTTGTTTACACTCAGAACAACATGAAGGAGAAGCTAATTGTATATGAGCTGTGTGCGGGCACCGCTGCCGTCTTCTACACAGAGTGAACAAAAAAAAACACACACACACACACACAGTGAACCCAGACACGACGGCGGGTGGTTTTCCAGTGTTTACAGCAGGTACAGTGCAGCAACGGTGGTGATATCAGCCACGATCGACATGGAAAGAGAGCAGGTTGAGATCACCGGTTTTCGAATTTAAGGGGCGGAGCGTCTAGCGCGAATGACGCGATGGACGCGAATGATCCAAAATGACCAAGCGGTGCGAATGAAGCGTCTGGCGCGATTATATTCGCGTCTATCGCGTCCGGTGTGAACACCGCCTTAGAACACTGCATGCTATGCATGCATGGTGCAATGTTGTCATGGTCTGCATGTATGCACTCTTCTTCATCCCCTCCACTGCATTTTAAATCCTGTACAGGAACGGGCAGGTTTACCCCTTAAATGTCAGTCACCACTGGATTTACAGAAAATTACAGAGGACAAGTGAACTGGGGCAAGGATAATTTTACATAGGTGCTGCTTACCTATAATGGTACTGTAGGTAGTTCACGTCTTGCAAAAAAAACAAACAGAAATGTGAATGAAAACCTTGACTCTCTTATCACTCCCCACTTCAGCAGCCAATCACTGCCTTGTGTCTATTGTTTCAAGCATTGTCACAAGTGGAAGAAATGAGGTAAGGTTATATTGAATATCACTTTATCCTCCAGTTCTCAAGAAGAAGAGTCATTTTGATGATGTATCAATGTCCATGACAGCAAATCACTTTTATATTTCCAGGGACTTTTTCCTACTGTTTCTTAATGTGGGAAGTTGTTCTTGTGAGAACAAGTTTTTAGAACACTGCATGCAACAAGAATTTGTGTATTACAGTGGGTAATTAACTAACCCTTTTAGGGAGTGGACCTTGTGGCAGTCACGTTGCAGCATTTCCAATGCAATTTAATCATTTTCATTGACAATTTCTGCAGGTATATAACTTTTATCATATAACACAAAGAATCTCAAGATTCAGCCTATGGCATGTTATTGTGATTCAGCTTTGCAATAGGTTAACGTTCCTTCAGTTTTGGTTGGACAATCTGGAGTAGGTGACGCATTCCAGTGTGGTGCAATGTTGTCATGGTCTGTTTAATGTTACGCCTTGGAGGTTGATTCTAAACACCTCTTATCATCACCTGATTCAAAAATAACAACCTTTCTTGAGAAATGGAACTTGGCACCGCAGCTGCTTTACCTGAGTACTTCTAGTCTCTGTGCTTGATGGGAATAAATATTGTTAATGGCTTATGTTTTTGATTTTTTTTTTTCAGGTAGAAGTCAGTCAGGTTTTTTTTTTATTTAAAAAAAAAATCAAAACATTTTGGTGTCTGGGCCTTAATCACTGGTGAAAATGTTTAATTTATTGTAGTCAATGCTGAAGTCATTGCCTGACTTTGCATGTTTTGGCATATGCAAACAAGGTCTCGGTTAATTTTGCATAGGTGAACCTGTGCTATGGGAAATGTTTTACTGTGGGTTACATTGTACTAACTGTGGTTCTCTGAGTGAAGAGACTATCTCTCCACTCAGCTACACATGCCATATGAAGCTGAGTGGAGAGTAGTCTCCATAAATCTGCAAATCTGCAGCAATGGTCGGGACCGGGCAATATTAGGCAATTAGAAAGTGAAAGTTCCAAAGCTGTTGCACATATGGTTGATCTGTTATGAATTTTCAAAGTTTTGAAATTTAGAGAAACCATTATTCATTCATACCATATTCACACGTTACAGATCATGCAACATAGCTTTTCCCCACAGCAATACGGACCAGACTATATTAAAACAATTTCAACTTTCTACCTCAGGTAATACTTGTAATACTTCATCAAGTGCCATCTGTTTTTGTTTGTTTGTTTTTTAACATAAGCAATCCACTTTGTATCTTTGAACATTCATATACTATTTTGTGTGAGTATGTGTGTGTGCATGTTTGTTAGGACTGATTGTGATTTTTCTGTCAAGTACTTTGCAGGAGCTTATATAATTTTGTTGTATATTTTGTCAGTGAAAATAAAGACATTCACAAATGACATGAATGAATTATCATTGCTGTGGCCAGTTTCCCCCGATCCTTTGGTGACAAAATCTATATAAGGACATGGACTTGACCTTGGTCATAGAATAACACCTTTTGTAAACAAAAGTGCATGAGCCACTGGCCAGATGCAGTGCAGTCCATTTTAACAAGAGCGTCTTGTCTTCTCTATGCCCTTCTATGTCTATCTCGTGCCCTTGATGTGACAGCTTCATGTTACAGCTAATCCCAAGATTTAGCCTATGGCATGTTATTGTGATTCAGCTTTGCAATAGGTTAACGTTCCTTCAGTTTTGGTTGGACAATCTGGAGTAGGTGAAGCATTCCAGTGTGGTCATGGTCTGCATGTATGCACTCTTCTTCATCCCCTCCACTGCATTTTAAATCCTGTACAGGAACGGGCAGGTTTACCCCTTAAATGTCAGTCACCACTGGATTTACAGAAAATTACAGAGGACAAGTGAACTGGGGCAAGGATAATTTTACATAGGTGCTGCTTACCTATAATGGTACTGTAGTAGTTCACGTCTTGCAAAAAAAAAAAAAAAACAGAAATGTGAATGAAAACCTTGACTCTCTTATCACTCCCCACTTCAGCAGCCAATCACTGCCTTGTGTCTATTGTTTCAAGCATTGTCACAAGTGGAAGAAATGAGGTAAGGTTATATTGAATATCACTTTATCCTCCAGTTCTCAAGAAGAAGAGTCATTTTGATGATGTATCAATGTCCATGACAGCAAATCACTTTTATATTTCCAGGGACTTTTTCCTACTGTTTCTTAATGTGGGAAGTTGTTCTTGTGAGAACAAGTTTTTAGAACACTGCATGCAACAAGAATTTGTGTATTACAGTGGGTAATTAACTAACCCTTTTAGGGAGTGGACCTTGTGGCAGTCACGTTGCAGCATTTCCAATGCAATTTAATCATTTTCATTGACAATTTCTGCAGGTATATAACTTTTATCATATAACACAAAGAATCTCAAGATTCAGCCTATGGCATGTTATTGTGATTCAGCTTTGCAATAGGTTAACGTTCCTTCAGTTTTGGTTGGACAATCTGGAGTAGGTGACGCATTCCAGTGTGGTGCAATGTTGTCATGGTCTGTTTAATGTTACGCCTTGGAGGTTGATTCTAAACACCTCTTATCATCACCTGATTCAAAAATAACAACCTTTCTTGAGAAATGGAACTTGGCACCGCAGCTGCTTTACCTGAGTACTTCTAGTCTCTGTGCTTGATGGGAATAAATATTGTTAATGGCTTATGTTTTTGATTTTTTTTTTTCAGGTAGAAGTCAGTCAGGTTTTTTTTTTATTTAAAAAAAAAATCAAAACATTTTGGTGTCTGGGCCTTAATCACTGGTGAAAATGTTTAATTTATTGTAGTCAATGCTGAAGTCATTGCCTGACTTTGCATGTTTTGGCATATGCAAACAAGGTCTCGGTTAATTTTGCATAGGTGAACCTGTGCTATGGGAAATGTTTTACTGTGGGTTACATTGTACTAACTGTGGTTCTCTGAGTGAAGAGACTATCTCTCCACTCAGCTACACATGCCATATGAAGCTGAGTGGAGAGTAGTCTCCATAAATCTGCAAATCTGCAGCAATGGTCGGGACCGGGCAATATTAGGCAATTAGAAAGTGAAAGTTCCAAAGCTGTTGCACATATGGTTGATCTGTTATGAATTTTCAAAGTTTTGAAATTTAGAGAAACCATTATTCATTCATACCATATTCACACGTTACAGATCATGCAACATAGCTTTTCCCCACAGCAATACGGACCAGACTATATTAAAACAATTTCAACTTTCTACCTCAGGTAATACTTGTAATACTTCATCAAGTGCCATCTGTTTTTGTTTGTTTGTTTTTTAACATAAGCAATCCACTTTGTATCTTTGAACATTCATATACTATTTTGTGTGAGTATGTGTGTGTGCATGTTTGTTAGGACTGATTGTGATTTTTCTGTCAAGTACTTTGCAGGAGCTTATATAATTTTGTTGTATATTTTGTCAGTGAAAATAAAGACATTCACAAATGACATGAATGAATTATCATTGCTGTGGCCAGTTTCCCCCGATCCTTTGGTGACAAAATCTATATAAGGACATGGACTTGACCTTGGTCATAGAATAACACCTTTTGTAAACAAAAGTGCATGAGCCACTGGCCAGATGCAGTGCAGTCCATTTTAACAAGAGCGTCTTGTCTTCTCTATGCCCTTCTATGTCTATCTCGTGCCCTTGATGTGACAGCTTCATGTTACAGCTAATCCCAAGATTTAGCCTATGGCATGTTATTGTGATTCAGCTTTGCAATAGGTTAACGTTCCTTCAGTTTTGGTTGGACAATCTGGAGTAGGTGAAGCATTCCAGTGTGGTCATGGTCTGCATGTATGCACTCTTCTTCATCCCCTCCACTGCATTTTAAATCCTGTACAGGAACGGGCAGGTTTACCCCTTAAATGTCAGTCACCACTGGATTTACAGAAAATTACAGAGGACAAGTGAACTGGGGCAAGGATAATTTTACATAGGTGCTGCTTACCTATAATGGTACTGTAGTAGTTCACGTCTTGCAAAAAAAAAAAAAACAGAAATGTGAATGAAAACCTTGACTCTCTTATCACTCCCCACTTCAGCAGCCAATCACTGCCTTGTGTCTATTGTTTCAAGCATTGTCACAAGTGGAAGAAATGAGGTAAGGTTATATTGAATATCACTTTATCCTCCAGTTCTCAAGAAGAAGAGTCATTTTGATGATGTATCAATGTCCATGACAGCAAATCACTTTTATATTTCCAGGGACTTTTTCCTACTGTTTTCTTAAGTTGTTCTTGTGAGAACAAGTTTTTAGAACACTGCATGCTATAATTTGATTTCCTTAATGTGTATTACAGTGGGTAATTAACTAATCCTTTTAGGGAGTGGACCTTGTGGCAGTCACGTTGCAGAATTTCCAATGCAATTTAATCATTTTCATTGACAATTTCTGCAGGTATATAACTTTTATCATATACAGGGGCGGAGTGGCCATCGGGAGGACCGGGAGATTTCCCGGTCGGCCGGCGGCCAATAAACTCAAGTGAGCCGGCCCTTAAGCTGCCCTGCGTGGCCGTGTGGTGCTCACGAGTTAAAAGTAACATTTACTGCAAGCCCACATCATAATCTCCAAGCTCTACCTATACATATATACAAAAGTCCACCCATTATTTGAACCCCTTAATGTCTCTCTACCTCTCACTCATGGTTGCGATCAATCCAGCCTACTAAATTATTTTTGTTTAGCCTCCTATCTTTATCTAATTATTTTTTCTTCAATGTTACAGAACTTTCATGACCACAAAATATAAAATAACCAGCAATTTAATTTGTTTGTTTGTTCTTAAACTAATGTAGAATGGTGCAAAGCCTCATGGGAAATGGGAAATCCTATCACTGTGAAAGTTATCATTAAACTAGCGGCTACGGCTAAAAACAGAACGACTCACGGACGCCAACCAGCAAACCTTATCAGTCCTGCCCGTGTGTTACGTTATCTATAAGTTATATTAATTTAACAAGACAACACAGTCCGTGCTTTACTGTAAGTGGGCCAGTGCGCGTCGGTACGCGGACCGCGGTACCGTTACGAGCCGGAACCTCTCACATCACAGCAGCAGCTGCTCTGTCTCCTCCACGGGCACCGAAGCATGTTGGTGAGTAGGACAAGACCCGAAACGAAACCGTGGCGTTTGCAGAGCGCTGTCAGTAAAATCCATTTGCAGAGTAGAGTAGTTGAGAGGGGGAAATAAAGGAATAAACATGACTGGATGTAATGTTATGGTCAGCAGTGTTACTGTACTGTAAGTAGGCTAAATCTGCTTGGGAGGCACTAATTGCAGCTCTTTCACATTCTGTATTTCTGTAATTTCTTTCTTTCTTTCTTTTTTTTTTAGCTAAGTAACAATGTGTTAAAATGCACCAGAATATGGGAAATGGTGTAGCCATTATAAAAAAAATTCTGGGGGAGGACCCCCAGACCCCCAATTAAGTTGTTTAACCCACATTTTTCTTTTTTCTTTTTTTTGCTTGTGGCACTCATATATTTTGCCATACGGAATGACACATAGCTCTGTTTGAGCGGTGAGCGGAAACAGAAATATGTAAATGGTGTGGGTGTGTGTGTGTGTGGGGGTGGGGGGGGGGGGGGTTTGGGCCGGGCCGATGGTGGGCCGGTGCGGTCAGAATTTTCCCGGTAGATTTTGGTGCCCCACTCCGCCCCTGATCATATAACACAAAGAATCTCAAGATTTAGCCTATGGCATGTTATTGTGATTCAGCTTTGCAATAGGTTAACGTTCCTTCAGTTTTGGTTGGACAATCTGGAGTAGGTGAAGCATTCCAGTGTGGTGCAATGTTGTCATGGTCTGTTTAAAGCTGCCCTGTGGAGTTTTGCTCATTACGAGCCATCAGCCGTGTTTTTTTTCCGAGTAGGCTATTGCAACAGTCAGCCTGCGCCGTTCGACGACGTTAACCCCCCCCCCACCCACCCTCCTCCCTCTCCGAACGGTAAGTGCAGGTAACCAGGCAACCAGGTGACTGGCGAAGTAGGAACAGAAAAAAAAGGTGTGGTCATTCAGCTTTGGCATTTATTTAGGGGTGTGACCTTGTACATGTGTAAACGTTTACACGGAATGAAACTGTAAACGTTTAGTAAAAAAAATCCCTAAACAATATCTAGGCCTACACGCAATTTATTTTCATATTTTTATACATAGGCCTACATTTTGGGGGGGCTGGGTGAAAAATAGTCCCGCACAATTTAGAGAAAACTATAGCTGTGTCTCAATTCAGGGGCTGCAGCCTTCGGAGGACCCAGCCTACGCGGTCTCCGGAGGCAACGGCTTCGGAGGCTCCTCCATCGGCTGCATCAACCGTCGGTAAATGAGACGGTCTAGCCTTCGGAGCATTTCCTGATTGCATCCGAATGTAAACAACGGCCGAACGTAAACAACAGCGTAACGTTAAACATTTGAAAGTGGCGCCTGCAACGGCTGTTCCGCTTCTCCGCTCCTCACTTTTTTTTGCTGTGACAGACGGTGACATGCCTTATCAGTTCTGAGGAAGGCGGACGAAAACGCAGAAGCCTCTTGTCTTATCTCGTGCCCTTGATGTGACAGCTTGATTGATCATTGGCCACCACTCTGGTGCTATTGAAATAACTGTGTATAATGTAATTAACAAACCAACAAACCAGGTCAGGTGTGCTTCACACAAAGGGGCATCTATCAGGTTCCTTGAAAGTGAAAGTGTTTTTCTCCTTGTCTTTCCCTCTGTCTGTTAAAAGATTACACTGCAGGTACACTACAGGCGGGGTTTGCTCCATCTTCAGTCTTGAGGCATTTACAGGCATTACATAGGCACCTAAGCTTCTCCACTATGACTTGCTGATCCACTTCCCTCTTCACTGCACTGCAGATTTTCTCTTTCAAGCCAGTGAGGTAAGTTCTTTGAAAACTATTTTCAGTAGTAGTGTGTGTTGTCCCTATACCAGCGACAATCTTTAAAAGACGTATAATTTTGTCACACTGAACAGTGATATGAATACTTTTAAGCATGTAAATGCACAAAACCCTTTCTTTTGCTAATGTTATTACTAATAATATTTCAAAATATTCTACCATTCCAGTATTCTTTTCAGACCACAGTAATTGCATATTTTATACAAGTCTTAAAATGTATCTGATACAGATGGAAACAGATAAGAGGAAAACCAAATTATTGTAGTAAACAAAACAAATACAGATTTTAAAGGTAATATTTCGGATTTAGGTTCGTAATGGTTTAACAACATGCTTTTACTTACAAACCTCCTTGTGACTTGTTAAAATGGTCCTAAATTCAAAGAATTAAAGAACTACAGAAATATCTTTGTTATTGCGGTTGACTAAATGTCAAAGAATTATTCAGTATTGGGATTTGAAACATTTGATTGATTTTACACCACCTCTCCCTCTTTCCATCAGCTTTGCAAATGACAAGAAGCCATTTAATTTGTAAACATACATATAATGTGGGTCTTTTGGACTTTTTCAGCAGTTAGACACAAGTTACAGTTCCATTTCTTTTTTTGTTTTGTGAAACTAAACACATTCACTTATATATTACACACTCTGACTCATTATCATAATAATTATAATAGTAAACATTGCAAAGGTAGCAGAAGTTAAATACAATCACATGGGTGGCTTAAACTCAAGTCATTTTTTAAGATGAGTTTTTAATGTGACTCTTTGCCACATACAGGACAATTGTAGAAGTTAAAGATTCAAGAATTCTTTATTGTCATTATGCATAGACATAACAGAATTTCATGCCCTTGCATAAAAACAACAACAACAAACTTTCTTAGTGTCTCTTTTAGAACTTGCATGCAAATCCCTAATGAATATCAAAGTAGTTCTTCTTTTCCTTAACAGAGTCCAAACATAACCCGCGACAATGCCTCCTCCTGGTGTGTGCCTGAACATCTTGGGGGCTCGTAATAAGCAGGATGGTTATGGGAGTGTTGCCAATCCTGAGAAATTCTTAAACCAAGACTACCAGCAGCTTAAACAGTACTGTCTCATACAAGGGGTAAGGTACATTGATGACATGTTCCCACCTGACAGAAGATCCATAGGTCAGGGGTTGCTAGCCCCAAGTGACGAGGGACGTGTGGTGTGGCTGAGACCAAATGTGAGTGCTTTTGAGAGCATTAATATCCCTCATCACACAAAAGGTTAATGTAATGTAATGTAAAATGTTTTATAATAAACATATCTATCTATCTATTTTTTTATTATTATTATTATATTTTAGAAAATTGCTCCTAATGCATCCTTCGTACTTGATGGGGTCTCCAGATTTGACTTTGGTCAAGGAATACTTGGTAGGAAAATGTCTGTATTCAAAATGTTTTACTGTTAAATGACTTTCTGATATCTCAATATGTACAATTTCTATTCTATTCAGGAAACTGCTGGTTTCTTGCATCTATCGGAGCTCTGACCTTCCAGAATCATGTCCTCGGGCAAGTTGTTCCTCTTGAACAAACATTTGATGAAAACTACTGTGGGATGTTTCACTTCAGGGTAAATGCACACACACACACACACACACACACACACGCACAGACACACACACGCACAGACATGCACAATTGCACACACGTTATTATCTTTTAGTCATATTTACACGGAGAGAACAGCTGTGTCGGCTGATGTGATGCGAAGCCACTTTGAAATATTAACTGGATGTCTATGACTTCTTTACAAAAAATGCCACTGTGGGCCTCTTCACCTAACCTGCAAGTCAGCAATCCAACCTAGTAATTATTGTTTGAGCCAGTCTTGTGGAGTACAATAGATGAGTCTCATATTCCTTATATAGGCCTACTGTATATTCATCATATCTTACTTTTTGTCATTTCAGTTCTGGAGGTTTGGAAGATGGGTGGATGTCATCATTGATGACAAGCTACCAACGATCAATTACAAACTAATCTTTGTCCACTCAAAAGACCCAAATGAGTTCTGGCCTGCTTTGCTGGAGAAGGCTTATGCCAAGTATGAATGAATGAAAGTTCATTATGTCCGTATGAAATAATTAGTTTCCTTTTTTCTTTTCCAAGACAAGAAATTTCCTCATACCTTTTTGTTGACAGTTTTGGCGTTTTCTTCCGCCTTCCTCAGAACTGATAAGGCATGTCACCACATGCCGAAGGTGGAAGAAAGCGCTGAAACTGTCAACAAAAAGGTATGAGAAATTTGTTGTCTTGGAAAAGAAAAAAGGAAACTAATTGAAATAATTTTGCCTCACATGTGGATTATAACAACTGCAACTCAATATCTCTTCTGCTTGTGTCAGGGTGTGTGGTTCCTATGCCGACATGAATCTTGGTACTCCAGCAGAGGCTATGTTGGATTTCACTGGTGGTGTCCACATGAGCATCCAATTGCAAAACCCTCCTTCAAACTTATGGGAGCTGCTATTCAGAGCTGGCAGATGTAGCTCACTGATGGGATGTGGTACAGCTCAGGGGGTATGTAATATGAAACCACAAAAACCCAATACTGAAGTGTACACAGCCTATTAATATGCACAATGATAATAAAATGTTTCTTGGGGAGACAGAATGAAATTTAAGGCTAGACTATATTTTTTAATTAAAGCGGTGGGCTGTGGAGAAATTATGATTTTCTGCACAAACAATTAAAAAAATATGGTTGACTTAAATTAAGATGGAAAGACATTTTGGTGGATGGGTACATTTTCTTTTAGCAAGTAATAAATACTCAGATTCTGAAAAAAGAAATTAGAGATTGAAGTGATACTTGCAAAAAAAAGAAGTGGCTGTAATCCTCTATACATATCTGTCAGCTCTCAGTGATGATACATATTTTTGGCTTGTAGGAGACCTCTGAAAACACTGTTTTACCAAATGGACTGGTCCAAGGCCATGCTTACACTATCACAGGTGTCAAACAGGTGAGGAACTACACCTCAAACAATACATTTGGAATTGGAAGTAAAGCTAATATCACTTTTCTGATATTGATCATGAAAGTTGTTGCTGCCACAGTTGACCAGATTTATTTGCACTTTTACATTTATTGTACATAACCATGTACCTCTTCTGTGATGATTGGACAGCTTATGTCCCGAGGGCAAGTTGTGGACCTGGTGCGTCTGTGGAACCCATGGGGCCAAGGAGAATGGAAAAGGGACTGGAGTGATAAGTAAGAAATACTATAGGTCTATAGATTTGCTTTTGCAAAATTATTTAAATGTTCTAGTGGTAAAATCAGTTTAAAATATATTTATTGTTGCACACACATACACACAAACATTTTACTTTTTGTTAATATAATCTCTTTGCTGAGAATCTTCCTCTAGTTGTTCTAAACTGGTTTCTCCAGTGAGAGTTAAGTAATTAAGTCTTGCCTTAAAGGCAGCTTAACAATGACCTTTCAATCACAGAACATGCCACCTGCAAGGACCTGAACTGATGTACATGTTAAGAAGAGAGTTGAGAGGGGAGGGGAAATATTGTCTCTTCTCTTGCTTAAACTATTAATTGTCTTCAAGGTCACCTCTGTGGCAAACAGTGAGCCCTCAGGATCGTGAGATGTGTCTTGCAGTGGATGATGATGGAGAGTTTTGGTAAGCACACCAAGTCACAATGTAGAAATCTTCTCTAACCATCAACCTTCTCTAGCTATCTTACACCTGATACACATTTTTATGATATTTTTTAACATGCATCCCAGGGGCATGCATGTTGTTGTTGTCATGACCGTTCAGTAGTACACTGGAAGATAAGGAAAGATGGTTACGTAATGTATCATAAGTCATGCTACGGTAAGTCCAGCAGGATAAGAACTGCGGCCTGAACTGCAGGATAGTACCCCATAAACAAGAGGAGACTGCTTGACTCTAAGAGGATCAGAGATCTGGAAACCTACTGCCACCAGAAAATATTTTCTGATTGCCTGTGGTACCCAACTGGAATTTATGAAACTTTAACTGTCTTTGTCAGGTATAGGGTTTCAAATGTTTTTGACACACAGAAAAGAACATAGCAAATTGTGTGTCATCTAACTTTTGTTTTAACAGGATGACTGTGCAAGACTTCTGTAAGTTCTACAAAGATCTTGACATCTGCTGCGTGACTCCAGACTTCCTTGATCAAAACTCTGCTAAATGGAACACCTCCACTTATGAGGGCAGATGGGTTGCAGGAACCACTGCTGGAGGATGCATGAACAACCGAGGTACTCCCAGGATGTTTGTACTTTATAAAAACCTAAAACGATAAATAAGAAGCTTCATAATTGAATAGAATATCTTACATGATGGTTGATCATAGAGGATGGAATCGGGTCGGGTACCCGCCCAGGTCGGGCAGCCCGCCCGGGTAACGGGCCGGGCCGAGTTTTTAATGAATTAATTCGGGCTCGGGTCAGGTCGGGCTGCATGGTGGCCTGTGATGAGATAAATATTGACATTGTGTTACGCCCGGAGAGGAGACTCCTCCTCATGAGTGCTCATTAGGCACACTTCATGAAACGTAGGCTACCACTGTGATCGGTACCGTTACAATATTCTCAGGTAGCTACCGAGTGTCACAGTCCGAGATTCCATTTTTAAATGATGGATGGCTGTTTTTCAGTTGGTGAATTAAAACGACGGTAGCCTACCTCCTCCTCCACTACCACTTCTCATTTCAAATAATGGAGAGGGAGGGAGGGAGGGAGGGAGGGAGAGAGAGAGAGAGAGAGAGAGAGAGAGAGAGAGAGAGAGAGAGAGAGAGAGAGAGAGAGAGAGAGTGTGTGTGTGTGTGTGTGTGTGTATGGGTGTGGCATAGATAGAACAATTTATTTTTTAAATCGAGTGTGCCAAATACCTGACGTGGAACTAATGCTGAGTTATGGGAGCACTATGACCTGGTGTTTGATCCTCAGATCAAAGAAATTACCGGCTTTGTGCAGTGCCGTAAGTGTCACAGTGTCTTATCCTATCACAGTAAGGGCACGGGGACCAACAGCCTTCGCCGTCATCTTGAAGGGGGAGGGTGCAATCGTTTTGGGGCAGGAAGTGGGAGACAGCTGCAACTAACTAGTTTCACCGTCTCAAGTTCACCGAAAGTTCCAGCTTCGGCAAAATGTCAAGTCACAAAGAAAACAGTCAAGTTCTGCTGCCGTGATGTGGTGCCCTTCGCGACCATTGAGGGGGAGGGATTTTTGGAGCTTGCTCAGGAGCTCATCAATGTGGGGGCGACCTACGGCCGAGTTAAAGTTGAAGATGTGCTACCTGATGTTACCACTGTCTCTAATAATACTGCCACAGAGACGGAAAATGACAGGAAAGTGCTTGTTATCAGATATCATCTCTACTGGTGTAAATGTCTCCATGACCACTGATATGTGGAGTGACTCTTTCCAACAGGCCAGCTACACCTCTGTTACCTGTCATTATGTGACAGCAGATTTTCAGCTCAAGAGTCGTGTCCTTGTCACAGCCAAGTTCCCTCTCGAAAAAGCCAAAAGTGGCGAAAATATCAGAAGAGAGCTTAAAGCAGATATCAGCTTCACGGCCGTTTCGGCTAATGCTGCGTTCAAGGCAGGCTTTTGAAACCGTAAGTTACAGCTTCAAGTCACAACTACGACTTGGTAGCGTTCCAGGTAACCCGTAGCTCGTGTTTTTACCATCCTGTTGTCTGTGAAAGTTCCCTATAACGGCCACTCGTAACTTCCGACCCGTGAACTCGTACCAGATCGAACTGGTATGACTTCACAGGAAGGAAAAACACAAAGTACGAGTTTCTTTGAACGCACCATGAGTTAGCAGCCCCCGCCCTTGTCAGGCATCAATTGGTCCTCGTGCTACGTCACCACATTCACGCGCATCCCTTGGCTGCACACACAGCCCTTCATGCCGTTCTCTCTCCTCATTGGATAACACTTGTATCCCACAAGGAAAATTTTCTCCTCGGGTTACAGCAGAGCAGAGTGACGGAGAGACTCGTGTTTAGGCTGAAATACTTCATGTAAGTGATTGCTGACGGAAAATAGGACTATTTAGGACTTATATTAACAAAAACATTCCACTGATATCTGCTTTAAACGACTACTGATATCTGTGCTGGGATTTGATGCCAGTCTCTTCAACAAGGTGATGTGGGTTACAGACCAGGGTGCGAACATTTTGAAAGCACTCGAGCCATATCCCCACATGTCCTGCATCGATCATACCATCAACACTGCTCTCAAACATGCACTAGATATAGAAGAGCTAAAACAGGAAGCCCTTGAAGTCGAAGAGACTATAGTGGCAGCCAAGGTCCTCGTAAAAT
Organism: Trachurus trachurus; assembly: GCF_905171665.1. NCBI lineage: Eukaryota > Metazoa > Chordata > Actinopteri > Carangiformes > Carangidae > Trachurus > Trachurus trachurus. The sequence goes on from NC_139907.1 coordinate 20,799,053, forward strand.
ATGCGAAGAAGTCAGGAATCAACAGCACACGGTCTACTACTGCTAAACAGATGGCTGACACCAGATTCAGTAGCGTTTTTCTGACCTTACAGTCTTTCAATGCAGTGTATGGAGAGCTCACTGATAAGCTGGCCAGTCGCGACGAGAGCCACCGCATGGATAATGTATCACCTGAAATCCTCTCTTTCCTGGTTGATTTCCTCCGTCCGTTCTATGAAGCCCAGAAGGAGCTTGAGGGTGATAAATCCCTCTCCTTTGTCACCTCCGCCCCCTGGTACACCCCCGAACTGCGCAACATGAAACAAACCGGCCGTCAATTGGAAAGATTGTACAGGAAAACCCACCTCACCGTCCATGCTCAGGCCTACAAGAGTCACATCTCCTCCTACCGTGATGCTCTCCAAGCCGCCAAGACTTCCCATTTCTCCACCCTTATCAACAGCTCTAATCGCAACCCTTGCATCCTTTTCTCCACAGTCAAGAAGCTTCTTCATCCTTCCAACAACAACCCACCCTCCTCCACTAACCTCTGCAACTCCTTCCTCCACTCCTTCAGCAACAGGATCTCCCAAATCAACACCTCACTGGCCGCCTCCATCTCTGACCCCTCTGCCCCAGCACCCCCTCCAATCACCCTCCCCCTCCCTGACCACCTGATCACTGCCTTCACCCCAGTCACCTCCTCCCTTATCTCTGACATCATTTCTGCCTCCAAGACCACCACCTGCTCCCTGGACCCTCTCCCCACCCCCCTAACTAAGGCCTGCCTTCCTCCCCTCCTCCCCCACCTCACCACCCTCTACAATCAGTCTCTGTCCCTTGGCTATGTTCCCTCCATCTTTAAACTTGCATCTGTCACTCCCATTCTCAAAAAGCCTTCCCTTGACCCAGCAATCCTGTCCAACTACCGCCCCATCTCCAACCTTCCGTTTCTATCCAAAACCCTTGAGCGTGTTGTCTCCGCTCAACTCCACTCTCATCTTCAGTTCAACAATCTCTATGATCCCTTCCAATCTGGTTTCCGTCCCCTCCACAGCACTGAAACTGCCCTGGTTAAAGTCATCAACGACCTTCTCATCTCCGCAGACTCCGGTGCCCTCAACATCCTGCTGCTCCTGGACCTCAGCGCAGTCTTAGACACGGTCAACCACTCCATTCTCCTCCAAAGGCTGCGCCAGCTGGGTGTTGAGGGCACCGCACTGGACTGGCTCACCTCATATCTCACTGACAGACAACATTTCATCTCCCTTTCCGGACACACCTCACCCCTCTCCCGTCACACAGGGCGTCCCCCAAGGCTCTGTCCTTGGCCCCCTCCTCTTCATCTGTTATCTGCTCCCTCTTGGCCACATCATCCGCAACTTCAAACTGGACTTCCATTTCTATGCCGACGACATTCAAACCTACCTCTGCACCAATACCACAAATCCCACCCAGAACCCACCTCTCACCCACATTGAAACCTGCATCTCTGCAATAAAATCATGGTTAACCCACAACTTTCTCAAACTCAATGCCGACAAGACTGAACTCCTCCTCATTGGCACCAAATCCACCCTCCGTACATCTGGTCCCATCTCACTCACCATTGATAATGCAACCATCACCCCCTCCCCTCTCGCACGTAACCTTGGTTTCATCCTGGACCCCACCCTGTCATTTGATCCTCACGTCAACTCAGTCATTAAAACCTCATACCTGGACCTCCGTAACATCGCCAAAATCAAAAACTGTCTTTCCCCCCCAGCTGCTGAATCCCTCATTCATGCCTTCATCTCCTCCCGTCTTGACTATTGCAACTCTCTCCTCACTGGCATCACCGCTCACTCCCTCCATAGACTCCAGATGGTCCAGAACTCTGCTGCTCGCCTACTCACACACACTCGGTCCCGTGATCACATTACTCCTGTCCTTCACTCCCTCCACTGGCTCCCTGTCAAAGATCGCATCACCTTTAAAATCCTCCTCCTCACCAGAGGTGGGTAGTAACGCGCTACATTTACTCCGTTACATTTACTTGAGTAACTTTTTGGATAAATTGTACTTCTAAGAGTAGTTTCAATACAGCATACTTGTTACTTTTACTTGAGTATATTTCTTCAGAAGAAGCGGTACTTTTACTCCGTTACATTGAGCTGCATTCCGGTCGCTACTCGCTACTTTTTCTTATCGATCCAATGCGCAAATTGTTTATTTTTTAATGGAGATACTTCCGAGCCTCTGTCACATGACTTCGTTTCACCAATCAGATGTAGCCACTCGCGACGTTTGCCTCCGTTTAACCAATCAGACAGAGCCAGGGAGTCACATGACCGCAACATCACAATTACCGGTAACTCTATGGCTGTGTTCGAAACCACATACTCCATACTACATACTTCCATACTGCATACTTCCATACTCCATACTAATCGATCATACAGTATGCAGAGCGTTCACACTGCTGCGTACTATGATAACCCACAATGCATTTCGCTCCTGCCCGAGCCGAAATCAGCCGTCCTGAAGCTGATTTCACTTAAGCTCTAAACTCTGTAAATATATAACTTCAGCAACATTTGAAACATTTTCAGGCGAGAAAGTACTACTTCGTATCCCCATGGTGTTGAAAAAATGACAAAATAACACATATTTACAATTTTAGTCGGACGAAGTCGGACTTCTCTGGCGTTAGTAAAACCAGCCGTAGTGAGCACTGTACTTTCGGTTTCTGTGTCAAAATAAAGCACCCGTTGCAATTGACCATAAAGAAAGCCGTTACAATGACGTCAGTGCTCTTACTTTATAAACAGGAAGTGAACCTGTCCCCACTGTGGCTAGCTTGGAAACGCCGTTTGGACCGACCTCGTGCTCCTCCTTCTCCGTTCTTTTTTTTTTTTTTTTTTTCGCGGCAAGGAAGAGGCGGTCCTTGACGTCACGTTGCGTTGCATCTTGGGTAGTTTGAGTATGAGTAGTGACCTCATGATGTATACTCAACATTTCGGCCGAATCTAGTATGCATCCGGGAACTTCTCGCCTACTGCTAATCGCATACTGCGCAGTGTGAACATACTGCATACTCAAATCGTTAGTATGAGTAGTACGAGTAGTAGGAGAAGTATGCGGTTTCGAACACAGCCAATATCTGGAAACAAATTAAAATGGTCAGTGAAATCAAGCAAAGTGAGTGATTCCTCCTGTTGCTGCTGTTGTTCACTACATTCAGGTGATGTTAGACAGAGGACGGGGTGGGGGCTTAACTCTTAACAAGTAGTTAGCTAAACAAACACAAATGGGCGCTTTTCTCAAATATGACTCATATTAAGCTCGTTGAATAAGTGGACGGCGACTTGTCAGAATCGACAAGGAAGTTATGTTGGTGGATTTATAACTCACAAAGGTTTAAGTCGCTCCACTGTCACGTCTCATCTATGTGCAGCACACACAGAGTTATCGATGAGGCAGCAGCTTGTACTTTTCTCTCTCTCTCTCTCTGTGCATGTGAGGGAGCGTGCAGCCCCGCCCCTCAGTGAGAGACAGAGCGAGCGGAGCAGCAGCGGACAACACACACACACCAACGTACATACATGTAGGCTATATTACAAGGAAATGCGTATGGTAGATAACCGTGGCATGTTTACAGCGCCGTTGTTTACTTCCCCATGCACAACAGGAATGTATTTATTTATTGAAAAAAAAAAAAAAACATAAAAAGGGCACTTTTTAATACCCTTTGGGCCCTATGTGTGCACGTGCCTGGTGCAAAGTGGATGAGCAGTGATGTGATAAGACAGGACGTCACTGTAACATGGTTTTACACAGCATCTTATCTTGTATGAACCAGTGGCACACTTCATACAAGCCAGACAGTTAAAATTGGCAATAAAAACAACTCACACAAGTCACAATGTCATGTACTCAACTTCAACCTGTTCAACTTGGCAAATCACAATAGTAGATTTGGTAATGGATATTTTTAGATCAGTTTTGACTTGATTCACACACAAAATGTCTGATTATGCCACACATAAACTTTGTTTCTTTCTTTGTCTACCAGACAGTTACTGGACTAATCCACAGTATCGTATCAAGGTTTCAGAGAGTGATGGTGAAAAAAACATGTTGGTATCTCTAATGCAAAAGCCTGACAAGAGAAACCGACGCCTTGTTCAGAGTTTCCACATTGGATTCTGTGTGTTTGAAGTAAGCATAGCTCTTTATTGATTCTGTCATAGTGTGTGGATATTACAAGCATTGTATTAGATAAGTGGTCGAAGCCGATGGGCACCTACACTGAGTTTGGTTCTGCTCAATGTCTCTGCCTCTTTAGGGACGTTTTTTTCTTGTCACTGTTGCCATGTATACTTTCTCTTGGTGGGATCTGTTGGATCTCTGTCAACACTGTTATGAAGAGAAGGTCTTGACCCTCTCTATTAAGTGCCTTCAAGTGATACATGTGTAGATAAAATTGGCTTTACTTCACCATATGCAATGTAGCCCCTCATAATTATACCACCTAAAGGAATTTTTAAAATGTCAGAATCTGTCCCTGGTTGCAACTTGCAAACTACGCCTGAGGCCTTGTATGAGGCCACATTCTATAGAAGTTAAAGCCTTTGGAAACCCAAATCCACCAAAGCCTCCTAACTATGTATTTTAGGGTCTTATGTACAGTGGGTACGGAAAGTATTCAGACCCCTTTAAATTTTTCACTCTTTGTTTCATTGCAGCCATTTGTTAAAATCAAAAAAGTTCATTTTATTTCTCATTAATGTACACTCAGCACCCCATCTTGACAGAAAAAAACAGAAATGTAGAATTTTTTGCAAATTTATTAAAAAAGAAAAACTGAAATATCACATGGCCATAAGTATTCAGACCCCTTTAAATTTTTCACTTTGCAGCCATTTGCTAAAATCAAAAAAGTTCATTTTATTTCTCATTAATGTACACTCAGCACCCCAGCTTGACAGAAAAAAACAGAAATGTAGAAATTTTTGCAAATCTATTAAAAAAGAAAAACTGAAATATCACATGGTCATAAATAACCCTTTGCTGTGACACTCATATTTAACTCACATGCTGTCCATTTCTTCTGATCCTCCTTGAGATGGTTCTACTCCTTCATTGGAGGTTACAAAAGAATTTCTGCAGCACTCAAGGTTCCTAAGAGCACAGTGGCCTCCATAATCCTTAAATGGAAGAAGTTTGGGACGACCAGAACTCTTCCTAGACCTGGCCGTCCAGCCAAACTGAGCAATCGTGGGAGAAGAGCGTTGGTGAGAGAGGTAAAGAAGAACCCAAAGATCACTGTGGCTGAGCACCAGAGATGCAGTGGGGAGATGGGAGAAAGTTCCAGATGGTCAACTATCACTGCAGCCCTCCACCAGTCGGGGCTTTATGGCAGAGTGGCCCGACGGAAGCCTCTCCTCAGTGCAAGACATATGAAAGCCTGCATAGAGTTTGCCAAAAAACACATGAAGGACTCCCAGACTATGAGAAATATGATTCTCTGGTCTGATGAGACGAAGATTGAACTTTTTGCAATTAATTCTAAGCGGTATGTGTGGAGAAAACCAGGCACTGCTCATCACCTGCCCAATACAAAGGGCTGCAGTGATAGTTGACTTTGTGGAACTTTCTCCCATCTCCCCACTGCATCTCTGGAGCTCAGCCACAGTGATCTTTGGGTTCTTCTTTACCTCTCTCACCAAGGCTCTTCTCCCACGATTGCTCAGTTTGGCTGGACGGCCAGGTCTAGGAAGAGTTCTGGTCGTCCCAAACTTCTTCCATTTAAGGATTCTGGAGGCCACTGTGCTCTTAGGAACCTTGAGTGCTGCAGAAATTCTTTTGTAACCTCCAATGAAGGAGTAGAACCATCTCAAGGAGGATCAGAAGAAATGGACAGCATGCGAGTTAAATATGAGTGTCACAGCAAAGGGTTACTTATGACCATGTGATATTTCAGTTTTTCTTTTTTAATAAATTTGCAAAAATTTCTACATTTCTGTTTTTTTCTGTCAAGCTGGGGTGCTGAGTGTACATTAATGAGAAATAAAATGAACTTTTTTGATTTTAGCAAATGGCTGCAAAGTGAAAAATTTAAAGGGGTCTGAATACTTATGGCCATGTGATATTTCAGTTTTTCTTTTTTAATAAATTTGCAAAAAATTCTACATTTCTGTTTTTTTCTGTCAAGATGGGGTGCTGAGTGTACATTAATGAGAAATAAAATGAACTTTTTTGATTTTAACAAATGGCTGCAATGAAACAAAGAGTGAAAAATTTAAAGGGGTCTGAATACTTTCCGTACCCACTGTACATATTATTAAACATGTAAAAATAATTAGAAAAAAGTTTCCATCCAAATTCAAAATATTTGTCTTTTAAGGTTTTGTACAGTAGGTTTGAATTGGGCGGAGTTATCTCTGGGATTTATCACGCAATAAATTCTAACCACTCATAAATCGCCACGTCAGTTCTCTCACCCAGCCCCCCAGTGGCAGCGAACAAAACCGTTCTGCTAACGGTCGCTCCACCACTCCTCTCTAGTCCTCACAACCAGAGCCATGTCAACAGGGATTGTGTGTGTGGCGATTAGCTTTTAGCATTTATTAGCTTTCCAGCGCGACCTGCTGTGTCTGTCTGTCTGTCTGTCTGTGCCCACAGCTCCTCACAACTCCTCTCTACATACAGCCGATACAGCCGTTTTTTTTGTGGGGGGGCGGTGTAAATCCGCGATCAGCATTTAGCATTTATTAGCTTTCCAGCGCGACCTACCTCGTCTGTGTCTGTGTGTCAGTCTGTTTGTGCCCACAACTCCTCACAACTCCTCTCTACATACAGCCGATACAGCCGTTTTTTGTGGGGGGGTGAGGGGAGGGAGGGAGGGAGGGTGTGTGTAAATTGGCGATTAGCTTTTAGCATTTATTAGCTTTCCAGCGCGACCTGCCTTGTCTCTGTGTGTGTGTCTGTCAGCCCCTTCTGGCGCTCACACAGACATGAGTGACGGTTAAAAGCTTTTTTTTCCTGTGAGACTACGACCAAAGACGGTTATGACGCTCCAAAACGAAGCTGGTAGTCTAGTTAGCTGCTAAATAGCATCAATCAATCTATGCACCGCTGAGGACTTTTTTTTTTTTTTTTTAACGGTCGCCATTGACGTGTTGCTATGACATTGTTTGAAGTGGGCGGGGCCAGAGAGATGTCAATCATAACGAGGGAGCTGTCAATCATAGCGTTATCTGCCACGCCCACACTGTCCTGACCAGTGGCCTCAATAGCAAAATGAGCTGTTTTTAAACCAGGTTTTCTAATAGTTATGAATAGTTATTGTCACTCAGACTTTTGTGGATGCTTAATGAGGCACTTGACTTTGATATAATATAAGCATTTTTACTATATATAGTCGGGTTTCCAAAGGCTTTAAATGCCATGGTAACACTGAAAGCTGACATAGTGATTTGACACCCAAAGCCTTTTAAGGTGCGAGTAAAAGTGGGGACATGTTTCTGCTGTGTAGGTGTGTATGCATGATATAATTATCTTTACTGCAAATTTGCCAACTAGTAAACTAATTACTTGCCTTCTCTCCCCAATATGAACTCACTGTCTGATTTCCCTCAAGGTGACAGAACAAGTAAGAAACAATTCTTCTCTCACTGCTCACAATACAGATTTGCCATCTACACTGTTTGTTGTCAATTATATAACTTGAAAAGAATGGATATTTACAGTTTATTTACAATTGATTGCAGTACAAGACACAGAAGGGGAAGTTCCCAGCCACTTTCTTCAACACCCGCTCACCAGTGGCCCAAACAAAAACCTACGTGAATGCCCGTGATGTGGTTGAGTTCCTGCACCTAAAACCTGCTGAATACCTGATTGTGCCATCCACATTCAACGCCAACGAGACAGCCTCCTTCCTCTTGACCATCCACTCCAAAGCAGAGACCCATGGCTAGTAAGTACACACTATTTTCTCAATGTTACTTGTCTATAGTAGATTATATTAAATAATCTGCATGGCATATGTCACTCATCATCACTGCTTTTTATATCAAGAAAAAATTAAATACAATAATCCCATGTGCAATGTCTTTGGATCTTTCCTCACAGTGAGAACTCTGGCCACTGTAATGAGGAACCAGTTCAAAGGGTGAGCAAGAGCTGTAATGACATTGTTTTTTCTCATTATTTTTGCACTCGAATTGTGTTACATGTTTTTAACTACTTTATATCTCATAAGAAATATGTTTTGCATTTCCATTCCCTTTAGAGTAAAATGGCGAAATGTTTTGTGTTTGTTTTTATCTGTTATTTCAGATCAAGCCGGTCTCAAATACAGAGGAAGATGACAATAAAAGGACTATTTTCCGCCAGTACTCAGACCAGGTATGTTCTCACTAACATGTTTAACTTACATTACTAGTTTATTCATGACTTGAAAACTTTTATTAAAATGTTGACACAAAAAAGAAAAAATCAATACATTAAAAAAAAAAATCTTTTCATTTCTCAATCATTTTTTATACTGTTTGTCTGTCATTGCCAGTATGATGAGGTGGACGCTGACAAGCTCCAGAGCCTTCTAAATGAAAAAATCCTGAAAGGTTTGGACAGTAAAAAGAACACCAACAAATTACAGAGCAATTTTTAGGGCCACGGGGCAAGCGCACCGGGCACTACTGTTATTGTGTGGATTTTTCCTACTTATTATTCTTCTCCTTCCTCTTCCGGATGATTTTCGGTTCGCTACTAGTTTAAATTATATATCAAAATGTGCGGTTTGATCGGGATCAGTGTGCGATTACTTTTCTCAACAGTTTACGAATTTTTCATGACATAAGTCGCGAAAAACTGCCCAAAAATTTGCATTAAGTCAATGGGACGGGCGGGAAAAAAAAGAGCAAAAAAGAACAATCATTGGAGTTTACTGCTACTGCTCAGTAGCTACTGCTCAGGCATACTTTCACCTAGATACACAAGTCTTGTGTATTGGTGTATTATTCCACATTTTGATAGGTATTATAGTTTTTGATCAATCCCTGATCAATGGCCATGATCATTTTTGGAGAAATTATGAGGTTATAATGATTGTGTATTGCACGGAATGTTCGTGTCAGAATGCGTGACATCATCGTCAGCCTCTAAAGGCCCCCACATACTCGGGCGTACATGGGTCCGCGGACATCCGCGCGTACTCGAGGCGGACTCAGTGCAGAAAGCGAAAAGCGGATGTCCGCCAGACCCGTCTGCGCAAAGCTCAATATTTACGACCGTGCGTACTCCGCGTACACGTACTCTGTGTCACGCAATAGACTGCTCGGTGGGAAATCTTCACATCAACCTGTTTTTAATATGACGCCATACGCCCGACTATGAAAGCTCAAACGTCCGCGGACAGTGCGCACGGAGTCCGCGCTGCTCACAGTACGCGCACAGTATGCCTGAGTATGTGGGGGCCTTAAGTGCGGCCACGTCTGTCTCTGCTCCTCATCGACTCCAATACAAAGATTTTCTGAAACGGACCTCTGTTTTAAAATCGCCAGTGTCTCCAAAATATTTACTGTAGAAACACCAAATCGTACCAAATTTTTCAGGAAGTCTTTACAGCACTCTTGGTCTGTGTTTTTTTCTGATAGGAGTTACCGTTTTGTCACAGTAAGCCTAAATGCGAGACCAGTGCAGAGGCAGAAAATAGCTCTTTTGGTTGACGTTTCAAGCCGCTCCAACAAACACTACCACGGCAAAAAAAAAAAAACTACCGCCGCTACGTCTTCTTGTTACGTTACTGCTCAATGGTCGGGTCAATATCAACACCTATGGCTGTGTGGGTTAAATGGTGGTTAATGGTGGTCCGCCTGTCCTTTTTTTCCCTAGTTTCTTTTGTTCTTGTATTCTTCTTCTTTTTTGTTTCTTTAATTTTTTGGGTTGGCTTGTGCTGTGTAATATACTTTTGCTGATGATTCATTTCTGTTTAATTTAGGAGACCTGAAATCTGGAGGCTTCAGCATTGATGCCTCTCGCAGCATGGTTGCTCTGATGGATGTATCCTCTACCACCAAAAATCATAATCAAATTCAAACTCAAATGTATTCATATAGCACCATATCATGCAGAAGCAGTTCTGAGTGCTTCACATAAAGATAGGACAACATATTAAAAAGTAAACAGCAATAGATAGCCTACTAAGACACACAGACATTTAGCAAACAGAAAAGTCTCAAGTTTAGCTTTGGAGGAGCACAACGTTGGAGAATTTCTGGGTTCATTATGGTAAACTATTCCACTCTTTAGGTGCATAGATGCTGAAGGCCATGTTGCTGGATTTGGAAAAGGTTCTGAGCACATGGAGGAGATCTCTACTTTGTGGCCTGAGCAATCGGCCAGGATTGTGAGCTGATAACAATTCTGATAGGTACTGAGGAGACAGACCATTAAGTGCTTTATAAACCAAAAGGAGTATTTTAAATCGAAAGTGGAGATTGCGAAGGGTTGGAGTTATATGGTCTGATCTTTTTGTCATGGTTAGAACCCATGCAGTTGAATTTTGGATAAGTTGTAATCTGTGGATTGTATTGTTTGGAAGACCCATAAGCAGAGAGTTACAGTAAACGAGCCGGCTCATGACAAAAGCATGCATGATTTCTGAAACGGACTGGGAGAGAAATCCTCTAATCCTTGAGATATTTCTGTGCTGAAAAAAGGCCATCCTAGTGATGTTGCTGATATGGCTTTTAAAACAGAGATCTCCATCCATGATAACGCCTAAGTTCTTGATTTGTTCACTGGTTTTGAGTGATCAAGTACTCACACACCCGCTGTATTTGGGCTTTAGCACCCACAACCAGAATTTCAGTTTTCTGTTAGCTGCCATCCAGCAGTCAGTTTCTTCCAAACAGCTGACAAGGGAGTTTATGGGTAGGAGGTCATCAGAGGGTCGTTTATTTATTTATCCTTTATTTAACCAGGTAAAACTCATTGAGATTGAGAGTAGTGAAATGAGAAGCTGCATGTCATCAGCATAATTATGGTAATCAATGTTGTATTTACTGATAATGCGGCCAAGAGGGAGCAGGTAAAGATTGAAAAGAAGCGGACCCAGGATAGAGCCCTGTGGGACCCCACATACTATGGCATGACTGTCTGACAGGAAGTCACCAAGTCTAATTATAAAATTCCTGTCGAGGAGGTAGGATTTAAAGCCTTTGGAAACCTGACTATATATAGTAAAAATGCTTATATTATATCAAAGTCAAGTGCCTCATTAAGCATCCACAAAAGTCTGAGTGACAATAACTATTCATAACTATTAGAAAACCTGGTTTAAAAACAGCTCATTTTGCTATTGAGGCACTATTGGGGCCACTGGTCAGGACAGTGTGGGCGTGGCAGATAACGCTATGATTGACGGCTCCCTCGTTATGATTGACATCTCTCTGGCCCCGCCCACTTCAAACAATGTCATAGCAACACGTCAATGGCGACCGTTAAAAAAAAAAAAAAAAAGTCCTCAGCGGTGCATAGATTGATTGATGCTATTTAGCAGCTAACTAGACTACCAGCTTCGTTTTGGAGTGTCATAACCGTCTTTGGTCGTAGTCTCACAGAAAAAAAAAGCTTTTAACCGTCACTCATGTCTGTGTGAGCGCCAGAAGGGGCTGACAGACACACACACAGAGACAAGGCAGGTCGCGCTGGAAAGCTAATAAATGCTAAAAGCTAATCGCCAATTTACACACACCCTCCCTCCCTCCCTCCCCTCACCCCCCCACAAAAAACGGCTGTATCGGCTGTATGTAGAGAGGAGTTGTGAGGAGTTGTGGGCACAGACAGACAGACAGACAGACTGAAACACAGACACAGACGAGGTAGGTCGCGCTGGAAAGCTAATAAATGCTTAATGCTGATCGCGGATCATGTTTGCGGCTGTCAATAACAGTTGAGAAAAGTCTTCTGGCTTGTTTCAGGCTACTATTGTATTTCTTGAGTAGGTTTATGAAAATACAGCGGTCGACAAACAATTTTGTTCTTCTCCAACTCCTCTCAGCTTTACAGCAGTCTCTCTTGAGCTGGGTCGCAGCATTTCTCCAAGGGGCTTTACATTTGTTTTTTTGTTTTTTATCTCAGAGGTGCAGCAATGTTAATACTGTCAAGGAGAAGAGTGTTAAAACGTTCAGTGAGTTCATAACAGCTAACACTCTCAGAAAAAGGTGGTAGGGAGGATTTTGCACAAATAAAATGAGTTTGGAAAGATTGATTCGCAAAAGTGACGTTTCATGACACATCTTGTAGAAGGGGCACGAACAGCAGTTAGGTGTACACTGTAGAAAATGCCGTAATGGTCTGATAGCGCAACATCAGTGACAGAGCTTATTCTGATATCTGTACCCAAGGAGATGACAAGGTCAATTGTGTGGCCGTGTTGATGAGTTGGCTCTGTAACATGCTGTGTTAAATCAAATCATTGAAACAGACTGTAGTGGACGCTGTGGGGTTATCAAGATGAATACTGAAATTGCCAGAGATGATTACATAACACACTGCAGTTTAATGATTCAAATTTTATTTAAATATTTTGATAAAGATCTTACGCCATAGTTATATTTACTCACACTACTCGATTGAAAAGGTCAGAATGACCCGTGTGTAGCTTTGTTGCCTTAATGTTGAGTTAAAAAGACATCAATCACTGGCAAACTCAACAGTGAGGAGTTTCTCCGTCTGTGGAGAAAGGTTGTCGCATACAAGGTAAATAGATCTAAATCCTTCTTAAACAAGCCATAACGGATTGTACTTTAATACATGCATCAGCGTGGAATTAACATTTTCCTCGTAATGTGTTTTCTGTTGCCAGGACATTTTCTTCAAAACAGATGTTTCACGGACTGGTACACTGTCACTGAGTGAACTCAGGAATGCATTTGTGGTCTCAGGTAAACCTTCTTTCAATTATTTTATTCCCTTGATGAAGATTCCCTTAAGATCAGAGGAAAAATAAAACAAAAACAAACTAGTCCTGAATGTTTACCCTACAATGTGTATTTTTCAGGAATCAATGTCAGCGATGACATGCTGAATCTGATGGCTCTGCGCTACGGGGCCTCCTCTGGACACATGACACTGGAGAGTTTCATCAGTCTCATCCTTCGTGTGGACTGCATGCTCAGTAAGTCAAGTCATGCAAGACTGGTTCACAATACTGTAGGTCAGAATAGTAACTGTCTACTACTCTTGTCTTACAAATTAGTCAAAATGCAGTTACAGTAATACAGTAATCTCATAGTGGAAAGATCAAAGGTTTTCCTACTACAGTATTGGGTGATATAGGCTATTTTACAATTTGTGTGTTGTTCAACAGAAATCTTCAAACAGCTGTCTGATGGGAAATCATTGAATTTCCAACAGTCAGAGGTAATACAACATCATTATTCCTGGTTACAACTTTTGACAATCTTAGCTCATCGTTGGTTAATAATCTCTCTCTCTCTTTTTTGTTTCCAGTGGCTGTACATTTCATTGTACACCTAACCTGAGAGGGACAAGGACATACACAATACAACTGGAATTACACCAGTTGATATTTTGAAAAAACAAAAAGAAAAAAGAAAGAAAAAGCTTTTCTTCTCAGTGACAATAATGTGAACTGTAGTGTAGAAATATTTTTTATATAACTTTGCTTATGTACCTCAACTGACAATAAGAGTGAAAATAGGTATAACCAGTCCTATCAAATCTAACTCCTTTAGCGCCCCTTGTGGGCTGTGGCGCAATGACTTGTGGGTGTTTGGTTGATGTTGTAAATACGGGTCGTCAATGTGTTTGTAGAAGACAATGTGTGAAATAGTTGCGATAGTGTGTTAATTCCTTCATTCTGTGGTTACATTGTGTTGAGTTTTACAATGACAGTAAAAATGTCGGCACCGGGAGTGAAAGGGTGTTTGCCGGCAGAGACTTCCGGTCTGTTCAGCTGTTTGTGTTGTGAAAAATAAACCGTTGTTCTAAGTACGTGACTTACGATTGTCTCCTTGACAACCCGATTGTCACAGTATATTATGCAGATAGCCGCTTATATGTACAGGATCATGATGTAATCAATCTGTGCTTGTCAAAATGAAAACTTATGACACACATATTAACACATCTCAGAGCTTAATGCATGGCATGACTGTTTTTCACTTTTTTAATAAAAATAATAACAAAAGGAAAATTGTGTGAATGGTCTCCTTTAGCATGGCATCCACTTTCTCACCAAATGTCAATAATGCATTACAAGTTCAGGCTCTAATTTTGTGGCACAGCTCAAGGTGGCGCAGCATGGTGCAGCCCTCGCAGTGGTAATTTTGTCCTAACATCGTGTGAAGCGAATTTGGCAATTTGGTAGACCTAGGTGTGCCGAGATGGGTGTGGCGGTGCAGCAGGGGGAGGTGTCGACAGATTCATCTTGGCACAGGGACAATTTCATGGCAAAAGACTGCGCCGAAGGTACACTGCGTCTCACCTGCACCGCGCCTGGTCTATGAAATTATAGCCCTGAAAGTTGATGATCAATGTTATCTGTGTTTTTTCTTTACTTCAGCTTAAGCTTTTGAACAAGAGAAAGCACTCTAATTTTTATTGGTTAGAGTGACTGGAAGTCTAGATTAGAAATCATAAAACTTGTGTCTAGTGTCTATTTCGAAGTCAGACGAGTAAAGAATCCACCAGATGTTTTCAAGGGGGTGACTACCGCAGGAACACGATGCAGCTGTCACTAGGGATGTGCACAGTTACCAAAGTACTTGAGTACCCCAGTAAGAAATCTGCTCTGTTATGAATTATTACCTGGTTAACTTAGGATTTAAAAAAACTGCATGTTAGAGCACGGTCTAGTGTCGGATCAAACTACATCATCATGCCATGCTTCGGCTTTTTCGTAGCCTTAATCGGTTTCAGATCAAGCAACATTAATTTTTGCTGTGTAAAAGCATTTTTGGATCAAGCCTCAGACTTTCAAACCTTTTACAAGAATCTGTGGTGGTTCCCTCGGTGTAAACCGTCGGGAGGGAGACGACAGGTGTCAGAAAATATACTTTCAGTTTACAAACATTCTGAAACCTTCCCAGTTATTTCCTGAGACGATGCAAGACAGAGGGGAGCGTAGTCGCCAAAATGTATTGTGGACTAATAAATAATAGGGCTGTCAATCTTCCCCCCAAATCAGGTTTGAATTTCTAACCCATCTTATGTTAAATATTCAAATTTTTAATGTGTTTTTTTTTTTTTTTTAAGCTCATTATAGGGGGGGGGGGGGGGGGGGGGCAGCGACGGTGGCGACAACGACACAGCAAAACGATCCTGCATAGGAGCTGTCCATGGTTACTTTAACCAAAAGTCTCTTGAAGTGTTGAACAAAGAGAACTATGGAAAAATACATAAGTTATCTTGACGTGAATCATATGTTGCGGTAAAAAAAAAAAAAAAAAAGGATTGTTGATTCGGTGGAAACCCGGCTTCACAGGCACCCCCCCCCTCGCGGGGGCTGCGGGGTAGCCTATACAGCCCAGAGTAGTGGTGCAACAGGTCACAGCTGATCCGTGATCAGCACACAAGTGGTCCGCGGATCTATCAATTTAAAAAAAAAGGTGTGCATGTAGTGTGGGGACACAAACGCGCACCGTGGCGGCCGAATGAACGGGCAATTAAAAAAACTCTGCTCGTATATTTGAAGCTGCAGCTTTACCTTGTGCACAACAACAACAACAACTGCATTTTGTTTTATCGACATGTGTATTACTCTGAACGTCGCGACGCACTACGTTAATTTGCCTCGTTAAAAACGTTCGAACGTCAGTTTCCACCTTCGAATGTTCTCATTTTGACTAACATTCGAATAGCGAAGTTCGTTCTGACAGCCCTAATAAATAAGCACCGCTAATGACTGGAAGAAAAAAAAAAGTTTTCTCCTCCGAGGCAGAGCGCATTTATGCCACGGCATTAAGATCTTGAACTCCAGTCTGTACTCTTATTATCCACCTGATATTTTGTCTGACGACGCTGTGTGTCAGTAATGCGCTCTGTCTGACGGACAGAGTGCATTTATGCCCCAGCTGCACACTGTCCGTCAAACATGACTTCACTCTATTTTTATTAAAGTAATCGGTTACCCGGGTAAGACCAGGTTAGGTTGCTCGGTTAGAAAATTATTCGAAATGCCCATCCCTAGCTGTCACTGCAATAAGTGCACAATGGCTGTGTTCAATTTGAGACACCCTAGACAGCAATTAGTACGCAGTGGAAAATTTAGCCAACATGGTTGAGCCAAGGATTGCAGTTACTCTACAACTACAGGCTGGCAAAAAAGGGAGGTCGATCCCTATAGGCTCCAATGATAAAATGCCCAAGTAAATTTTAACTAAGATTAATGCAGGGTCCGACGTTAAGGTTTTTTGGAAAAAACCTTAACGTCGGGCAAGTACTTCTCAAATCTGCTTGCCCCATCTAAATTCTTACTTGCCCTGCCTAGGTTTTTTTTCTGGTTGTGTGGTGCATACTTTCGCTCATGACTTGTATCTTACTAAAATCCTTCAACACTACACAACACTCTTATCTATAATTGCATTTAATTGGCAATCACTGCAGACATGTAAAATGAACTGCTATTTCACATTATTTGACCAGTAGCAGTTACACCCGCCATGTACTATCTGAACAGGTGAGCCACCTGTTTAATGCCCGATCACAGTTGAAATCTTGAACTGAAGGGCATTTAATGGCCAAAAACATTAACCTGGACAACATTTTAACAGATAGCTGGCTCCAATCAGATTTTTATTCTTTTCATTGCATTCACATGCTGCAGTGGACAGTGGATAATTTAGCTTCAGTATTAATGCAGTATCTAAAAAAATTATATTAGAAAAGAGCAATTTAAAAAATCATTTTTAATATGAAAATGTTCATGTCCATCTATATGCTCTCAATACTTGGTTGGGGCCATTTGACTTGAACTACTGGGAATAGCCTAGACCAGGGGTTTTCAAAGTGTGAGGCGCGCCTCCCTTGGGGGGCGCCAGAGAGTTTGAGGGGAGGCGCGACATGAGAAAAAGAAAAAAAGAAAAACTGAAAACATTCAAACAAAAGATGAGTTACATGTCACTTGCACATAGGGCTAAATGATTAATGTTTTTGCAGTAGTCTATAATTTGCAATTATACTGCGATATGATAAAACACGATCTTGTTGTAACACACAGGCTGCGATATGCTCGGTGCCGATGCCGCAAATTGAGCCAGCCCCTGCTGGGTCAGGGAGCAACACACACAGTCTCACTCCCGACGCGTCATAAACTGATGCTTGGTCAGGGCCCTTTCGCGTTGTGCACTGACGCCCAAGGTGCCCCTCAGCACCTTATTTCTTTATTCCGACGCAGGGAGATCTCAATTGATTCCAATGCAATCCCCTCCGCGGCGATATGTGACGCTCAGAGCAAGTGATCTGTGTTGCAGGGAGAGCGGAGCTCAGCTGAGCTGGCCTCAGGCTCGGCTGATAGCCCTACTGTACGTCGGCTGTGGAACTATTCTGGTTAGAAAAAGAAGAGCTGCACAGCATATGAACGCAACTCAAAGCGACCCGGTGCCTCTCACAGTGACCAGTGAGCTCAGCTGTAGCGCCGCGTGTCCTCCCGCATAAAGCCGCAATATACCGCTCCTAAAAAAAAAAAGAAAGAAAAAAAGATGCACGTCGCCGCGGAGCTGACCAGCTGACATGTGGTCAAGACGTACAGTGGAGACCTGTCACAGTGTCACCTGTGCATTGATATAAACTTCAGCCTCAGACTGTCTGCTTCCCAGATGATCACACAGGGAGAGCATGAAGCTGCTTGTGTGATGAGTGTGTTACAGAGTTCTATATCAGTGTTTAGGTTTATTAGTCAGTGCTTTATGTTGTCATGATAATTAATGCGCTTAATGAATCAAATATTGTTTTGGTCATAGTAACTGATAATAAATAGGCTATGTTTAATTATCTCTCTTTTTTTGGGGGGGGGGGGGGGGGGGGGGGCGCACAGCTGTTTATTTTTCATTAAGGGGGGGCTCACTCTCTCACACTTTGAAAACCCCTGGCCTAGACTTTTCCATGTTACTCTAGTTTATTGAGTTGCTCCTGTAAAACGGATGTGGGACATTGAAACAACAGTGACAGGCAAACAGCCAAGGGGTGTCAAACTCAATTTAGTTCAGGCACGACAAACAGCACAATTTGATCTCAAGTAGGCCTAACCAGTAAAACAATAGCATGATAGCCTATAAATATATTTTAAAATTTTAATTTTTCCCCTGTTTTAGTACACTATTAAGATGTTTACAGTTAATTAACAATCTTTTTACAAAACATTATGAACCACCTGAAATTTCTTGATAAAAATATGTGCAATTCAAAATTTTCACAATTGGCAAATTCATGCTGAGGGCCGGATTGGACCCACTGCCGGGCCGCATGTTTGACACCCCTGGTTGAAGCACCGTCTCCACGTGTGTTTATTGACAACAGGATTATAACCTAAAAAGGACACGTCAGCTCGTCGGTATGGTAACGGTAACAGGTGACTGTTGCTGCGTGCGTCTGCCCCGAGTCTGAAACAGCGGCGGCGTTAATGAAGCAGCGTCAGGCCGCTCACCGTCAGTGAAATGCTCGGTGAAATCGCCGATTAAATACGGCGAGCCACGAGCGACGTAGATAGCCTATCTCACCTGGTAGAGCACACCAGCTGCAGCAACCCAGTTCGATCCCACCTGACAGTCCCTTTGCTACGCGTCAATCCGGCCAATCCCCCCTCTCACTCTCTCCTCTCTCCAGCTCTCATTTCAAAATAAATGCATAAAAAGTCCGAAAATAAAAAATTATAAAATCTGAGTCAGTGCTTGCCCGACTGGGCAAGTCCGCACAGGTTCTACCTGCCCGCGGGTAATTTTTACTTGCCCCGGGCAATCGGGCAACCGTTAATGTCGAACCCTGTAATGTTCTGCTTAATTGAGGTGATGTCACTTTGAGTGACAGCTGGTTGGGTATACACTTGCAACAAACCAGCTTGCACCAAAGTTTCAGTACTGCACACACCCCATTTGCTAATATATATGGACTGACCAGCAGCTAGGTGACAACAGCAGAACAGCTTAAAGGGATAGGTTCAACATTTTGGCAAACTGCCATAATCCCTATAGTCATAGTACAGTAGTACGCCAATTACCTTTATTTGTCGGTGCATGTTGTTGGAGAAGATGTGACCTGCACATCTGCCATGCTATGAAATAAAGGTAATTAACATACTTAATATGAGGTAATAAAGAATACGATATTGCAATTTTGATTACATTGCAATTAACTGTGCAGCCCTAAACACTGCCCTGTCACACTCACAGTTTCTCACAATGAAACACTGTAGAAGTAAGTATACTAAGGGAAGGATCTGAATTGAGAAGATGCTGCACACTGTGTTTGATGTGGTCATACAGCTCCACCTAGTGGTGAGACAGCAACAGTACCTTTGACTTGTGACGCGCTGCACACCCTGGGAAACCTTCTCTTCTGGAGTGTGAGGGTGTGTAGGTTTCAGCTCGTCTGACAGAGCAGGCGCCTCTGGTTGGTTGTTGTTTGGCTGGTTGGGAACAACGACAACCGATTTCACCTTGAAAAAGCACAGAGTTGTGGGTGTGAGCAGAGAGCATCCACACTACATGCTGTTCAAAATGCAAAATACATACCTACATGTGGGCAGAGTCACATTAACAGTACGTACCTGATAAGGAAGTACAGCTGTGGCAACTAACCTGGACTTGAAGAGGTAAGGTTGTTTCATAACTGGTATCTAATGTGGTCTCCTCTCTGTTGAGTGAGGCCAGACACTCCTCGAGAGGCTCCCTCACATCTCCACACACCTCCTCTATCACTTCTCTCTTCTGTTCACCAGTTGTGGACAATTTTATAGTGACATTGTGGCACAATGAAGACTCGAATATCGGGGGGCCGATGTCCCACATCCCTTCGGCCTCACCATCTAGAGAACCAGAGGTCTCGGACTCCGGTGGTGGACAACTGGCAGGTGGACACAAATCATTTAATGACAGCAACTTGTTGTTGAGTGGTTCAAATAAACTTTCAGCGTACCATTCAACCTGTGGGCCCAGCCGGTTGATGGCAGCATTTGTGGCCAGCTCAGGGTTTCCAGACTGAGGACTGTTTTCAGTTTTCAGTTCCTTGACAAAGGACAAGGAAAAATATCCCTTGTCTGCTTCTTCCTCTTTTGCTTTTGGCGGCATTCCTTCCTTCAGCTCCTGCTGTCCTTCTCCCACTCGCTCGTCTCCTTTTCCCAACGCCTCAGCTTGTGCCACACAGGGAAGTGAGACTGCTTTATTTTGAAAAGTGCTGCTGCACTTGCAGCCCTGAGCATGTTCAGAAAGTCCTCCAGCAGTATGAGTGCTAACAGGATTGAGGCACAAGATGTCATCAATGTCACAGTCAAAAGCAGGGGCCAGATTAAAGACCACATCTTCAGGGTTAAAACTGTGTGGTGTCGTCCCCTTAGTGCCCCCTGGCTCTACTGAGGACCCACATTTAATATGCTCAGAGTGCTGAGAGTTTACAGTGTCTTTTATTTCACTTCTAAGAGCATGTGTCTTATCTATCGATGTGTGGTGATGAGAGTACAGTTGTCCAAGGGGGCTGCACTCATCCACAAAACACCCGAGGTCTGGGGACAAGACCTCTGGATTAAATGGCTTTTTAGCCGGGGTCTCATAACCATCATCATGACTGGAATGCTCCAATTTCCTTTTTTCCCCATGGTTGTCCACTGCCACAGGTTTCAAGTTTATAAATGAGCTGACAAACTGTCTTGACTGATCCGGAGCGGGTTTCTCTTCGCTCGTGATTATCTTGGAATAAACAGAAAGGGGTTTTAAGTGCTCCCAACTGGATGGACTGAGCCTCGTGAAGACGGTGTGCTGAGCCTGGCTTTTCATCCCTGCCTGAAAAAAACACAAACACACAAATCATGTCAGTCGCATAGCCCCAGTAAGACCTTCATTTAGCAAAAGCAAAATAAGTGATGGGGATGTGATGAAAGTAAAACAAATACTATACAGGCATAAAATATTTCAGTTAAAATGTAGCAGATGATCAAGTATTTCGAGAATAGCAAAATTATGTGTTCTGTGGAAAGTCTTTAGACGATTGGTCTTCTCTGATATTCAAGCAAAGGCTAGTTGGAAATCTTAGAAGCAGCACTACTACATGTCTATGTCTTGATCTGTACATTTTGGCTGTTGGTGATACTTTGAAGGTTTAAGTTTCTGTTTTCCTACATTTGTTTCAAAGAAACGCTGACACAGGCGCAAGAGTAAATGGTGAGGCCAACTGAAACCGATTCATGAGGTGGACACTTGATGGATCATCATCTACTACCACATGCTTAACCAACCGTCTCAGCTCAAATTATCAGTATGGCGAGCTTTGGCCAATCAAAACATACCACACCACAGACTGTGAAGACTTCATTACATGTTGCCTCCACCTTTAGCTACATTAAATGAGGTCAATATGGCTCTACAGCTGAAGAAAAAAAAGCTCTCCAAACCAAAGGTGTTACACCCCTTTTAAAAATGTTGAAATACTGTCTGATCGAGCTGCCCTGCCCAAATATAACAGAAAATCATTTAGGTAAATGGGGGAGCTTCACATATCCCTACCCTGAGCACTGTGTGAGTTTCCACTGGACTAGATTCAAGCTTTGACTCTTGGAAAATAACATTTTTGAAATCTAACATCTAAGCACAGTAATAAGAACATCACCCAAGCTCAATCTCCACCACGAGCTGCACAAAGGGCAGGCATATGTTTTTTGGATTTTTGGAGATGTGTTTCTTTAATTATTGATTTCATTAGCAACAGGTTTTGCTTCTCAGGTAACAGTCTGTGGAGTAATGTTCACAAACTAAAATACTGACAGGAGACACCTGTGTGGAGATGCAGAAGTACCCAATAATTAATGGTTTAATGGTGTGACGATCCAAATAATATAATATTGGAAAGGCCTGATTTACCTATGACCTTAGATAGTTGGCAATTTCGCACGAACCTGAATTTATTCCTAGTTGAAGTCCCCAGATTAAGTCAGAAGGTTTATCGTCAAACTATCACTGTGCCGCCAACATTTGTCAACGAAGATAACTTTATAAATCAAATCAAATTAATTAAAACAGAAGACTTCGTTTAGCGACACCAACTCTGTCGAAAGGATCTGAGAAGAAGTTGAAACTGCAATCAACATTTTAGGCGCGGCCGTAAAAACTATCCCGTCATGTGAAAACATGGTCGCCAACACAGTTCAAATCCGACATTTTCCACATCAAACTTTAGCTAGGCCGTGTGACTGCACAGTGTCGCATTTCTCTCGCTTTACTCTGTGACTTACACTAAAACTACTTCAAACTGGCTAAAATCGTAAAACGGAAGCTAAAACTTGAAGAGGTTGAAGATTGGCCATCGTTTATTTTGACTTTCATAATAATTTCCAAAGTTATGTAGCTTGGGTCGACGACGTCGGTGAACTCTGCGGATAATGACTCGGCGGGCATTGAGGTTAGCGACCCAGGCTTTAGCTAATGTTAGCATTAATTAGCAAGCTAACTCGCTAACGATATTTCACAAAAAATCTGCTGTTCCTGTCACTTGAGCGAAATTCGTGTTAGCTGAATTTATTTAATATCCAGGCTGAACCGGAATGTTATACAAACACTGGGTTGAACTCACCTCCTTTCATCAAAGTCATCAAAGTGCTGCTGCTTGGCTTGTTCTGCAAACTCTACCGAAGACGTTTATCTTTGACTCTACGACGCTGTCGGCCACGCGCACAGGTGCATGACTGACCACAGTGCACGGGGAGGGGGGCGGGGACGCGCTTGGCTGCGATTCAAAACACCACAATTCCATGTAACCAACACAGGAGCATCACAGTGGAAGATTCTAAAATAGAACGTTCTGTTGTAACACAGAATGAAAGAAAAATTCAAAATTCAGACATGCCTGCATATTTTATTTGCTTATAGGTTTAGCAAGCTAAATTAGTTTATTTTAGGCCTACATCATTTTATATAATGACGCTAGTATGAACACAAACAGTGTTTGGATGCCCACTGATGGTTGAGCTTCATGTAGATTTTCTCATACTTTAATTCAGTGGTTCTCAACTGGTGGGTCGGGACCCAAAAGTGGGTCGCGGACCTGTTCTGGATGGGTCGCGGACAGCTGGTCAAAAAAGTAAATAATATTTAATGCACATCTGGTGTTGGACATGTCTTTTATTTTGAAAAATAACTTATATTGAAAGGCACGCGTCTCGTGAACACATGCAGTTGTAATGGTCCTCCTCAGTTTCTTATTATTTGCTCTGAATGCAAAGATATCCGTTTCTTATCAATGTGGCCTGAATGCAGTGAATCTTGATTTGTTTTGTGGGTCTTTATTTTGTGCAATTTGATATTTATTCACTTTTGTGAATATGCTCTGAATGCAGAGATGCATTAGAAGTCAAATATATCGTTTTGTTGGTCTCCATTTTGTGCAGTTTGATATTATTTTATTCACTTCCGTACATGCAGTTGTCATGGTCCTCCTCAGTTTCATTCATGTGCTCTGAAATGCACTTTGCTCAATAAAGAGCAAAATGAGTTTTTAAAGGCTTTAAAAAAAAATCTTGGTTTGAATTCTATTCAGTGGGTCGCGACTTAATGACCATGGGAAAATGTGGGTCCCAGAGTGAGAGTAGTTGAGAACCCCTGCCTTAATTCTTCTAAATGACAGAAATATCCAGTTCAGTCTTTTTATGGTCACTGTAGCCTATTTTGGTAAGTAAGCAAGCTTGAATTTAAGATGGTTTAGTTTGACAATGAGACTTTATTGGATTTGAAGTCAAGAAAAAACACTATTCACTTGATGCTGGGTCTCATACAAACTGTGAGCAGCCCTAGTGTCTTTTACATTACTATGAGGAACAGCTGAGAAAAACAAAATACTTTCAAAGATCAAAACCTTTTGGTTTAGCTTGGTGATAGGTGTGTTTTTGTGATTTGAGGGAACTTAACATATCAAGACAAAAATAAAAAATAAATTCAAGACAGTGGTTTTATTCAATATTACCAACGTGATTTTGTGGGAACATTTATACTTTAATTTCAATCCTTGAGAGAAAACAAAATATGTTTAACACAGTTAAAATATGATGAATGGACTGAGATTCTGAACCTGATGGATTAACCATGTGACCCAGACACCACAGTGGCAGCAGTCCCCCGGACTTCACATGTAGACATCACTCTCATTTGCTTGAGAAGCATAGGCCTACTTAATCTGACAACACACCTGTTTCAAGCAACATCGAAGATAATGAGTCGGGAGGATCTGTACTCTCAGGAACTGCCTCACATCCACAGCCAGAACGGCCATGTGTGTGTGTTTTTTTCTATTGTCATACAACTCCACCTAGTGGTAAATCTTTGACTCTGTTTAGTGTTCATGTGATTCAAATATGGAAGAGTGTGGATATTCCACATCTCCAAAGATTCTGAGCCCACAGACTCCACTGGTGATCCACTAATTTGGCAAAAGTCACCAACTGAGGATGAACTGCACTGACAGCTTAGCATGTTCAAATGAACTTTCAGATCCATGTCTTTTCTCAGGTCCTCTGAGCTCATCCTTCATTCCCCTCACACATCTCCTCTTGCCAACCCTTACTAACCTCCGCCTGCATCGCCCCCTCCCCTTTCCCCTGCTGTTAAACCGGCCTGCCCTCCCTTCTCATGAACCAGTCTGCCATCCACTACCCCCATTAACCACTTCCTCACACTTAAAACTGTGTGGTTGAGAGTCTATAGGTTTTTTAGACACACAGTGGTTCTCTACCTCAATTTAAAAATCTATACATGGATATTAGAGGTTGTTCAGGTAATCTAGACTGAGCTTCTGGTCAAGTCTTTGTGAATCAAATCACAAAAACTATTTTTCAATATACTAAGGGAGGTTGCAACACATTTATCTGTACAGAGCCAAATAAAAATTATGCAGTTCTCTGATGATCCCTGTCAAAGCACACAAATAATGTTGAATGTCGTAACCATCAGATAAACACACCAGTGAACCACAGTGAGGACTCTGGGGAGGAAGTTGGGAAACCCCTTTTGTGATTTGTCATCTCCATCTCCATCTTCCTCAGTTTTCCTCCATAGGTGTCTTCTGTTGGGGTGAAGTCTGTGTCCATTTGATCCTGTTTGGGACAGGCTCTCTTCATCAGTGGACATCTGAGGGTTGAGTCCAATGCATGACCTAGGGAATGGTGAGAGTCTGTAAGTGTGAAAGAGCAGGGAAAATTTGACTTTTTTTAAATCCAAGACAACATATCACATGTAAAAATGTATTTGAATGATGTAAAATATATTAGACATGACACAAACTTTGTTATTCCTTTTTATCCCAAGCTGCCATTCATGCTGCAGTTATTCTTCCTGAGGTCTACAAATTGTCTAATGAAAACAATATCAGCTTAACACTTAACACAAACATACCATTAGTTGTTGTTTTGACAAGCTGCAGGCATAAAGTCACAACACACTGACATTTCCACTTCAAATATTTGTTATGAAAATAAAGCCATACTGTAACATGTATCAAAACTGTAGTAGACTGGAACAGGTCAAACAATGGTTTTAGGGCATGTTGAGGCATGTAGCTACCCTTATCTCGACATTTCCTCCTCCAGGCCACATGCGCAGGAAGGCTACGTGAGGAAAGACGGTCAATATAGGATGGGGGTTTCCTGTATACAAGGCATGATTTTTTGATGGTAAGAATCAGCACACGTAGTGCTCATAAAACTCAACTGTGAAATATCATATTGACAAATTGGATAAACCTTATTGAGCAATTGAGAGCTGTTGTTCAGTATGTCTATGATATTTAAGTCATTTTAACAGCCCCTGAAAGATCCCTGGTCAGACTGGCCATACCCTTGTAGACCATGACAAGTCAGAATGTGGGGTGTAATCAAAAGGGTAATTCAAAACCCCCAAAATGTTTAGTTTAGTTTAGTTTAGTTTATTGGTTTAAATACACTGAGACAATGCACATTAATAAACATTTCTGTTTATTCTGACTTGAGCACTACAATAATTAATATGTGTGGTTCCACAAACATTCCACCTCCCACACACAATGGATAGTAGCCTACAATATTTTGTTTGAACGGCTGCCTTTATGGGCTCCCAAGTTCCCTCCATGTATGACTCACATAAACCTAAGTGAAGCAGAGTTGTAAAATGGAAGGTCTGTCTTTCTCTGACAGAGCAAATGAACTGGACTGAAAGCCAGAAAATGTCCAAATTTAGCTTCAAACTTTAGTTTTTATTTGATATATTGTCTATATGATTTTATTTAATTTACATTCCAGTCTTGTAATACATTTTCTGATTTAGCTTCATTTTAAATGTGTGTGTGTGTGTGTGTGTGTGTGTGTGTGTGTGTGTGTGTGTGTGTGTGTGTGTGTGCGTGCGTGCGTGCGTGCGTGCGTGCGTGCGTGCGTGCGTGCGTGCGTGTGTGTGTGTGTGAGTCTTAAAGTAAAGTAAACTGTGTTAAGTTTTGTTTCTTTAATGGCACAAGCTCAATTTAAAGAGGTTCTCAATAGCTCTATTCTACAAAGGAGTAATGAAATAGGCGATTAAGCAAGGTTTTCTTCCTCAAACACCCACTCAATTACAAGCCAGACTTTCCAGAAGTAAAACCTTTGTTCTGCAGTTACTGTACTTGCAAGATGTCACAGATGTATTTGCAGGAAGGACATAGCAGCTATTATTTTTTAGGAATGGTTCACAAAACAGCTGCAAAATATATGGTACTGCTGAGTTTATACTGTATACCAAAGATCAGTTCCCATGATCAGTTCTATTCAACTTGAAATAACCCCACGCCTGTTGCACCACCGGCAAGAAGGTACAGGATGTGGCCAGCAGAAAACAGTCTGTTAGCTCTTAGCTGCTTCCAGCTGTGACTGGTTTGATCTAGTCTGGGGCAGTTCAATTGAGGATACACTGGTGTGTATGATTATGTCAAGACACATCAGTGTGGTGCAGTGACCACAAGACCATGATATCAAACTAGACTCAATGTTGCTTAGGTGATCTGCTGAAATGGGATGCTGCTGGGTAAAGTTAAAATGCTCTCAAGATACTAATTTTATAGAAGCAACCTTACAAATTTCCACCGAGATGTCTCATGTAGGCCACATGGGACTCCCAGCGCTCCTACCTGTCCTACAGTAGCAAATTGAAGTGGGAGCAACACTAGACACTGATAGAAGGTCAGGCAACAGCTGTGTATAAATGTCACAGTCAACATTGTCTTCGACAGCATTGTTGTGTTTAGGATTGTGGATGTATCATCAGTAGCCTATTTGTTTACCTTGCGTCTTGAGGAACATCAAACCATTATGTCATTACTTCCTGTTTTGTATTGGCTGGCTCTGGTTCACATCATATCTGTGGCTTACCCCACAGATATAGTAAGTAAAGTAATTATTACTGGAAGAGCTTTCACTTGACTTGCCTTTCAAATTCAGGTCATGACACCAGTGAGTCATAAGTGAAGTGCAGGGCTTTATGATTGTGTATGATTGTCTAAACCAGTGGTTCCCATTCCCAACCTTTATAAACCAGTCCCTACAGGATTTCGCAGGCGTTTTTTGTGATTGTTGCAGCCTAAAATGCCTAATTTCGGCCCACCTTCATTCCCATAAACAATACAAAGGCCAAATGATGCGTTCTAAGAGCACTTTTCTTTATTCAATGATAAAGATTCAGGACTGAAATGAAAGCAGGGGGCATGTAGGAAGCTCCACAGTCACTAACACAGCCTGCTGATGCTGCCAGTTGGAGGAGCATCCTGACTGAATCCTGAAGAAACCAGAGAATGTCAGGTCATAACCATGTAAGCCACACATGGCATCCCCAGCCCTCCTACCTGTCCTATGAGCAAATTGTAATGAGAACAACTTTGCCTGAGTTTCATCTCAAGTTTTCTCAAAGCATTTTATGACCGACAGGTTAACAGCACAGGTCAGAAGTCATTGAGGAAATCGGGTGACTTGGGCACAGGTACGAACAGAAGAAGTAAATAAGTGACTTAACAAGATGAAGAGGAAAGAAGGTCAGGCAACAGCTGTATAGTATCTAAAAATGTGACAACATTGACGAAGCTCGTTGGACGGCATTGTTGTGTTTGGGAATGTGGATGTGTCATCAGTACATTAAGTTTACCTTGGGTCAGACTATGATGTCATTACTTCTTCTTATGTTTCATTGGCTGGCTCTGCTCACACCACATAAATATTGCCTCACGCCACAGACACAGATTATATCACTAGCGTTTTCACTCAGGAAGTGAGTCATAAGTGCTCTGTGTTTACACAACTCAACAACAGAGGTGGACAGTAATGAAGTATGTAGCCTACTTACTGTATTATCAATCAATCAAAAACTTTAGTTGTCCCCTGGGGGCAATTTAAAAGAGCATTAAGTAGCAAAAAACAATAATTTAGGAACACAGCAGTCAATGGTTTATGAACAGATAAAAACACACACGTGCACAGACACACAGACTATTCACTACTTTGACTTAGCTACATTCAACATACAAATATTGAACTTCCAACCCAGCTATGTCTGTGAAGCACTAGATGCTTTGAAAGCGAGTGAAACAAATCTTTTTATTTTGAAAATTTGATACAATGACAACATAGGCTGCTATCACAGGCAAAACTCATAGTCACAATGAACAGTTTTACCAGTACTTTTAGTCAAGTGTAAATTTGAACTTTCCAGCAGCAGGTAGGCCATACCTGCCTACCTGCTGCTGGAACAAATGCCTTGCACATTATTTACATAAATTGCAATCTTTAATCTTAATCACTTAAATGTTCACTACTTTTACGAATGTCTCATCACTTCAGACATATTTATTTTTAGCACTCCTGCCATCACTTCCTGTCACCAGACCACAGGATCTTGCTCCTCCTAACCCACCTTCACTGGCTGAAGAACATCACCCGATAATAAGAACACACCCCTTTGGCTATATGGAAAACTAGCTGTACATACAATAAAAACGAAACAACTCTCATTTTCAGCTCTTATTTTTAATAATTTCAAGGAAGTGTAACATGATTTGATTAAGTGTATAATACAAACAAACAAGGAAGACAGAATTAACAGAGTTAAAAGACTATAATAACCGCACATAACTGCCTCACTGCATAATAAAGTCCAATACATCAGTACAGCTTCAGTATACTGTATTTCACAATCAAAGTGTATATAAATCATAAATATATATACTGTATAACAAATAGTATTATTTACATCTGCATATAAATATCAGGTATCTTTTAATAATTTATAAAAAAAATATCTAATGAATTGTCATGGAGTTACAATATATTACTATTAATGCATATATAAATAATATAATAATATTAATACTATTCATGGTTATATATATATTGTATACATTATACTATTTTAACTATATTACTGTATATATAAACCCATCTCTACGTCTTTGTGCGGTGTCAGAAGAAAGTTAAGGCTTCAGAAGAGGGGTTGCTGTAATGCTACAGGACACTGAAAGGGCACTCCCTGGTGCTGCATTACCAGTCTCCTAGCTTCCACAGCTTTAGTTCATGTCAATACCACTGTTTGGTCCTGACTGGTCCTGGGGAGATCACTACATTACTACTGGGCTTTGGTTCTCAAAGTGCACTCGCTGGTACAGCAGAGAGTCTGACGGCTTCCACAGCGTCAAGAGCTTCCTTCAGCTGTGCACCAATACATGACAAAATTCAACAGTGCTAACACAGTTATATGTTGCTACCGGACTGAGATGCTGCTTTGTTAAACAGGCAGGTACACGATTGACCTGAACTGATTAAAGAGGATTAAATGTCAACTACATGAGGACCGAAATGTCTTTTCTACGTTGAAGTCTTTTGCAAATGACTGGACAGTGTGCGGGGAAACCCTTTTTTCCAAAAATACATAAATATGTACTGTATATAAGCTTTGAAGGGGAATTTGCTGTTTCATTTCCACCAGAAAAAATATAATAATTATAAGACAATGGTACACTTATAACAGTATGGCTTTCAGGTATAAGGTATTAATGTATTTACTGAAGAAACTAAATGGCAGTCTATGTTAACACACTCCATTAGACATCAGATCATGACACCTTTGTAAAAGATTAAATGGAAAGATGAATCAGATTAAATGTTGTTACATCCCTTGTAGAAAGAAGGTCTTTCTCATTTTACCCCTCCTCTCCGGATGAGCTGCTTTCAGGGTCATTTTTCACTGAATCATAGTTGCTGAGAAAGAGAACATAAACAACATTTAAAACATTGCTAGATGAAGACAACGCATGACACTTTGTAGGCTGATGTGAATGAGAAAGTTTACACTTTGCTTTTGTCTACCTCTTTCTCTTGATCAATACCCCAACAACCACCAGCAACAGCAGCAGGGCAATGGCAGCAATACCAGTGCCAACATAGAGGCGGTAAGTCCCTGTCAGTGGAAAACACCTTCACAGTTAGTCTACCAACAAAACTGTATTTTTCAATCATCAAAAGACGCAACAAATGTTTTATCATACTGTGATTCTTTTTCCACCAAAATGAGCATGTACATGCAGAAAGCCAGTCAAGCTTGCTATTGTTAAACATCGCTGAATGAATGATGGAGAAAATGGCCGAAGATAAAGTACCTTCTTAAATCACTGCTAACTGCTGCTACTACTTGTGAATGAAACATGTGTTGGTGTTGAAATTGGCCAAACAGGAACTAAAGACACATGATGTCACCTGACACCCTGTCACGCCCCGAGACTGATCACACTGCTGGCTTCGGTGCCCACCTCAAACAGATTCACTTTGTTGGTTAACGGTTTTCTTGTGTGTGACACATATCAGGAACATTATGACTCAAAGTTAACCCTTACCGTCCATTTCCAGCGCTGCAGGCTTCACATTGCAGGTAGCTGTAAAAACAAAACAATCTTTCCTCAGAACTCTAGATACTAATATACACATATTTCATTTTTAAATAAATGATATACAATCAAAGATAAATCATAGAACCAAAAGTTTACAGTGACAATGGTATAAACACGGGAGCATTTAAAATGTCCCTCACATGCAAAGTTAGAGCCAAGAGGACAAAATACTTACTGGTGCAGTTCACGAGGAAGTACACAACCTAGAAGACACAAAGGAACAACACACTGAGATTAATGATGTTTAGAGGTCAGCTGAATAATGGTATTTTCAAATTCATCTCCTTAGCTCTATGTTCTTATTGATCATAGATTAATCTGTGGCATCATTATCACATTCATAGCGTAGGCCTAATACCGGTGAGATGCACTTGCACTTATAGATGACGTGGTCAAAGCACTGTGAGGTGATCAGAGTGCTGATGTTGCTGCTCTTCACTTCATCTCTTCCTCCTCCTTGATGTGCCAGCACAGTGTCCTAAAGTTATCAGACAACAGAGGAAAAATATCTATCACACAGACCATTCAACAAAAACAAAAACATTATATAATGATAATAATCATATTATCAGACTGTGTTTTTTTTTGTTTTTTTTTTGCTGTGACAAATGAGGATATGTGTGTGAACTACGAAAACATGTGATTCTGGTTAGTTCATCTTACCTTGGAGCCTGTTACATTTGACCAGGAGTATTCACAGTCAGATGCAGTGACAGGTGTAGCTCTGTAAAGAAACTGTCCAGCTTCCTTAGTCACAGTGCAGACCTGTGTACTGCAGAGCTGCAGAACACAAACTGGGGACAAAGAAGACAAAAACATAACACAAAGACCGACTTTGTTATGAAATGTTCTTAATTCAATAATAATAAATTCATTTCAAAGACTAATAAGTGCTGTTCCTGGTAATGTTGTTTAAATAATCTGGGTTTTAAAAAATGTGTAAGTCATTCACCCCATTACAATTCTGATTCTGTTGTTATTTACATTTCTAATTAAACACATGTTTTGACTATTTCCAAGTTCACAAAGAGCAACAGGCACAATGCAGCAGGGCACAGACAGCTACAAACTCCATTTCTCTCTGTCTAATGTTGTGATCTTTGATATTTTAAGGCAACTACTGCTATTATCAATAGGCTACTGATTATCGTTTCAGTAGCCTACTTAAACAGTTTTCTTATTGGTACATTAAACAAATGTGGCCTCAGTGACCTCAAACTGAGTTGAGTTTAGCGCTGCATTTTGGAAACAAAGGCTGTCAACTGCGCGCAGGTAGTTTGTATCCACCCGTCAGCTGCACTGCACACCTCTGTATCCTCTGTATCACGTGTTATACAGAGAACGAGAGATGCGTTATGTGGCGTCAAGAATGTCGTTCTCTCAAATGTATAAACTTTCATATGAACCTCCGATATGATCACAGGTAAACTGTCAAAGAATAAGTCGATGTTTTCAAGCCGGACATCACTTCAGTGATAGTCTCTGCTTTAGTTGTGCATGATCCCGTGACGGGCGTGCAGTTCTTGGCAGGTAGGCACTTCTCGGCACAGCACTGGCGGTCGGCTCCACTACATGAGGGTAGCGACGCGCACTTTATCTATCGACATTTTACACGACATGCACATAAACATTGCGTATTTTACATAAACTATGAATATAAGACGCAGTTGACAACATGGTACAAAGAAAACAGTTAAAGCGCCGGTGTCGCTAAGAAAAGACGCAGGTTACTATGATAAAAAGAAGAAGGGGGAAAAGCTGAGCAGTCACGTTCCCTACTTGACATCATCGACAGTGACGCAACGACAGTCTTTCGCTGTGTCAGTCGATTAACTTTCCACGGTCGCTCTAAACTGTTGCACATTGTTGCACATATTTCACGAGCTTTGTAATTTATTTAAACCACTAGAGCCTACTCACCAAATGCCAGGGCAGCGACCGTCTTCCAGCGGTGTCCCATCCTTCTTTGCGCGTCTACCCAAAAGCATATGGGGGCGTACTAGGAAGTCAGGCTGATGTAACGTTACAGTAGCCTACGCTACCCTCTGAATATGCTAATAGCACACTGAGTTCATAGTGATGTCAAAGTCGTCTTTTAACCGAATAAACATCAATTCTTTTATTTATTTAAAGGTTTAATATCAGGGACAATGCACATTACATAGCTACTAATGTAAACATGCCAGAATTTTAGCCAAAAGGCTATTTTACATCTGCTGTCCCTGGACTGATGTTAAGTAGTCACCCTAAAAGAGAATAAAATTAATCAGTTATAGACATACAAAAGGATTAGAGAGATTAAAAGGCATAAAACTATGCAAAAGTTCATATAGCAGCCTACAGCCTACACACACAAACTAACATGAACTCAGCTCAAACAACAGCCAATTGCAGACAAAACAGACAAATCATAACCATTATGTCTGAAGTATTCATATAAAGACGGGTTATTTTGAAGGAGGTTGGGTTTTCTGCACGTGTATCAACCTTTTTTTTTTTACAGTCTATGGTATCAACTGGTGGAAATCTACACCCCCCCTGCAGGATTTGCCTGTCGGATTTGTCTGCCTGAGGCATAGAGGCGCCACCTACTGGCATGTTTGAGTATCTCAAGGACATGATAAAGAGAGATTGTTAATTAGTCACCTGGGAAACTATTCAATTACTGCCACTATAAATGATTCATTACATTTGAAAAAGCTTGTGGACGATGATGGACACAAACGCTACACAATGTATGGACGTAAACATGAATTCTAAACAAGCGTATCTGTTTGTAATGAAACGAATCATGATTAAAAAAAAACATACCAACATGTGTTATACCAAATGTGACAATAAAATGATTTCCTTTGTGAACTACTAATGCTGAGCCAACATCACACCACATTCTGCAGCACATAGCCTACAGAACACACAACAAATTCATTGATCGTAACATCTCTGGTTCAGTGCTGTGGCACTAAAACAGAGTGCAAAGGTGATGAGTGTGAGGCAGAGGCACAGGAAACACTTGTGATGAAGACGTGGACACACTGGAGGACTAATCAGGTACATTCAACTGCAATAAAAACAAAACTCTAATTTTCAACCCTTTTTTTAATGATTTAAACGAGAGTATAACATGATTTGATTAAGTGTAAAATACAAACAAACAAGGAAGGTAGAGGAAGGAAGTACAGGTTGAGATAAAAGTCTATAATAACCACACATAACCAACTCACTGCATAATACAGTCCAATACATCAGTACAGCTTCAGTATATTTCAGTGTCTATATTATAAATCAAAAATATACATTTCTGAATATAAATACAATATAACAAAAATTATCATTTACATCTGCATATAAATATCAGGTATCTTTTAATAATTTATATTAATGCAAGGAATACTATAAATATTTTAATGGTATACATCTTGGTAAATATTATACTATCTGAACTATAACATTATATAAACCCATCTCTACGTCTTTGTGCGGTGTCAGAAGAAAGTTAAGGCTTCAGATAAGAGGGGTTGCTGTAATGCTACAGGACACTGAAAGGGCACTCCCTGGTGCTGCATTACCAGTCTCCTAGCTTCCACAGCTTTAGTTCATGTCAATACCACTGTTTGGTCCTGACTGGTCCTGGGGAGATCACTACATTACTACTGGGCTTTGGTT
This sequence comes from Trachurus trachurus, assembly GCF_905171665.1. Classification (NCBI taxonomy): domain Eukaryota; kingdom Metazoa; phylum Chordata; class Actinopteri; order Carangiformes; family Carangidae; genus Trachurus; species Trachurus trachurus. The sequence goes on from NC_139907.1 coordinate 20,833,835, forward strand.
CTCAAAGTGCACTCGCTGGTGCAGCAGAGAGTCTGACGGCTTCCACAGCGTCAAGAGCTTCCTTCAGCTGTGCACCAATACATGACAAAATTCAACAAAGCTTACATAGTTATAATACTGTTTGTGTTGAGTTTGAAACACAAACCTTGCTACCGGACTGAGATGCTGCTTTGTTAAACCTGATTTCAATCTGAGAAACGGGCCGGTACATGATTGACCTGAACTGATTAAACAAGATTATTTGTCAAAGCACACAGCCATGAATAGCTACTACAAAAATGGCAAAATGTTTACATAATGACATTAGCTTCATGACTGCATAAGAAATAGCTTAACTTTGGGTTTGAAGGGAATTTGCTGTTTCATTTCCACCAGAATAAAGACACCTGTGCCTCCTGCAGTAAGGCACACAACAATGACTTGGCCTGAATATGGAGTATACAACTAACCATAAAAACTACTGTGGGGGAACATTAAAAGGATACATGTAGATTTACTTGTAACAGTCGGATATTAATTTAAGATACAAGGCACTAATGTGTGTGCTGAAAAATTAAATGGCAGTCTATATTTACATACTCTATTACATAGAAAATGGAAGGCACACTCTCAGGCTCAAAGAATGCATCAGATCATGACAGTATTGTAAAAGATCAAATGGAAAGATGAATCAAATAAAATGTTGTTACGTCCCTTGTTGAAAGGTGAAGGTCTCTCTCTCTCTACTCCATACACAACGTGAGCTGCTTTAGGGCTCAGTTTTCACTGAACCATTATTGCTGATCCTGCCAATGATAAGAGAACATAAACAACATTTAAAACATTGCTAGATGAAGACAGTGTATGTCACTTTGTAGGCTGATGTGAATAAGAAAGTTTACACTTTGCTTTTTTCTACCTCCTTCTGTTGATCAATACCCCAACAACCACCACCACCACCAGCAGCAGCAGCAGCAGGGCAATGGCAGTGGCAACATAGAGGCGGTAAGTCTCTGTCAGTGGAAAACACCTTCACAGTTAGTCTACCAACAAAACTGTATTTTTCAATCATCAAAAGATACAAATCTTTTTTCTTTTTTTTTTTTTATCATACTGTGATTCTTTTTCCACCAAAATGCATGTACAAAGCCAGTCAAGTTTTCTATTGTTAAATATTGCTGAATGAATGATGGATAAAATAAGCCAAAGATAAAGTAGCTTCTTAAATCACGCCCGAGACTGACCACACTGCTGGCTTCAGTGCCCACCTCAAACAGATTCACTTTGTTGGTTAACGGTTTTCTTGTGTGTGACACATATCAGGAACATTATGACTCAAAGTTAACCCTTACCGTCCATTTCCAGCGGTGCAGGCTTCACATTGCAGGTAGCTGTAAAAACAAAACAATCTTTCCTCAGAACTCTATATACTAATATACACATATCTTAAAATAAATGACAGTGATTACAATCAAAGATAAGTGATTGAACCAAATGTTTACAGTGACAAAGGTATAAACACAGGAGCTTTTAAAATGTCCCTCACATGCAAAGTTAGAGCCACGAGGACAAAATACTTACTGGTGCAGTTCACGTGGAAGTACACAACCTATGGAGAAGACACAAAGGAACAACACACTGAGATTAATGATGTTTAGAGGTCAGCTGAATAATGGTATTTATTTATATAGCTCTATGTTCTTATTGATCATAGATTCATTATATTATCTGTGGCATCATTGTCACATTCATAGCGTAATACCGGTGAGATGCACTTGCACTTGTAGATGATGTGGTCAAAGCACTGTGAGGTGATCAGAGTGCTGATGTTGTTGCTCTTCACTTCATCTCTTCCTCCTCCTTGATGTGCCAGCACAGTGTCCTAAAGGTAACAGACAACAGCGAAAAAATATCTATCACACAGACCATTCAACAAAAACAAAAACATTATATAATGATAATAATCATATTATCAGACTGTGTTTTTGGTTTTTTTGCTGTGACAAATGAGGATATGTGTGAACTACGAAAACATGTGATTCTGGTTAGTTCATCTTACCTTGGACCAGGAGTATTCACAGTCAGATGCAGTGACAGGTGGAGCTCTGTAAATAAACTGGCCAGCTTCTTTAGTCACAGTGCAGACCTGTGCACTGCAGAGAACACAAACTGGGGACAAAGAAGACAAAAACATCACATGAACACCGATTAAACACAAGTTTTTGACTACTTACTGTACAAGTCCACACCATAGACTGTAAAAAATAGAACATACAGGCACGTTCAGGGAACATCGAGGCACAGCTGCAAAATCAGTGCCGCCGCCTTTTACACTTGGTAAAAAGAAATGGACTTTTCCCAGTCACCTGACGTACGGACGGAAGATATCCATATCTTGGCACATGTAGACAATACGGAAAATGACTGTAGTGGCGTGATGTCGCACGTTCACACGTGTGGTGGTTGTTTTCAAACAACTCTAGTGACTATGGTATAAAGACGCAAAACGTCGCATAACCTGGCGGTTCTATCGACATTAGAGCCTATGCACATGCACATTAGACTATGGAAATAATAAACAACATACACACTCCGTCCACTTCATGCCAGCAAAGTCTATCCCATTGAAAACAGTTCACGAGCTGGTGTCGCTTTGAAAACATTGGCACGTCTTCCGTACACACCATGAAAAATAACTGTACCCGCGCGGCTTACGTCATCGATGGTGATGCAAGACTGCTGTAGGCTAACTAACAGAAACTAACAGACTAACTTTTTTACTTAAAGTGCTTACGCATTGTTGCGTCTACTTAACGAGGTTTGTTTTTGTTTTGTTTCTCTGAATTAACGACGAGGGGAAATAATGTTCTCGGCTATTTTGCAAACCCTCCCCCTTCTTCCCCAGCCATGTGCGTTTGTTTTCAACGAAGCCGGCGAGAAGGTCCTAGCGGTGGATAAGAGTCATTTAACCATGGCAATAATTCCCAAGCTGTTTAATTAAGGTGAAAATCTTGCATAGCCCATACTCACGTCCAAGTGACAGCGCCACAGAGACGATCCGCCAGCTGTGAGCCATCCTGCTGTTTCTCCCAGTCAGCGCGGCCAATCTGCGTTCTTATAGAGCTGTGGCCGGCTGCAGGAGGAGGAAGTAGTCGGAGGAGGAACATGACTCACACTGGGGGAATTTGCTTTAGATGCATTGTGAACATAGACTGTAAAAAGAAGATTGTGAAGTGGATTGATTTCAATAAACGTGAACATTGCTCCGTATGTCTTCGAGAGTTACTTTGTAGGATTTTGATCTTTTGTACACATGTGCCTGCGAACATCTATACATTTTAGGTCAGTGTTTTGCTTAAAAGAAAACCCAGCACATCTTAAGCTTTATGAATTGTATTGTCATACAAACATGTCATGTGCATAAAGGAAATACATTCACCAGCCATTTTACAAGTTACACCTGTTCAACTGTTTGTTAGGCCCATGGCTGCTTAAGTTCAACTCGGCATTACAATGGAGAAAAAAAAGGTGATGAAAGTGACTTGAATGGGTTGTTGGTGCCAGAGTATTTTCACACAATGTTGATCTCGGATTTTCATGCAACTATATCTCAAGTTTATGGAGAATGGTCTGAAAAAGAACATGTCCAGTGAATGCCAGTGGTCAGAGGAGACTGATAGAGCACTCAGCTGCACACATGTGGAACCTTGAGTGAATCAAGATAGACCACAGCAGCAGCTAGAGGACCTCACCCAACACCACTCCAGTCGACTAGGCTGGAGACCCACACACTACCCCAGATAGCAAATGTTTTGGCTGTATTCTGGCATCCCTTTGTCATTTTTGGCTTTGGGAAAGCCCTTTGGCTCAAATGTGGTATGATTATGGTTAGCCTTAATACATTGGTTCCCAACCTGGGGTCTGGGGCGTCAGAGATTTCAGGGGGTCCACAGAGCTTTGTCTGTTCTGGGGTTGTGAGGTTATCAAAATTATATTTGTGCATATTGAAATTTTTAAATCCCAATAACACACCCAACTGGATAATCAAAATCATGTATAAACACAGACCAAAAACCTACATCCTACTTATAGGGAGATGATAACAACAAAGGAAAATGGACAGAAAGATGAAATAAAAAATGAAACAAAATAAAATAAAACAAAATAGAATAAAAAGGATCAGAAGAATGGATTCAAAATGGCACTCCTCATTGTAAGAACATACCCATGGCAGGGCTCCACTTTTTATCAACTGTTTATCTTAGTAAATAAAAGTTTGCATCACATTATTCTTTTGATGCGTCTGTGCAGGCAGGGGTTGTGGATGGAGGGGGGGCCTGGCCTGTCTTCGACAAAAGCTGGGGGGGCTTCAAGGAAAAAAGGTTGGGGACGATGGCCTTAAATAGACAATCTGTGCCAGCAATATATGGCTGAGTTGTGGCATATATCTGGTTAACAAAGACATTGGCAAAGAGTGGGATAAAAGGGTGGTATGGCACTGTTTATGGCAAGCCAAAAGATGAGGCAAAACATACCCTATTTTCCCCCTGCAGAACACTGGGCAAATGATGGCCCTGGAAGAAGACCCAGCCTCTTCCTGAAATTTAAAAGGATTTGGTGAGCTGCCTTTGATTTTATTAGAGTAGGGTAATGTAATGGTAGTTGATTTGAAAATCAAAATGTAGGTAATTCTCTCAATATTTTCAGGTCATCTCTCTTGGACCTTCTGGGCCTGCCACTTTGAAGGTTATGGGGCATTCTAAAGTAGGCTAAGCCATTAAAAAGGACCAGGCAAAAAAGGACACCTGACGAGGGATGAATGGAAAAGTTACAACTTATAGTGGGTGAGTTTTATAACTGTAATAGCCTTTAATAAAGCATTCTTAGGCTAAGTAGTAAGTAATAAATTATTCTGTTTGTTTTCTTTTTGTATCACATATGCCACAAGAAGAAACCCCATCTGCTCAGATGCAAGCATAGCACAGACCAGTGGTGGTTATGGGCTGGGGACCTGTCTGCCAGCCTGGAGTCAGTCAACAGTAAATTCAAAAATAAAAAGATGATGAAATAATATTAATCTTCATATTGTTTTTTTTTCTTCTCAATACACATAGACACACAGCAAGGTAAATTTAAGGTTAATTTAAAGTTTATTAAGGGGAGCAATCATTTTATCATCATATTTAGCTTTGGCTACTTTTTGGCTGGGTTGTGAGGATTTGGAGCTCTTCTGGGACAATTATGGCTGTATTTTGGAAGTCCACAATTAGTTTTGGGTGAAGTTTGGCCCCCTTTTGGTGTGATTTTGGCTTGCCTATTTTGGGCCATTTAGGGCCCAGAAGCCTGGCCATAATCTTGCCAAAATGACCAGCCAGATTTGGGCCAAAATGATGCCAAAATATTTTTGCTAGCTAGCCTATATGATTTTCACAGTCGTTGCCAATTTAGAAAAGACTTGGAGTTCACACATTTAACGACTGTGCCATGATGGATCACAGACTACATGATTTGTTAAACCAACTTACAAAGCCACTTGAACGCACCAAACTCGGGAGCGGGAGTGACAGTTTAACGCATGTGGGGGAGCATACGTCAGTCTGACTGCCCAAAAGTCCGACAGCTCATTTCTCCGACTACCCATTCTACAGTATTAAGGTTAGGTTTAGGGTAAGGTTCAGGGTTAGGGCTACTTATAGGAGGTCGGACTAATGGACGCAAAAAAGAAATGTATGGTCGGAGAAATGGGTAGTCGGACAGACGCCATGCGCCCACGCATGTGTCATGGATCTATTAGTGATTCCTACGTGGTTAGTTGAGTCAAAGACTGTTTAGAAATCTTTGGCTGAGTTGTTATGACTTTGCTTTATTAGTGAAAGTGGTTCTCCCGTGAACGCTGTTGCTAGGCAACCATGTCGTCAACACATTAAAGTGTAAACCGACATGGACAACATGACTTGCTGATTTGAGTCCGTTCCCCATCACACACTAGGGGAGCATACATCACCAGTCCGACTGCCCAATAGTCCGACGGCTCATTTCTCCGACTACCCATTCTACAGTGTTAAGGTTAGGTTTAGGGTAAGGTTAAGGGTTAGGGCTACTTAAGTCGGAGAAGTGGGAGGTCGGACTAATGGACGCAAAAATAAAGAAATGTATGGTCGGAGAAATGGGTAGTCGGACAGACGTCATGCGCCCCACACACTAACAGATTTCGGCGCCAACTCGTTATGCCGACTGTCCCCAACTAGTGCTGACTGGTGCAGACTAGGGTTACACCCCGCCTTTCCGAAAACAGACTTCAATTCTTCGTAATAGCGGGTTTACTATTTTTCTAAAGACCCCGCTGTTCCGAAAAGGCTGTTGGGGTGTTTCGGAGGGAACGTTCGGAATAGCGGTGTTTCAGAGTGGGGGGAGTTTCGGAACAGCAGTGTGTCGGAATGGAGGTGTTTCAGAATGGAGAGCCGTCCCCGCAGAAACTAGACCTGAATGTGCATCGTGAGTGAAAGCGATTTTTTGGCCCGATTTTATTGTGGGTAAAATCGTGTATTTTTTGCCTGATTTTACCCACAATTCACAGTCGGGTCTAGTCTATACCAGTATAGGCACTTACGTGATGGGGTAACAAACAAATCGGCAGGTGTAGGCGAACAGACAGCGCCAGACTTCAGTGTCAGCAATTCAAACATGTTTGATTTTTTGAGCCGATTCTGGACGCAGTCGGGTAACGTTAATGTTACTGGTTACCGACCCCACCGCAAACACGTCACCCACAGCCAATGACAAAGACGAGGTGGGACAAATGAAATTGCGTATGAACGCAACGTCCACTCCTCCACAACTTGATCCATACCAGTATTTTCTTTTTAATTGATTTCTCACAGCAGATAGCTGAGTAAACTTGTATGTCGTCCATGTTTGTTTACACTTGGTAAAATGTGTTGACATGGTTGCCTTTGTTCATGGGGAGAATCACTTCCACAAATGAAGTGAGTCAAGTTTAACTCAACCAAAGACTATTTACTCAACTAACCACATCTGTGGGAATCACACACTACACTCTTAAATTGTCACAGAGTTTGGTGCGTTCAGGTGGTTTCAGTTGGTTTGCCAAATCAGTCTGCGATCCCTCATCTGGCGCAGTCAAGTGTGTGATCCCCAGTCGTCATAAAAATCTGTTCCCATACTTTTGAAGGGGACTGTATGCCACTAAAGCAGGTGTGAAAGCAAAAGGCACTCCTTCAGCTTGACGAGCTCACTTCTACCTAATGAAGGTGGCCTATGAGTGCATGTCTGGTACTGAATCACAGTGAAATCAGGTAAAGCAGTTTGCAGCTTTTTTTTTTTTTTTTTTGGCAAGCTTTGGGACTAATTTACAAACAAACAACAAAAATAAATAAATCCAATAATCTCTTGGAATAAATGTAACACACATACATACTTAGTTTTTATTGAAATTTATGTAAATTGATGAATTAAATTATATTCATACATAATCAAAATGTCAAAAATAACACAGGGAACCATACCTGGAGAAAATAGTAAACTAACAAATGCAACATTATAATTTAACAAAAAGGGGTAGCTTGCTGATAATTACCAAACTCAACCCCTTGGACTTTCTGTTCTGTTTGTTCAGCTATGCATCACGGTTGATTCATGAAGCCTGTTAACATCCCCAAAGAGAAGAGTAAAACTCCCCCTCATCTACTATGATCCTTGGACATTTCAGTCAAAGCAGTGTCATGAATTCACTGCAAGTCAAAGTTGACAATGAAACGTTAAAAACTCCAAGGAGGAGAGAGAAAAGAGGCACTGCATATAAGCCTAAATAATGAGTTTGATGCATTCAGACGTTAAATTCCCTTACATGAAATGTGTGCTTTTAAAGATGGATGAATGCTGAGTGCAAAAATAGATTTTGCATTAGAAAGGAAAAAAAAAAAAGATTGTCACCTTGTTCTCATCCATTTTCCACACAAACACTCCTTACCAACACATACACACATTTTTTAAAGCTTTTGTCGCCCAAGGAAAGGCTGATGCCTCGAAGCGCATAGGTAGTAACTTAATAGTTTTGCAGAATATTACAACTGGTGCGTCAGTGGCCTTCACCAGTGAGTTTTAGCCTTGAATCCAGTTATGTTTCCCCAGCTCAAAGCGAATTAAACATGTGACAGCACCCATGTTGACTCAATGAACTGTTCCACACTCGCCTCCTCACGATTCTCATATATCAGTTTAAACATTTATATACCATATATCTCCACTCACACACACACGCACACATGCTTTCTGTGCACAATGTATACAAGCACATACCTCACATTACAAACGGTGAATAAGTAAACAGACACAAAAAGGAAGTAATACACTGTAACAAACATTAAATAACTGCATGTTTTTTTCCATAGAAAAAAGGGAGAAGTTGGTTTGTATTGCTTTGGCCTGTTCTGAGCAGCCTGCTCATGTTGTCCTCCTCTGGTTGTGTAGATGCAGAGGCATCGACAGAGAGCCACAGGACTGCACCACTGAGAGGACTTGGCAGCAGCGAGAAGGTGGGGAAACCTTACCGGTGTCACAAATGTCTGTTTTGTTACTTTTCTTCTTTTACCACCTGTTCTCCTCATCTTTCCCTGTTTTTCCCTTCTTGGCGGAGGTCTCACATTAGCATCCAAAAGTGTCTTTTTGTGCTGTGAAGTCTATGTCCTCTTGGTCCCATTTGCCTGGGGACAGGCACTCTTCAGTGTTGAAGTCCTGAGGGTTTACCCCAATGTCCAGGACCTGGGGGTTAGTGCGAGACTCAGCGAGTCTGGAGGAGACGATAAAGAGAGATTGTTAATTAGACACCTCGGAAACTATTCAATTACTGCCACTATAAAAGATTCATTACATTTGAAAAAGCTTGTGGACGATGATGGGCACAAACGCTACACAATGTATGGACGTAAACATGAATTCTAAACAAGCGTAGCTGTTTGTGATGAAAAGAATCTTGATTTTATTTTTAAAAACAAAGCAACATGTGGCCAGATGTGGCAATAAAATAAATTTCCTTTGTGAACTACTGATGCTGAGCCTGTCTATTTAAAAAACTCATGTTAGGCCTGCAGCACATACAGAACACACACCAATCTCATTGATCGTGACATCTCTGGTTCAATGCTGTGGCACTAACAGAGTGCAAAGCAGATGAGTGTGAGGCAGAGGCACAGGAAACACTTGTGATGAAGACGTGGACACACTGGAGGACTAATCGGGTCCTGTGGTGGACAGCTTTTTTCTTATGAAGCCTGGGGATGGATCTAAATGTGAAATGATGGTGGGAGGGGCTTCCCCCTTGTACGAAGTCAAACAACAGTTCTGAACTATGTTAATGGTGAATGGCCTTAAAAGAAAATGTGAAAGTGTGTCTTAAATAATTTGACATCCGTGTATATGAGCAGGCTTGGATGTTGGGTTGACTAGGGGAGGATGAGGTGAAGTGACTACATCCATACATGACACTGTTACCTGAGTAGGATTCAAAGCTATCCAGACTGTGGCTGGGGGCGCAGAGAAAACATCACAAGTCAGGTAACATTTAAACTCCTCACTCTTATCATCAAGTGAACCGACCGTTTGACTGAACTTCAAATGTTTGTGGGTAGAGCTGACTTTCAGAGAGCCGCTCTCTGTATGACAGGAAAAAACATTGTAGACAATCAGAGGTGCTTGGGTGATTTACATCTACAGCCAGCAGATGGCAGTGCAGTCTCTCAAATAGCAAATTAAAAAAAATGCAATTACGCACTCCTCCTCTAAGAGAAGTGAGAAGAGATGTATCAAAAACTAAAAAGGAAGAATTGCATTTAGGATTAGCCTCCTTGAATGTAAGAATATAACGTTGGTGCTTTAGTGAACAGATGTTTTGATCATTTCCACAACTTGCTTCCTGTTACATGACCTCCTGGGTGTTAAGACACTGGGTGCTCTAACAGCATAATCTGAAATAGAAAATAAAAACACTTTCCAGGTATCTGTTTATGTTGTATCAATTTCTCAAGTCACACAATATGGGTAACTGATGTGTGTATGTTCCTTTTATGAAATCATACTATGATGTCTGATGAAGCTCACAACTTTCAATTTCAATCCTCATGCAGACTAGTATGGGCCACAAACCAACCATTAGACGGAGTGAGGATAATACAAAGACTGTCTGCACCTCGCAGACAAAGACATTAACCTGTCCCTCAGCTCCCTCAAGTCCAGAAATCTACATGTGGATGTGTCTCTGTTTATGTTGGCAGCATCCTCATTAATCACAGAGTGGGAGCTTAACGGCATTAGGGTGTAATTACAGTGTGTGCAGACAAATAATCATCTGATAACAGGGCTAAAATGGCCTCTTAATGCTTGATTAAAGAGACTGTGGAGCCCGTCCTCGCCTTCACTAAATGGAAGTGAGAGAATAAGACGACCGATGTCGAATTAACAGAGGGAATGAAAAGCAGAGCCGGAGGAAATAACTGCACTAACGTAGGGCTGAACGAGTCTTTATGGCAGTCTGGAACAAACAGCTGTAAACACTTGTGCACTCTGACTGCAGACCACCACGGCTTATCTGAGTGTTGCCGATACAGGCTAAATTGAAACATTAATCACACAAACATTAATACGACTCCGTCTCCGTTCTGATTAGTTTGTTGACGATGTCGACAGAGTTTAAGGAGCTCCGAAGGGCTCAGACAATGAACTTTCCTGTTGCCCTTGAACCAGAAAACTATGAGGCCAGGTCTTTTCCCTCAGTTTTCTGCCGTTACTTCCCTATGGTTTTGTGATAAAAATACTGAGCAGTGCGTCCCCCCCCAGCAGCACCCATTGTTAATCACAGGCTTCCCAAACGCATATGAAATCAGCATGTGGGCCTGAGAAGACGGCAAACCGAGTAAAGCTGCAAAAGCTGCACGACTCGGGGAGGGGTGTTGGCTGTGCCAGGACCTGTAAACTGAGCCCGTCCCCCCCCCACCCCCCCTCCCTCCCTCTGTGGGAGCGCACAGGGGTGAGCCGCGCTGAGGGAGAGGCAGCGTTTATTACAGGAGCAGCCAAAACCGCATGTGGCTATTTCCAGAACGGCGGCTTGCATGTGTGGCTGTTCGGCAGAGACAGCAAGAGTTTAGTGGAAAACGTGAATGTACGCCGGCCGGTCCTCACCTTGAGAAAGCCTCGTCCAGGCCGTCCTCCAACTCCTGCCACAGAGAACAGACACACACGTTGGTTTTGTGGAGTGATGAGAACAGTTGTTACTGATGAGATATTAATGCACTGACACATGAACACAGTCACCTTTGGCCACTTTTCCTTTTGACCTACACTGGTCTACGGAGGTTAATGTGGTCTGCCTGCAGCCCCACACCCTCTCCAGCTATGTGACCATTTGATAAGGTCAGTTCTGTTCAATAGGCCATTGTCTAAGTGCAGCTGCAGGGTCTACTCCTCCAAACACGGCGGGTACAGTTCATCACCAAGCACTTTCACCGAGTAATCGGTCATTTCCTGCGTGGTGTCCCGTCTCGTCCCTAAACAGCTGAAACCCACTGAGCAGCCTGTCTTGTCTTACCCATACGGTATTGTTGTTCTCTGTTGCGTGGTTGTGCGCCATGAAGGGATCCGATTCAGCCTGCTTTGTTCCTGAGTGGACCTGTGCCACGTTGGCTCCCTCAGCCAAGTCTAGAAGTTTCCCCGTGGCTACCTCTGCAACATGAAACAAGAGACATTTGAGAACATTTACATAAACATGCATTACAATTCACAATCAGCCCTTTTTCTTTTTTAATCTCCCATTACATTTCGTCCCTGTGTTGTTCTAAGATTGCTCATCATAATTTGTTATCGTTTGATAGGCTCCCGTGATTATCATGGCCTCGTGCGACAGTAAACAGCGTGCGCACACCAAGTATAATGCCACGCTATTCATTAAGATCCACTTTCCCTCTAATGTATGTCATTAATGCAGCCGTTTGTGGATTGTCCCTTCGTGATAAGTGAGGGTGGTCTAACCCCACGTCTTGACCACAGTGACACTGCTTATCTGTAACGGGATTGGTTTGTAATTGCCCTGCCTTATGATAAATGTGTGTCAATAACATGTGTCTGCTCTCGTTTCTGTCAAGTCTTTAGTCTAATGGGGTCCACCGAGAGCAGTAAAAACCTCAATGACTCGTCTGATTGCTGGCACAACTGGTTCCCCTGTGCAAGCACTTCACCGCCGACGCTCTGCTCTCCTTAACTGACCTTTTCCTCGACATCTATGTTCCTTAAAAGGCCGGCTTATAAACGACTGAGTCAGCATGTAAAAGCAATTCTCCCCACTCCAACCTGTCCTCTCCGTCAACACCGGCTCTGAGGCATCCAGAGCGTTCGGCTGTTATGAAGAAGGCAATATTGTGAGACTGGGACCGTCATTCATGCGGAAAAAGAGGGAGGCTCAAGGCTCATCTGATGGTTATGCCCTGAAGTTAACAGCTCAGGTGTTTGCCAAGGTGGAAGTGGAAAAACACATTCAACTCAGAGCTGCAGTGATCAGTCAATGAATGAATTAGCTGATAGCAAGAAACGTAATCAAGAACCATTCATTATCTCGAATGATTCTCCAAAGTGAGAATTTGATGCTTTCATTTATGAGGATGTCTTTAATCAGTTGTGTGACACTAGTTTTTGACATTTTATATCTAATCATAAGTTGTAATCCTACATTTATCCCTGTGTAACAGAAGCAAAAAAAAAATCTGTACAATGAAACACAGGAAGAAGTGGCAGTTAGATTTTGTCTCCACTGGGAGACGTCTGGTGCCAGGAGTGAACCGAGGGTATCATGTCTCCTGAATAAAGCTGAATCATGGGCTGACAACAACACCAGTGAAGCTGAGAGCCTCAGTGGCCATGCCATTTGATCGGCCACAGTGAAGGGTACATAAACGTAACCTTGTGATAGCTTTAAAACTCTGCTGTCCCCAATCACTGCTTTAGGGCTGGCAGTGAAAACCTCTGTCAGGAGAAAAAAATAATGCTCTGCCCGATTCAAAAAGGCACTCAGATGCTTGTGTGCAGTGCTGCGTATTACTCTGCTGTACAATTACGCCAATTTGCTTTACGGAAATCCAGTCCACTGGCAGCTAAATGACCCACAGGATGGTGAGTGGGATAATGTAAGTCCAGAAAACACACACACACACAATCCCCTATGTTACCAGAATCAGTTTCCAAGTCCGACTTTGTTGAGTCTTCTAACCGGGGGATCATCCTTAAAACCTGTGTCGGTCAAAAAAAAAAAAGAGCTATACAGCTCCAGATAAAGTATCAGAGCAGATTTAGAGAGATCCCTCTCTGGCTGGAGGCCACCTCGCCAGGCAGAGGAGGAAGCTCAGTACAAAGCTGATGTTTTCAGATGTTGAGAAAAAAAAAATACAGTTTCTGTCTCAAACTGAAACCTCCAGAGCCAAAAGGATCAGGGGAAACTCTGAGAGTGGCCGCTGGCGTTTTATGTGTGACAGGAAAAGGGCATGTCCACGCACAAAAAAACAAAGAAGAAAGGATTATGAGGCATGAGCATGCAGACATTGAGCCACTGGCAATAGGATGCTCGTCAGCTCTTTTCATTGTAGGCCGTGGACAATATGTGGAGATAATCATGCCTTAAGGTCGTCTGGCCCACTGGATGTCAACAACATGTTTCCAAGGCATGAACTGTGTCTTGAGTCGAGGAATCTGATGGAACAATGGGGTCGCAGATAATGTGGGCTCCTGCTTTTTTTCTTTTTTTTTAAAACACAAGTAGTGTGAGAGTGAGCATGACTCCCTGAACAGTCCTCTGTTATCATTTAAATGTCAAGGGGATTGTTGAACCAAGATCTGTTTTTAATGGATCCACAACACAGCAAAGGGTAGGGGGTGGGTGGGTTAATATTTTCAAATTCAAAAAGCATCATCATTACCATTATCATCATCATACATAATCACCTGGAAATGTCACTTTCTGTTCATTGTCATGATGTTAGCGAGACGGAATAAGCAAGAGACGCAGATTGTCGTCAGCTGACCTGTAACCTCAATATAGGCCAACCTTTGACAAGTGGCTGAATACTCCTCCTCCTCCTCCTACTCCTCCCCTGAGGCTACGACTGTGGTGACAGAGAGGGTGAGGGACGGAGAGAGAAAGATGTGATGATGGGTGACATGACTCACCTCCTCCCTTCAGGCTGCCCAGGCTGGCCGAGCTCTCTGACTGAGAGTTGCTGGCTCCTTCCCCGTCTGAACCCGACTTCACTCGCTTCTCTTTCTCTGTGTAGGGGGGGTGGTGGGGGGGTGGTGGGAGGGGGAGAGGAAGGCAAAATGAACACACACAAAAAAACAAAAAACAGAAGTATTGGTGTGACTCAGGAACTTGCAACCACACGGCGAATGCCCTCGCAGCGCAGCCGCTGAGGGAACCGTCACCTTCCTAATAACTGACAATGTTGAGTATTAAAACTGTCTCACAAAGCGAAAGCGTATGATGTGTGTAAACAAATCGGCGGCAGCAAATTGGCACAATAAGGTTGAGGCCATTACTCAAGCCATCTGTCAGCTGAAAACTTAAAAAGGCCCCGCCTGGGCTTCAAAGATGAGAACACACTTCCTATTTTACGCAGCGGTGAGTACGGCAGCATTCAAACAGAGCAAGGCATGGCATCTAGGTCAGACGGATAATAGGCTTTGCTCGCTCTAAACAGTCTCACCTGCTAAGAAAGTGGTTTGAAACACAGTGCGGGTTGCTAAGTGCAACTGTAAACACCTTTCATTGTATTTCCTGTACAACACCACCCTGTTGCACTCTGGACTAGTAGAGCAGATGCTGGGGGTCTATATTTAGCATTGCAGATGTGCCTCTAGGAAATGTGCTTGAAAGTTAGGACTAAAAACACTTCCACTTCAGACGCTGATTTATGGATCGTCAACACTTATTCCAAGCAGGAACAGGGAATACTGTTTGGACAGGGACAGCTGAAGTGCAGGCAACAACACTTTATGTGTGTTTTGTATTCAGTAACCATCTGGGGTTATACATAGGATGAAAAACTTTAAGATAACATTTACAAATGTGCAATATAGGAGAGTGGAAAACAAAAAAAGTGGCCTAGTAAGTAAGAAAGATAAAACATGATGCGAGTCTCAGCCTGTCACTCACATGCTTTCACAGTTCCCATTATACTGCTACTTCTTGTACATGTTGCAAACCCTCTGAGTGTAGTGTCCTATCACTTCATGAGGAACATGACATCTTCTTTTCCACTTTTCAATTCACCTTTCAGCTACACCCCCCTGGTAACTTGCCCTACATGTGGGGACCAGCAGGAATAGTTACGAGATGTGCTGCTGCTGCTGCTGCTGCTTCTGCTGCTGCTGCAACAATATAAACTTAAAAGTATATTCTCAAGGTGCATCATTTCTTATAAATATAGCTCAGTCATACCACAGAATCAGATTATGGCAGGATAATAACTGTTCAACTGCTCATCTGCATTTTGGGTAGCAAATGTAATATTTTGAGGTTGCCATGCGCTTTCTGCTCAGGTCAGCATGTGTTTTTTGCCTGTGCATCCAACACAAGATGGGCCTCAGATTTTATTCTGGTTTTGTCAGAACAACCTTCCAAAAAGCTTATTTTCCATCATCACCCATCTCGCGTTCCAAAAATATCTCCCCTCTCGCTGAAAATCACTGTGTGAACACCAACTCTTGGCAGCTTAACAACAGAACTCCTCTGGAGCGCTCTCAAATATCAGCACATTCCCTAATAGCGGTATTCTCATTCTCCAGATCCACGGTTCAGTTCAGACATTCAGTTTTTTGAATCAGTTTGGTTTATCCGTCAGTTTTGATATGTGCAGCTTTCTGAAACAGGCTTGCCAAGAATGGTACTATAGGTTCAGTCTCAATTTCAGAATTGTTAAACCCCCCATTTCCTACAAACGTTCATAACACATTCAACTACTTGACCTTAAAACAGAACAAAGAAATGTATTCGAATTTCGGAGGCAACAATTTCCTACTCTGCTTGATAAATATAATAAATTTGTTTTGAAAAGACTAATGACTCTGAGTTTACTCACTAATGAACACAAACCCTAAAATATCCCTCATCCCCAGGAAGTGCTGTAATAGTCAGGCTGATGCTCAAACGAATCAAGAAGCTGCACAGGAAAACAAAACCCTCTGCATACGTGTGATGACTCCCTGAGGGGCCGAGATGCTGACCCACTCTAACTACATGGCTGGAGATTAAATGTCCATATGTGTCTATGTTAAAGAAACCTGTTTACTGCAAGGAGGTGTTTTTATTTCATCACCATCCTTGGTTTAAAAAAGAAAAGACATCTCATTTCCCATGAGCCCAGGTAGCTTAGTGATGGCAGTGTTTCAAAAAAAAAAAAAAAAAATCCCTCAGCACCTGTTCTCTCCCTGTGGCCTTTCTGCTCTGTAGTTTTCACTCGGTGTGACTGACTGGAGCGTCAGACTCGTGCTAAACATGGAACCGACTTAAAGATATGCAAGTTCAAAGCTAGCTGCAGTGTTTACAGGGAATATTCTATCAACACAGATTCACGCGCGGAGATGTGAGCTGTAATATTCGGAGGAATGTGGGTCAGGAATGCGTGGTGGTCTGTGGAGAACCACTGTGGGTGGTGGAGGGGGGAAAAAAACACATGCTGCAAACTAGACAGCAGATACCCCTTCTTCCTGCCCTGATCCTCAGGGGTCTTCTAACTTTAATGAAAGAGACTCGAAAGGTTTTTTTTTTTTCTCCTCTGCCGATCTCACTTTCTTCTTCTCCGCCACAAGAGAACACCACTACTTCTTTATGGAAAAGAAAAAAACAGATTCCTCCTCTCCCCTCCGTAACCTCCTACCAGCTAGGCATCGGTTCTCCTTCATCAGCGAGACCGCGCTGAACTGTAAGGAAGCGGCTCCGCAAATTAAAAGACATACCAAACCCATCTAGAAAAATGAAGATGAGCAGAGGTGAAGAACAGTGAGAGAAAAAAAAAGGGGGAATAATGCGGTGGTAGTTAGTGTGTGAAAAGTGGAGTGGGGTTAGACGGCGAGGAGGCAGCGTGCACTAATTTGCCGATTTTATATTCAAGCTACAAAAAAAATACAAACAGGCAAAATGAAGAGGCGTGAGGCGGGGGCCTGTGGCCTTGATCTTGGGAGAAATAATCCACCCCCAAAATGGAAATGTGCAGACATTAAAACATTCTTAAACACCACGGCAGAAGAAGAAGACGAAGACGAAGACGGGGTAGAAATGTTGAGTGAATGAAAGAGGCGGTTGGAATTTTCATACAGTGAGTGTGTGCGTGTCTCCAAAGGACTGAATAAATAAGCCCGCCTTCACATGAGACAGAATCAATGGCACCGACATTGAATCTGTCAGGGGGTTGAGCTCCCACTGACACACGCATACAATCATTTTCCTTTCTCTCTTACACACTTGCCATCCCAACACCCCTCTCTGCCCCGCCTTTCATCCTCTCTTGCCCTCTCTCGCCTGATCCCCATCCCCCCCCCCCTCTTTTGCTTTTGCTCTCCTCTCCTCCTTTACTCCTCATAATAAACAGAAGCAGGAGCTGGAACGGGAGGATGGGGGAGGAAGAGAAAGAGAGATAGGGGAGAATGAAATAACTCGACAGGGTGTGGGGTGAGGGGTATTAAGGTGCCAGGTGCGAAACAAGACGGACAGCAACAATGAGATAATCAGAAAATTCAAAGAGCATCTAAACACAGCAACATGCATGTAAAAGATGAGGAGGATGGGAGTCGGTGCTGATGCAGAAGCCGATATTATGTGGCAAGAACTGCTCATTTACACTGGAGTCACACATGCAGTAAATTACATGCATGTTCTGCTGAGCTGTACGGGAGAATGTGTGTGACACCGTCCTTACACAGCACTTTGATTGCGTGTTGGTGCTCACCGTGGTGTCGGCTTATCTCCTCACTGTGCACTGCTATTGAGGGTGCTGACAAATTCAAAAGAGGGGGGGGGAGGGACGGACGCTGCTTACAAGTTCGACATAAAGCAGAATAATATAAAGACAGTGTGTTATGAGGGAGAAAATGATCACGGATGAGATATACGAGGGGAAAATCCCAGCTCTCACACATCTGAGTCCTGTTCTTACCGTACAGAGAACAGAGATCTACTTCAGTCAGCCCATACTCTGCCCTAGGCTAACCTTAATTCCCCCGCCCACCTCCACCTACCCCCTCCACCTCCCCCCATGTCGATACCTAGATGAGTCTTTAACCATGACTGAGTTCCCTGTAATAAAGAAGCGTCACTGAACTAAAACAGGCACCAGTGCTCTCTGGGCGATGATTTAACCACTGTGTGAAGAACTGGTCCAATCAATGGGGACATTCCTCTACTTTATATGTGTGTGTGTGTGTGTGTGTGTGTGTGTGTGTGTGTGTGTGTGTGTGTGTGTGTGTGTGTGTGTGTGTGTGTGTGTGTGTGTGTGAGACAGAGGGAAAAGATAACAGTGACGGGCAGAAGCAGCAGTTCCTCCGCCGGTTCACATGACCCCTGTAGAGGGCGTCAAGGTCAAGACCAGGACGAGAGAAAGAAGGAGATTTATGTTTCCACCAGGCCGTCTGGGGGGAAACCTCAGGTTGAGAGGGAGGGTCACTGTATAGCGGACGTGTACAGTAAGAGAGGAGGGTAACAACAGCGGGGAGGAAAGAAGAGGAGCGTTTTCACTCATCCGTCACACTCCGGTCGTCAGGGCGACCATGCGTACCTTCCTTGGCAGCCTGCCAGAATTCAAACGCCACTCTGAAAGCCTGAGCCACCGTGAGGGTTACCGCCTGGGCCTGTGGGTGGGAAGCACAGACACACACACACACACACATGAATAAGACAGATACATAGAGAGCAGAAGAAGGAGGATGAATAATACACAGATGCATCTAATCCACTGGAGGGAAAACTCCAGGAAGTCAAGGAACTGTGACCACGATATAAAAAAACAGGAACTGACCACTAATACAAGGAAGAGTTCCTCCACAGATACTTCAAGAGGAGGAAGAGAAACCTGTGGGATCCATGACCAGTTGTTTATGCAACTGGGAGGATATGTGGCCTTTTGGCCTGAACTAAATTAGCAGGAGGAAGGAAGAGGAGGGAGCGGTTCACTCTTTCTACAAACCTCCAGGGATGGAGAGAATGCCAAGGGAGGGATGACAGCCTCCACACCCTTCATGCTCTCACTCCTCCTCTTTCTCCTGACTTAATACTTTGGGACATTTGCGAGTAGAGTACGACTCAAAGTGGCAGTGCAGTTGTTCCCTCTGCAACGTATCTGCATAAAGTGCTTTTCACCCACCGCCAGAAGCGAAAAAGCAGAACCTGCATGAGAAACCCACAGCACGGAGAATCTGTAGTCTACATGCCCCAGCCATTAGCTGGATTTAGCTAGATATTTATTTATATGTAACAAATGCCACTGATGGAAAAGACTGACATTTGTGCTCATTTGCTTACTTGCTGAGAGTTAGATGAGAAGATCAATACCACTCTCTGGTCTGTACGCTGAATATAAGGCCACAGGCAGTCTGCAAATAGTTTAAGGATTAGGACGATGAACAGGTGGAAACTTTCTGATTGGTTCAGTCCAAATGTAACAAAATCCACCTGCCAGCCACGCTGCCTAATGCTTTACTCTGTTCAAAAACATAGATGTAGGAACAAGTTGTGGTTTTACTGGAGGAGTCGTATTAAAGACCGTTTCTTAGCTGGGAGTGGGCTAGTTGCCTGGCAACCTCACAATGGCAACAAGATTTCAGAAAGTCGCTGAAAGAGTCGGATATAACATGTTGATTAGTGAGCTTTGGAGGTTTTGTTACCTTCAGACAGATCGTTTCCTTGTTTCCAGTCCTTTTCCTGGGCTAAGTGAAGCAAACTGCTGAATATATATATATATATATATAATAATATATATATACGTATATCTTTACTTTCAACACACAGATACGTGAGTTGAATCAATCTTTACGTTTAGCACATTTTCTAGGAGATCAGGTGGCTGATTAGTTTTGTCACTGTGACTCTCTCTCCCGATGTCCCGTCTCCCCCCCCACTGTGACTATCATTGAAGGCTTAAAATGGGCCAAAAAAAGAAGAAAGCACATCTTCAAAAATGTTGATGTCTCCTGATGTGATTATTTACTGTGTGCCTGTTCCCCCATTCTCTCTCTATCTCCCTTTCCTGTCATTCCTCTACTGTCCTGTCCAATAAAGGCAAAAAATACCAGAAAAAATAACTTGTTAATGGAAAAAGCAGTAAACATTTCATCTAAAATTAAGATTCATGTGGTTTCAGAGGCTGACTGTTCAGCTCTGACTCTCCGCTGACAGGTTATTTTGGATAAATGCCCTGTACGCGTACACAATGGATGTCTCAGAGACACTTAACCGCACAAACTCATTTACTCACCATTTTTCTCTTGGTGCAGAGGAAGGCATGACACTCCAGAGTCTCATTGTGTTGGCTCTGTACGATGTAGGCAAACACTTTGTCATGCATCTTGTCCGCCGTGCAGTATGATATTCTGGAGGAGAAAAAAAACACACACACACAAACGCACAGAGATGCACGTACTTTAATAAAACACAGAGACCTTGCAGAGTCTTCGCAGATCAAGTGGGACCATCATGTAACTTCATCTGCACTAAGCCCTTAAGCTAGTCCAGCAATCCGATTTAAACTGTTCAATCTAGCATTTCTCTAAAAACTATTACAACAAAAAAAATCCTAAAGCCAGCTGCACTCACAATCTCACCGCTCTGCACGTGTTCAAACACTCGTCCCAGCTGTGTGTGTGTGTGTGTGTGTGTGTGTGTGCAGGTACAGGGCTGAGCCATGTCATGAACTTGAATTGAATCACGCTCATTGAACATCTGTGCTGTTTTGCCAAAGGGATGCCATTCCTCTCTGCTTTTTAAAGCAGTTACTTCATCACACCCCCACTGTGCACACCTGTTAAACAGCCTCAACACACACACACACACACACACACACACACACTTTTAAATTACGGCTTTAATATTGGGTCTGGCCCCTGTAAGGTGCGTATAACAGACACAGACAGGAGGTGATTGTGTCTGTGTTTCCGTGGCGTAGAAGGTCGTCTCCTGATGAGAGATTCCTCCGTGTCGTGAGTTTGTGAGGTATCAGTCTCGCTTGTCAGTCTCAGGTGCAGACCGGGGTTTTAAATTAAGCTGTAATGCTTCACAAATAGCTTTTCTCCACTATTTGATCATCGTGTCATTACCCTAATGCCAAAGTTACGGGCACACACAGAGCAGTTGGGGGGGACGGATCCGAAATGACGGAGGAAGGCTGTAATGAATGTCTGCCATCTGTCCTTCCTCTCTCCTTCGAGCCCCAACTTCCACTGTGCTATCGTCGCACACTCAGTTAACTAACAACGGGAATATACGCTTCCAAAATAATAAATAAAGAAATAAAAGTGAGGGAGGGAAAGTTTGGAGAGGTCTGAGAATCACAGCTGCGCTCGAGTCGGCACAACACGACCCCGAGATTTACAGGCAAACGTTTGGGGCGGGAGGGCATCAGGGAAATTGGGTGTCTAGGCAAATCCATTTCTTTTATTGGTCATCCATCTTCCCCCAGCAGATGTCTTGGGAGGAGAGCGTCAATGGGGTGCAACATACAAGCAGCTGCTTTATGTCTTCACACCATCCTGAGGTTACAGCTGGACTCACCTCGCCCAGCCAGCCTTTTAATTACCGTACTATTTAAATTCTTCAAAATGACAGACTCTATTATCAGTGCCGCACTTTACTGGCGTCCCGTTCTACGGGGGCCAAAGAAAATGCTGTAGAAAAGGTTAATAATGACTGACTGAATATAGAAATGACTCGTCTGGAAGTTTTCAAACGTGAGGTGACAGGCACACAGGTGCGTGTCGGTCGGCTACACAATGGGCGGATGGCTATTGTAGTTAGTGGCTTGCTGGTTTGGCCCAAGTATCCACTTAGTCAACATTTGGAGCGGCGGCGGCGGCGGCGGCTGTGACACAGTTTGCATACAGAGTCCTGCCTCCACACGCCTCATGAAGGCTCATTAAGGAAGCAAGGCTACTTCTTCTCAGAGCCGTTGGTCTAAACTCACAGACACACACAAATATTCTTATGTAAATATTCTTATATTCTTATATAATTGAAATTTCCCAAGGATATTGCTTGATGAATGAAAAAAGTTTCTTTTCACACACTATATTTTGTTCACTCTGGTTCAAAATCAGTTAGTTGGGAGTGTTTTTCCTCTTGGTTCAGTTTCTTTTCACAAAAAACATCCAAGCAAACTTATGAGAATCCCTACAAACCACATGAAAATATTCACTCAGATCATTGGTCAGACGTGTGTGTAGGGCAGGAGCAAAAAAAAAAGTAAACACAGGAAGAAGGTCCTTCACCGTGGTGTAACTACAAGCAGCTATGTAAACTGCTACGGTTTGTGTGCTCTGCCACATCACGCTGCTACAGAAGCCACAGGAGCCGGTACGCTCACACACGCCGAGTTCACCTGGGAGTTGGGTCAGAGCAGGGTCGGATCGAGTTCTCACACCAAGAGTGTGAAGTGGACATAGATCCCCGTCTCTGTGTGGTTGTTTTTGTTCACACCCAAGAGTGTATTTTAAAAAAAGGAGAAGAAAAACTTTGTTTGAATGACCATGTTTTTAAGTTTATTTACACTGCAAACAGGAACTGCTACCATGTAAATTCAGCATACTTGTTATTTATTTCCCCGAAATGTAACAGATACAGGCGTGAAGTGGAACCAGCCGCTAACTAAGCGATGCTTAACAACATTGTACTTCCTGTTTACATCTGCTGAAGCTGTAATGGAAGTTTAGTGGGGGAGGGTGTCAGACTTTAAAGAACAATAATTTATTGCTAAATTAGTTAACTGGGAATAGATTAGCAATAAATCATTTAAGCTGATGCTAATGGCTATTAATCATCTAGTTCCTGCTGTGACAAGTCAAACATTTGCAACTTTTTGGGAACTATTGGTCAATATGAACACATATATATTTACACTTCTGGGTATTTTTCCTGACATTTCATATTCCAAAACTAACTCAAGACAGCAATTATTATTACCTCATCATCAGCTGTAGCCTTAATGGCTGCTTAAAACTGTTCAGAAAATACTACAGCTGACGCTGACCGAGTGTGTTCACTGTGACCTCGGCATTTTATGCAAAATACGCATCTTATCGGCATCATTTTATCTTTGCCTTAGATAGCGACATCTGTCATCCTGCCCGCCCCTGCCTTTCATGGACCTCAGGTTATTCAAGTTCATTCTGAAAAATAAATAAATAAATAAACAAACAGCCAAGTGAAGTACGGACTAGATTTTTAATATAGATAAATGCCGTGAGTCTGACAAATTGACTCCATCTAGCACGGCAAGAAAATGGTTATTTGATGACAAGTGATACAAAATTGAACAGGTGGAAGACTTCTCTCTGAAATAGCTAAACATCCACTGGTGACGCTGCAGAACTGGAATCATTTGTCAGTGACGACAACTTGTCAATTATGCCGCACTTAGATAACTTCAGTTCAGATTTTGTCCCCAATCTGCCAGTTTTAAGAAGACATTCACCTACATAACTCTATTTATCCTTGGGAAAAACGATGGAAAGTCCCATCTTGACTTGATGTGTGGACTCATAAATGTGGAATTTGAGAAAAGTGATTCAAGCTTTGCTCATAAGCTTAAGGCCAACGGAGGTCAGGCAGGCTGTGGCAGGCAAGAGAGCTCTGCAGACATTTACTAGTGAAGGGGGAGTGTGAGTGGGAGTGTGTGTGTGTGTGTGTGTGTGTGTGTGTGTGTGTGTGTTTGTGTGTCAGTAAGCCACACCTGAGGTGAAAGCTCAAGCATACAGCTGTTCCAGTGCTCTCATGAGATATTAGATTGATGAGACACGCTGCTGATGGACTGTTTGTCTCTCTCTCACACACACACACACACGCACACAAACTTTTGGAGTTGCCTTGGAGTACCACACCTCCTTAGACTCACATTCATCCAGTGATGGATGAGAACAAGAAGGATAACAACTGTTGTTTTATTGGAAGTGATAGGGACAAATTCAGGGTGGAAGCATTTCACCAATTGGAGCCGCCCAACTGAAACCAGGACACGAAATGCATGAGAAACATTAGCGATCTCCTGAGGAGCTGGAGGAGAACTGACCTGTATATGGAGATGTTTTCTATCAGCTGGCTGGAGGCACTGTCGTAAAGGATGATTCCTCGCGGGGAGACCGTTAACGTGACTTTTTGGAGTTTTTTTCCACTTGCTTTGGCCTGGAAGACAGGAGTGTGAGATTGAGAGATAAGAAAAGGAAAGAAAATCCATCCAGCTGAGTGCTGATTACGACTGAAACTGATCATTTCTAACTAGGCCAGCCAACCAAAACACGCCAAAGCCAGGGTTACCAGTACATCAAGTTACAAAGTAAATTTCCTGTCTGCTAGCTTTCAAATGATGCCATTAAAATATTCAGCTAAATGCTTGGAGACCTGACAGAACCGCAAAAACAAACATTTGAGGAGTTGCTGGCTGGATAAACAAAGAGTTAAACAAGTTAAACAAAAACAAACATGTGGGGATGAGACTCAAAAGATACGTCCATTAAAGAGTTATTTAAATCTTTTCAAACTATGCTATGACAGAAAAGAAAATCACTTTACACCAAGTCCTGGCTCCTACTCTACAAAACGACGTGTAAAGAGAATCTCCCACTCTGTATCCTGACTGACATCCTCTTCAGAGGGACACCAAGGGCAGCCAACAGATTATGCCCAATCAGAGCCTCTGCCGCCCTCTCCATATATCACGGTGCCCCAAGTCCCACCATTTTGCCACTGCTAACTTCATTATCCACTGAGCTGCCAGATCCAATAACATTAAGCCTTTTCTACTGATGATAAAGCTTGGCCGGGGCCACACAATGAGCAACAGTGTCCAAACTAATTGCCTCCTCCTCTAAATGTCAGCTTTGGCCTCGGGTGGAAGGAGGAGGTGGAGGAGGAGGTGAGGATCGGCAGCCAACCAGTCACTTCTGACCGAGGTGTCAGTCAGGTCAAAACTACTGTATGAGCTGATGACGAGAGGAAATACAGTGGAAACCGCTGATAGTGATCACGTGGGTCCAGAGTCAATGTGAGCACTATAAGTGGTTCATTATTATTTATAATAACTGATTTTTTATTATTTCACTTCATTTTTTATGCAGAACATCATCTAAATGCCATTTGTATAGTTTTTCCAATGAGAAACGGAGTAACGGAACTGACAGCTTCACCATTTACTGAATTGTATTTAATGTTTCGACTCGTTTACAGCGAGCAGCAGAAGCAGACGTTCAGCAAGGAATCATGGGAGTAAGAAATAAAATAAATACACATAGTTATAAAATTGTTTTTGCACATGTTTTCATTCATAAAATGACTAAAAATGAACACCATATAAGCGGATAAGGGACGACAGATGGAAAGTAGCTAGTAAGCTAAATCCGGTGCAAAGCTTCTCCTCTCATTTTGAGACTAATGTTATTTTGTACATTCTCCCTGATACAAATAAACTTAATAAAAATAAATTATTGATTACTATAAACAAATTATTTAAACAGCATTTGTATAGAATGATTTTGTCCCAAGCCTTTTTTCAACCTTGTGGTCGGGACCCCATGTGGGGTCGCCTGGAATTCAAATAGGGTCGCCTGAAGGTCTAGTAATTGATTAAAAAAATTCTGATAAAAATACTTTTTAAAACTAATTACAGTATTATTAACAAAATTAAGATTGTCTGTGGTGTTTTTAAATCATAAATAACTATCTTCGATACTTTCACTTTCTCGAATATAAATCGAAATCAAATAAAATGCAGCATATATAAATATCTGAGCTTGCACATCTTGATTGAGGGGTCACCAGAAACTTGTGATGTCAAAATGGGGTCATGAGCCAAAAAAGGTTGGGAACCACTGCTATAAGCGGTTTCCACTGTATCAGAGACTGTGTTTTTTTCTGAACACTGATGCGGAGTGTGTTGACAGGATAGTTTGGGTGACCTCTGTTCAAACTATTCCAGCTATGTGTGTGTCTTCGCTGCAGAGGGTGTGCACGTGCGCGGCGTCTCTCACCGTGGCCACTATCCTTTTGACGGCGGCCGCAGACAGCTCCTCTCCTTTGGGCTGCTCTACCATGGTGACCCCCAGGTATTTGAGGTGGAACACCATGCCCTCCAGCAGGGTCTCCCTCGTGTCCGTCCAGTTCTCTGGAAGCTCTGCGAAGATGAGAAGAGAGAGGCGGACCAGTGAGTGACACCGCTGCTGCTTTTACTGTAAGACAGGCTGAGACGTGTCAGTGAAGCGTTCCCTCAATCCACTTGTGTGATGACAGACTGAGCCGGGGTTAGATACAGCAGCAGCCAAACCATGTCCTCATTATGGCTGTGTGTGATTCACTCTGTCTCCTTGCAGTATAACTAAATCAAGTGCTTTTATGGGCTAAATCGTGACTATTTCCACAGTACGTGTAATTGTAAACCTACTGCAAATTGTGATGAAAAAGCAGAAAATAAGCGTTTTGTTTCAAACCTAAACAGAAAGTTGGCACATCTGTTTTTTTTGGCTGTTCAAGCTGTAATCCTGCTAAATGTGGCATGGTAAGGAGAGTGTAAAGTAGCAGTTTTCCTAAAATATTTAGTACCCAGGAATCAGTGAAATACCCAGAGGGTTGAAAAAGTTTTTGAGGATTCAGAGACTCTTTCAACCATGAAAATGAAAAAGATTTTTTACTTAAATTGCAAATTGCCACCATATTTCTCATCCAGGATACACAAAAATGATTCATCTCTGCTTGTTTTGTACAAACACAGACAAATGTAAACTCTCCATTATGTATGAAAATATAAAACAACAGAAAATGGCATTTATACTAAGAAATGTAGGTGATAATAAACTGGTGCTGAGAAAGGGAGCACTGTTATTTCCAGATGCCATTTCTGTTTTGAAAACAAAGAACATTATAAATAGAGTTCAGTAGTTCCTATAGTATTCCATGCTTGATTTTTTATTTTATTTTATTATTATTATCAGTGCATCTGTTTTGTACTTCTGCCGCTGTTACACTACAATTTCAATGCATTGGGAGAAAATAAAGTTTATCTTATCACATATCAGAAAATGAAGATGGCTCTGTCTGCACTCCACTGTAAACCCTGTAAGTTCCTCTCGCCTGTCACTTCATGCAGAACACAGGCTGCTCAAACAGAAATGCCATAAAAACAAAATGAAAGTTAAATAAGAGGTGTCCATTGGTGATATACGGAATGACTCTGTGCGTCTAAAACAGGTTCAAGAGATAAAACTGCCCCCTCATGACGGTTTCCCAGAATTCATTCAATTCAAAGTCATTATTACAGATCACCTCCTGCAGCTTAGAAGACAGTGACGCTGGTTTTAGTTCATTTCGTCAGAGGAAACGCTCAAGCCAACGTCTTTTTCTTCACGTTACGTCAGTATGAAGAGATCTGGGTATGGCTGGTCACACGACCGACAACACAGAGAGGGAGCAGCGAAAAGAAAAGAATAACTTGACGTGCAAACGGACGTTCTTTCCACATGACACCACATCACCAAGAGACCCAATGTTCAACTCGAGCCGAGCCGACAACCCAAACTAGGTGTCCAACATTCAACAGCTTTCAAACTGATAAAAAGGACCAGTTGCACAGACTGAGGGAACTATATCTCACGGTGGAAGTTCACACATGTGGACAACAAACTGCATCTTTAGTATTCAGGCCATTTGCTGGAGCCAATAAAGATGCTAACTTCTCTCTCTTTGAGGCTCATAAAAACTTTATGGACTAGTTGCCACTGTGTGGTGATAGTGAGTAGAGGCCATTTGTCTCTTCAACAACATCCCTCCCTCCTGGGTGGTCTTCACTCCTGTTGTCACTGTTGGCATGTTTTTCTAGAAGGACATGTGCAGCTATGCTTTTACACCATTATACACTTTATACTGAAATAATTGTCACATTTAATGATCGACAATGAGCAAAATACTGATTAGCCTTAATTTCTGATAATCGCTTAAACATGTTTCATTTTTTTAGTAGCCAAAAAGGCCAGAATTTCACTGGTTGCTCCTTTTCTTATGCATGTCTGTGTGATACTACAAAGAACATCATTATATTCTGGACAACAAGTCAGAAATAAATACATTTAAATGAGTTAAAGGGATAGTTCACCCTAGAATGATATTTCGCTCATTATCTACTCACCCTCATGTTGACTAAGGGCTGGAAGAATTATCAGAGTCCACCGTCCCTTCTCTTAGTTACAGGGGGTCTCGGCGTAGCAGTGAATTTCAATGCAACGGTTGCAAAGGGACACCGGAGCTCTTCGTAAAAAAACACACACAAAAAAACATCCAAATACCTCCATGATGCTCGTATGTAATGTCCGTCTTGTGCTGAAGCCCCAAATTGCGTAATTGTCCCGAAAAAAAATTAAATAAGTCTATATTTTAAGCTTGTTTGTAGCGGAAGCTTCTCGTCTTCTTCTTCTTCTCCTATTCCTGGTCCGTCCAAATATCGCGTGATTCGCAGTAACCGCAATGACGCCGGCGCAAATCACGCGATATTTGGACGGACCAGGAATAGGAGAAGAAGAAGAAGACGAGAAGCTTCCGCTACAAACAAGCTTAAAATATAGACTTATTTAATTTTTTTTCGGGACAATTACGCAATTTGGGGCTTCAGCACAAGACGGACATTACATACGAGCATCATGGAGGTATTTGGATGTTTTTTTGTGTGTGTTTTTTTACGAAGAGCTCCGGTGTCCCTTTGCAACCGTTGCATTGAAATTCACTGCTACGCCGAGACCCCCTGTAACTAAGAGAAGGGACGGTGGACTCTGATAATTCTTCCAGCCCTTAGTCAACATGAGGGTGAGTAGATAATGAGCGAAATATCATTCTAGGGTGAACTATCCCTTTAACTTGAGCTCCAATACATTCTGATGTGCTCTTCCATTTAATCAATCCAGAAAATAAGAGAAGATTAATTGAGAAAACAATCGGCTGATTAATTAAAATGAAAATTGACTTATCTGATAACGCTCAAATAAGTCTTTGATTCATTTTCCCCATTACAGCTCCAGTGCTTTAATCTTCTTTAGCAGCACATGACTGTTGTGTAGTTTTGAACAGACTCACTCCCGGCACCATAAAAACTATAGCTTGCCTCCATGTGTCAGCTGTTTTGGTCTTCACTAAGCAAATCCATTTTCTAGTTTTAAGCTTTTATGATAAACCACCAAGTTATAATGGCTGATGAGCAAATGATGGAATTATGGCATGGTACAATCATTTAAAGGATTAATTCAAGAACTAACTCAAGTATTTTTAAAGCTTTGTGAATGCACTTATACTCTGAACACACATCACTGAGGAAATGTAAACCATTTGAAGAAAGCAGCGGGGGTTAAACTATAGGCTAACGTTCCCTCCTCTGCAGCTGAACCAGTCCGACTGTGAGTGGTTATGGAGAATGGTTTTTAATGGTCTAAATGCAGCTCCAAGCAAACCTATACTTAAGTAATGGGTGAGTCTTAACAGTGCACACCCACTCTAAGGTCAAGGGCTTTGCGCTCTTAAGTGTGGTGCACAGATCCGGTGGTCCCCCTCTGCTGTTACATTAGTGGGTAAGTAAGGGTAAGTAGCACCCTTACTGTAATACAATCAGAGGCAAAGAATCACTAGCAGCCACCAATGACCTCAATCAAGTTACTGAGTGGTCCAAGTGGACTATAAATGTCCATTATGGGGTAGTAGCCACTTAAGGCATTTGCAAAGTTACACCTGATGATGAGGATAACGCAAGCTTAACCTCAGGAGCCATGACATTTCACACCTTTTGGTGTCTGCTTGTGTTTGTATAAGCAGCTGTGACCCTTTGGTCCAGAGGTTTCCTGTGTTTACCAAAGGAAACGCTGCTGACTGATCTGCTGCAGCGCTGAATTTCAACAATCTGTCAGATGTGCTTTGAAAATGCTCTGAGTGATTCAAGGCTTAGGAGAGATGTCATTCACATAATACACACACGGTCGTGCAGCAGCGGCGAGGTTGTGTTGGTCCAGCAGCGATAGCAGAGGCAGAGGCTTCACCACTTGAACTGCCCATACTAATGCTTGCACAAGGCGGGTCTCCAGGGATTACCAGCCTGTTCAGCCTGACCGCAGAGCCCTAGGAATAGCCCATCCCAAGAGACAATGGAGGAGGCTACTATAAAAGTACATTACACAATATAGATGATGGGATGTCTTTAGCCTAGCCTACTAAAAATAAATAAATAATGAGCAAAAAAAAAAAAAAAAAACAACCTCACTGTAGCAGTTTTAGTTTGCAATGAAATAACAGTCTTCTATAAAGGGGAGCTATGCAAGTCTGGTTGCTTTTCCACCGTTTTGCTCCCCCTCCCCCCTTCTGGCCATGTGCATTTGTTTTCAACAAAGCCGACAAGGAGGCAATCCATGGAGCAGTGGATAACATTATATATCATATACAATGTTACGATGTGTATATTTGTGTGGTCTTTTCTGTCATAGAAAAAAAGATAGGGTATGCCCGCACACTGATAGTAACACAGTGATTTTTGTTGCACACAAACGTTTTTGACCTGTCAGTCTTCTTCAGGGTCACAGGTGTGTTAATGTGGGGTCCAATTGGATGAAAGGGGGCAAGCTTGAAGGTGAAGGGCACACCCTTCGACTTAAAGTTGCCTCATTGTGCGTAAAAAGACAGTGGAAAAATGTTGACAAATGACAACCATTCAATGACATCATATATTAATTGATAACCCAAATATATCCATAGTAAATCCATAATCACATATAATCTTATCTGTCATAAACAACAGGGTGCGTTTGTGTGAGAGCTGGGACACCGGGTCGGCGGTTTTCGGCCAAGAGACACTACATCAACAGAGAGCCTCCATTCTCCAAGTCATTTATTTAACCATCACCATTAAACCGAAGCTGTTTAATTAAGGGAAACATGTAGCACAGTTAAGGTACAGTTCCTGCACAGCTCCTCTTTAAAACTGACCCAGTGGCAGATCAAATGAGCAACTCATGAACCACAGCTATTTTTAGACTGGTGCATATACCCTGGATGCTGCTGCTTTGTATGGAATAATAATCCATTTTCATATTGGTTACATTTGCATTCACACAACCAACCCCCCTCCCCACCACCAGAACCAGCCCCAGCCCCAGCCCCCTCCACAACAGCAGCAGCAGCAGCAGCAGCTCTCTGCAGCTGCGGTGCTGATTAGAGCCAACTTCAAAGGCTCCTCGGCTACGCTGGAGCTCCGGCCGGTCAGTGAGCGCTGCTGCGCCTGGATGACGCTGCCTGTAAATAAGCCACAGAGACCAGGCAGCCGGCCGCTGATTGTTGCTGAGTGGAAGGGGATAGGATTTGTGGGGACAGGTAGAGGGCTACAGCTGCTGCCAGCAGCGGAGAGCAGGGCAAGTGTGAGGGGTTTGAGTAGCCAATCATCTTCAAGGAATTGTGTGGGATATTTAATCGGTGTGGTTTATTATTTGGTCTTGTTCTGGCTCTTGCTCTACGAGTCTTTACAGGGTCAGATGCCCGCAGCCTGAACCTCTGGAAAACTTTACATACACCTTAATGGTTCACACACTAACAGATGTTACTGGCAGATATCGCCAGAGGGCAAACTAGATGGCTCAGACCGTATAGCACTGCCAGATTTGCAAGATGTAGGCTAAACAATAAACATGGCGCCTCAAGGAGGTCATCATTTATTCATTCGGAGATCAAGGCAAGAAAACATACTGCTCCACTGCTGTAGATGGTATGTAAGGCACTTAAACACAGTCTATCATGATAATGGGAAGTTATATTTCACTCTTTTACATGACGTTGATGATGAGAAACACCATAAATAAAATACTTCCCAATGTTCACCAAGACACTTGATGATTTAAACCTGTCTGTTCAGCAGAGCGGCTTGATCCACAGAATTTACCCTTCTAGCATTCACAACTCTACACTCTGTGACAAATCAAAAATAGTTTTACAAGTTTTTACAACTTAATAAAAAAAAGGAAGAAAAAACTGATATATCACACTGACATAAAAACTGACATTTTGCTATGACACATGCTCTAGGTCCCTCCCATTTCTCTGGATTATCTCCGAGATGTTTCTACACCTCAGCTTCAGTCCACCTGTGGAAAATTCAATCTCACAGCTGACAGCGCGTATCAGTGGGGGGAAAAAATGAAAGAGACTGCAGGCAGACTGCTCATAGACAGGATTATGTCAAGACACAGATTTGAGGGAAGTTACAACAACTTCCTGCTGCACTGAACGAGCCCCAAAGAGCAGTGGCCTCCATAACTCTTCCTAGAAGCGGTCACCATCCGGTCCAACTGAGTAATCAGGGGGGGAGAGAGCGGGGTCTTCGTGAGAGAAGGGATCAAGAACCTTATGGTCATTCTGGCTGAGCTCCAGAGCCCCTGGGTGCACATGAGAGAAACGTCAAGAAGAACAACCGTCACTGCAGCACTCGACTGAGCTGGGCTTAATGGCCTCTCCTCAATGACAGTTTGCAAAAAAAAAATGAAATAATCACCAGCATGACTCTGAAAAAAGACTCTGGTCTGATGAAAGACGGGACTGTTTGTCAACCAGACATGGTTCTTAGAATGGGCAGTCCTGCAACGCATTTCCACGGTTAAGGTTCCTATTTTTTTTGTATTATTGTTTTTATTATAGAGAGAGTTAATGCTGCACTCGAACCCCCTCACTGTTCAAAAGAGAGAAAGCTGAAAGTCTCAAGTTCTTCTTAATTAAGCCATTCTGATTAATTTTCTTTAATTAGCTTTAACTAAGACATTCAATGTGTAATTTGTGAAGTGACTACAGTTCATGTAGCAGTAGGCCTGGGCCGCATACTCATAACCTTGACAGAAAAAAAAATCCTTTCCCCTGCCACTCGGTGAAGCGTGATCAGGCTGAAATCACAGTGTGTCAGTGTAAAGTCCACTCTGCCAGTCAGATGGAAACGTTCTCCCATCCGCTCTGTCTTCTCCTGCGTCGTACAAGTCTCAACACCACACCAGTAAAGACTGAGGCCTTGTCCATACGAGCCCGGGTATTTTTGAAACCGGAGTTTTGCTTCGCGTCCACACCAGTGGTGTAATAAAAACACTCCGTACACACGCAACCGTGAAATCCGCTACCAAGTGACGCAATGCACGTGTGGAAGGCTGTTTTAACCAATCAAAATACAGTGGAAACCGCTTGGATCAAAAGGTTTGGGGCGGAATCATTTCTATACAAATGCCTTTTAAATAATTCGTTATCAAGAAATCCGCTTATAGTGTTCATTTTTGGTCATTTTATGGATGAAAACATGCGCAAAAACCATTTCAAAACTACGTGTTATTATAGCTTTATTTCACAGACTCCAAGTCCAACAATTAAATATTAATTAATTTAATAAAAATGTGTAGCCTATTTATTTTATTTTCGGCGGTGTCCCTTTGACGTGCACTGCTGCAGCAGCCTGCACATGTTGCTGCGCTGTGTCTTGACTCTTGTGCTGTGTGTTGTTGTGCTGTGTGCGTCACCTGGCTGCTGAGCCACATGACTGTCGGTGCGGCGCAACTCTTTATCACTGGCTGTTGTGTTGTCTGTCAAAACATGTATGAATGAAACATCATATCCACTTTATATCGACCGCGGACGTCACGGATACATTTTCGGCTTTTGGCTCGTTCCGTTCATCTCCGCATAGGCTCTTTTTTATCACTACATGACAGCAGTGACCCCCCCCCTCCCGTCGTAGCCTACCCGGTCTGACAGTGACATAGGCTATTGCCTGTTCATTCATGAAAATCATCCCGAAAAGCTCTCAATCAAACAAGGTGGGGAATAAGAAACTGCGGCGCTACTGTAGTAGTTCTGTAATTTAAAAACACACCGGCAGCGGCCCAGCTGATCTGTAGCGTCACTTGTTACTGTAAATGATGCTGTGTGGAAAACCAGCTGCGGTCTGTGATTGAGGGTGAGTTTGGAGCTGACAAGAGGATCGCCCTGACGACCGTTTCGTTATATTTTTCTCATCGAAAAACTATACAAATAGCATTTAGATGATGTAAAAAAAAAAAAAAAAGTGATAAAAATCCACTTTGTCACCTCCATTTTTGCGAGCTCACCTGCAAACAGCTGCAAACAACCTCTGCAAGCTGGCAGTGTTTACATCAGCACGTGTGCAGCTATGACGTAAACGAGTAAAACAATCACGGTTGCAGTGTCCACACGCACCCGGTGAAACCAACCCCGGCCGAAAACCCCACCCTGGACTCCGGTTTCAAAAAACCACGGTTTCAGGTTTCCAAAAGCACGGTTGCATGTGGACAGGACATACAACCGGGAACATATGTTCACGGTTTCAAAAAACCCGGGCTCGTGTGGACTAGGCCTCAGACTGCTGGAAGAGCATGAGGAACAGGACATACACGCAGCTATACTTCCTCACTCTGCAGTTCACCTCATCAGACCTGCAGTATAAGTCTATACGGACATTTAAAAGCTGTACATCACTGTCAACTGAGAAGACTGTAAAGAACAGACGAAGGTTTATGGTACAGAACATCAGACTCCTCAATTGTTCCCGTAAGTGGATGTGATAACAGGTCGTTAAAGCAATGAGCTCTCTGCACCAAGAATCTGTCTGACGGCATTGTGCACAGCACGAGACTGTCACAATGTGTTACACATTTCAACTTCCTAAACTCAGTGGTATTTCAAGCATTTTTGCAAGCATTTCAAAGAAGTCTACACATTAATTAAAAGGAGAATAAGGTTAAGACTGGTGCTATCAGGCCACCTTTCCATCTACTCTGTTTTACTCTTCTCTAATATGGAGAGGGACAGTAGTTACTGTAGAGTTACAGTGTGCTCTACCAACAACAGTGTCTAGAATTGAAGCAGGTTATTGGAGCTGTGGGGTTCAGTGAACCTGTACGGAGACTCAGACCGTCTCTGTTGTCACAGAGCTCAGAGTGTCATGCTACGCTGCAGTCGTCCGCCCACAGTGCAGCCTGGTGTTAAAGGGATAGTTCACCCAAAATTCAAATTTCACTCATTATCTACTCACCCTCATGTCGACTAAGGGCTGGGAGAAGTTTCAGAGTTATCCGTGGCTTCTCTGAGTTACAGCGGGGCTCCGTGCAGCACTGCATGTCCATATGGTTGCGAACGGAGCTCACTTTTCTTCGTCCAAAAAGACACACCAAAAAAACATCCAAATACCTCCATAGTGCTCGTCTGTAATGTCCCTCTTGTATTGAAGCTCCAACATGAGAAATTGTTCCGAATAAAATTAAATAAGTATATGTTTTAAGCTTGTTTCTAGCGGAAGCTCCCAGCACTGCTCTTCCTGGTCCGTCCAAATCTTGCGCGATTTGCATTGACACCCAGTTCACGGCTCCGCAAATCGCGTGAGATTCCGGCAGAGCAACACTGGGAGCTTCCGCTACAAACAAGCTTAAAACATAGACTTATTTAATTTTTTTCGGAACAATTTCTCATGTTGGGGCTTCAATACAGAGGGACATTACAGACGAGCACTATGGAGGTATTCGGATGGGTTTTTTTTTGGACAAAGAAAAGTGAGCTCCGTTCGCAACTGTCATATGGACATGCAGTGCTGTGTGGACCCCCCCTGTAACTCAGAGAAGGCACGGAGGACTCTGAAACTTCTCCCAGCCCTTAGTCGACATGAGGCTGAGTAGATAATGAGTGAAATTTGAATTTTGGGTGAACTATCCCTTTAACGTGAATGTTGTGGAGTAGCTACTGGAGATGTCTTCACCTATAAGTTTAAGATCTGACCATTTAAGTCTGTGCATAAGCCGGGTCTTTACATGGAGTTTTAATGAAGCTAAAAGCACAGAGGCAGTTAGGCCCTTTTGATGCAACAAGAGATCTGGAGAGGCAAGACAGCACAGAGGTCTCAGGGAATTATAACCAAAGGGATTTGAGGGCTGAGCCTGTGCAGCAAGAGAGCATTAGAAAGGTGGTGGATGTGGTGGTGGTGCTGGGTATTTGGTCAAAGCCAGCACACAGGAAATGAAGC
This sequence comes from Trachurus trachurus, assembly GCF_905171665.1. NCBI lineage: Eukaryota > Metazoa > Chordata > Actinopteri > Carangiformes > Carangidae > Trachurus > Trachurus trachurus. The sequence goes on from NC_139907.1 coordinate 20,870,128, forward strand.
AGGGAATTTGGACAAGAAAGGGTCAGAGAGGATCACTATCGCTGTCCTTGTCAACAGCCAGCAACAGTGATAGGGCTGCAACTAACAATTATTTTCATTATCTATTAATCTGTGAATTATTATTTAAACGATTAATCGATTAGGCTAGTTGTTCAAATAAAATTTTAAAAAATGTCAATCAGAGTTTCCCAAACCACAAGATGACGTCCTCAAATCTCTTGTTTTGTCCACAAACCAAAGAGATAGGCTACTCAGTTTATTGTCATAAAGGAACAAAGAAACCAGAAATATTCACATTTAAGAAGCTGGAATCAGAGAATTTGGACCTTTCTTCTTAAAAAACTACTCACACCAATTATTCAATTATCAAAATAGTTGACGATTCATTTTATAATCGCTTATTGTGCAATTAATTGATTAATTGTTGACAGACAACAGACAGACAAGAGAGGAAGGGCCAGCAACAGGATACAGACAGAGAGGCGGCCAGGGATTCAGAAATGAAATACAAGCTGCTAAAAACAGAAAAATGGAAGTTGAGGTAATCGTGAAATAGAGGCGAGTATCAAAGAAAAATATGCAAATGATGGCGACGAGTCAAATTTGTCACCATAAAATTCACACACACAAACCCAAAACACTACAAATGTGATGGACAATTATAGAAATGCAACAGTTTAATCACCATGAAAACAGGAGGAGCACGGTGCTGTGCTGTGAGTGCCGGCTAAATAATGTAGTTAATACTCAGAGGCTGGCAGAGGTGGCGATATGCATGCAGTGATACAGGGATAGAAAAAAACGCAAATCACCACAGTGCCGTCCTGACAACACGGTTGTTTTATCGCTGTGATCTAGAGCTTGCCTCCAGCCGACATTAATTGCGTTCCTCTGCTTGAAAATGGATGAAAATGCTTCTCTAAAAACAAGATACGACCGTCCAGCGCTTTAGGACAGACAAGAGATGGATTAAAAATGAAAATGCTCGGTCGGTGACACATCTCTCAAACGAAAAACAACTTTAAAAAGGTGACAAAAGTTGAGTGGGCGACCAAACTCTGGTGTGACCGAGTCAGTCAGCTGTGACATCAGCGTCTCATGAAACTGCGGAAGTTGACGCATTAGCCGAGAAAATCTTTTTACATCCTTTCTGTTGACATGAGTTTACAAGTCACACTGGATTATGTCAGCCAAGTTGAGGACATGAGTAAAGCAGTGCAGTGAGATATTCAAGACAAACTGTCATAAATGATTATTTTGAGTTTCTCAGGAAGCTAGGGGGGGGGTCGGGCAGCGAAGTGGCCGCGCTTGGTTTAACACACAAACACAAATCAAGACTTTCGGGTCAACAGTCAAAAGCCCCGCTGCCACTCCACAGCTCCAGCAGGCTCCACGAGTCCAGCCTGCTGCATCAACACTTTCCCCTTTGTTTTAATCTGAATGGAGCGTGTGAGCGCTGAGAGCTGTCCGCGTGGTGTCGCATCGGCTTCAGTCAACGAGCAAGAGGAGGGAGTCCCGGTGCATTCATCTGAGCCCTCTGGATGTCTAACTGTGAATGACTCATTGTTTTGTGGTCGGGCTGTGGACACAGTCCTGCCCACCTGCATACCATCTCCTGACAAAACAAAAGAAATGGAAATGAATATAATCTTCGTTCTCCACTGGGCCGGCTGTTGTTCTAAAACACATTTCTGACCTCATGGTGAAACAAGCGCTGATGCTAATGCCTGGGAAATAACAGGGTCTGACTTCTTGTTTTTGGGTGGAGGAGTGCGTCACCTTGGGACGTTGGGAAAGGCTGTGTTGTGTGGCTGACTGTCATGTGGTGCTTTCAGAGGATCAGTGTTTAACTGTGGACAGAGGTTACACTATCAGCTCTACAGCCAGAGACGCTCCGTGTGACCATCTGCAAGTCTTAGTCATTTCCCAGTCCAAACAAATGAGTGTCGGAGGAAATACGTTGGCTACATTCTTTATGTCTGTTATTGTTACTGGATCCAATAAAAAAAAGACCAGAACCAACTATGAGATCCTGTCTTATAATGTTTTCCCATTTCTCCACCCTATCTGTGAGTCTCTTGGTCCCCAATGCAATTTCTGTCATTTTGCAAACATGCAAAGAGCGTATTTGTTAAAGGGATAGTTCAACATTTTTGGCAAATTGGCCCACTGCCATAATCCCTATAGTCATAGCAGTAGGTTCGTTACCTTTAATTGTCGGTGCAAGCTATTTTTAGAACAGCGGAGCAGAGCCGCGAGCTGCTCAGAGCTACGCTACGGAGGCTAATGGGTTTTCTTGGTTTCCCTCATCAAACTCCTCAAATACATAATCTAACAACTCCAAAACGCTCTTGTGCACAAGTTGTGACCTGCACATTCACCACGCTATGAGATAATAACGGAATGTTATGAGACAAGAGTTGTTTTTCGAGGTAAATTCATGCAAAACCTAAAGCGCGTTCCTGTTGGGGGCAGTTTTTCGGCAAGCAGTCTCTGCATTTGCCTAGAAAACAACTCCAGCTCCTAACGTTCCGTTATTATCTCATAGCGTGGTGAATGTGCAGGTCACAACTTGTCCACAACAGCGTTTTGGAGTCGTTGGGTTGTGAATTTGATGAGGGAAACCAAAAAATCCCATTAGCCTCCGTAGCGTAGCACTGAGCAGCTCGTGGCTCTGCTCCACCGTTCTAAAAATAGCTTGCATCGACAATTAAAGGTAACAAACCTACTCCTAAAACTATTGGGATTATGAGAAATGGGCCAATTTGCCAAAATGTTGAACTATCCCTTTAAATCGATACACGTTTCTGGTGGGACCGTCCAGCAGCAGGACGGTGCATTTGGGATCTCCTCAAAATAAACCATTGTCCATTTTCATCACATTGAAAGAACGTGTCACCCTGTGCATAGATGTGTTGAAATAATTGAACAGCTTCATGCAGCAGTGGAGATCTAAAAGTAAGCTACCAAGCTTTAGGTTACACAGACAATCCTTTGTGGCATCAACTCAGCACTGGGTTTTGTTTCTGATGATTAGAGAATATAGAGTAACACTAAAACCAAATAAGCCAAACCACAAACAAGGACAAGGTGAGTTTCTGAAAGATCAATAGTGTCTTGTTACTATGATATAGAGCAAACTGCAACCAATGAGGAAAGCTAAATTTTGCTCATGTAACTTCAGCTATTCACAGGCCTCGGGTGACCTTCGCCTGTGATGTGATGACCTCCTCTTATCTCACCACGACAAGACAAGCACAAGAAAAAAATAGAAAAACAAGCTATTCCAGCATTATTAGATTCCAATCCGGACACTTTGGGCTAATTTAGAAACGGCTGACTCAGATGAGAGAAGATGCCTGGAGGGGTACACACACACACACACACACACACACACACACACAGAGACACTGCACTAGGCTTGCAAAGAAAGAGCACTGGACAAACTCTCACTACGCCACAAAAAAGTTCAACCCTACATTTCTATTGAAAACTATTAACCGTGGTCCCATGTTGTGTACTATATACGTAAGATTATATATTCTGTTCAGGCCGTGCACCACAGACACAACAGCCGTTTCTATTGTGGGGAAAAAAGGATGAGATGGAGAATTGTTAAGAATAGAAAGACTGTTAGTCAAAGGGCGGGGGAAAATAGTGTGTTAGTGCGTGTTAGTACACATGGGGTGATTGTCACCGTCTGTCCCTGCCTGGCGCAGACTGATCCAGTACCATTGTTCCCCCCTCTTAACTGCAGGAAACGCAGGAAATGTTTTACATATCATCCGTAAGCCAGGTCAAAGTCCCTCTGCGTGACATGCACAAATAACGCCATTAGACAAAAATGACCCGAGACATAAACTACAGGCCGGTTCACTAAAGGAGCAATCGATAGGAAGTAAGTAAGATGAACAGTCAGTGAGGTTCCTTTATGCCCAGCAGCTTGTGACCCCTTTTGTCTTTGTCCTTGGGCACCAGGATGCGTCTCTGGTTTCGTCTTTTCTATCAGGCGCATGATATTCTTGAATATCTCCGTTGGAGCAGTTTCAGAGATACCGACGAGGTTTGTGACTGCGCGGCTATCAGTATTCAATTTGATGGCCGTTCAAAACAAAACTAGTTCCAGTCGGGTGAAGGAAAAAGGATTTACTGAAGATAAGAGTCTTATAGTCATAGTAACGACATCCTAACATTGTGACACGTGTCTTTCAGTGTTGGCTAAATCCACTCAAAGAAGGAAAGTGAGGAGAGGGAGAGATAGAGAGAAAGAGAGAGGGGGGGGGAATGAGTGGTCATGCCAGTCAGGGATTACAGCTGATGACCAGCTGAGTCCAGAATGTACTCTCAACAAGAATCAGGGTTATGAAACTGATCCCTAAAGCAGCCTTGTGCACAGCAGCAACACTGAGCAGGAGGAGCTGGACTCTGTTCAGATAACACACACAAATAAGGATGCCATATGTTCACATCTATGAACATTCGCATATTTACAACTAGATATTTATAGAAGAGCAGCAAAGAATAGCTGATTAATCATTCTGCTGAGCTGATTATCTAAATTGTTTTGGTGATCAATCAGTTGATACAGACGAAACAAGGTGAGCTGAGCTCACAGGACCAAATCCCTGCAGATCTGTGGTAAATCCATAAACAGCAAAAACACCACCAGCGTTATCTGCTTCTTATTTATTGACATAAAAATAATATGCAATAAATAAGTTTAGAAATTTTCTGAGCAGAGTTGACAAACTGACTGTAAACTGGTCCCAGTCTCTTACATGTGAATAATAGTGAGTCCATGTGAATCTAGTCAGGTATTAGACAAACTGTCACTAGACCAAACACGACCTGCAGCACACCCTACCAGGTCCTTGCTTAAATTAATTTAAATATGAGGATACAGCATAAAATGAAGAATAAACCTGTTGTTTGCTTTTGACTATTTGAATCTTTGCTTTAGTCACGTATGGCCCCGGGGTTTCTCTTGTACAACCAGTCGGTGTTTGACAATCAGGACCACAGATTTGCGCAATGTGTCCTTTTGATTTTGGAAGTGTACACGGTGCACCTCAGCTGTTTTGCAAGCCTCTTCTCTGCATCCCTGCTCTGCTATACTAAAGTTTTGATCCTCAGAGGCATGTTGCAGGCTACAGGTTGTTGTCTTGGCAGCCGTTGCAGCCCAGACACACAGGTAGCGGAGGAAAAGAGAGGGCAGTGAGAGGTGAAGGAATCTTCCATTAATGAAAATAATCCCCCTTTGCAAATCCAGGGACTTTATAGACAAGATGAATTTACTGGAAAGGGTGTGTCGTGTGAGGCTTCATAAGATTTCATTAATATTGGCAAGAGACAACGGGGATTTTCTCCAAGCTGTAGCTCTGGGGATGTTGGGAACTTAGAATAAAAAAAAAGACACAAGTTCTTGAACAAGCATAAAACTAGCAAGTCGTACCTGAATTACATGCTCAGCACAATGAGAGGAGGGGAAGGAATTTCATTTGCAGTAACTGGTCAAACACCCCAAAGACTTCAGACCCACAACCCTCACAGCCTGACCGACAAGTCAAGTGAAAATGAGGCTACTCCTGTTGTAGGTGCCCACTGGTATCCTGCTAGGCCTTTAGGAGCTAGAGAACGATGCTTTTGTCATGCCTGCAGTAGCATCTAGTGACACTGTAACTCAGAGCAGATTATAAAGGGAAGGAACTGTGACTTCTGGGAACAGAGAGACCGACAACGTAACTGAGATGTCTGTCTAAATATACTTAATTGGGATTTGTAGGCTTAAATCTTGCTGTTCGAGTCTCAGATGGTATTATATTTAGACACCAAGATCTCCTAATGACAATGAGGCTAAAGAACTGTGAACTACCACACTGACCACCATATGTCTAGACATATGGCTCAAGGGGATTACATCAATTATTTCTTACCAGGAAGGTGGACTGGTTAACCACCACTGTGCTTAACGTGCACACCTCTCTACTGGTTTCACAGTACGGCACAGGCTTTCAATCTGCACTGTGAAAAAAGTGGGGCAAATTAAAAAGACTCCATTTCCTTGAATAAGGAATGAAACAAAGGAATCTTCTGTGGTTCACACAGACAGAGAAACAGTGTTTACGCAGAAATAACAACACATGGGAATAGATGTACATTCTCCTAATCATGGATAACCAAATAGAATATACTAGAATAAATATCAGATGCAAAGGAGAAAAAAAAAGAAAATCAGCTCTTGCTTCCCAAATTTATCAAACTGCAGTTCAGAGCCCTGTGGAGCCTGTGCCCGTTACTGGTTCAAAAACAATAATTATGATGTTTTAGGTGTCGCGTTACCCTGCTGTGTCAGCTGAAACAAGAGAAAAGTCAAACATCCATTTCGCCTGGGGATTAAAAATTGTCCTCGTGGAGAAACGGTGACAAAGCATGATTGTGCAGCCGTACTCCACACACACCGGCACGTGACTCCATGCACTGAGAAGCAGCTTACAGATACAGGAGATCTAACAGGGCTGTAAATCAGCAGGGACTTTACAACTCCATAAAAAAAAAATCCTGCACAACGCAATCTCCATTATGGCATGGTAGCCTTATTTGGATGACTTTGTGCAGGGGACGCAACACTGACCGGCCAGAGGTTCAGGAGAGGACACAGTGCACATTGTAGAATGAAAGCTTTTGTCGAGTTAAGACCTGTTATCTAGGTCGTGTAGCGTTAGTTACAACATGTAAATTCAAGCTACAGGTGTAAACTTCTGTCACCACAGTGATGCTATCTGAATAATGCACAAAATGCTAATTAGTCAGATCTCTGGTGCTCCCAAACACAATATTGGCTCACACATCTACAGTGTCAGATATGATGCAGTCCAAGTGGTTTTAAGATCATACGCTCTTCCCATTAGCCATCTGTACGGGTCCACTGACATCCTGGTAAGTAGCCGTTTCAATATTGACGAGTCCACAGAAGACAGCTCCTTGACCGGGAACGTAGGAGGGAGCCGTCTCTCTTCAATGCAGACCGGGATTTTCTACCACCCACACTTTTCCAAATTGGTAAAGAAAAAAAAAAACAGGGCTTTCATGACCTACAAAGATTGTTGATATAACATACCATTTTACCCCTCTGTAAAACGGCAACTATTTGGATGTAATGAGAGGGCAGTGCAGAGACACATTCTGTCTGCTCAGCACACGGCCAAAAAAGCAACTGAGCTGTTCAAAATCGTGCAGGAAATGACAGAGCAGACACATTCTTGCCCGTGCAAAAGGAACAAGACTGCAAATGCGAGGGCATGCAGGGCAAAGGCAGGCGCTAATGTCAGCCTGCTTTAAATGTTGATGTGCACTGATCACTCAAGGGATACGAGCGGTTTTATGCAAACGATACTGGGACCTGTTACGATACATCAGTGACAGTGGGAGATGAAGGAATGCAATGCTAGATGCCAAAAGAGTGAATAAGCCACTTGGACAAGGCCAAGCCCATCACAAAATCCTACTTAAGACAACTTTGCCTAGTATTATGAAACCGAGAAAAGAGTTCTTCTGATACATAACAAGGTGGAGCACACACATTTTTCATTAAGTGCTCTACTTTTAAAAAAAAATCCACATAGCTAGGCTACATCAAATTGGAAAAGAAGCACACCGGCACAAGACCAAACAAGTTGCTGTTTGTGCTTAACACAGCGGTTCTCTGGTGTCTACTGCCCTACAGCGAAGCATATGATTACATCAACTCATTCAAAATAATAGAGAAACTGTTCATCACAGAAATCTCCTATAATGTAGGTAAAGAAATGACATCACAGCTGACTGATAAGATCTACTAGTAGTCTCTGTGGAAGAGTTTGTTTTTTTTACTCTTTGTATTGCCTCAGATTGAATGCAGAGTATAGCAAAGTTCAACATCACGATTGTTTGTATGTCCTCTGTGACTGTGGCCACTATCTGATGCAAAAGGACCGTGCTTATGCACCCCCCTTAGAAGAAAAATAGAGAGGAGTGGACCCGAAACAAAGCATCGTTTGCACTGTCTGGCACGTGTGACATCTTGTTGCCAACTGCTCTATTGTCTATGGCTATGCAATAAAAAAAATAAAGGGAGGGGGGGTTGGTCATGGAGGCACGGGACATCCCCCCTTTGTGTAAGGAAACATAAAGGGTCTCTGCAGCTGAGGCAATGCTAGCACCGTCAGTGTGATGCTGCTGCTCCGCACTACGTTACACACTAGAGAAATTAAGTCGAGCATCATGTGGAAACCCCATGTAAAACCCGAACTGGTGCTAATTATTGAAACCCCCCCCCCGCTGATCTGAGCCACCTGGCTGAAGCGGAGACCCCAGTGAAGGTTTACAGACCCCGCTACCACTCCTTCCTTCCTTCCGCCGCCTCTCATCTGTGTTTCACATGGTGTATCGCCTAGCAACAGTGCGTTGCTAGGATTGTACAGCTTCGCCAGGAAGACGACCACTCATCTCCTCACTCCCCGTCACCGTGTCTCCCCTTGTTTTTACACCTCCACTGGTCCAGAGAGACAGTGTCCCCCCCCCCCCCCCCCCGCTGCCCACTACTCAGCCTCTTGCTGGACATTTCACACACAGCCGTGTCAGTCAGCTGGCTGAGTGACGTGGCAGACTTACAACCACAGTCTCAAACTTTTGTCGTGACTTGTGTCCACTGCTGGCCCCAGGTGACACCAGCTAACACCACGGGAGCCTCGGCGTTGAACTCGCGGCTCCGTGGGCAACACGCCTCAGCGGGAGTCGGTTTACAGCTGCGGGTCTCCGCTGTCACTTTGAGCGTCAAGTTCAATTGCCAAACAATACGTTTCCTACTTTTAATCCCTGCTCAAATCCTGAGCTCTGTGCTACGCGTGTTGTTTTCCGAGTTTCTGTGTCTACCTATCTACCACCCCCCTCACCCCTTCGCTCCCTCCCTCCCCCTCTCTGACAGCTGTGTTGCCCCCGGCAGCTGGAGCTCGCCTCCACACACCAGGCGAGTTGTAAAGTGCCGCTAAGTAAACGCCGGTTGTAAATGTTAGCTACTTGTCGACGCTAGCTCGGTTTAGCCACCCCAAATTAGCAGCAGCTAAAGCCTTCGCGGTGATGTGCCGAACAAGTGAATACTTACTTTTATGCCTGCCCGCACCCCACGACTGTTTGGCGATGCTGGGACTCCTTATAATTGCCCTTCCAGCGGATTTCAAAGCGTCCATATTGTAATCCAAAAAGTGGGGCAAAGAGCCCGACGAGCGCCTCTTCGTCTCTGTCGAAACACTTCGCTCGGTTTAAATCAGCCCTCTCTCCCGTCCAAACTTTGTTTCACCGTCTTTTTTTCCTCCCCTCTCCACGGTTAGCTTTCAGTCGATGGTAGATTATCATGTTGCTCGTCCCCCTGGGCGGTGTCATGTATGTAAATGAACCGGATAACGCGCCTGACGCCGCTTGTGGAATCACGCGAGTGAGCTTGTTGCAGCAGCAGCGGCGGCGGCGCTGCCACTCCGGGCAGTGAAGCTCTGTCTGCTTTTAACGCTGTTCCTGTTACTACACACAGCACAGCAGCACACTTTCACCCCACACCCAGCGTGTCTTTTTGTGACACATAATTTGGTAGTCATTTCACGGACGGACAGCGGGCAGACCTGACGTGTTTTAATTCAGCCACAAGGCGTCTTCTTCTTCACTGAGCTCCATTTCAGTGGAAATGTCATGACCAAATGGGCTGGAGGGGCCAAAGCTACTGTGGCTCAGTTCACTCAGCTTTTCAGAGTGATATAAAACATGTCAAACAGCTGGATTCACACCGTGCACCACTGTAAAAAAAAAAAAAAAAAAAAAAAAAAAAGTAGTATAGTATTAACAAAGTAGTAGTAGTATAACAAAATTACTTTTCTCAAAAATAAATTATTTTTGTCAAAGAAATTGACAAGTCTTTTTTCACCATTGATGGCCAATGTTATTGAAGTGAACAGCTGTTTGTGTGCTTGTTTTTCTGTCATACACCACTTGTGAAAGCAGATTTCAGATCAAATTTGGGGATACAATATTTTTCTATTTTTCAAACATAAATGGTGGAGAAAAGTGCCAAGGTTATTGTAGCCTATGTCTTCTATGTCTTCATCATGACTCATATGTCCAAATGTGAGCAGCTATTACAACATATATGTGTGTGGTTAAGCAGTTGAGGTGGGGCTGGTGGGTGGGTGGGGTTTAGAGTTATTTCTTGGAAAAGATGCAGGCATTAGTCATTGTTCAAGATTGAAAGCCACAGAGTCCCTGCTGGACATCTGGAGGAGAGCGGTCCGCTGATGAAAAAAAAAGAATGAAGTTGGGATCCTGCCTCCAGACAAAGACGCTTCATCTCACAGCCCTGGAGAAGAAACTCTACTGACCAGCCAAGAGGAATTCACATCATATTGACCTCTTGTGCATGATTAAAAACATATGCTTTGGTCATCGACTACTAGTTGAAACGATAACTGAAACAGTAGAAATTAAAAATGTTTCCTAAAATGGTTCAACTGATTATGAAGCAACATAACCACAAATAACATTTATGCTTGAGTCATATCTTTTAACAGTATGACTTCTAACTCCAGCATTGCACATGATTTAGTAACTCTTAGGTAACATCCTGGTTTGTATCATATTCATAATTATGCTGAAATGTTTTTTAGGAAGTTCACGTTCTGTTGCTTAGATGAACAACCAATGTGAATGGCTTTCAAAAAATCTTGCACTACTACATTTCATAGGAGACAATAAGCACAGAGATAAGAACGTAACAGGCTGTCACACCCCTGAGGATATATTAGCCAACACCACCACCACCTGTATACTGTATGTGAAGATCAGGTAGATGTATTTAAAGTACCGGTTGGTGTCGACACAGAAAAACAGATCTAACAGAGAATTATCATCACATCAGCGTAGTGCTGTACACTAAACGATCTCTCTGTTCTCAGAGGTGCATTCCTTTTAAATCACTGTTACTTTGTTGGCAGCTACAACCATGCTTCACTTGAAAGGCTTGAAACAAAAGAGTGCACTCTCCGCTTGTAAATCTGCCAGTTACTGAAGCATGCAAGACACATCTAGACTGTTAAAGCAGCAACATGGGAAATAGTTTGAGTAGGTGTGTTAGGGAGGAAAAATCAATGAGTGTTTGCAGGTGGGGGGAGAAGAGGGTTCAACTAACTGCACAAACGTAGGACCAGTGTAAGAAGTTTGCCCAACATTCAGCATTTACTCTGAAAAAGAGTAAATACTAATGATTAATTTACACAAGTAAGCAGGCTCAGCTATGGGAGTATATCTATACACACTGTGCTGCAAATCCACTGTATCTTAACTGATGATCTGAGAAATCCAATTCAGTTTTAATAGCCCATGTTTTCACTGTGCTGCTCTTTCAGAGGGACAGGTACACAGGCAGGATGGAAAGTGAATTTTAACCAAGAAAATTGCTCATGGACTTTATGTTAATTGAGCAAGTCAAGAGAAACAGGGGAGCCATACCTGGATTTTTTTCATTTATGGCTTATTCACTTCAGACAGCTGGATTTACTGTAGATTTATGAGGCCTAATGGCATTGCGAGTACAGCTGGGCTAAATGTCGACGGCTGGAAAAGACCTATTATAATCTGTTAATTCCACATGCTTGACTCTGCCAAATAGCGTGGCGCTGCGCTGGAACTGTGAGAGCAATAAAATACCGAGGGTTGACTGTAAAACAAATTTATTCCGAACCTAGCCACCGGTTAATTCGAAGAAATTGAGTGAGGAGCTTTATCCACATTTGTCTCGCTGCACAGGTTAATCAAGTGTATTTGGGGAAGTCTGGCATGTGACAGAGTGCTGAGCAGAGGGCTTCTTTCATGCTTTGAAATTCTGTGTCCTTGGCAGAGGGATCCTTTATCTCCCTCCCAAATTTCCCAAGTGCATTAACAGAATTATCACTAAAATCAAAATGTGAGGCAGCCTATAATTTGCTCCCTTTTATGGACCCATCACTGAAATCTGAGGCCCAGAGGTCAGCAGAGCACAGGACTCCCCTGATGGGTGATTATGACTGCATTTGAAATGCAGACAAAGAAAAAAGCGGTGAATGGCTTTAAATGGTGCACACGTCCAACTTCATTTACCTACCAACCCAGCGCTGCTAGAGCATTGTGGAGGCACCACTGGTTAGCACGTTTTGACGAGCTGACTGAAATGAACAAATTACTCTTAGATTCCTTTTGTCCAGGCTGAATGGGATTTTATGGTCTTGAAAAGAGGGAATTAGTGGTTCTTGACAGTTAATAGTCAAAGTCTCTGTGGACAGAGATTATCTCTTCTAACCTACATATTGCACATGGACACTGCCCCCCAGTGGCAATGAGATGATAGGGCATGTAAGAGTGAATTACACTATTGTTGGGTTAATGTCAGATCATGTTATAGTAACTTATATTCAACACATTGTTTACTGTAATTATACTAGTGTGTAGTCTTTCATTAGCACAGATCTTTTCAATTAAAAGGACTTCAAATAATTTTTCCTTGCAAGATGACATGAAATGATAAGAGAATGACACTAATGGTCTGACATGGATTATAGCTCCTGCATTCTCTCCCATAAAGTTTAGAGGCTTGTAAGAAATAAAACCCAATGGAAAACGTTAAAACAACCAAGGCTCAGCCATTTAGTCAGGTAAACCTACAAAAAACACGTACTGGAGCCTACATGTTCCTTATCGTCATCAGGATAGTATCTTTTATGAGATCCCCATATGGCAAAGTTTACAAAGTCAGTAAATTTAACCTGATGTTCATAATTGGTGGAGTGCACCTTTAACGAAACACACTCTTAGCACTGACAGGTTGTTTTGAAATATCCAGACATATGGTCTGAGTCAGAGCAACAAGCAGAGACAAGTCAATTTGCAAGAAAAAAAAGTTTATTCCTTGCAAACCTCACAGAGCGAGAGCGCAGCCAAGGTCAGATCTGGGGAGAAACAGAGCAGTGACTGTGGGCATAGAAAACAAAAAACAAACAAAAACACCTCTCTCAGACTTTCAACGATCAGTTGACCAAACAACTGACTAAACTGTAATTTTAACATCTTTTTCTTTCTTTCTTTTTTTGTTGTTGCCGCCTGGAATCAGCAATCTGAGCGGAAAAAAAAGAAGCTTCTCCATATACAGTATGTGAAAACCACACGCACAACAATGATCATTTCAGATTGATGGTGAAACCACATCAGACTCGAGCCACTTTCTCCCTGTGGGAAAATAACAAGACCAGAAACAGTAATAAGGAAAACTGCTTTACTAAAACAGCAGCCACTTGCCCAACAGTTGCAAATACTGTAACATTCACGAAAAGAAATTTGACTCTCTAGTCCCTTACTTTTAACTACAGTCTAATACAAGCAGGTGACCACTTTCTCTACCTGCTTAACAGAAACTTCCATTAAGCGATATTCAATTGGACTATTTGACCAAAAATGTCAGCCAATGTATTTGCAGTACATTCTTGAACACATTACGAGAGAAACAAGCATTCCAGTCTTGGCACATGAACTGAAGTGGAAGATTAATTAAATAAAATTATTTAACTGCTATATTCACGTTGGCATTTCCGAAGCTTCGTGTACATTGCACAGTCCGTCGTTACAGTTTTCCCTTTCAAACAGCATGTGTGTTTTCTACAGTGCAACTCTCAATTGGAACTCAAAAAAAGAAAAGAGGGGGCGGTAGATAAACTGAGGGGTTTGGGGTTTTAACACTAGTGTGGATGATGTTTTGTGTACGGATGTGCTGAGCCAGAGACCTGTGTGTAGGGGGGGCCAACATCATGTCAGTACATGGGCGATTAGTTGGATGAAGTATTGGACAAACGCGACTTGTATAAGGGACAAAGCTGCCCTTGAGTACACACCATGGATCTGCTTCCCCCACCAGTGTGGAAATCAGTAGGGAGCCCGAAAAACCAAATCAGTGCCCGAAGGCAGCTTTGTCCCAGTGGACTGGGTGGGGTCAACCTCTTTATCCATTTCAGCTTAGCCAGATGCTTCACAACTAATTCAGAGGGCCTGGGCCTTTTCTCATTATCACACTCTATGTCCACAACTCAAGGCACTGTGATCATGACGACTGATGAGAGACTATGCCGAGCACTAAGTAGCTGAGTCTTTTCTTACTGCACCTCCTTCCAAGTGAAAACAAAGTGAGGGAGACTTCGCTCCCGTTTTCGCTTGATGCTGAACATATGGAGCTGTTCGGGTTATTTTGTTTCAAGGTCTACGCTTCTTTTTACAACACAAGGTTTTCCAGCTTGTTGAAATCAACACTTGAGTCTTAAAAGAGTGAATAAACAGAACCACACAATACACTGTAAAACTTTTTACCACCAAACCCCTAAGCAGCTAAAGGGGCGGGGGGGTTAATTCGATGTCTGATTGTGGATTAGAAGAATAAATTGAACGTAACAGGGCGAGTCTGTGCCAACTTTTGCACTACATTCCTCTGGTTGTACAGATGTTCCCAGACTACCTTGGGAGAAAAACAATCTGTCAAATGAAATTGGGATACAAGTCAGGCAGTGTGATGAAGGAGAACTGTTTTCCAATTTTAGGAGGAGGAGGGGGGGGGGAGAAAGTCAACCCAAAAATAATAAAGCAGCTAGTCCCCAGGACCAAAGAGCAGGTAACTGGTTGCAGGTGGTTGCAGTGGCGGTGGGGAGGGGAGAGCAACACCCTTGAGATGAAGATACATACCCGATTCTGTGAGGTTTCACTAGACACGTAAGAGAAAATAAAACTGGGACTTCCTAGTTGACATGTGATGTCCATTTTAAGTTTTTTTGTCTTTTGTTTTAGCTACAACAAATACAGTCACACAATACAACATCCTTCTGACCTGGCAAGGAGAGAACCAAAAAAAAAAAAAAAAAAAAAAAACCCCAAAGAAAAACATCGTTCTCAGCCGCAGACATGCCGAGCAGATTGGGAGGTGGTGGGCCTGCAGGTAAAATAAAAATGAGGGGAGAATGGATGGAGGGAGGGAGGAAGGGGCGGGACGAAAGCGTTCACTTCTTGAGTGGCTGGTAAACAGAGGCGTTGGGGTCTAGGCCGGAGGGATTGGTGTCCATGAACTTGGAGGAGTAGTGGGGGGCCACAGGGGTCATGCTGCTGGTGGAGATGCTGGGCATGACAGCCATCACTTCGGCTATCTTCTGCTTCAGGTCTTTGATTTCCTGATCCTTCTGCAGAATTTGACCTGAAAGCAGACATCAACGGGTCAGTCCGACAACAAGAATACGATTCAAACCCAGAAATTATTTGTAGACGTTCTCACACTTCAAATTTTCAGTTGTTATCTGTCAATCAGACGGACCTTGTGCAATCTCCAGTTGTCTCTTGGCGTCTCCCAGTGCAGAGAAAAGGTCCAGTTTGATCCTGGTCTCTGCACTTAGACTGTTCTCCAGGTGCTGGGTCTTGTCTTGCATGGCTGACAGCGCTGACATGAGCACCTCTGTGTCTTTTTCATTCTCCTTATATTTATGAAGCTCCTGAAAGATGAAGGAGGGGAGATACAGCCAGGTTCAAAGTCATGGAGAGACAGCATCTTGACTGCTTTACCACACTGGTTACTGGATGTTCTGTATTTGGCTGGTTTAGCAGACATGTAGGCAGCACTGTGTGAATACTGTCTGACATAAATAAAAGCCTATAACCGTCTGGCTCCTCTTAGAAGAAGTATATAGTATATACAGTGCAAGAGTCTGTAGCTGAGTTGTTTTCATGATGATCAGCATAAAATCGCAACTCAAAAGTTGAACATTATTTACAACAGTATTTTCACAGTGGTCAGTTGACTTGTACACTCAGGAATTATGACCAAATCATCAACAACAATAAAATTAACTAACGTACAAATTAACATTTCTTTTGAAAATGTAGATTTTTTTAAAACATTTTTTTTAAATCAGAATTCTGTTCACAATTCTTATCAATAAAATTTGAATAAAAATAAGCTCCCCTGGGCAGGGGCAACCTCTTATGTCCTATTTCTGTTAATTTATTGTATTCTTTATTTTGATTGTTTCCATTATTTCATGTATCTGTTCTGTATGTTTTGTAATTAATGTGTTTGCATTATAAATACCCAATAAAAAGACATGGGAAAAATAAAAATAAGCTCACCTGCACTTTCAATTCAAGCTCTCGGATCTGGTCCTCCTTTAGCTTGATATCCATTGTTAGTTTCTTACACTCAGTTTCTAATTCAGTGATCCGCCGCCGCAACGTGTCTGTGCACTCCCCTCTGAAATAAAATAGGAGAAAAGCAGTTATTTTCTGTATATAAAACCTAACAACAAATATACCTAACGAAGAACAAATAAAGAGGTAAAATGGCTATAGACAGCTAGATCTTTGGCATCAGATGTGCACCTACCTGGATGCTGCTGCTAGTGCTACTGCTCTGGCCGCTGTGGCTTCTTCTAACTTCTTTCGCTTCTTTTCGTCTGCGAGCTGTTTCTCAGCAGTAGCTCGAGCCTCCTGCTCTGCTTTGAGCCTCTTCTCCAGTTGGCCCACTGCCTGTTTGTCCTTTTGCTTTGCCTGCACAGCATTATGGAGCCTGCAAGAGCACATGCACAGCACATTCACATACATGGAAATACATGGAGGCACACTCAGTTTCTCATCTAAGCTTTATGCAGTCATCACTTTTTGCAAATAACATTTTTTAACAAGCCAAATTAGAAGACTGTATTGGTGATTTCATCTTTTTGTCTGTTTGAAAAACTAAGTGCAGAAACAATTTAGCTCACTTTTCTATTAGACAATTCCCATTTGGGCAGCAGCACCACTCACTTGTTCTGCAGCAGCTCATTCTCCTGGCGCAGCTGGCCCAGCTCTGTGCGTATGGAGCGCTCAGCACTGCCCAGCGAGCCGATCTGGCTGCGAAGGTCCTGCTCCACCTGCCGGCTGGCCTGCAGGTCCGCCTTCAACTTTTTAACATCCTGCTCCAATCTATCAGAGGTGGGAGAGTGAACAGAGGAGACGCATTTGATGTGACATCAACATGATTTTTAGAAAATGCACAACGTTATAGCCAAAAGCACAGATTAAGTTGCATTTCAACTAATATTACACCTTACTATCATTCAGAGTAGAAAACAGCTGCCACAGCAGATGTTTTAAAGAAAGCCTAATTCTTTTAAATGAGCCAAACACACAGCATAACCAGGGAAAAATACATATTAATGCTCCAGTGTCTTGTGGGTGGGTGACAGAGGCTTCTTAACCATTTTTATGTCCTGCTCTGAGGAAAGAATATCATCAATCCTAGTCAGACTTTCTGCAAGAGAGTCGAAGATTTATGACAAAAATAAGGCGAGACTTTGAAGCCGAATCTGATGCTACAGATACTGTTATAAATTCATGTTATTGCTGTCATCTTACACAGCCTCCAAGCAAAACTTGTGACAAAAATCCACCTAGCAAAAAAAACAAAACAACATGAACAAAAATAAATAGATGCCAGGCAAGAGGAAGGCACTAAAACAATGACAGACACTGCATATCATGCTCAATACCTCGCACATTTTTAATTCAGTCCGTCACCATCAACCCTACAGTGAAATGCTAATATCTGGGAAATAACTTGCCAATAAAAACATGAATAATGTTTTCAATCAACTGTGCTGTGCATCATGATTGCAAAGAACACCACGAGTGAGATAATCATTTTTCAACACCCTCAGTCCAATTAAGTCACACCAGGGATAGGCTGTCTTAATGACCATCTGTTTGCTTTGTGCAGTTCCTGTTACATCGTCGATGGCCTCAGCTTGGGAGGTCAGCTCGACAGGGACAGATTTGTGTGTTTTCAAATGGATTTGTTTTTTGCTATATATAGCACAATCAATTTCTGGTCCTGTTTGTTTGCTCCAGGTACACCAGCTGTCAAAATGTAATTGGTGCACTTCATAAAAACACTGTATCCACTTCTGGGTGAAACATTAAATAAACAAAACCAGGAAATAAACAGTATCCAGCCAATAGGTAGTAGTATAGCCAGGCTTTATATTCCTGAGCCTGAGTTAGTCAGCTGGCCAAAACTTACAAAAACACATAGTGTGTGCAGTGCATCTGTATTATTTTGTTGAATTAGAATAAAAACAATCAGGAAAAAAAAAGAAAGAAAAGTTGACTGGACGTCCCTTGCCTCAACACATCCATGGACACGCTTACACTTGATACAACATTCGGTGAGGCAAAGAAGTTCTTAAAATAGTTCATGGCAGTAAAACATAGTATGGTCTTAATGAATCTGTCAGTGTGTAGCCTGACTCATCAGATGTAGGCTGTGGGTATGAGGCCTGTCACGGGGCGATATTGGGAGGCGAGTCATTGTGTGACTGTGTGCTTCTTACCTAACAAGTGCTTCTGGTTTGCTCAGCTGGTTGTTGGGGATGCAGTTATCCGTGGGATCCCTGTGGGAGCCCCCTGACGTCCCCTTCCCCACTGATAACTTGTGCTTCTTCTCATTCTTCCCCGTGGAAGAGGACGATGGTGCGGAGGAGGGCACGCTGCCGTTGGTGGCACTATGGCCGCGGGGCGAGGAGTTGAGTGCTGTGGCATTGCTGCTAGCATTTTTGTAGTTTTTAGAAGAGGAGGAGGAGGAGGAGGAGCAGGAGGAATTGTTGTCCTCTTTAAGCAAGAGGTTCTCTGTACTGCCCAGCTCTGTGGTCAGTCTCTTGTTGTTCATATGGTTCTCCATATACTCCATTTCTTGGAGTTTAGAGTCCACTGATGATGGCAGGATGCTGTTGCTGTTGTGCTGCTTTTTAGCCTCCCCGCCACCCCGTCCCTCTTTCCCTTTTTCCCTATACTCTAGTTCCGGCAGCGGTGCCGATGTCTTTTTATTGGCTAGGGCGCCATTCTGTGATACTGGAGGTGTGTCCACTTCAGATATTCCTTTAGCTGCTGCTGCTGCTGTAGTAAAAGAAAGAAGGCAGTAAAGAGAAACTTAGCACACACAGGTGACAACTGTCATGAGACTTCATCTCAAAAAGAGTCGGTACATACCTGCTATATCCATCAAAAGTCTTGACTCACTGGCAGAACTTCTAACTACCAATGGATATCATCACTGACTCAAAGCAGTAAGCTGACTAACTAGACACAAGTAACAAGATTACACTATGTCTCCTTGACTTGGCCTACTCCATTCTCTGATTTTTTTTTTTTATATACACTGTAGAATTCATCAAATCATGTCATTGTAAAGTGTGTCCAAGCAAACTTCCATCAGTACGATAAATAGTAATGTTGTGACAGTTTGTATAAATTCAATTGAACCTTTATTCCCACAGTGTTCAGCCTACCCACACAAGTAGAGTGATGAGGCCATTCAATAATAATTATGTATTCTTCTCTGTTAAAAATATCATGAAATTCTACCAATGGAAATTTGCTTGGACACACTATATTTCTCAGATCTAGCAGACACTATAAGTAAACCTCAGATTTCCTGAACCATCATGTGTGCTGACAGTACTGTATATACACGTGTACGTGGATTTGGACCTTACCTTCTTCTGCTTCTCTCTCTTGCCTCTGAAGCATCTGTTGCTCTGGAGGCAGAGCCTGTTGCAGGAGCTGCATGTAAAACTCATTCTCCTTTTGCACCTCCTTTTGCTTCCGGAGGCGCATCTTATAGCTCACGTAGCTCTTGAAGCCGAAGCCCAACGTGACCACTGGGTAGCCAATGCTACAGAGATGGAGATAACAAGTACACTTAAAAGTCTACTCTTTGCTTATAGATCAAAAGTCACAAAGTGCTGATTCAGTCAAATAAAAAACTGCTACAGGAAACAGCCCAACTTCAAGGCATTATATAGGTTAACACAGCAGCAAGGTCCCAAGGACTGCTTAGATCAAAACTGCAGACCCCTCTTAGTCTTACAGTTTGGGAGTGTACCCCATGGCAGTGTTGCTTTATATGCATTTTAGAATATATCAAGAAGACTGCTTGCTTTTAATGTTGCTTCATAATTAAAGACCAAATGGCGACTCTGCAATAATATGCCATTTCCTGAAGGTCAACATAACAAAATGTCAGTGTTGGGCTGACGTGTCATACTTGCACAATAACAAATATTTAAGTGCATTTATTCTTTAAAAATTTCAGGAAAGCGATCGTCATGAAAATGAATAAAGGGAAGGATAAACGAGTAATGTGGCACAGAGAGTAAACAGAGTAAACGCTGTGTGAGAACTTGGATTAGTTCATACAACCATGTCCCTACATAACACAACATCCCTCTGCACCATGGTGACACATTCACGGTCGATACTCAACGCAGACATGTCTTTCAATCAAAATATGCCTGTCAAGGACAGTGCTTCACTGCCCCTGGTTAAAACGCAACAGTGACTCACCAGTGTGCAGCAAACGGACGACACAGGTCCACATGGAAGTTCTTCAGGTCTTTGAATCTGATGGCTGCCTCTATGTACACAAAAAGTATCCATAGAGATACTGTGGGCAGACACACACCTCTCTCTGAAAAACAAAAACACAGGACAGAGATGTTAGAGGAGAGTGTCCAGTCTTATTGTGTCCATAGCAAAGAGCATCAAAACACTTGGGCTGTGTATTTAACTTGCTTCGTCATGTTATACATACATCACATTATATTTTTCTATGGCAAAAGTTTTTTTTTAATGTCTTTCAGTATTAAACAGGGCATCCACATTTGTCTAAATAATAATAATAAAAAAAACCAGGTGCAAAATGTCTAATGATTTATTATTCTTTTAGCATCTATACTGCTGGCATTGGTTTAATTCACTAGACAAACACACCTGGCTTAAACCCAAATTCTAAGTTTTACAATTATGGATAATGTCAGAGTCCTAGGATTAAATTAATATGGCTCTGTCTTTCTCCCTCTTTTGCACAACCAGAACAGTTTAACAATCTGCTGGGGCACTGCAGTGATCTCCCACTGCTCCATTACCACAGAAGCAGGTGCCTTATGCCGGAGTGGTCAGGAGACAGACATGACCTATTGTCACTCTGGCTGTAATACACTCAGACACCTTCACCACCAGGCTGTGGAGTGGTAAGGGATATTAATACTTGTGGGCGACATCCTATGGTTGTGAATGTCACTGGTGAGTTAAGCTGGAAGGCGCAGAAAGCATCTGGGAACCACTCGGTGTCCCTCCCTCCCCCAAATGGCACTTGGATTTCAATCTGACACCTGGCCTTTGGTCAACATCGGGGGGATACCACTAAATCAGAGTGACAACTAATCCGCAGCGTGCGGCTCACTTACACACACCGTGCAAAATTCTAAGAAGCAAGCCAGCTATTTGCAAATATGATAACACAATGTGCATGGGTATTACGCAACACTTTTCACACCTGCTCTTCGCAGAAGCACTAAGTGGACGTTCTGAGAATTAGTGTGATCTGTGACTTAAACGGATGATTTGTCTTAATTATCTACTGAGTAAATAAACCAAAAGCTTTTTTCCTTTCTTTCTTTGTTGCTTGCATTGTTAAACAGAACCTCTGTAGACACAAAGGTTGTAGTCATGAGGTAGCTTTTGTTCCTGATCTACAGAACAGCTGCTTGCAAAGCATTAGTCAACTTAATCACTGCTGTTTGCCGATCCCCATATGTGGTATTTGAACTAACAAAAATCAAGACATCCAAACAAAAGAGAGCCGTACCTGTGTGCCAAACATACTGCACCCACACATATGTACTGGCAGCGAAGAATAGCCATTGCACTGGGATGAAGAGGAGGCAAATGATGTCCGAGGTAAACGCCACACACACAAAGAATACTGAGAAGGCCTGTTGGTGAGAGGAGAAGTGATCATGATAAACAAGCATATGCAATAAAGAGAGATGCAGGCTGTTCCACTGTTAGTATTTCATGCGTAACTGTTAGAAATGAAAGTATCAAAGCTATGGTTTTAGCTTCCCTTGAAAAAAGTAAATGGAAATGGTTTCTAGGCCTCCACTGCTGGATACCAGTTCATGGAAGGCTGGGTGCCATATTTTAACCGGTTATAATGGGAGTTACCTAGTCCTTGGAGATTAAACTTCATATTTCATTGAGGGAAAAAAATCTACCAAGAATGATTACACAAACATTGCATGCTGGTCCTCCCTTTCTACATATCTGCAAGACACACCTACACCTACACCTACACCTACACAATGGATTCAATAGGTTTTAAGCATCAATTCTAGACCTAAGGCCAAATAAAATTAACATAATGTTATTAAAAATTTAGATAACAAGCAGACCAAGAGTCTGATCAGATGTGTATATTTGTATGTCATGTTGGGTGAAAGCGGTCTGACCCAAAGAAGCAGCAAGCAATACATGTGAGAGAGGGAGAACCAGGATCTCGTTTTTGAGAGTGTAGAAACGCAACTCGACAAATGTCAAACTGACCGACTGAATGTTTATAATCTGAAATGCAACATTCATTGTTTACCTACTGGAGCACTCTCTTGTACACCGAGCTGTCTCCCAGGTCCTCTCTCTTATGTTGTTTGTGTTACACTGTTTCTGAATCAATGTTCAATCTTCTGGTTATTTTGTGATCCTGAAGGCATATCTGACTCGGTACTCCGCACAATTACTCTTCTTTTGTTATTTAAGCCATCATTAATTATGTTTACATGCACACAAGAAGTCTGATTATGGGGAGAACTCAGATAAGACATGAAATCTCTTCTTAGGGGCAAACCTCACACATCCTAAGCTTATTACTAATAAATAGTTGTGTGGCAGTGAGCTGTTTATTTTCTCAGGTCCTGTGGTGTGAGGGACACTTTTGTCTTACTGTGTGCTTGTGTCTGTATTTAGGTCTGATTTTAGATTTAATTACTATGGATACAAAGAACCACTATGTGTTCTCAACTTTCATTTCAATACACCACAATTTTGTCAAAGCAATACCTTCCCTGTTCTGCTTCTTCTTTTTCATGCATATCTACTGTATCAGCTACGTTGAGCATACACATACATTACCAACAAGTCATTTCAAAAACAGTTATCTACTTATTAGTATCTAATCCTTGTTATTATTTACATGACATTTAAGAACTTTCAAAACTAAACCTTTCAATGGGGAAGTCAGAACAGGAAAATAATCTAAACCCAATATTACACTATGTCTCTGTATTTGTTGAAGAATGTGCCCTGCACATATGCAAATATACAAAAGGGGTCACTCCACTCATACATGTGTTGTTTCTTCTATTGTCCTACATTTTGATTTCTTTGCATCCCCCTGACTGGAGTTAATGATATCATTTTCACGGCCTGTTTACTATGGCCAAAGAGATTCACGATGATGATATTACTGTGACATTTACAGAAAATGAAATTATAATGATGCCATCAGTCGAATTATTCTGCTATCATGATATTACCATGCAAGGAATGTTGACAAGATTTGTGTGCGCCATCTGGTTTGTAAACTGTAGTCAGCCATAACAGCCTTCTCTGCATAGTTTTTGGTATAGACAACATCTTTTCCTAGGTCAGAACTACGGGTTAGCAGTAGACAGCTAGGTCAAAGCTACTCACCAGTCCCTGGTATCTAAAGGAGTCGTACACACTCCGGATGAAGAGCCAGAACGGCCAAAGGTACTCGAACCTGAACTCCAGCACAAAGTCTGCCAATAGTACCAGTGCCCACACCACCAGGAACTTCAGGTATAGGAAGGTACTAAAGAGGAGAAGAAAAAACATATGAGATGATGAAAGCAAATACACTACAATCTTCAAGTGTGTTTTTTTCATATTGGTGATGTGATCTGTGTGAACAAGAACGATAGGTCGTAATGTATCATTGAGTCTCAAGAGTCAGTAGTGTGTGTGTTTGTGTGAGGGGGTGAATCAACTGTAAGATGCATGTCTAGAGCTGCTGTTTGATAGATTATGTGCCTGTGTGCACTGCACTTGGTCTAAGCAGCTTATGTTATAAGATGCGACTGGGTGTATATATATATAGTACAAGTATGTTGAAATTTAAGAGATTTGTGAGGGTGTTCTGAAAAAGGTCTAGATCTGCATGTAAATATATCCTTATTGCATGCTGCTGTGTACATTTGGACCTATTAGTGACAAGCTACAGGTTACTTTCTTTAGGGTTGCGACAGTTAACACATACAGAGAGCTTTGTTGTACTGATTCTTTCTTGGCATAAAGATTCATGTGAATTTAATAAGACAGAATCATTTGATCTCAGTTTGACATTTTTGTTGTGAGAAGGATGGTGGGGGTGTTCTTTGATCTCTAAAGCATGACTGTTGTGTGCTGAGGGGCATCTTTTCAATAATTCAAGGGCTGCCCCACAGCTCTGGGTCTAGATGCCACGTGTGTAACTTGTGCCCTTTAACGTTTGGTTTATCAGGTCACAGAGAAGTCGGACCTGTCAGGTGCTGCTGGAAGGACAACCGTGCAACTTTGAGTTGTCCAAACTAAGTACTGCAACGCAAGCTGTAAAAGTAGTCAGGCTAACTGACTGAAACCTCAACCAGTTCGTGGTTTACTGTCCCTGTTAACACGAGTTAGGACTCTGCTGGATAAGTGAGGTGTATGTGGTGAAGTTGGCAATGAGCACAGCTGCGGCGGTGGTGGTAGCCAACTGAAGTTACATTAGCTCACAGGGGAAGCTGCTAATTTTGACGCGGCTAGTAGATGACAACTGTTGGTAAAACGACATACACTGAGCGTAGTTTCATCAGTATGCAAAAACCCCACTATAACTTATTTCGGGCAGTAATGTCGCTATGAAAGAGACCTTGTGACATGGTCCAAGACAGCCTGAGCTGCGGCCTAGCGCTACGACTAGCTAAGCGGCTAACGCTGCCTTCAAACTAATGCAGAACGAAAACACACCGCTAGCACACACTACGTTGTCACTAGCAGCTAGCTGGGTAAATACGAGAGCTAGCGTCCATTAACACATCAGAGGCAGTGTCTGTACGGTTCGCGCTCTGCAGGTACCAAAGCCACCAGCCCCTCGGCTCAGTGCCCCCCCGTCCCTGCCGTGAGGGGGACCCTTGCTTTCTCCCACCGGGCTGCTCATAAGTTACCTGCCGTAGATACCCTCGGTGATTCGGTTCCGTTTCAACGGCCGTCGGAGTTTGCTGCAGTCCGCATTGCGCCGCTTCATCCTCCTCCGCTTGGCTTTGGCCTTCGAGTAACCACAGTAATCTTATCCAGTTTTCTTGTGTATACGGACAAAAATAATAAATGAAGTGCCTGTGGTATATGTCGCTGTTACTATTTTTCCTCCACTGGAAACAAAGAAATAAATAAAGGACTCTATTCGGGAACCTCCTCTTTTCTGTTAGCGCAGGCTCAATAAGCTCAAACCGCGCTGTATTTACGTGGTCCACTTGTCAGACGGCTGGTACATCCAATCAATCTGTCCGCCGAGGCCTCTCTCTTTGACGGATGCGGACATGAGCCACTTACGTCGCACCGTCGCTGCTCCACTCGCTTATCCTCCGCCAAAGACGACAGGACAGAGCGAGGAGGTGAGGGCCGCGGTGTGCGAAGCGTCTCCCCGCTGAACCAATCAGATTTCTGTGGACAAATCGGGCTCCGCCGATGGACCAATCAGCTGGTCGCGGAGGCGGGCTTTGTGTCAGAGGACTCTGTCTAAGGTTTATTATGGGCAGAAAATATTATGCAGTCTTTGGGACAAAATTCCCTTTGTGCCAGGCATGAAAACATCCACTCCAGCACACGGGGTTATTTATATCTGCGTCTTTGTGTGTGGTTCATTCACGGACTTGCCCCATGGCCTTGTTTGCCATCTATGTTTTGTTACCAGGTTAAAATGTGTACATTGTAAATGAGCGTGTGTTTTACTAAAAAGTGTGTGTTGCAATTACCGTTGCTTACAGTTGTGATTTACTTTACCAATGTTTGCTTGTTTATACAATTCCCATAGACTCACAGCAAAATGACACTAAAAGAAACTAAAGTGAAGTGACCTAGATATAGTTCTTTTTTCAATAGGCCTAATTGCTGTGCACTCTGTAGAGTCAATTTCAGTAGAATATCCTGTGATATTGGTGGATATTGGATATTGGTGGGTTTCATGTCTCTTGAGCCATAATGTGCTCACTCAAATATGCAATTCAACCCTTAAACCATTCATAACTGTGCTTAGAACTTGCATGGCAGAAATTAGGCTATCTTTTGTAAATCTACTGTAAATGTACCTATTAAAGTAAAAGGCATTTTTCAATGAGCAGTTACACCAGACAGTATTTTCCCCCTCTGATTGCCCAGAAGCTGATAAAGACGTAAATGTTGTGCTTGGAGCTGCGCCCATTTTCAAAACGGCAGGGCTACACATGCGTCAGATGGAAAAGTGCGCAACGAACATCTCCAATGGCTCCTCGGTACGCACCAAGTCTGCGCTCCCGTCTGGCACCCTTGCTGCTTTTATTGCAGCTAGGGTTCATTGTTATATTTGCCTTTTACACTGAGATCCCATTCAAACGACTCGAAGATGGAAAAAAATTCAGCCACATTTACCCAGGTGAGTAGTGAATTGGACGGGGGTCACAGGTTGGAATAGACTTTTAATGTCTAATTCTAAGGATAATATTTACTTATTTGAAGTTCATTTATATATTAAACTACTTTATAAAGCGAAATAAAGTCACATTTTTGAATATACAAGTGTGGGGAGGGGCTGCAGTTATTACTGTTGGGCAATGATAAGCTCCTACTGTTGCTGATTGTTTCTGTGCATGAACTGGGTGTCCAACTGAAACACATCAGAAGTGGCAGTATTGTCTGGGACTGCATTATGATTAAGATATATGACACTTTCTAAGTCACTTTTCTTCTCATGCAGAGTTCCAGGATGTGAATGTGATGGTGATACTGGGTTTTGGCTTCTTGGGCACTTTCCTGGTGCGGTATAGCTTCAGTGCCTCTGCCTTCAACGTCCTTGTGGCAGTCGTGGCCACCCAAATGGCAATCATACTCAATGGTTTTGAGTACGACAGAGGAATGGTCAGGCTAGATTTGAGAAGGTAGGACCTCATACTCCAGAGATCTCTTTTGGTTCTATTTTCCCATTATAATACTGCACACAGTAGTAAAGAGTAAACAAATGTTTCCCAGCTCTGGTTTGGAAGTCACTGTATTGTTTTTGTACAGCTTGGTAGAGGCTGAAATGTGCACAGCCTCGGTCCTCATTTCCATTGGAGCTGTGCTGGGTAAGACCAACCCTGTTCAACTCATCCTCATCGCCTTGCTGGAGGTGCCAGGCTTTATCTTGAATAAATGGCTCCTCCAGACTCTGCTCAAGGTAAACAGCGTCAACCAAGCATTCACCAGAGCTTCACACCATGTCATATACAGTGGCTTTCTACATTAGGTTGTCCTTATAATGTTGTTTCCTGATGGTATAGGTCACACTGCTGAACAGCGTCATGGTGCTTTACATCTTTGGGGCTTTCTTTGGACTCATACTGACCTGGGTCCTGTATAGGGAGGGTTCAGAGCAGCGATTTGAAAAAGATAAATTTGACAACAAAACGGGATTATTCTCCATGCTGGGTTAGTACCTTTCTGTCTTTCCTGGTGTTTATATGATGATGATTATCCTTCAGCTGAGGATC
Source organism: Trachurus trachurus (assembly GCF_905171665.1). Taxonomy (NCBI): domain Eukaryota; kingdom Metazoa; phylum Chordata; class Actinopteri; order Carangiformes; family Carangidae; genus Trachurus; species Trachurus trachurus. The sequence continues at coordinate 20,897,829 of NC_139907.1, forward strand.
TGGGTTCAAACCCTCAGTCAGAAAGTGCAATAGAAACCCTGTTTGATCTTCTTGGTTTTCCAGGGTCTGTGTTCCTGTGGATGTTTTGGCCCACTTTCAACTCGGTCCTTGTGGACGATCGTATTCCTGAGAGGAAGCTAGAGGTCGTGTGCAGCACCTACCTGGCCCTGGCTGTCAGTGCCGTGACAGCAGCTGCTGTGTCTGTGCTTTCCAGTCCCAGAGGAAAACTCAACCTGGTATGATGTGACAAATGAGATCCTCACACAGCATTACGCTACTTCACCATCAGTCTAAACTGGACTTAAACGACTAGCACCATGGGATCCATCTAAAAACCATGTCTTTATGTCTTCACTCTTCAGATCCATATGCAGTCATGCATCCTTGCTGGTGGTGTTGCTGTTGGTGTCTCCATATCAGTGGTTCATCAGCCATGGGAAGCCATGACTATTGGGTTCTTAGCTGCTGTTGTATCAAGCATTGGACACCGATACCTCAAGGTTATGATCACAACTTATGGACATTTATCCTTTGATTATACATCAGAATCCCTAACAAACTCTTTTTCTTTTATTTATTTATTTTCCAGCTCCACATGCTACTTACATTTCAGTGCCATGACACCTGTGCTGTTTTCAGTACATATGGACTCCCTAGTCTACTGGGATGGCTAGTACATCTCATCCTGCAGATTAAGGACTATGATGATCACACAACGTAAGAATGCAACAGTCTTATGTCAGACACTGGAGCACACATTAACACAAAAAGGTGTAACACCATGTGTCATTCATTTGCAGGGCGATCCGGTTTGCTCTGTTTCACATTTGCAGCCTCCTTATGACCTTATGTGTGTGTCTGGTCACGGGACTCATTACAGGTAAGTTTGTGTGTGTATTTTAGTGAAATTTATTTGAAGTTGCATCTACTACAACACTCAGAATGACTGCTCAGGTGTATATCAATACTACTAATGTAAGGTACAAGATTTAAAAGCATGTTTTTCTAATGAATGTTACATGTCGCTTCTACTCAGGAATCCTACTCAGGTGGAACTTGTGGAGACCAACTCAACACAAAAAATGTTTTGATGATCAGGCTTTCTGGGAGGTATGCAATCTATATTATGTTCCTCTCTCTACACTGAAAGAAAAGGTTATAGTGACACTGAACAGTATTGGAACTGGCCTTGTTTTCTGTAATGCTACATCTTGGAGAAAATCATGAGTTCTCTCACTACAATATTTTCATATTTTGCAGTTTCACCATCTTGCAGTGCGCAAGTAAGAAGATGGAGACAAAGCAGACAAGTCTGGAATCCTGGAGTCTAAAAGATTGTCTGCATAAATTCATGTCAATGTAGAAGATGTCATACAATCCGGTGTGAACGCACCTTTAGAAATTGTGTATATACAAAACTGGAACAAACTTTACATGCAGAAGTATGAATGGAAGACTCATTTATTGTTCAGTATGTTTATGTTTAATGCTGCCATGGTTGTCGAAAAGTGACCTCATGGTGTGGATATTACACAAGCTTAATGGATAGGTGGAGCAGTCCAATGCAAATATCCTAAACACAAACTGCATCCTACAGTTGTGAAACTTTTGTTGGCTTCAGGTCAGCAGTGTGAGCTCATTAACCCTCAACAATAAATCTGGATGATGGAAACATTTCAGAGCTGATGGAGTATTGTTTCAGGAGGAATACAAACAACCTCATATGGTTACATTCACTATATGTGTACAGTATTTTTGCAATATTGTTCTTAATGTGTTTTTTGTACCATAATAATTTATGCAATTTCCAGTCAAACTGTTCAAATTAAATGATGCCATAAAAGTCAGTATACCAAAGAAACGTGGACAGCTCAGGGAAGTACATCTCCCACATAACACATTTTGTTACACACAAAATTATAAACCATTCCAAGTACATGGCTACACTGTCTGAGTGCAAATAGACACACTTAAAGATGTGTCACATTTGAAAATAGTCAAACTCTCAAGAACTCTATTAAAATTTGTGCTTAGTTATGATTTAGCCATTATAAAGCAAATGACATAAATTAAACATGTTAACTTTAAATGCTAAACAAAAGAGAAGTTAATATACATAAAGTGTATAACCACTAAAGCATATTGTCTCATACAATATAGAAAGCAAGCTTTATAATGGTGCACGTTAATACACACAGTCCATTACTGCCACAGATCCTCTGTGCGTCCAAACTTGAAGACCAAACCCCTGCACCAAAACAAAAAAAAACACAGTAAGATCATGTGAGAAAGTGAAGAATGAGCATCAACCAAAAGAAAGATATCACTGAGGACTACTGACTTACCCAAAGAAAATGAATGCATTTTGGAAGAAAATGGCAATACCGGGGTACACAACAGTCTTTCCTGCAAGACACACATCAGGATTGTAGGTTATAACATGAGGCAGCATCTGTTGTTTTTCACATTTATGTAAATTCAGTTACTGTCTTATGTTTAATCTCACTCAATTTTCAAAAGACACTGTGCAGTTGCTTAATACTGTAAGATAAGTAGGCTAGTCAGTGTCACGCCCCAAACTGATTCTTGTGCCAAGCTGAGAAACGGGACTTACCAGCCACTACGAATCCTCCAAACAGAATCCACATGGAGGCAATGAGAGAACCGAAAGCCAGCATGAAACCAATGAAGAGCCACACTCGCGCGCCTGCATACAGAGATAAGAAAGGGTGGATTACTGGGTGACTGAGCACTACGCTTCTTTATGTGCCTGTGTTTTACTGCATGTATGCTGTAATAGTAATACAAGGAAACAGTCTGAAATAAGGGCATATACACTGTATGTAAACCACATGTAATAGTAGCATAATACTTAGCCAAGTGGAGAAAAACCCATCCCCACAAATTAGAAAAGAGCGTGAGGAAATATATTCATGACACATAGTAGCTCAGCATCCGTTTCCTGTACACACCTGTCTGTCCCATGCAGCCTTCACTGTAGCTGTCTCCTCTCACTTGGCCATTTGAAACTGCATTTACCCTACATAAAGAGTCAAATGAGAGAGAAAACATTACAAACATATCAGAAGCTACCCAGCAAGTTTTTTTTTGTACCAGATTGTCTGTCTTAAATTGTAAAAGAAAAAAAAAACATGTTTGGCAACAAGGTGTTCACTCCAAAACTGGATACTCTAATGTTATCTCCTCCAAGGATCCATTCACTTGGTGTTTCTGAAGATTTCAGCCATATAGTGGCCTTCCTTGGATGACGTAGCTAATTGTTCAATTGTCATGGAGATGGTTTAGTTGCCATCATGTGATCTAAGTATGGGATTTCAGTCAGGTGATAACAGCTGCATGTGGAAAACAGGTCAAAACCACTCAAGTGGAAAAGGAATAAAGCCAGCAACTAGGAGCCAGTGGATGGCCCTTGTGAAAAATGAAGGAGGATCTTTGAAAAAGAGTAGCAACTGTTACCATTATACGACCACCTGTTAACTTGTGACTGAAATTCCATATAAGCCATGTACCAACTACTAAACCATCTAAGACAAGTGGTGGAGCTCTGGTAACACAAAGTGGGTGTATATTGAATACTTCCTGTGACAGAAACAGTCTACAAAGCCAGTCTTACATGAGAAAGGCCACTGTAGCGATGACTCCACAAGTGTGATAGGCATGGTGAAAGTCTGCCTGGTCAGGATATTTCACTGCTGCATCAATGATGATCCACCAACCAGTGAAGAACTGCAAAGACAAGATGATCCATGGTTAGCTTGGTCAGCTCATCGCCCATTTGCTGTCATGTGAAGATTCAGTGAGACTGTGTGATAGCTAGCTGAACATTTAGGGGGGAAAAAAATCACAATTCTGTCTTCACTCATTATTAAAGCCTCAAGACAAAATGCAAATCAGACAGACAGCATACACTACCCTTCTCTAACCACAGTCTGTACGGCCTGACAGAGGAAATCAAGAGTACATACCAGCACTCCAGCAGCAACAGACGCGATGGTGTTTCTTCTCTCTCCCCAGTCCACATTGCACTCGCAGTCTCCGCACCGGATTCCGTCCAGGAAGCCTGACATGACTGTGGCAGAGGGCGTTAGTTTCAACAAGCTGTAAAAAAGAAAATCAAAACAAAATCAAAAAACACAACAGAGATACTTTGTCAGCTCGACGACATACGCTTTTAGTGCATACAAAGGCTAGTGTGTGTGGTAGCTATGGACAATTTCCAGCCAAAGTGAAATGTGAAACCAGAAAAACAATTGTGTATACGCAGTAGCTGCTGAGTAGATGATGCTTTACCCCACACAGAGCACCAACTAATCTGTAACTACACGCTAACACGCTAAAGCTACAGACCTCCGAGACATAACAACAACAAGACTATTGACATAATAATGAAACTTAAAGACCGCAGGAACTGACGTTGTCTTCAAACATCAGATAAAAACACGAACGTGTCGAGCCTTTTGTTCGTGGCTTTGGCACTAGCAAACATTTCCTTGAAGTGCTCTCCTTGCTACAAAGTCGCTGAAAATACTGTCATAACTGAATAGACAACGGTTGTACCTGGCAACACACGTACCGTACGTTAAAACACGGCGTTTTTTGACGGTAATGACATGTTCAATACAATCCCTACCTTTATTTTCGGTTTTTGATGTGAACCTCTTGGATAAAGCCGACTTTGCTTCCGAGAGCTGCTCGGTCACGCACATGCGCAGTCCACCCACACCCATTTGATCAGGGAACCTCTGAGACGCCGTTGATGATGGTGCCTTCAAGTGTCGTTGGACAAAACAAGATTTTCCTTTAAAATAATATTACAAGTGCTATATCGATTTTTAATCGACTGAGGTATGACAAAGGTATGGTAGGAAGTTTTAAAATAAGCCAATGGAAGTGAGTGGTTCCACCTCACAAATAGTAGGCTACATACAAAAATTTAAGAATACAGAACATGACCAATGCACATTTTCTTCAGTTTATTATAGGCTAATATATGTATTTATTAAGTGCTAAATATGTGTCCTGTCCTTGGTACTAAACTTACCAAACTATACAGAGCTGCAAATACACATCAAGCAAATGATTAAATATGATTTAAATAATCCTTATATTTCAAGAGGTATATTGTACAAGAGATGTAGCCTATGTGTAGGCTACTTCCCTCTCTTGTATGTATACTTACTTATATTTACCAGCTTAATCTGTGGTTTAGTGTGCAGAGCAGCTAGATGCATGCCTAAAAACATGGTTTATTGAAACAATCAATCAATCATCTCAAAGGACACAACTTCCCTGACACAGTCAAAAGGACATTTTCTTAGATCTAATGGGAAATTTGCGCTCAGTTAGCGTATCATGAGTGAGTCACATGGGGTCTCCATGCCTGTTCCTTAACCATTCATTGTTCACACATGACAATGCTTTCAACTGTGGACTATAAAGAACACTTTTGAAGCAGTGGTATCAGTCGGTTTGTACTTTATTGTCAATGATTACATGGAGTAAACATTCACAACAAATAATGGAATAAAAAAATACCAAGTATCAAGTTAGTGGTCCATAAAAATATGATCATTATTTGAAATAAGCAATTAAAGAATGTTAAGCTAGTAGCCTATATTGTTGATACATTTGACAATATCATGCAAGCCAGTGTAAATGAGCAAACATGAGAAACTAGAGGATAGCAAGAGCCTTAAAAGACACCAAGCAATTGCAAGGCTACAGATATGGACAGAAAGATGACTCCAAAGTATCCAATGTAGCCATAGGCACCACGCATTCTCTTGGCTGGATCTGGAATAAAACATAAAACGGGATAATGCAAATGTTCATCAAAACAGAATTTTATTAAACATATACCAACTATTTAGTAGAAACAATGAATACTAAACATTTGTTGGGATTAATCTTTTGGTATGATGTTTTAAAATATCTTATCTCTTACAAATAACACACTAATTAACCCAGTGCATCGGTGAACCACAACATTTTAACAATTACTACAATTTAGACCTCATAGATGTTTGTCTTAGTTTCATCACCTTTGGCTCATATGTCACGTTCTGTAAATTATTAAACTAAACTGGGCGAGGAAGAGTCACAGCACTTCGACCTCTTGCACCTGAACAGCAGCCTTTACACCTTTTATGCTACACTTTCATGAACTTTTTTTTTTTGTGGAAAAAAATGAATTGTTGCAGTGCAGTGGTTAATATACGAATAAGAAATTATGAATTTTGGTTATTGCTAAGCAGTAAAAACAAAAATAGATGGTTGTACTTTTAATCCTTAATGGGCCCTAAAGTCATGTAACCTTTTACCCATATAATATTACACCTATATATATAATATTACACAACCCTTACAAAGACGTAATATTAGGTAGGCTAATAAATGCTTTACAATTTATTATGTCACCTTGGAAATACATTAGACATTTAAATGTGTGTGTATTGAGTTAAGGTGCTTTCATCCTTCCACATTAGTCTTACCTCCTGTGTAGTACCCCCAGGCATAGGACAACCTGCTGGTCACCCAAATAGCCCCCAGCACAGATGCTGACAACTGTGATTACAAACAAACAATCAAAACAATGGAAACACAAACGTGTTGGATGAAATGTGCTAAATCACTATGACACTGTGCTCTGGCTCTGATTGTTATCTTTTATCTCCTCACCTATACAGTATGACATAGCGTGCTGCCAGTTCTAGTATTCACTGCAATGATCAGGCAAGGCAGTGCAGATTGTGGCATGTTTTATTCTGAAATATCACACACAATATTACTAGATATACTTACTGGATAGACAAGAGCTGCAATGGTCTGGAAAACAAGCCACTGAGGGTACACCTCAAGGGTGTTCTGGTGTGCTCTCTGAATACAGTTGAATACTTCCTCTTTGTCACTGTACATTGTGGGATACTACAAAGATCAAATAATAATAATTAGCCTACCAAGAAACTCGGAATTGCTTTGCAAAACTACAAAATAGACAAACATATATATATTCTGGTGCCGTCTCACAAGACAACCATCTTCAAGTCAGACAACTAGCCTACCTTAACATCGTACTTCTTCCTGGCAGCCCCAACCTTGACTGCTAAATACCCCAGCATTATCCAGCTGTAGAGGTAAGTGAATATAGCATATCCGAAGTTGGGCGGCAGCACAGTGAGAACATCCATCTCGGATTGATTTAGGGTCTGTTTTCAGGTCTCAGGTAACCAACACACACGGCGACGCGCCAATGAGCCGATTGGCAACTTAATAAAACGAACTAGAGAAGCAACCAAGTAAACAGGGTAGAGGTAACGTAGAATATCGCGAGATTTCGTGCCAAATGTTTCTTTTTTAAAGGGCAATACCAGAAATTATTTTGATGTTATTTTGAACAATAATATATGTCTTTTTTTTAAATTCACAACCATATTTGATTTATAATTGATTTCATTTGATTCTGTAGCAGTGATCCATACTTATTTTATTTCTTGAAGACTGATTTAATTATGTTAATGCATAATGTGTCTTAAGTGAGGTTTACTTTTTATTACATTGTGAGTCTGCATTTCTAATAACCTACACATGATTTACTAAGCCCGCAGGGGAATGCTGCATTAACGACAGACATACTACTGTCGGAAATTAGAAACTCCAACTCATGTGCAAGTCGGATATTTGGCTCGGAAACTCGGGCCAACATTGAAAAATAAATGCTGTGTTAATTTTCTTGTTGACTATGTAATTATACTTTTATTTTTTATTTTTATGTTTTATCAAACTCAACTTTGATTTCTAGGGTGTGTGTGTGTGTGTGTGTTTTTTTTTTTTTTATCGTGTGGGAGAGCTGACCACTGTGGAATTTCCTTCGGGATCAATAAAGTTGAATCTATCTATCGTCGCCTGAACCCACTGGAAACTCAACAGACTCCGAAGACATGAATTACTACGTGCAGATCTTGCAGTCAAGAAGTTGAATAATTCAGAGTCTAAACGAGGTGCACTAAATTCAAACGTTGAACACTGTTTTTTTTTTTTTTTTTTTTTTTACAGTCTATGGTTGAACAACGTTCATGCATTATTATAAAGGCAATGTGGCTTACATTTTACATACATCTCTTGAATAAATAATTCGCCCAGTAGCAACAGAGTATTTGGGTGGTTTAGGCCTACTGTATGGCCCACTTTGATGTAAACACAGAGTCCTATCGCTAGTCTGAACAGTGAGGGACACGTCACTGGAATTTTCCACAGGCTCGTCCCACAGCTCGTGGCTCCGCCCGCCTCGCTACTCGCAGTCATTACACAGACGACGACACAAGCCTCAACTTCGACGGAGAAACAACGCTCGAGATTTCGAAAATATTTGGCTACAAACCAGTAATTAATAATAATATCGATACGTTCTTTTTTCATTAAGTATCATCCGTGATTTTTGACGGCGACTTTCTCAACATATCTCGTTATCGGAATCAAAGGTTTCAAGTCACGGTCGACCTGGTAAGTGTTACAACATCAGCTAACGTTAGCAGAACTTTCTACGGTAAAATAAAGTGTTTTACTCAGCTGCTGTGAATATACATGTATCCCCCATGTAATTGTAATGGTGATTTCAGAGTCATTGTCAACAATAAGTTCAGTTAACGGAAATATGAAGACGTAGGTAACACAATAACATACGTTAGCTTAAGCTAGCTAAGCTATTCTTAGCTTGCGGCACACTGGAAATTTCCAGTAATGTGCTGTCGGCCATTGTTGCCGGGCTGCGTTAGATTGCTCGCTAGGGGCAGTACTGAGGTAACCACGGTTACGCAACAACAAGAGGCTTACACAAACACTGGCTGGTGTTTTCAGGAATTATGTAATGCTACAATTTATCATTACAACACGGGCAGTAAGTTACAGTGTGATGTAGTTCATTTTGTTGAGTACTCATGCAGATGGTTCATGTCTCTTCTCAGCTTTTGAAGAACAACATACTTCACGATGGCCAAGGAGGAAGCCTCACCCACTGACATGGCCCACGCTCGTCAGTCTGACGGTATCAATGTAATCTTTGACCAGAGCAGTCCTGCCTCACCTCGCTCCCTCTCTCCAAGCAGCTGTGGCAGCGGCCGCTCCTCCGGCTCTGGCTGCCACAGGGGGCGCAGGATCCAGAGGGGGCGTTACAGGTCTTCATCATCGTCATCATCAAGCGGCAAGTCTACCTCTCACCCCAGGTCCCGTTCTCACCCCCGATGCCACAGACCGTCCTCCCGCTGCGGCTGCAACAGCCATCGCAGATATGGCAGTGGGCGCCATCGTCGCTCCCCGCCTCGCCATTACAGGGCTCAGTCACGCTCCTACAGCCGCACACCCTCACCAGACAGGCCCTCTGGTCCCACACCCTCCAGGGCCCGCTCCAGGTCTTCCAGTCGCTTGAGCAGGCACAGGGGAGTTGTGAGCCAGTTTAGAAATGAGTCCTCCAAATCCCCAGCCAGAGGGTACAGGAGCCGCTCAAGATCCAGATCTTCAGGACATTTGAGTTTGGATGGTAAGTGGATTGAAAAAAAGTGGTGAAATGCTCCATATTTACAGTAATTGCCCAGAGAGGCCTGACTTTAAAGATAGACAAAGGCATTTTGAAATTGATTAAATCTTCTTTCAAACTAATCTATTCCTCAGACAAAAGAGAACTCCTTGAGACCGCAAATACCAATGCTTTGAAGATCCTGGGAGTGGAGAAGCTGGAACTTCCCGAGAGTGTGAAACCGGTCCTGTCGGAGCAGTCGGAGGACCCCGAACGGGTGTCACCAGAACCAGAGACAAGGGTGAGACAAGACCCTGAATGGACTCTGTCACAGGTGGGTGTCTGAAAGTGAATGTCAGCTCATACTGAACACATCACACACTAAAGATGAGGCTTTGTCACACAGATCCCAATTAAAGGCGAAGCGGTATTTTTCCCATCATGGACTAGATGTAAACACAAGGTAAGGGGTGTTGAACTTTAGGGCCAGCTAATAGTTTTTCATACAACTTGTGCATTATAACTATGCACGGACCATTTCTTAACCCTTTACCTAGTGGGTAATGAACTCATAGCACTCTGGCTGTGCATGAAGTTTTTTATTTTATTTTTTCTGTTAAATACATTTCTCCTACCTGTCACACGCTTTTATAGTAAAGTGGCAACAATTTCTACAGATTTCTGTTGATAAGCTTGAGGTCTGTGTTGTGTTGAATTTCCTGTCTTGTGTTAACCTTTGGACCCCTGAGGGAACACACATGCTCTCTGTATTTATTCCTGTCTTCATAGATAACATGACAGTGGTCTCCTTCACTCATCGGCACCTGGGATTAAAAGGCTGTCATGTGACTTGGGTGACGACAATATGTGTTTGCGGGAAAGGTTAACTGCCAAGTCTTATAATGTCATGTATAGACACCAGTTTGCAATTACGCCAACACATATGTAGATTTAGAATTTAGGCACAATTACACATTGTCCATTCAAATGCTAACCACACACATAGATAATTCACAAGCAATTCAGATATTGTATTACACTGACCACACCTCATATAGCAAGGCAGTAGCATTTTGACATTACAATTGTATTTATGCTTGCAGTTGAAATGGGTCGTTGTGATTTAGCAGAATCCTCCACTCGCTGATGGAGCGCAGGCGTGTGGACTGCGTTTAGTGACTTTTCCTGTCAAGAGAACTAAAAACAGACGAAGAACTCCTCTCCATATGCCAAAGATAAGTTGGTACACGAGGCGTGTGCTGAGGGGCTGGGAAACCTACATCTCCATCATTCTGCCACTCTAGACAGAGAAGACATCCTTTTTTATTATTTTGTTTGCATTTTCCTTTTTACTGTTTCAAGGTCTGTCCTTGACGCATTCATTTAATGGTTGAGCCTAGTCTTTGACAGCACTGTGGGGATGGGGGTGGAGTCTGCATGAGAGCTGCAGTTTGTTGAAGCTAATTATTAAGTAGTTCTTATCTATACATAGATGTTTTTATTACAGTATTAGTGACAAAAACTATAATCCATCATTATGAACTTCACAAACTGTAAAAGCTCACTGCCATTAGTTGTACACTCACATCTAACTAGGTCTGTCTTTCTTGTCTTTTTTGAAACAGAGCAACGAGACAGAGCCTGATGACATGTCCAGCCTAAGGATGTCGAAAAGGAAAATCATCTCTTTCAGCATTAATGTAAGTAGAATACATTTCACGTTCTTCCTGTTGTCTCTAAACTCTTATTGTTGATAGCCTCAGCAATCACTGCTTTACACTACACTAAATGTTTATTGATGTGTTTTAATGGCCTTCTTTCTCTTGTAATCTTCTCTTTAGAATTCAGTGGCCAAGCCAACAGTGGCGGCTCCGTCCAGCGCTAAGGTAACTCCCAGAATGGACATCTATGAAAGTAGGAAGCCCTACGGCCACTGGGTTCAAGTCAAGTCAGGGCGATCCAGCGCACGCAAACACACATTCACAAAGTCACACTAGTGTGGCTGACCATATGGACGCTGTACATACTGTAAATATTTCGTACACATCTTCATTTCACGGTCGGCGTTTTCTTTCAGATGTTAAAGAATTAAGTGGGAAGACGTGAAGAATTCATTTCAGGTGGGATATTTTTTTCCCCTTCGTTGTGTATTGTGCTGTAAATAGATTGAATAAAGATGTTTATTTGATTAAAAAAAGACTGGCTTGTTTCTATTAATTTTTTTGTAACCGGACACAAATTGCAGGTAATCGGGTTACTATGGTTAGTATTGAGAGAGGTTTTCGTTTAAAGTAGTTAATCAAAGAAAAGGGGGAGCAACATACTGGCCCATTTTAAGTATGAGGTAATGGTGCAGAGAGATTCAATCAGGTAGGGCAGACTGACAAAGGCTTCAGGAATACACAAATATGTGCAACTAGATATATGCAAATCAAGGGCAGCCTCATACTTGTAGGTACTTAACCAAAATAACTTGTGGTGTTCTGCCAAAGAAAAATCATAGCCTGAGAATAAATTGCTACAGTGGTGTGTGAGGACATGCACAAACAGGTTGGCTGACACTTAGGAGCTGAGAGAGAACACACTTTCCACATCGAAAAGACGAAGGATTGTTTATTGTCCCTGTTTGGCCAGTTGCATGTTTGCGTTGTTTTTAAAGGTTTGTCTCATCAGTCCAACCACAGTGTGTGTATGTTTGTGAAAGGACAGACCAACAGCGATTCACTGAACTTTGACCAAGTAAACAGACAGATAGGTAAACATGGAAACTGGATACAAGTTGGTTGCAATTTCAATAAAGACCACATGATGTCAGTATTATATTACTCCATCTGTGCAGCACATGGCGATCAGGAGTGGGGGTTTTGTTCTTATGAGACCTTCAGAAGCCTGAGTTTCCAGACATTTGAACAACGGCTCATTCTCCATCTTGTTCAATGATGAAAATCTGAATTAAGAGAAATTTAATCCAAGCATACATAAGGACAATACCAGTATATCGATATGAAGTTCAGTACAGTACACCTGAGTCGCTCCACAGTGGACCGATGACTGGTAATTCACAATTACTTAACAATTGGCCTTTTTACCATTAACAAAGACACTGTCTTATGCCTGTTGGATAGAACAGAGCCATTGTTAATATCACTAACAACACTTGTGCTTTATCTACTGATGTGACTGATATGTCTGGGTAATGGACCTGTTTGTTCCTTTGTGAGTGGGGCTGTCATTCCTGGACAGTGACTGGTAAATGACAATTACCAAGAGCCGTCTGCTAATGCAGAATCTGAACATGTTTCTTTCAGGGTAACTTAATCTGCTGTTGTGGCTGCCGTGCTATTTACCCTAAAGCTCTTTAGCCTGACAAGTTCTTGGCAAACGTTAAAATGAAAGTGAATTATTATATAGAGAACGAAACTTTTCTGTTGGGTAAGATAAGTATCTATTCAGTAGGTGATAAATTTTAATCCCACTGAAGATCTTTTACACTGATACGAGGGTACATGTCAAAATCTGCTGTAGTAAAAGGGTAAAGTCATATTGTTTTGAATTTGTCTTACTGCCGGACTGCGTGTCTCCTGCTGTTCATTTTGATTAATTGCTGTGATATGAGTTCAAGCACGTGAAACAAAACACGTGTCTTAGTAGAATTGGAGCAGATGATATACAAACATAAGTGCTATTTATTAAATATACCAAACTGGCATTGAAATTCCCAGGAATGACCTTGCTGTTTTTACTGGAGAAAAAAGAAAAAAAAAAGAAACCCTCAGACAAGACAGGTTTGTCTTGTTACTGTATGACTCAGTTTCATCATGAATATGAATGTTTTGTTGTTCTCTTACAGATTGGTTCAAAGACAGAACTGATGTCACCAAATGTGGTTTATTCTGTGATTTTCTTATGTCTGGTACTTTACAGGGAACATTTTAATAGGCAGTTGGCCCTGAAAGAATCAGAGGTGTCACTGTTCAAGACATTGAATTTATGCACTGCTGTTCCTTTAAAAAAAAAAATCCCCTGCCAATATCCCAAGGTGAATCAGATAAGACGAAAAAAATATATCAGTCATAAACATGAACATTTAATCCACTCCTCCACCGATATCAGAGTCGGATATCAAAGGTATAATTTGAAAACCTCTCCAACCCTTTCATCAGCTCAACACAAACAACACATTGCATTTGCATCTTCGCAAAATATCCTTTGGGGGAATTTCATGAAATAAGGTTCATTAGAGTTCACCAAGAGAAGTGACTAGTCTATGGGTAACAGCAATTACCAGGTGGAGACTCAATTCAATGTTGCTCTGACCAGTCACTGTCCTGAAGAGGGCGCTGTGTAACTACTTTCAGAAATGGGACACTTGCATGGGAACCTGTTTTCATGTCTTTCATCTCCTCTCCAGTCACAAGGCTTTCCTGCTCATGTCACAGCTTGGGGGCAAGTTGGTTAAACTGAGATGTGGGCGATTATGAATAAATTCAATTGCTCAATTGTTGCTCCTTATCTCTGTGCACCTACACTAAAAACATTCTTTTGGCTGGCAACTTCAGCAGCTAAACATGCCCTGGGGTTTGGATGGTAGTTAACCGTAGTTCATTCTCACGCTCAAAAAACGTCTCTGTCATGGGACCACACGCAGTAAACCCACAGAAAAACCAACAAGTGTGCGAGATAACTGGATAATTGAAAGTGGTTTATTTAAAAATAAGGATAAGAACACTCATAAAAAAGTGTTGATTTAACTTCTAATACTGTACAAAGAAACACCACACGTTGTATATCTCACAGATGATTGGATTACCATTCAGCTCAAAATGACCTCAGCATGTTATGAGATGTCTGAGAAACTGCCTTATAATACACAGTCTACTTTAGCTGTTTATGAACATGTACTCCTGGTATGTATCAAGCACAGAGAAAGAAAAAAGTTGCGAGACTGGAAAACTGATGCAGTGAACATGTCACTGTCAAAGTGACTGGATCCACTAGACGGCCGTGCCTCTCTCCAAGTTCTGTTTGATCTCTGCTGTGTATTTGCCGTAGAAACGCTCCGCCTTCTTGTTGAACTTGGCATTCCTCTCGTTGATGTAGTCGATGTCTGCGTCGTCGTTGTAGGCCCTGCGTCGGCTGTACTTGGCCCGCTTCTCGATCCTGACAATTGCAAATAAAAGCAGCTTAGGGAGGATTTCATAAACCAGTACAGCCACTATCCATGGCATATCCATTAACAGTAATTGGCTACAGGCAATAATTTGGCAGTGTGCATTTAAATTTGGCAAGGAGAGTGGCAATGGAAAACCCAAAACACACACACACACACATACACACAGAGGAAAATACTGTCAATTTGTGAGCTCCCAGTCTTGATTCACTGTGTCTTCAAAGCATTGTTGTGCGTCATAGCCTGGCAACTGAATCCTTGTCTAATGCCCCACAGTCACATCCCTAACACAAGCCTTAGACTGTCTCAAATATAGAACAGCTCAGGGAAAGACCAGGGTAATCTAACGTGAAAGGGACTTCTGTAGGAAAAGACAAAAACAAAGAACCAGTGGAAGAACAAAACTGTTCGAGGTAACAGTCAGATGTGAGGGACACTGAAGATACCACTTTATCTTTTTGTGTTGTCGCTCTCATGTGGCTCTCGTAACGGTTTTAGAACCATCCACCCACATCCACTTACCTCATACTAAGTATGGTTACTTGGGTAATCATGGGGCTGTTTGTTTGATATAAGGTTATTAACACAATCTGCTCTGGTCTGACCAGGAGCCTGAGATACCCTGTTGAAGATGCTCCGAGGTTCAGAGAGTAATGACCTGCCCTGCCATCAGCGGGTTGTGTCAGGATTTCCACTCTAGGGTTGATTTATTCAGCTCAGATAGGCCCTGCTTCACACAAAACAACCCCGTCTTCCAAATTGGCAAAGACATTACAAACTCAAACTCCACACATAATTTATCTCAACAGAGATAGTATCATATTCCTGGACCTACCACCATACTACGTTTGTGGTGCGCCAGTTACAGAAGAAAAACAAAATAGTCTGACTGAACCCACTGTCATTCAGAGATGCATGAAAAAAAAACATTTTGGTTTGTTTGAATTGCTTGGGCCAATCATAATAAGCAAGCTTGGCCTAAACAGTGCTGAGCTCACCCATGCTTTTCTTAAATAAAGTCATGGAAGGATGTAATTCTATTGAGGAGGGTTTTACAAACAACTAATGGTCTGCCTTCTGTACAGTTCATTATTTTGTCAGAGTTTCCCATCATTAGCTTGTTAGTTTGGTACAGAGCCCCTTGTTATTTCTCACTGGCAACATCAACAGAGGGCAGAAAATAAAGAGTTAGTTAGTGCTGTGTAAAAGTTTATCTTAGCGGTCTGCCCAGTGAGTCAGGCTCAGGCTCAATGCTTAGACTGAGATCAAATCGACCTACTGTTTCTCAACATCTTCCACCATGCGGTCAATCCCTTCCTTTGAGGGGACATGTGTCCCGTGGATCAGGCTGTTGGATGTGGGGTAAAAGTCCTCGCCGCTGTGGAGAACCAACAAATGGAATTAGAAATACATAACGGCCGATGATCACCATTTCAACGTACTTGAAGTGACTTCTCTATCCCATCATTGTGATTATGTTCATCCCAACGAGAAGATGCTCTGGCTTCAGGGTAAAAATGTGTTGGTGCATCGTTCACGGATCTACACGTGGCATCTCGGAAACCCTGCAGGCACTGAACTCAATCATCTGTGCCGCCCGTGAACACTTACACATTTTTAAATTATTTCTGGAGAGTGTACTGTAGATATCTCATCGATCACCCCAAGGCAAATAAGGGGGTACGTTAGTCGACATATAGAACATGCTTTGTGGACATGTGATGGGTGAGTGCTAAGATGATAACGTCAAGCAAATTTCGCAGTTACGGTTATTATAGCACAAATGTCTTCATGAAATATTTTATGGCCCTGTTCGTGGGACAGAACAAACATCTTTTGATGCCAAAGGACATTTCTTCCCATGTTGACTTCTCCTCTGGGTTAAGTATTAAAAAGACATAAATTACAGCAGAGGAAGAGGAGATGGAGGCTTAGCTCACCTTTCCTCCCGCTGTCTCTCATAGCTTTCCAAGTCTGGTCTGATCTGCTTGGTGAGCCTCTGGTACTGTCGGAACTGGGCCTCAGCATAACCTGCAGTACATTTTGTAAAACAGAGAGAGAAAGAGGGGAAAAAAATTGACTGAGTTATAATGACCGGAACAAACAGCAAGCAGGCATGAGGCTGAGCTACACAACCTGCGGCTGGTTAAGGAGGGACGAAGAGGGAACTCTCCTCCCCCCTCCTTCTCTTGAAGACCCTCTGGTGATAATTTTCTCCCCAGAGGTTTAATTCAGAGGAGGTTTTGATGCAACAGATGGCAGCCATATTTAGGAGACAGTATTTTTTTCCCCCAGTAGATTAAATTGGGAGCAATTTGAGAAGATTAATATCCCAAGGGGTCGTTACATGGGTCTGCTATTGCTTTATGCACTGCTATCTAAGACTTTGATTTTTTATTAAAATTCTTAATTTAAACAGGTAGTCTCATTGAGATTGGGATCTCTTTTTCATAAGATGAAACATGCAGTGTGTACATACACACACACACGATTCCCAGACATACATTTATACATGTTCACATTTCCTGTGACCTGACATTGTATTGTCCTGTAGTGAAATGTAACCAGAGAGCAGAGGTAACCAGGCGGCTTTTGAAGCACAGCTTTATAGATATCAACATACAACGCTCTGTTCAAGGCTATGTCATTCACTGTGTGATAAAGCCGTGGAAAACTTCGATCACATGCTCCCAAACAGTAAAACAAAACAGAAGACTGGAATCACGGTGCACCACTTTTCCACAAGAGTAAATTCTATTAAATCACTATTTACTAAATGAATAGACTGAGGTTCCATGGCGTGACATGAGGGTTACCCATGCCTTAAATAACGCACTTTTATCTAATCACCATTTGCCTCAATGTCGCTTGATGTGACTATAAATAATTGCAAAGAGATTCCACAGCCAATATAGCCATTAAGCGACAACCACAGCAGTGTGTTTAACAATGACCGCAAATCATATTAGGTGTGAAATGGGCAGAAACATATTTTTCTCTCATCAATATAGATATAGATGATGTCTACAGATGTCTTCTAAAATTTAAAGCTAAATCAGACTCCAGTCTTTACTCTGTGTTTTGAGCTCAACTGATTCAAACGGCAACAACAGCTGGTGACAGTATGTGTTGTGTGATCTAAAAAAGGCACAAGCTGGTTATGGATGGTTATGACCATGTGCATACTGAAGCCTTCTGTATCTATCTATTAATTAAAGCAGTGACATGTTTCATAATTTCAATTAATCAAGAAGTTCTGGCTAAGCACCATAGCCTCTACTCTCTCATTATGACGGAGAGACGCATCAACATCATTCATCCACAGCATCGACAGATTGTCGTTTCAGTTAACACAAACACTGAGTTGTAGGTTAGAAATTAGTTGGGAGAAAAAAGAAGTTGTCACATGTTTAGTAAACCAGGAAGGAGACCTTTCATTTCCCCTACACCTGAGGTGATTTAAAGAGAAGAACCACAGCCAACACTGTAGAAATAAACATACACATACTCAGTCAGCACACTGGAATATTACTCTCAGACGGACACATCGTGCCGCTGATTTAAAAACCATACACCTGTGATTTCCAAGCAGACCAGACCGTGTGTACTCAATAAGGAACTTGTACCCACTCCACGCCATGTGTCATACTATAAACAAGTTAGACAACTATGTCTGTGTTCACCAAAGAGTTCCTGCTACTGACCTGCAAATCCTTGGTCTGGATTCTTCTTCTTTTTCTTCCTCTCCCACCGCTCTGCATCATCAGCAGTGATCTCCAGCAGTTTCACTCTGTGATAGTCCTCCCCTTTCTCAGCACATTCCTGTTAGCCAAATATTGTTTCAATAAACACAGAGCAGGAATACATTTAGAAAAAATTGAAACGGCATGCTGTTTGGAGAGACTGAGATTCAATAAACTTCTAAATATAAGACCACATGAGGAACTTATGATAGGACAACTCTGAGTCTACACGCCGGCTAGCTGCTGATCATCAAGAAAACAAGGGCAGTCTGGTCAACACCACGCAAACTAAAATACCTTTTTCTTTTGATCTTCAGCAAGCTCCCACTCCAGTCGGGCTTTCTTAGCCTCCCAGTTGGAGGGGAGCTTCAGTCTCTTGTCCTCTTCCACAACCTCCTGGTGATTGAGCTTACGTGCTTCATTCTGCAGGGGGAAATAATACATGATGATTGGTTGTACAAGTAGCAGTGTACACTAGGATATATCAAAAATACACAGCCAAGCAGCTGGAGTCAATACAATTATTTCTCCAGCTAACACGAGATCATTATTTGTAGCGTGGTTCACGGCCGTGTCAGCTTTAAGAACACAACATTATGTCCTTACCACTCAAATGTGCTTTTACAAGGAGAAGTCAAACAACTCACCCGTTTGAAATGCAGCTCTCGAAATTTTCGTAACCTCTCCTCTCTCTTCTGGGACGCAGCAGATTCACTCGTTTCCTCCTCAGTGACTGTGGTAGACACCTATAAAGACGACAGCTGTCATCATTTATGGAAAATAAAATGTACCGTGGGACGTTTAAATGGCCAAATACGTAACCTTGGACAGGTTAGCCTGAATAACAGACGAGCTAAAGTTTGCTAACTAGCACTCGCTAACGTCGGTTAGCTTAACAACAACAACACGAGAACGAACATGATAAGAGAGTGGAATATAAACACGATCCCCGAGGGAGAAATACAACACAGACATCAAATAAATGTTATTAACCGAACATAATGATCATAACATCAACATTACAGAGTAAAACGAATCAAAAAAAGAAACTACTTACCGCACTACAAGACGCCATTGTTGTGCTACGCGGAGGAAGAAGACCGGAAGTGTGACGTATGTACCGGATATAAAGAAAAACTGTAAAACGAAAACGGTTATATTTTATCATTTTGTCAGAAAATGTTTACATAAAAATGTTCGTTTAGTGGACTCTACACTATACAGTATTTCTTTACAAAATATTTCACTGTTTGTCTCTAATTTTGAATATTTTCCCCTTCTTTTATTTTGAAATTACACCACTGTATAGCCTATATAATTTCAACACTAGCCTAGCCTATATGAATTATGTGAACTATTTCTTTGACATCTTATCTTACTTGCTTCACTTACAATCACAAAAGTAAATCTATATTAATTTCAAACAATTAACCTTTTTTATTCATAAATACCATCAAGTCAAGTGCAACTGAGATGTTGACACTGGAGCCCATCAACCCCACTCCCCATCCCCCCAGAGAAACAGAGAAACAGAGAAACACGCCATCCTCTACCAGCCTCCCTGCCATGTATAAATTACATTATTGAATATTTGGTAATGTAATGGGTGTTTTGTGTATTTTATTTGTGAATAGCTGAACACTTTTCTCTCATTGAAATACAGTTTAAATGTTATTTTGCATTTGTTCATGCATCAACTATTGTGCTCTTTTCCATGATCTGGCTCAAACTAGAGTAACTGCCCTGGGGTTGACTGCCTATAGCCAGTCAAAATATAAATACAACTGTCCCTTTTTTCCTGAGTTTAAGTGTTAGATAATTGCCAGAATGTTTTTTTGCAGAACATTATGATGTCACGGTGAAGTTGACCTTTGACCATTTGGAAAGTCATTACTTCATACATTTTCCCTATTAAACATTTGCGTAAAATTGTGCCATAATTAGTGTGTATATTTTAGAGTTATGGCCAAAAATGTGTTTCATGAGGTCTCACTGACCTTGACCTTTGAACACTAAATTCTAAACAGTTCATCTTTGAGTTGAGTTGGACATGACCTGAAAACTCGATGATCTCAGCTACAGCTGTCATTATTATGGAAACATAATGAGGGACTCACACATAAATAAAAATCAAACTAAAACAATTTTATTGTAAACAACTAAAGTTATTATTTCACTTGTGTCCTGACAAGAAGGTTCCCTGCTTGGACCTCCTGGCCAGCTGGGGTCTGTCTATGGGTTCCCCTGCTTCCTCCCATCTAAAGACATGTAGGTGAGGTTAAGTGGTGACTGCCCATATAAGTATGAATCTAAGTGTGAATGGTTGTGTGTCTCGATATGACAGCCCTGTAACAGACTATTGACCCGGGTGTACCCTGCCCCAGTGTTAGCTGGTGGCTTCCAGACAACCCCACAAACCTATGGGGTTAGTTGCTGGATGGATGGATGGAGTAGGTACTTCAGTAACCAATGCAGAATGGTGAAAGTGTGTGGTGGGTGCAAATGAAACACAAAACCTCAACCAACCAGGGTTACACATGAGGCTGTTTGAATAGACTATGCTCCAATTTACTTTGATGTACACTGTTTGCTGATGTCCCTGCTGATGTTTGCTGATGTTGAGCCCAAATTTATCCAAACGTGTCCAATAAAGAAGTCTGCAGTGAGACAAAAAAGACAATGCTCAAAATTCTTTGCTTTTAGAAAATTCCTGCTGTCAAAATACCATAAAAACTGGGATTAAATATGCTGAACCAAAGTAGTAAAACAAGTTCCTCTAACCAGAAGCACAAAGGCTTAAGAGCCACAAAAATGTCCCAAGACACATGTGCTAGCACAGTGATGACTTTACACTGACAAAGCTCCAACCTCATATCACGAAAACATGAGCTGTAGCGCCTTCTGCTAAAGCTGCTAGACTTAAACCTGCACTCAACAATCAGAAGTAACTTAATCCACTGTTACACAAATGCCAGCTCCACACTTTCAAATAAAGTTGTACGTCTGATCATCCTGAGGCTTGTCTGACTTGATTTGACCCCAAGCTGTGTTCATTAATAGCCCAGTTCCCTGTGTCTGCTGCTCCTTCAAAGAATGTGCAAAATAAATCATGGCCCCTTCACTGAACTTGGGGAGCAGACAGCAACAAGAGCAATAGGCAAACAGGGATTAATAGAGCTAGAAACCAAGACAACTAGACTGGAAATCCAAATTCCCCGAGCAACAGGCAGAGAGAGGGAGACGTCACAATCCTATTCTCAATAGAGACTTTTGAGCAGCTGACGATGAACATGAAATGGAGTCTTGTCTGGAGTTATTTTCTCTGGCAACCCTCTGTCCAGTTATCAGATATGAAAACAATGGCAGACCAGTTATAAAATCAGCCATAACATTTAAACAGGTGACTGGTTTTATTGTTGTGGCTGATTGGTGTACATCCATGGTCTGCTTTAAGAGTTCCATCTGAACCATTAGTCATTTGTAGAAACACAATTTGTAGTTATAATTATCTTCCACTGCTTAATGGCAGTTGAAAAAACAAAACAAATAATATGTTAAAAAAAAAAAAAAAAAAAAAAGCAGATCAGCTGCACCAATGAAACCTGTTTACAAGTCATGTATGATTGCAAGTGTGTCACCGCAAAGGACATCTAATTTCTTGCTGTAATGTTGAATCAGTTGTGTGAAAGTTTTTATCACAGCACCATGGCACAAGTAAATGCTAGGCATCTTGTATTTTACAGTAGTGTCTTTGTGCATAATTTTAAACGAGGTCATCTTGCTTCCTTTTGAAGATTAAATTAATTGAAAAACACTGCTAGACTAATGGAAACTGGCATGACGCAAAGAGACAGCAATTATGAATATGACTGGAGGTTATACAGTGAGAGGCATGAAAGGTCAAGCATAAAGTCATTAGTTTGCCACACAGAGAGTCTGTTTAGACTCCCCTAAACTCAATTGTTATGGTCATTTTCTCTGTGGAGAAATGGAATCTCCTATGTATTACCAATGACTCTTTTTTTACCCACAAAAAACAAGTATCAATCACAGCTTTGGAACATAACCTAGGACCTCCGAATATGATGCTATGATCTGATCAGGAGACGAAAGTAAACACCACCAAGAGCCATTTGAGCATGTTTGACTTGCAAAAATGGATGTCCTCCCCGTTTGATTGCATTATACTAATAGAGCTCTTTTGGAGGATGTAATTAAGTGGAGTTTATAGTCTTAGATTAAAGCATCCTCTAGATCACAGGCAATGTTAATGGAGTGATGCATTTTCACTGGAAACCAGATGGGAGCACATCACAACAGAACAAAACATCATTGGCTGCAGTAATGGGCAGGGCTCCACTATTACCATGCAAAAGAGAAAACATCTTCATAATAAATGACTCTCAAATGAGTAAGAGAGAGAGAAACAGTACAGCAAGAAAGAAAAAAAGCTTTTCCTCTGCATTTAATTTAAAATTAAAATGGCAGTTTGCACAACAGTTGCAAACGAGGAATAGATGCTCTCAGAGTGGTGGATATGAGTTTTAAATTTGCACTGATCAATAGAAAATAAGCTCATGGGTGTGTCGTTTCCTTCAATGGATGTTACTGTCATCCCTTTGTTAATGCTGCTCACACGTCTTTTGCAGTTCTCAAGTATTCTCACATGCTGAGCAAACTCCCCTCTGGGTGCATTCACTCACTGCAGCGGAGGCTCTGACATGTTTTGCCTGGAAATGAACAGAAATGTCTGTTTGCCAGAGCTTATGTAGTGATAACTGTGAGTTCATATTCACTTTTCATGGCACTGAAGAAACCCAGTTTCAGTTTATATTACCGTCCATTTTTAGCAGCAGTTAAAAAGGAGATTCGAGCAATTAAACATTACGGCCAAAATCAGTCAAGAGAATCTCACAGTTGCACAAAGGGAGCACGAGCATTTTCACAACGAGCAGGCCGTATTGCAAATTCACTGTGGATACGTACTGTAACAGTATCCTGGCTACAATTTGGTGAAGGCAAAAGGAAAAGAAATCTTTCTGTTCATTCGCGTGCCAGTGCATGTCGTAGGCCTGACAACAGCTTTGTACGTTTCAGCAGAGATCGGTTTGATCTAAATTTGAAATACAAATTGGCTTTGTGACAGGTAATGTGATCTCAGTAACGCTGTCACTGCCATTTAAAGGATACTAAACCTTAGCGCAGTACGACGTGTATCTCACATGTGTTGGGGCCACCCAAAAATGCTGAACAGCCACTCCTCAATATTAACTTTTCCAGTCAGGCAAATCAGGCCCTGAAATAGGGTAACATTATATCTGCAAATAAATTGCACTTTAGGGGCACATTTATAAATACAGACCAGACCTCATGGTACTTCATAACTGTCTCCCATTAATCACACCGGACGGGATATTAGTTCAGTTTGTTACATGCTGTGAATGAGATACTACGTTTTTGTACGCACAGAAATACATTTGAACAGGGCTGTTATCTTGCTCTTAATAAGAGTTCCTCTAGATAGCACATGGGGGGGCAGGGCCTCTCGCTGTGCAGGCAGCTGCTTCACATCTGGAACTTAATATAAACATCATGGCCAATAAAATCATTCCATTTCCTTAATTACTATTCCTGTCATTTCCGCACTAAATGAAAAGTTATTAATTCAGGGCCAACACAAACACGCTTCTCCAATACAAGGAGCTGCTCCTGAAGCGTCGCCACCCTGACTACAGGCCGCTGTCACTGGACTGGAACCACAAGCTCCTGCCTCGCTCTGCCAGTGTGTGTTTTGTGTGAATCTGAATATGAGAGTGTGTATATGTACGAGGAACAGAGGCCAAGGCGCTGCAGACTTGAATAGAACACAAGATGGCGTCTTGTTTTCCATCTCATCCAAATGTTCCCACTGGTGCCAGTATAATCATGACGGGCACAATCCGTCCCGTTTCATCTCTCTCCGTCTCCTTTCCTTCCTTCTCCCCTCCACACTCCCCCTCTTGTTCTTTTGCTGTTCCTCAGTGTGTTCAACACATGCTCTGCCTGCCACCCTTTCCCCCCACCCCGTTTATACTAGACCCCCCACCCACCTCCATCCCTTCTCTCCCTCAGGTTTCTCTGACATGCCTCCCATGTTGGATAGCAGCCTTGTTAACATGATATATGGGGTGATGAAAGGACTTTGGAGATGTTCAGAGAGGATCTGGCTGTAATGTTGCCATACTCACTGCAGCTATACATGTTCTAGTGGAGAAATTGCAATCTTGCACAGGGTCATATGTCATCAAGCATATTTTCAGCTGAAACATTCCTCACAGCGCATCATTATCAGCCATGCCTGGCAGTCAAAATGCTTCCCATTGATTTCAAAGCTGCTGCTGCTGTTAGACATATCCAAAGGGCATGTATGAATGGAGCGAACTTAGAGCTATTTGGATGGGACCCTTTGTAAAACGCCCCATACCAAATGCATCTTTGTGTGCCTGTGTGTGTGTGTCCTTGTTGAGCTTGACTCAACCAATTACCATCTTGCCCCGTAGGCAAAACAATGCTAATATCATGTAGATCATGACGTATGTGATTTGACACGGTGCTATGTGCTCTGATTCCAGCTAGAGCCATTCACAGAACATGAGAGGAAGAGGATTTGGTGTGCGACACATATACTTACACAAAAGACGCATGTATGCACTCAGATACCGCCAGTTTTGTAGTCAATGCTTTTGCTCCACCACACACAATTAAAGTCCCAATTAAAGGCCATTATGGGTTTTCCACAAGCAGCAACCACAGGGAGAGCAGCTCCACGGCTCGTACATTGCGGCCACACAGATGTCTCCTGTGTTGTCATCCAAAGGAACTCAGATTCATCCACAAACTTTATGATGATAATTACTGATCAAAATTAAAGTGCAACAACAATATAAAGTCAGAGGATGGCAATAAAAAAAAAAAAAAGTTTGAGTGATTCCGGTAAGTGGGGCCAAGTGGGACTATCAGAGGGAAAGTGTTTGTGAGATGTTCATCCTGAGGAGAAAAGTGTGATGACAAGCAGTGGCTGAAGCCATTTTCCCTTAAAGCCTATTCATCTCCTATTTACCACAAGAGGGAGGCATTTCCCTGATATCTTTTTTTTTTATTACCAGAAATGACATTTCTATTAAATCTGATCGTGACTACTAAATAAAAAAGGTCACATTTTCATGCTTTTCCCTACTTATGCAATTGTTTCTCTGTTTCCCACAGCCACAATCACCAATAGATTTGGGTTCCCATTCCCATCACAGATGAAAGCACTGGGCTCTATATCTGCTGTGAAGCATCCATTCACCACCATACCCACACACAAGTTCAACACGAGTGTCTCCCCTTGAGCGGGGCCCAAAATTGTCATGGGTTTCCGCTTCTGAGTTCCCATCCTCTTACCCAGTGACCTTAATGAGAGAGTAAAGTTCTCACTTGGCTAAACAATACGCTGTTGTAGAGGGCTGTGATAAGAAGTGGCCAGTCAACAGCCTCTGGACATGCAGCTGTGTTGGCCAACAGTCTTTCCTATCTGTCCCCGGCATGACACGCAAAATCAGATGCTAGATCAAATAACTTCACACACACAGGCACACGTGTCATAATGCATGCGGCTGTGCGCACACACACACACACACACACACACACACACACACACACACACACACACACACACACACACACACACACACACACACACACACACACACACACACACACACACACACACACACACACACACACACACACAAATGTGAATCTCATTCCCACCCAATATTGTGCTCTGAGAACTAACAATCTGTTTAGTACCAAACCTGCAGTGACTCCTTTCATCTTGAGTTCAAGGCACAGATGATCTAATTCCAAACCTGATGATGAACCAGCCAGTGCCAAGTAGCTAAAACAAGTGTCAACAACAACACCACCACTGTGAACTGCGGAGTGATAAATGAGCTCTTTCTTCGTGGTCAGTATGGTTTATTCTCTGAACTATTTTGGGCTTAAAAAGATCTTTTATATTCATGAACAAACTTATTCTGTAGGGCAGAAAATGTTAATTTAGTCATTTTCAAGGTGGAGAGTGTTTTCCCTTGGGAATGTCAAAATTAGAATTTGAAGTGTGAGAAAATGCGATAAGATACTGGCATGTTATATATATATATATATTTATATTCATACAATCATTTTAGTTAGATCTTGACTATGTTGAATTGCAGTTCAGAAAAAAACCCTTGCAAGCTCCTGAAAAACAACTCAATGGAATTTTTTTTAAATACACTATCTGACCAGGTGTAAAGGCTGATGCACACCTAAAAAAATCTTAAAAAGCCAGGTGCATGGGAGCATAGGAAACAACAAAGAAAAAAAAAAAAACACGCACCAAATAATACTATGTATTTATTATTATCACTACAGATATACCTATTTAAAATGTAATCTGAAGAATTGGGAAAGAGAATAAATGAATTATTTTCTCTATTACTCTTTTGTCTTGTCTTTGTGGTGGTCTCACAAACCCACTCCCGTCTGTCCCGTATTGTCTATCATGGGGCAGGTCTCTGCTACTACTACTACTGGGTACACCCAAAGAAGAATTTTAAATGGCATTGACATCTATTTTCATGTAA
Source organism: Trachurus trachurus (assembly GCF_905171665.1). NCBI lineage: Eukaryota > Metazoa > Chordata > Actinopteri > Carangiformes > Carangidae > Trachurus > Trachurus trachurus. The sequence goes on from NC_139907.1 coordinate 20,924,922, forward strand.
GTATTTCTGCATTAAACATTCAAGAAGGAATTAAAACCAAGTTTTCACGGCAGCTAGCTAGTCCAGGCTCACTGCCATTACATAATAACTTACTGCTTTGTGCCTCAAGAGGCGATAGTGAATCAGTGCTACCATTCAATGTGTCCTCAGTCCAGTGTGAGAGGATGCAGATGTAGTGATGGCTAGAGGGACAGTGGCTGAGGCTCTTTTCAAGTGACCATTAGCAACTTCACCTCCCACTCCCTGCAAGAAACCACATTCAGTGGCAAGAAAAGTAGTGTTAGAAATAGAAGCATTGCAATATTAACATTAGACTTAGTTTCCATTGCTGGAGACAGCTGTTGGCAAGTAAAGCTTAAAATCTCATGATGTTTCAAGACCAGTAAGTAAACAAATGTTAATGCCAACATTAGCTATGTAGATAGAAATTATTTACAACATCTTCCAACACTTAAAGTCAGAGGATTTTAATTTTATATCATGTGTTCATTATACCATGGTCTGGGTGAATACTCGATTACGATTGGCTGCAGGGTCTTTTTCTTGGGAAGAAATTGGGGCTTCTTGTGAAAAACTAAAAACCACATTAAAGTATTAATAATTGATTTATTTCTTTCGTAAGTGGCCATGGTATAATTGGGATAATGCCCGGAGGTGTCTGATTATCCGTATTTAATAAACTTCGCGGAAGCAACTGTCTTAACGTCAGACGGTTCTTGCCTCCGCGTCGTCCATTCATTTCTGATAATGGACACCTCGTCGGGCATTATCCCTTACTTAGCACTAAAAAGATATATATTATGTATTTAATTTGCACGTGTATTGGTTTGTCTTATATGTGCATTAGCTAGATTTATATGCCAAGATTTTTTTGTCCTGTTATCTGTTCCTGTTGTGACACTGTCCCTTGTTGCATTATGCACTTGATATATTTAGACAGAGAATCTTATCATATAAGCTATGCCAGACAGTTCAACACCAAATCTGTTTCACTGTGCTATCATGTATAGAATAGCTGGGTAGCAAGGTGAGTGAGCTATGGCTGGAAACTCCATAGTGATGACTGGACAGGTGAGGAACGATAGGTCTGAGGCGACAGGAGGAGAGGCCACTACTGTTTACACACACACACAAAAGGGATAAATCAGAGGCAGAAGACAAACCCATGGCAGCCAACCAAACCATGACAACCAAATACAATTAATGACAAAAGCAATTGCTGGTGTTAGAACAGACTGAAAAAAAAAGCTTTTTCAAAGTGTAAAAATTTCCAGTGTGGTATTGGCACTGTTTGGTCCGTCAAGTTATAATGGGTCTGTGGGTGACTAGCAGTCATTAAAACCAGACGCACACGTGGGAGCGCTGAACAGGACAAGGAAAACAATGACGGATATTCCAGAGTCAATGAACTGTCTCAGTCAGACAATCTGCAGCGATGTAGGGTTATGTGTGTGAATGAATGAGGTGTTTCCCCTAATGTGGGCTATAATCTCACCCTCCTGGGAGGTGCAGGCGGGAGTGCTGTGGAAAATATTCAGCTCAAATTCAAACTGGAGGTCCATTTTTAAATCTTGTACATGCAGAGGGAAAAGAGAATTGCTATCGACTAGGAAGAAACAAAAAAACACAGGAATGTAAAGAGAAAGAGTAAAAAGGAATATCTGCAGAAACGGAGGGATAAAAAGGAAAGAGAGGGAGAGCATTAAGTACAAGCTTGGGCCATGTGTAAACAGAGTATATAGAAACCAGATAGGGGCCGATCCTAAAGGTAATATACAGAGAGAATGTGTTTAGCAGAGTCCATTAAAGCCAAAAGCCTCTGAGGGAACGTTTCTAGCCAGACATGGGACTCTGATGGAGGTAGCCAAGACACTCTAACTCCAGGTTAGCCTCTTACTCTGAGTAATGGACCAGGGTGTTTTCAGACTCCCATGGCCCCTCGTGAGCCCCTCCGAGCCCCTGTGATGAAGTTAGAGAGGCAGCAGGAGCGTCACGGCAGAGAGAATGAGCTGTACCCGTCTCCTGTTGCTGTTGAATGTAATTTCGGATCGTGTTGCAGCGGAAGCACAACTGACAGAGGAAGAATATATCGAATTCAGCTCAGACATCACAATAATATTGAGTCTTGTTTATAAACACACTTTCAGGATGCTGCGGGAGTATCATTCGTTTGAAAGCCCCAGTGCTGAGCTCCGGCGTCCTGACAGCAAAGCCTGAAAGAGGTGTGATGGGATGCCATTTGATAAGGATGCTGCAAAATTGTACTGAGCTAACAAAACACCATGGTGTGATCGGTATAAAGTTTTTACAGTTAACTGGTTATTTCACTGATAAAATTATTAATACGTTCTTTAGTAAAGGAAGCATAATTGTCATGATAATAATACACATGTCATAACTTTGTATATGTAGATATGTGTAAGAGTGTACAGTCATGCTAATGGTGCTGTGACACAGCAGTTTGAGTTGAATGTTAAAGGAGACATATTATGCCCCCTTTCCACAAATTAAAATAGTTCCGGGGTGTCTTAAAGACATGTCTGTGACATGCTGTGATCAAAATACCTCAAGGATCAAACATCACAGCTCTTTTCATACTCTTAAAACAGCCCTGTTCAGAACGGCCGGTTTCAGTGCCTGTGGCTTTAAATGCAAATGAACCACTGCTTGCCCCGCCCCAACGCTTCTGCCAGTCCCAGGAAGGGGTGCATGCAAATTTGAATCCTTGTTACATCACTGGAAGACAACAGCTCGTAAAACCACTTGGACTTCAACCTAGGGAGCCTGCACATTACAGATTTGTTTGTCAATTTTCACATTTTGGGGGCCGTAAGGCAAGACAAACACCCAAATATATGTTAAAGAGCCTTCAAAAAGTGATATTTCCATAATATGTCTCTTTAAAGTCCGGCTGCTAACCTGCACATTGTGACAGCGATAATTTAGTATGTTGTTTACTATGTTGGTCTTTGTTTAGCATGCTCACACGCATGCTAATTCACACTAAACATAACTCAGCTGAAGCAAATGTGTTTTATGACCAAATACTTAAGGGATCACTTGAGTTATTAAAACGTATCCTGAGGAAAAACGTCTGCACCAAATTTGTAGACGATCCATCAACCAGTCGTTGAGACAACCCTGCTCCATAATTATCAATCTCATGGTGGCATCAGAGGAAAAGTCAGGGGATCAGCAAAGTCATCAGGAATCATCAACTGACTGTCATGGATATTTGTACCAATTTCCATGGTAACCCATGAGACATTTATTCACTATATAAGTCTGGATTAAAGTGGTGCACTGACGGACCCACCAACATTACCCTGCATAAATCCATGCTGTTTAGCGAGGGTTAAAAAAAACGAAATCAATTATTCTTCACCTGACAAACAAGACAAAGCCTCTCTCCCTCTGTCATTCACTGCGCCCCCATGTCTTTTCCTCAGTGGTTAACCAATTCTTGGCTCGCTCCTCCAGCACGACGCCATCCCTATTATAATGCCATCATCCCTGCCTGCCAAGCCATAGAAAATGATGTCACTTCCACCCTTGGTCATGGTGGTTTGGGTTTGGCCACTGGTGCATGTGACAATTTGTGCCCTACTAGGAAGCCCTGAAGCTTCCAATGTGGCGAGGAGCCAAGTATCCACACCCTCTCCTGTTCTCACAGCGAGGCACCCATTGATGCATCACACAGCTTTTGACTGAGCCCTTATTTCTGCTTATGTTCTCTTTAATACTTCCACGTTAAATATCCCCCGCCCCCCCGATCTTTTCCCCCCGTCATGCTGTGCATCGTCTCCGCTCTTGTCATTTAGCCCATGACTTTGTAGTCGTGTTGCGAGGCGGAAAGGAGCTGGACAGGGCGAGGCACAGACGCAGCGGTGGCTGATCTATGACTTCTGGAGAGGAAACGCAGCACAGGCGATGAGAGAATGTGGAAATGTACGCATGGCACGATGCCCGCGGGGCCAAGCCCACTCTGCACTGTGTTTAGAGGCAGCCTTTCTTCTCGTGCCAGGTGGGTGGGGGGATGAAAGAGGGCACCGGGAGGGGGGCGGGCTGGTGGGTGGACACAGGCCTGGGATCAAACACCAGAGAGGCAGTGGAGGGTGGTGGTGCTGGTGGTTACTGAGGGTTGGTGGCTGTGTGATGAGTGTGAGGAGTGGCCAATTGTCTGGGTGGCTTTAATTCATATGCGATTAATTGTTGCATAAATCGTCCATGCATTTTCTTTGGCTTTTTTTTTCTCCCCTCTGTTAGTGTTTATGAGGCTTCTCCATTTCTGGTTTTGGAATATCCGAGACCATTAATGTCCCATTCATTATAATGTTACATACTGTGTTTCATTTCCTTTTCTGATACCGCACAAAATGACACACAGCATTCAACAGAAAATACATCCTGTGCTATTTATCCTACAAAAGGCTCCACTAAAAGAAAAACACTTGTTAATGTGAGGTATTTATAGTTTCAGTCATGTTTTAAATTGCTACTTCCTGTGTGCTAGCAAGCATATTTAATGGAGTCTACCATTTTTTTTCCACCATGACCATGTCTGTAATTTGCCATTCAGCAGCATCACTGTCCAAACTCTGATTCTGCATACTGTATTTGAGGTTGGGAATTTCACATACATACTTGCAATGTGACTAAGAAGCAGGGGGCAGATGCCTTTGTTGCCCCAACAGCATCTCATTATCCCGGCCCTTCCAGCAGCGGCGTGTGGGTTCTCAGCGGGGAACCCCAGCCCAGAGTGTGGTGGCGAGGATGGAACAAACCAACCACCACTCGCAGGCTCCAGCCGGATGGGGAGGGAGGAAGACAACACTCATCATTTGGAGGTTTGGGTCTGATTGCTTCCCCTTGTGAGGGACTTAACTGTCCCCGCTGGGAATGCAGTCCCTTTTACACCCACGCCTACAGACACAGAGAGGAAGAAAGAGGTGTAAGGATACAAAAATAAGAAAGAAATATAGCCATGCAGAGTGCAAAACAAGATCACTGAGCTTAGTCTCTGAAAACACATGAATAAAATATGCATGAACTCAGTCTATAAAAAGAGATATATTATATTGTGGGAATAAGTCATGGGAATGACTGAGTACTCATTATGGTGAGGGAGGAATTTAGCTTTTCGAATATTCCACTAAGTAAAATAACAAAGTCCGTTCAAAGATATGATTTTTTAAATTATAGTTGAGGTCAAAGGTGAAACTGTAGCCCAATAAATAGTTATAATCAATATTTTATACTAACAATGGACCACATAACCATGCATGTGAAAGTGGACGCTCACTGCGATGAGCCCATAGAGATTTATCACCCAAACTCCAGTACTTGGTACTTTTTAGTGTCTTTCAGCTCACTGCTTTGGTTTTCCAGCTTGCAAGTTTACTGTTTTGGTTCACCCTCACCGCTGTCATGTTTTTGGCTGTGGCAGGCAACTGTTAGTTTGCTAAAAAGACTGACATTTGAGACAGAGATGAAAAACAGAGCTGAAAAGAGGTCTCCGAATGAATGGTAACGTTGCTCCATACCTCATGGATGTGCAACAAGGCAACTGTTTGTTAACAATGCATCAACTTAGAAGGTGATGATACATCAGTGTTGCGTTCACAGCTTGTTTCCACTGCTCCAAGTGACGAAAAATTTGTTATTCCAGATTTCACATGTGCACATACCAAAAACACTCACTCACGTCAAAGTGGTGATTTGGTGGAAGTTAGATTCTTTCATGACAAAAAATGTCAGTGTCAGTGATGGAAACCAGACATTGTTTGGGGGTTTTCTGACTGTACCTCTGAAACTGAAGCATGTTTGAAAGCCGACCGTATTTCATAGAGAAATCCACGGGTTGGAATTACATAATCAATGTCATTGTCAGTCGTTCCTTTTCTGAGGCGGCCGGGCTTTGCCAGTCGTCGTGGTTACTATAAAAACTAATCATTTCAATTTCCTCGTATCTTATTTCATTCATTTACTTTAATCACAGTCTGTGGGAGGCGCCAATGTTTCCCCATGAGTGGCGTCTGCTAAAGAGAGCAGAAATTTGGAGCAGGTTTTTTTCAGCTGGCACTGGGGCAGAGACATCCATACTACTGCATTTAATGACTGTGCTGGAGTTCAAGCGATTAGAGCTCATCTTAGACAAGCTGCATGTCCTTTTGATCTTCCAATCCTGCAAACGAAGTCAAGGGGAGAGACAGAGACGAATCACCTGCGGTTTTGGAAATCATTTAGAACGGACCGGCTTTCCAAACTGATAGGGGGTGAAAAAGGTTTGATCTTCGTCGGATCTACTGTTTCAAATTCCCTATCTCTCAGTCTCTCTATTTCACCGTGTGTGTGGGCTGAAAGAGAAAAAGGTTTGGGTTTTCCTGAAGACTAATGGACACAAATTCTTTCAAACAGAAAAAAAACAAAAAAAAATCCACAGCACTAAAACAATGTAAGCATGGGGAAAGCCGCATGTGGATGATTGTGATCGCTAAACTGCCTGGCACTGTGGCAGTCTCGGGCCGGCGAAGAATTATGGCCTTCGTCTGCTCCATTAATTAACAGCCATTCAGACAGGAAACCAGAGCCAGCACTACAGTTTGCTTTCATGTCTCATCCCATTTGCCTGCAGAAACCTCATTTTTCATTATTTACTGTATCACTTCCAGACTGATGATCATCAATATTGCGTAAATGAAAGGCAGAGGGGTGGGCGAAATCTTTTCGGAAAAGGTTTGAAGTGCGTAATAGTTTGCTGCTGAAATATTGGCCTGTGGTACGTGTTGTTAGTGAACCCCTCAGTGGGCTGTCATGGCGTGACATGAAAAAGGCGGCCCTGTACAGCCACACGTCCAGGCGTAACAATAATGAACCTCGGGGACTTTGAGAGCAGGGGGAAAGTGGACGCAAGTGTTTTATGATCTGGCAGTGCCGCGGACAAAAGCAAATAATCGCCAGACACAGAGGAGCAGGTAGTTTCACTTAACCTCTGTTCAGGGCTGAGCGCCAACTTAACTGGAAGCACATGGCTGCAGAGCAAATGAGATAGAGACAGAGGGACAGAGAGAGAGAGACTGATTATTCCTATTAAATGACCTCCCAATTAAACATCCATCACAGTGCAGGTGTAAGAGAGCGACCAACCTAATGACTCCGTTACCACACAGTAGCCGGCCCTTTGTCGGTGTACACGAGCCGAATGTAGACAGTTACTCAAGTTACCCAGGTCGCTCAGGCAAGTGGTAACACACAGAGGATTTGAGGAAGTCACAACTCTGGTGGATGCCTCTCTGTACCTGCACGGTCAAATGGAAGAGAGAGCATACATCTCGTGGACTGTGGTCTGCTGTTTACTGGATGTCTGTGGCCTGTGGCTTTGTCTCCCTCCCATTAGTGTGTTTGGTGTTGTTCGCATGCCGACTGGCCCTACAGTAAATGCTCCTTATCGGTCGGCCACTCCTGAGGGCACGGCAGCCGCAGAAACCCCTGAGAGGGTGTAGGATGGATGAGGTGTGTACATGAGGGCAAGTGAGGGAAAGTGTGTCCAGGCATGTCTGCAGGCGTATGTTGTATATATATATGAGTATCCAGGTAAGATATGATGGCACGGTGTATATTTTACTGTGATGGTTGAGGGTCAGGCCCTGACAGGAGTGACCATCCATCTTACAGACCTGGATTTGCCTGTTGCACCGCCTAGGTTAACTTCTCCTCTGGCCGAGCGCTGCTATCAGGTTCCCCCATGTGGTTCCACTTAGACCGCCGAGGGCTCCAGCTCCAGTCTGCAGACAGACTCTCAGGCCACAGGGCAGCAGCGGTGCAGGCAAAGGCCGCACTGAACCGGCTCGATAACCCCAACCGTGGCACACACCTCATTGCTAGCAAGCAAGTTAACGTGTTACTGTCCGCTGATCATTACTGACTTGGGATCAGAAGATCAGGTTTAGAGGTGACACTAACAAGCAAGAGATCCCACTGATATTAACATTAATGTAACAGTAAGTAGTAATGATAAAACCCTACATGATAAAGATAAAATGCTTATTTAACTTTGTCAGACACAGCAGCAAAATAAAACTCAGAGGAGAAATTTTACTGGAGTTATGATTTATGGGACCAATGCAGAGTTTGGTGGTGAAATTACAGCTTTCTTATGACACACCCTACTGTATACGTTTCCAGCTCTTTCTGCCTCAGCCCGTCCTCCTGTCTCTTATCCCTCCTTGTCCCCCCTCCACCACTTACAGTCTATCACTGTATATTTTTATTGATGAGGTCTGACAGCGCCCCAATTCCAATATAGCTGGGGACATTTGATATGCACACCCCACCCTTAAAAATAAAAAAAGAAAAGAAAAAATGTACCTCAGCCTGCTTCTCTCAGCGCAGAGACTCCACTCCATAACAGCATGGCCCTAATTTCTCTTTCCAGTCATGGAATATGATAATTTTCTTATTTGCAAGAAATATCAATTGCTCAAGGCGGACACATAATCATTGGGGAGGAAAGGAGAAGCTACCTGTGTAATGTGCTTAACAGGCTAACCCATTTAGCCGCAGGCGCTGTTTGAAAATGAGAAAGTGCTGATGGTCAAAATCAATTTTCCCTGTGTCCAAATTACTCCCTGCCCGGCTTAGAATTTCACCTAAATGGCCAAACCTTAAAACACTGATACTAATTCTATCATATTAGAGCCTGGTCATATAGTTGAAGTTATTGCTAATGCTATTTTGCTGTATTTATTGATGTAGCTAGATGACTCGAAGGCCAGGGAGCAGAGAGTTCTGTTACTGCCTTTGTGTTTGTGTGTGTAGATGCATATCAGTGCTGCATGCATGCACTGTGCATGTAGCCATCAGGTTTTAACAAGGATGTTTGATGCTCACGGTTTCATAAATATCATATATCATAAGAGAAAACTACATAAAAGGTTGTAATTCTACTGTACAGCGCTAACAGAAATCAGTATCTTTAACAGAACTATTCTTTTAAAAGATATTTTAACAGTCCCTCTGTTTCTTAGTAACTGGTTGATTGTATAATATCTTTATTTTTATTTATTTATTTACATTTATTTATTTAAGAAATGGGACTCTAATTTCAGTGAACATTAGTACAAATTACAGCAGAATAAAAAAAGTAGCACAGAAAATGGAGTAGGAAGATAAAGAATGGTTACAGCACACATTATTTTAAAATCATCAATTCAGCGAATATTTTTTGGAAACTGTTAAAGAATGATTTTGAAAATGTACAGTAATAGTTCACTTGCAAGTCTAAATATGATTAGCCACCGATGTTTTTGGTCTCTGAAGAGGATCAACCTACAAGTCAGTCTGTGTGTGTGGTCTTTTGATTAGTGGCCAAAAAATTCACCTGTCAAACAAAAAGTTAGTCCAATGTGGTTGTAAGCATTAGAGTTTACCCACCAACTGAAATTCAATCGTATGTTTTTAAATGTCAGTGCAAATTAATATTTATCTGAACTGTTAGGAAGAGGCTGACATTTTGGGAGTTATGCTTATTTGCGTTCTTGCTGAGAGTTAACACTGATTCAACTCCAACGTGAGAACTCGGTTTAGCTTGAATTAGCATGAAAACAAGAAGCAGGGCTTGTGGTTCAAAGTCCACAGTCTTCCAGCAACTCCAGAGTTGGCTAATTATCACCTTTTACCTCATTTTTGTAATCTGCACAAAAATCTAATTATGGGCATAGCTTTCCCCCACTTCCAGTCTGTGCTAACTAGCTAAGCTAATTGTCTCCTGGCTCAAGCTTTGTATTTGGAGCACATGTATGGGACTGGTATCAATTTTCTCATTAAACTTTCAGCAAATAAGTGAATGAGCATATTTGCAAAAATGTCAAACCATAAACATTAAAAAGTGAGGGTGACCAGACTTTTCCCACTGCGGCTCTGACACTCTGGCATAGCCTTTCTACATTATACAGCAGTTTGGTTCATATTTAAAAAGCCCCAGAAGACCTGTTTGACTGACCTGTCATTCATGTTTTGGTGCCTGAAAACTGTCTGTCATTTGCTTTGTTTATATTAATGACATGTGATGCTCACACTAAAAATGGGCTAAAACATTTAAATAAACTTTACTCCCTCACTCGGTGGATTTCTGCCTCAAGTTTTCCAATTATAAAACCAGGATCCTGACGGTTCCTTCCAAGACAATATTTTTAGACATTAACAACTTCTTATGAACTCAATCAAACTGACCTCTTTTATTTTTATGTAACTACTATATAATTACTGGCTTTTTCTTAGAAAGGTAAATAAACTGTGAGGCCTTTACTGACAGTGCCTATTGCACTTTTCTCCAGCTTGAATATAATAAATATATCATAATGGTTCCAGGAAACTTCTTAGTACAAACTTTCTTAAAAGTATTAGGAAACTGAAGGGTTTCCTGATTTTGTCATGCACAGTATGAACTTGCATGTGAGTGAGAGAAAGAGACGTCCGTTTATCCACCCATCCATCCATCCGTTGCGGTGCAGCCAATCCCAGCTGATACTGGGTGAGGCCGGGGTGTACCCTAGACAGGATGTTCATTTATAAATATTCATATTCTAATGTACTGTTCTGAGTTTACACATTGAGTTGAAGTCTCCACAATCAGCACACTATGATAACAGTATTGATTTCCTCTGGTCATCTCTCCAGGAGTAAAGGGCATGACATCACTGTCAATGATGGTGTGTGAGGGACCCGAATTCAACTGGTGACACTATCTGATACAGATTTAAGACCCACGTTGTAACTTGCAGTTTGCTTTGGATGAGATTCTCTTTGGCCTCGGTTGTGCTGGACTCGCTGGGAGAGACCGGACTTGTCTTCCCCTAGACTTAAAAACAGCTCTGGTCAGGACTATAGATCTGTGGATTCGGGGTTAGGTTGGCTTGTGGCCATGGCCCGTCCACCTGGGCTTGCCACATCATAAACAACAGCTGTGTGTCAGGTCTGCTACTGTATCAACATCACCACACTGGCCACTGGCTGGAGCCACACATAGGTATTATATCCATGAGACTTCCTGCTGGAGGACGGCCCTCTAAAACACCAAGGCCACTGTCCAGGAAGTCTCGTACCCCATCTGACACCAAGACATTACAGGGGAACTGCAGAGGAGAGGAATAACTGAGACCTGTCTCAGTGGGTGTTTGGCTTATTCTGTGATGCTTTCACTTGCAGCTTCATTACAATAAAAAGGACTTCAGCATGCCCTTGCCCCCTCCTCACACTTTCCGTTCTGTGTGCAAATTCCCTTGGCTTGAGATAACGTATCTGTTGCAGCTCCGATTTATCTGTTTGGCCTTGTCTGCTGTTCAGAGTGCAGGTCAGCCTAATAACCTTTGTCAGCTCTTTAGGCGTGAAGAAGGTATATTGTAACCATTTGGGGAGAAACGGGCCGGCTTTCCCGATATTGACTCAAACACGCAGCGGGGAGAAGGAGGGGAGGTGCAGAATAAAGTGACACTAATGGAACATTGATGACAAAACAAGGCGCGCACAGGGACCACTTTCTAATGTTTTTAATTCTTAATGTCGTCGCCTCGGGTTTCAACATGTCTTGGGCCGAGGCAGCTGCTTGCGCCCGGATGGATCTGGCACGAGGATTAGGATTTCTTCGCGAGGAAATGGTCACATGATTTACTGTTGCTGGAGAGGCGCTACAGGTGCCAGCGCGTGAGGAGGGAGGGATAAGATGACCGAAAACTCGGCTCTTTGGAACCACACCACGCTCGTCTCCCTGCTCCGGAATCAGCTCTATCGTGACTGGGCTGAGAGATCGGAGTGTCACCCTATACTTTGAAAACACACTTTGATGGCAATTAAATATTAATATGGGGAATCATAGCCTGAGAGCTGTATCCACATTACATGGAGCATGCAAATCGCTCCAATCAGTGAGCCAACCGAAATAGCATCGGGAGAGCTGTATAAATAAGACCATGGTTGTCTTTAATATCATTAATATGGACTAAACCAACTGCGGAGGGAAAAAATAATATAAAACTGGAAAGCAGTTACAGTAATTAGTATTATTTTGTTTTAATTTGCATGTGAGTATGCGGTGTATAGTTGCTCTGACCTTACGTGAGTGTGTCTGTAGCTGCTATTAACTGTCTTTGTTTTTTCCATCAGACTCAAATGTCAAATTAAAAGTCTCTCAGATATGCAGACGCCAAAGAGCACGATGGTGTAAATCAGAAAAAGTCTCTTCTCTCTCCTCTTCATCTCAGCTCCTCACACAAACACACATTCAAACTCAGTCATCTGCCTTTTCTCTTGGTTTCTCTCTCCCCTCCATAATCAGGCCTGGTTTCCTCCCAATAGGAAAACATCCCTCTTTCCTCCTCGTCTGCGTCTGTCAGCGATTCTGTGTGGGCCTGGACTCAGCTCAGGCTGTGACCAAAAATATCCCCCCATGGCTCCTCTGAATGCGACTGGCCACACAGACCACAGGCACACAGCCCTAAAAATACAGAGCAGCCCAGCCACAGCTCCCCTCGTTCATTCATTAGCACTGAGCAGACTCAGGAGCTAACGGAGCAGAGCAAAGCAGGGAGACGGCCGTGCCCACGAGGTGATGCCTTGTTGAAACTACTCAGGGAGTAGGTGTGGAAAAACAGTGTTTCGTTTGGGACCATTTCAGATCTCATCCACGCCCAAGAAAAGATAAAGGCTTTGCTTTGCCAAAAGAGCGCAACTACAGATATGAGCTCAATACGTGCGTTCAGATTTTAGCCCAGAGACAAAAACTTCCTCTGACTGTGATTGAGTATCTAGTGTCAGTGGTGGCGTGGGAGAAATTCATTAAAAGTAATAAAGCTGTCTCACTAAAATGATCGATTGCCCTCGGGCTGGCTCTCACAGCTAGCTAGCGTCTCGTCATCTAGTGCCACCCATTATCTCCTTGATCTGATGATAGTGAGAGGGAATCTGAGAGGTGTGTTTAATTGCAGCATTATTGTTTAATAAAGACAGGTTATTTGTCTGCATTCCTCTCCCCCTGTTCAGTTGCTTCACCTCCCCCTGTGTTCGATGCCAGCCCCGGCGCTGGGCGGCTGCTCGATGTGTGGGCACCGTTATTACACATTCCTATCCTCTAACTCGCCAACAGAAGGGACAGGCCCAGGCCAAATCACATGATGTGTGTGTGTGTGTGTGTGTGTGTGTGTTTGCGTACACTGTGAGTGGGAGAGTCTATTTGTGAGATTATATTTGCAAAAATATGAATATTTTTTCATGGAGGCTGAGTTTATATAGATATGTGCTGTGTTTGAGTGTTTGTCTGTGCGTGTAGCAGAGAAAGCCTGCTGCATATTTGAATTTTTCACGTATGTGTGTGTGCGTATGTGTAAACAGCTGGCAAGCCTGACCTGTGGTGTTGTATACTCAGAAGTGAAGGTATTCTGGCTGAGGTTACGAGGTGGGTGGGGGTATGCAGGGGCTGAATGAGGCATTTAGTGCTGACAGTTAAAAATACACCTAGCAGGACTAGCGGTGCTGCTCGAGCCGACCCATGCCGATCCCCCCTCCACCCCCACCATCCACACCCACACATACACACATACACATACACACTCTCCACATTAACCACCTATTTCAGGCCTGGTCTGGGTTGCGGCATAGCATGCCAAACCTGATGTAAGATAATGGTTAACCAGAAGTATGATTGGAGGCCAGGGAGCCCTCCAACACATGAAGACATGTGGCTTCTTCATTGGCACAAATCAAGACGTTTGATATTCGAAACTAACGTAGGCCTTGTCATTCTGTGTGATAGTGACGTGACGTGTCTATCTACACTCAGCAATATTAAAGGCAGTGGATAGATTTATGGATGTGCAAATATATGGCTATAGAGCACTGGACAATTATTTAAAAAAAATGTAATACACAAATGTATAATTGATAGCTAGATAATAAATGCTATGGTGCTTAGATTTATATTTTTAAATTAAATGCTGATAGTATGTGGATTAAAAAAGAAAATATTTATAACTGATAGAAAATTAAATCATAATCTATTTTATTCTTCTTTATTCATTTCATTTAGGTTGATCTCCTTATGTTTGGGAGGAGTCCTGGCACACAACCCCCCCGCCCCCCCTCCCAACACCTGCTTTTATCATAATTAGATAGATATACGTACCCACATGTAGTCAGGTCTATTTTTTGTGTGTGTTACTTGGAGTTAGAGGAATTTACTGTAAGTTCCCATTGGCTCTTCTGCTGCTTATACATTGGGACTGAAACAACAACTTAATTTCACTGATTCAATCTGGCCATTAAATCATTTTAGTCAGAGGCAAATGGAGAGCTGTTTGCTGTTTATCAGGCTGAAAGGCTTCCTCTCGTCATTTAATGATAGCATTACAGTAATATAGGTGTTTACGATAGGTGTGGGGCTTATTTAGAGTTAATAAAACATTCTCTTTCCTATGTAATGAAGGATGCTATTTGACATAAGTGCTTTTTGTTTGTTCTGTTTGGTCTCAAGTGTGAGGAGAGGACCATTAACTTGAGACAAACATTTTTACCAGTGGTTTGTGAAAGCCTTCTCTCAAATTTACCGGAGGAAAGGCAGTGATGCAGAGCTTCTCGCCCGTCTTTGATCGACCTCAAGCAGCAACACAGTGGGTGCAGTTCAAATTCGTAAAAAGTTAAATTGACCAGTTTTGATGGCTGAGGTGATATACACAAAATTAAAGGAGGCTCTTTAAGTGTCACATCGATGCACAAAGTAGGAGACAACACAGTCAAGATTAGGTCTAGCCTATATAAAGTTGATTCACAACACGAAATCCACCATTTTTCCACTGGAACTTATAGGAAGCGTGAAGATGCTGTAACCAAGGAGGTGGAGCTCTGGTAGAAAAAAAAGAAAGAAAGTGTCCTTTTAGTGGGGGCTGGGTTGGCAGAGGGGATATGGTTGACAAAATATAAAACAGAATGTGTGTTTTTGTGTTAAATTTGATAATGTTTCCCTCGGGTTTCCAGGAGCCCACGGATTGGGCTGAGTGCAGAGCGCACGACAGAGCTTCAAAAAGCAGCTATTTAAAAGTCTCAGTTAACAGGACCCTCCAAACAGCCAAACCGCTTCAAACATCAGCCAAACAAGATCCACATTGTTCAATGGCATGCCCAAAGTGGCCATAACCCAAGCACGGGCCCATAAACAACTCCTAATTGGTTTAATTATCATATAATTTTAAAAATATGTTTTAATATAGGGTCTATCCTTTTATTTACCCAGAGCGAAGTGGAAATAAGACTTGGGCCCAGTAACAAATTCAATATGTTCATTATGTAAACACCTTAAAGAGCTGGGAGAGCGCGGCAAAGAGAGTGAATGGGTCGAAATGTAGAGATTAAATAAAAGTGGAGTTTGCACTTGAGTGCTGCACATATGCAAAAAGTCGCAAACCCAAATGTTTGGTTCTCTGCAAGATAACCCAAACACACAGATGGTGAGATAGAACAATGTCAGGACCGCTTCTTTTTCTTTGTTGCTGTTTTTCTGAGAAAGCCGACAGATGATGTTCAGAGGAAACCGGACGAGTGTTTCACAACAACTGCTTCCTTCCTGGATGGAGGTATGAGCGGCGTAGGGGGACACGAGAGGAGAGAAGGTCAGAGTCGACAAAGAGGCTTTTCAGCAATGTTTGTTGGCTCCTCTCTTAGAATTGCGAGCTGCAGCGGAGGATAAATAAACCACGCGCAGGCCGCTGGGCGCTAATCAATACTGGACCCTGACTGTTGGGTTTTGACACATAGGGGGCGACAATTGCCTCAAACAGTGGCCCGGAGACGTGTGAGAACACACTGTACCACAATCACAACACACAGGAATGTTCAGCATGTTTACTTTAAATGCTCCCTTATTGGCAGTCTGATGTGCATCGCCGCAAATTTCTGCTTGGCACAACAACAATGAAAACATGCAAATGAGAAGGCAAACCCAAAGCACAGTCATGTCTGTTCAAGTCTAATGAGGTGGGAGCTGTGGTTACAATCAGAACACCTATTACAGAAATACTACACGGTATTAACTAAAGTGTGTGGCATGTTTTGTAATGAAGAGCTGCAGGGAAGTAAATTTCGCTGTAAGAAAGACATGTTTTCAAATGAAGTGAGAATATGTGTTATTGTTTCTGTGCTGATAAATGTTAGACCTCCATGAATGATAAAACCTAATGAACACCCGTGGGTTATATACAGAAATCATTAGTGGCTTTCAGTTGTGCTTTATTTGAGAGCTTCGTTCTATGTAACACTTCAGCCTGACAGCATTTACATGAAGTGATCTGTTAGATTACTCTAATAATAAGAAGCTCAAATTTTTCCATCTTTAATTCGACTACAATAGTTTAAAAATCTACTGAAGCTTTTACACATAAGCAACAACACTGATAGAGAAATCATAATGCAATAAAATAGTTTCTGACCACTAGATGTGCCATGGAGCAATGTTTGTTACAAGTCCCTGTTTTTTTTGGTTTGTAATTAAGTTCAGTCGTACTGCTGTTTGACCATCAGCGGTGGTAGCATAACACTCAAAGCAGAAATGTTAGCTGAACAACAGCCAACTTGGCCACAAGTTGGGAATGGTGGAATTGTGAAAAACTCAATGAAATGATGTGAAGTGGAATGCATTGGGCACTGCAACTTCCACACACATTCACCACATGATGCACAATTGCCCAAATCCATGTTAATTCATACACAATCACCAGAGAAGGGGATTCTATAAAACGATGCATGCACTTTCCTCCTTTGATCTTATTGGGCTAAGAACAATTTGAGAGTTCAGAAAAGCTGTATGATAAAAAGATATGATTTAATCATCTTTGAACAGTGAGTAGTAGAGTATTAAAGGGAAAGTTCAACATTTTGGCAAATTGGCCCATTGCCATGATCCCTATAGTTTCAGGAGTAAGTTTGTTACCTTTAATTGTCGGTGCAAGCTATTTTTAGAACGGAGGAGTCGAGCCGTGTTGCTGCTCAGAGCTACGCTACAGAGGCTAATGGGACTTCTTGGTTTTCCTCATCAAACTCATCAAATGCACAATCCAACAACTCCAAAATGCTCTCGTGGACAAGTTGTGACCTGCCCCCGACGGGAACGCGCATCAGTGGTTTTGCATGAATTTACCTCAATTTTACCTCTCGTAACGTTCCATTATTATCTCGTAGCGTGATGAATGTGCAGGTCACAACTTGTCCACCAGAGTGTTTTGGAGTTGTTTGATAGTGTATTTGATGAGTTTGATGAGGGAAACCAAGAAATCCCATTAGCCCCTGTAACATAGCTCTGAGCAGCTCGCGGCTCTGCTTCGCTGTTCTAAAAATAGCTTGCACGCTTGCAGACTATCGGGATTATGGCAATGGGCCAATTTGCCAAAATGTTGAACTATCCCTTTAACAATGCTCAAATGTACTTTGATTACAGTAGTTTCAAACTGATGATTTCAGTTCAGTTTTCACCAAGTATATGAGCATATTCCCTGTCAATGAAGCATTCATACACAATACTTTATGTCAGTAACATAGAAATATTTTAATTTAGCTAACATTAACTAACAATTCATAGGTATATTTTGTTGTTTATGTTTATATATGTATATGTATACGTATATACATTTGTAAAACAAGGAAGGTTTTTTTCATTTTTCAAACGTTACTTTAAATACATAATGTCATTTAAGTGCAGAAAAGTGCATGACAGACACCACTCTGAAAGAGGATATTCCAGGGTCACTGTGCTACACTACAGACCTTTAACAAGGATAGCACAGAGACGCCATCATGCCTCCTTTGAGACCAAATGCTATCATACCAGATTTGTGGCCTCACAACAATTTTAGGCAGCTCAGAATGAGGGATAAATTGCTTTGAGTCATCGGATTCCTATTAGGGAAAATGTTTGCGGAATGATTGGCAGTGATACCAGAACCACTTTTAAATGGTCAGAGAAGATGAAGGAGGAAAAAGCAATTGACGCATCAGGTCTGTTCCAAGACTAAATCTGACTGTCAACAATGTTAGCCTGTGATCGGGCCCTCCACAACGACACCCACTGCATGCCATGCTTTTAGGAGGGGAAATAAAGTAATAGCAGGAACCTGATAGTGTTTAGACGGTCAATTCAGCCATTCAGCAGATCCAGAAATTTTCTGCTTAACTGCTGAGGAAGACAGTGCTGGTCCCGTTTTTTTGGAGTGTTACGCATTTGAGTCGACGATTAAAGCAGATTCTGCTATTAAACCAGAAATTACAGGGTGATGTTCTGTCTATGTGGGATGACTTTGAGCTAATAGTCACACCGTGAAAGGAACATAAATGCACGCACAGACGGCCCCAGGTTTGTTTTTGCTAGCTCCGCACATCCCCTCTCGCTTTGTCCTAGGTGAGACCTGAAAAACCTGTGTTTCATTTGCAGCTCTGACCTCGGGATCACATCATAATTTTCAAAACGAGTTCACTCCTCATTAGAGGTGAGAAAAGTGATGGAGCGACAGGGGGCAAGGAGGGAGAAACTGAGAAATAAAGATAAATGGGACATGAGGAATGGAGAGAGAGAAACAGAGAGAATGAAAGAGTGTCTCGGTTGATGTGAGCCAAATGACAGGCGTTGGGACACGAATGTGAAAACTTAATGGGGCTGGCCTCTGAAGTGGGCCTCCCCAGTAAAATGAAAAGCCTGTGGAGCTGGCTCCTGTGATGGATGAAGCGTTGTGCTTGCCGGGGCCTGACAGATTCTGGGAAAGCGCTTGAGCCGTCTCCGGTCCTGATAAAGAAATAAGAGGAGCGCCAGCGCTGCTCGTCTCGCTCCTGAGGTGACAGAGGAGCTTTAAAATGTTGTGGATTTTCCCAGCCAGACAGCCATTATCTACAAAGCTGAGGAACGATAATGCAATTTGCCCTGCGAGCTTCCTTTGTGACGGGCACCAGACCGATACCTTTGTGTGGAAATAAACAGCTATAACTAAAAACATAAATATTATATATACAGACTTGGTCCCATTGTCTGACCCAGTGACTGTGCTGCAGACTATCGATACAGAGACCTGGGAGTGAGCCCACATGTCGGTGTCTTCAATCTGGTTTCTAATTGGTACCATGTCCTCTCAGAGTGACATCACTGGAGCCGCAGTGGAGGTGATGGGGACCAGATGGTGATGAGCCACTCCTGAGCCACTCGTCTCTTCACCTCTCATCCATGTGGTTTTCTTTCTGTCCTTTGCTTATCTTATCTGTCAGATTGTTGGGGTTTATCCTCATCAACATTTTGTGAGTTTTTCACCATCAAAATTGCCGCTGGCTTCCAACACAACTGCCGTAGACTAAATCAATGTGCCTTTCACTTCGCCTCACGCATCCCTCATATCTGCTATGAAAGATCCTACAGGATCCGTTGCCGTTTCGTACAGTAGATAGATTGATTTGGCCGCAAAAGATTGGGCTCTGAATTTAGTCAAGTGGCTTGCGGTGGCTGGCTGCCTTCTCCTGGAGACCTTCGACCTCTAATTAACACCCCTCCTGTCCTCTCCTTCCTCCCCCTCCATCATTTCCCATAAGTGGTCCAACTTATCCGCTGGCTGTCCGTGCGACATTCTGAGCCCCTCACACTCGCACAAACACGCGCAGGCGAAGAAACACATTGATCCTAAAGCTGGTGTTCATTTCAGATTCCTGTTAGGATCCATAAGCCTCATTGATCTCACCATCTCCTCTGATTAGGCAATTGAGCAGAACATACCAGCGTTCAAATGTGCCTGATCAGGAGGACTTGTCCCAGAGGACAGCTGATAAGAAGACATGGAAGAAGTGAGTAAGAAAGACATGGACACAAAAGCAATTGAGGTTATAATTTAGCATTCTCTTTAGTTACTTTTCCTTCATCTGTCAAGCTTTTGTTCCTGCAAGACCAAAGCAGCAGTTCTAGCTCGTAGCCATCAGTTAAACCGGCTGAAATCCTGAATGTTATGAGATTTTATCAGCTAAATCAAAGGTTGTTTAAAAAAGTCTCTAAATGACTTTTGAATGTTTTAAGCTGACTTGCGAACGCTATAAAAAAGGGTTTAAATATGCACTCAATTCACGTTATACATGAAAGATAAAGATCTAGCGCATCACAAAGCTTACCTGCACAGAGGAGTACTGAGTGAGTTGGTTAGTTCCAGATAAAATAACTTTTTTCCGACTAGCTGATGCATTGTAAACATTTACTTTATATTGTAGTACTCTTGAACTGGTGTATTATTTTGAGACGGGACTTCTCGTAGGTGGTGAAAATATGCTGATTAACTGTCCCTCATTCACAACAGTGTACTGCCTGTGTCTCGGTGCAGCACAATGCGCTGGTGTTTCTCAGTGGGGGGAAGCAGACACCTTTCTACTGCAGATATTATACTTAATGACCATTTGTACCTCATACAACCCCACTTCAAAAGAACTGAACTATCCCTTTAACAGATTGACAGAGTAGCTAACATTCGTGAAGCACCCAGGACTGACTTTCAAATAGTTTACATACATAGTTTTCAACAGTGGATGTGCTAGTTTTTTTTTTTTTTTGATTACATAACCTGTAAACCTAAGAGCCAAGAGTAGTGAGTTAATTTGCTCCTTGGTGGTAGAAGCTTTGTTACTTGGCGGGACTTAAGCTAAACATGCTAACCAGTCCAGCTTACATCAGACTGGATGAACATAGTTTGAAACATTTCTTACATTTTTCAACTTGTGTTTTGGCTTTTATAAAAGCTGAAAAATAGGCACCACGCCATCCTCTGAACTCTTGAAATTCCCAGTTGCTGAGCATCTACCATACCTAGTTAGAGTTACTAAGCTATGACTGCTATGCACGGGAAGAGCTTAAATGCTTAAATTAGAACAGTAAATTAGGGACAGAAAGAAAGCCACAACAGTAATGCTTGTATGTCTTCACTGACTTAAATCAGTGGATTTGTGGTGTATATATTTGTGGCGTGTTGTACTCAATGATTTCAGACCTGGAGGACAGAGCAGACGTCTGTGCCAGTGACACAGATCACATGCAATGACCTGGAACTGCTTCCAAACACAGGCCAGACCACAGACGTGGATCTAGTCATAGCAACAGAGGGAAAACCGTCCCGGCATTCCTCCTCTGTCTTTGTCAACAATGACACACCTCTGCTCCGGCGTGTCCCCTCCCTCCCCCTGCTGTCTTCACAGCACTGACAGAGAGTGAAAGAGAAAAAACAGCCATGTGTCACACTGCAAAGCCAAGACATTTACACCCCAGCTTTACTCTTGGCGATTCACCGCCTTGTGCAGTGTTTAATTCCAGCCTTTCTCGGGCTGCGTGTCTCTCTTTCTCTCTCGCTCTGGTCCCACTTGCTTTCTTTCTTCAGAGGGATAAAGCAGCAGTTGAAGAAGTAGCCCACCCTTGGGGTTGAAAGCTTGTATCCCATCCAACCCTGAAAGCTGTTTTCACTCAAAACATTGTCAGCGTGCCCAAACATGTCAGAGGAAGTTATTTGTAACAAGGGGGATAGGGAACTATCCTTTAGATCTGTCATCGGGCTCTGGAGGGGAAGCTCGCTGCTCGTTGGCCGCACACCTCCGCCGGCCAATCAGAAGGCAGGAAAGACAAATAAATAGGAGGCGCTGTCCCTGAATGGACAGCTCACACTGGTGGTTTCATCATTCTCCTGGTGCATTGGGTGCAATGGCGACAGGGTTTCCAAGAACGTCTGTCCTTTCTGTTTTTCCTTTACTTTCATCCGTCCCATTTATGACCTCTTTTAAACATGGTACATGACACATCACTTTAGTGCGGCGAACTATAATGTGCATTAGGTAATGTACAAGATAAAGCCAAAGTGCTTATTGTTGACGTGAAAATCTGACCTTTGAGTATTATTTCATGACAGCCCAGTAGCCAACACTTCACTTTGTCATTTGACTTATGACATTGCACAGACTCAGACTTTCTAGCCTCAACTTGAAAAAAAACTTCGAAAAATCATTAACCATAAATCCAGCATCCAAAATGACAAATAACAATTTTGTGAAAGTATCAAAAATATGTCATAATTGAGGCAACACTGCCAATAATTTATAAGCCCCGCCCCCAACTCACCCAAGCCAAAACAACCTGATGACATAATCAAAATCCATCATAAAAAAGCAATCAAAAGCTGTTGCTGCACGATGAGTAGTCAACAGAACTTCATATGTGAAATCGGTGAAATGTCTCAACATATCAAGATGTTATGGATTAAGCTGATGAGCAGATGCAACACGTTTTACTACAGAGTATGTATTACTAGATGTACACACTATCTGAGCGTTTTACTCTGTGTTGTTTGTGATGGAAAGAAATCTGCGCCATGAGTCACTGCAGCGAGTCCAACCAGCTCTCTGGGCATAAAAACAAACTTTATTAAAAGATCACAGGCGCGGAGGCCGACAATGGGAGAAGTCATCAATCAAAGGTGGAGTATCTGTCATGGCGTGCGTAGCGTGGTGGGAGGCTTGGTTGGAAAAGTATCACAGAAACTGACTCACGCTTCGCCAGATTAGTTGGTGCAATTCTCCTCCTCCCTCGTCAGGAATGTCGCAGAAATCAGAAAATGCCTGTGGCTGATTTTAGTTAGTTGGTTTATTTAGATTTTGGATCACTGACAAAGTATGGATATGAAGATCAGGGCAAAGCAATGCAATAATGGGGCTGAAATGCACTGGGACACCCCAGCATGCATCGCAAGCACAGTCACTTAGAAATCTGCTGGCTCACATGCATGAGCTCAATCACGCACGCACACAAACAGATATACACACACATAGACACTCCACTGCAGCAAGCTGTGCCCAATCAATTGTTGTAACCATTATTCAACATATGTGGCTAATTTGTCCCTGGCAATTTCCATCATGGTTGGGTGATGGTCTACAGAGAGAGATAGAACAAAGCTGAGGCGGTCACATGACAAGTCCCGACCAAACCATCGCAGCCACAAGCACACAGGATAAATGTCAGCACTTTGACCGATCCAGCCTCCCATTCTGCTCCTACCAGCACGATAAATATTAGCCACGATTATGATTGTGCTAGGGAGAGCGACGGAGTAATGGCTGAGGCCGGGCTTGATGCTCACACACAGAGCGGAGGGTTTGCCAGGTAGCAAATGTGAAATGTCTGATGTTGCACTGGAGTCATTTAACTAAATTAACCCAGTTAAATGTGCTGGAGCCTGTGGTTGGCAGAATATAAAGAGAAGAGTCACTACCTCGTCCACACACATTTGTCAGTGCAGGCGGAGAGAGGCTGACAGACCTAGATGCATATGCGTGCACACACACATACACCCAGGCTCTGTGGGTAATAGCGGCTGCATGGGTGTTAGAGGGGCGCCACTGTGGTCGGACTGGACTGTCTGGGAGCATAAAGTGGCCTTCTCATGGTTCCCCACTAGCCTGGGTGGTCTGACTCCGCTATTGGTGTGTGTGCTGACAGGGACGGACATACATTCATCCTGCAAAGGTGAGATGAGTGAGTGTGTGTGGTGGCAAAGGGTGGCAAGACAGCCTGGGCAGTGCCCACACATGGAGCGCCACAAGTCCCACTGACCATCCTATTAAACACACACACCCAACCCCCATCCACGCGGAACAAATATTTTGACAGAGACGGGTAGACGGCGGGGCGTCTCCGCTCTCTAACTGGGTTACCTCTGGTGTTAGGCTGGGCTCAGCACAGGATGGCCTCGGTGTGCCCAAACAGGACCTGAGGAAACCTCAGCCACTTTTAGAGTCAATCAGCCCCCCCCCCCTCAATCCCGCCCCAACGACTCTGGAGGCAAACGCTAACACTGAACCATCAGACGGCGGAGCGAGGAGGACAGCAGATTCCTTGGGTTTCTAAGTTGTGGCCAAAAGGAAAAAAATAAACATTTTCTCCTTCCAGTGACATTTCAACAGGCAGATATACTGCCTGTCGCCTTTCCAGTTACATTGAAAAAAAAGTGTCATTCTCTCTCTCTCTAGCTCTCGCTCTCTGTGGTGAAAAGTGCCAGGCTATTTTGGTTTCCCAAAATATTTTCTAAGGTCTGAAGAGCTGCTTTTATATATCTGTCGCCCTTGCTGTTTGAAAGTTGGAGTATCAGCTGAAAAGGACCATTCACTGGCCAGAATCAAAGTGTTTTGACCATGTTAAATGGTCCTCTATTGAGCAGGAAGGCCACCTCAGTCCACACAGCAAAATTATAGCCCCACAACACAGAGTGTCCGTTACCTCGGACACTGGTGGTCATGCATAAACACGAGCAGTCTCAACAGTACAACAAACCTGCTGTCGCTTTAAGCAGCTTCCCTGATTTCTTTCAACCAGTCTCTACAGTGACTCAGCGTTTCAGACAATCGCTTCTTTCCATTTGATGCCGTTTTTTCCATTACGTTACATTTTTTTTTATCCCACAACCTTTATCTGACATTTAGCTCATTTATCTGTGGTTACTGGTTAATATTACAGAAACAATGCTTGAAAAATAATGATGTGGCTACACATGTAAAACAGTTGATACTAGTTCCATCAAGTCTAATTGTCACTAGTTTTAGTGCTACTTCAGTTGCCATTAACTCCTGACCGAGCGCTCATGGCTCTTTAGCAGTCAAATGCTCACTGTGTTGGTTAGCTGCTTACTTGTCTGTCTGCCATTTGGCATACAGTGGGTTCATTTGTGCTTTTTCGCTGTGGCTGGAAACAACACAAATAAGAGTGGCGACACTGAACCAAAACATTAAAGCTGTGGGCAGTCAAACCAAAACAGTAGGATGAAAGATACTAAATGCTCCATAGAGCCGAGGAGCACTGTGGGGTTTGGTGATAACCTCCATCAAAATGAACAAACCCTGCCACATCAGTCATTTAAATCATTATTGTGTACAAATATTGATGAGTGCAGCTTTATGGAGGGTCTGAGTATTCAGTCAGCAGCTAGCGACAGTTGAAAATGACGTATCTGATAAATTTATGAACCAGTCAGACAAGTACATTTATTTTTCTGGGGTAATCTTCAACCTGACTGTTGACAAGAAGCTTTGCTGTTTACATGTTATTCATCTGCCTCTGCTATGAATGCAGGCAGAGTTAAGGGAGCAGCATTCATTATTGATCAGGCTATTTCCAAATGTCCTTATTGAGTAATAAACAGTCGCACATAGACAGTTGGTGCATTAGTGTCAGCAGAAGCACAAGGCAAACAGCACAGACCTATCAGTCACCATCACTCCTGATGTGACGAGACTGATTATAGGTTATTATTAAGCTGTATTGATTACTGCCAGGGGGAGCTAAGTGTGTGAGGGAGAGACGGTTGAAGTGTATATGGAAAGACTTTTACAGCTCCCTGCACTGTAGTACACTGTGCTATTGTAAAGCACACTATTGAACAGTTTAAGGGAGTCTACAAGTGCTTACCATGCTTACAGTATATTACCCTTAAACCACCCTTGCAATGTATAGTTTCTCTGTGTGTTTTCTCTCTGGGTCTACGTCAAGGAAGTCATATTTATCATCAGATTCCATCAGTGGTTTTGAGCTTTTATCATTGCAATAATTATGGCTGTCCATTTATTGAATAAACTTTTGAAGTGGTAGCACTTTGAGAAGCCAGAGCCACCCCAAACACACCACTTTTGGGGCCGGAGCGAACAGCTTACAGGCTTTGGAAGCCATGTGGGTAACCTACCCTGTACCACTCTGTCCACACACACACACTCACAAACACACATATACACACACACACACACACAAGCACCATTCTCTCCTCCAAACCAATCATTATACCCATCCTGCCCACAGCTTGAGAGTCCTCAGGTCCACAGAACATACTTAGTTGTGGTTGAAGAAGCACTTACATCCACTCAGCACTCTGCCATTCCCTGCCCAAGATGATGCCGTTCTGGTGGGGGAGGTCTTCTTTTACGAACTTCCTGCGATCATCCATCAGCCTGCTAAAAAGAAATGGATGGATATGGTGGCCACAGTCTCTAACCTCAAGAAAAGCCTAATGCAAGGGGCTTTTCTCTTTTCTCCTTGCAGCTTCTTGGGCACTGTTGCATAAGGAGAGATGCCATCAATTATTAAAATTCCATTGGGTTTAATATTTAATGGTGGCGACATGTAATTTACACTTAGGCTCAAGAAATCACGGGGTACAGACCAAAATAAACAAGTGTATGTTCCAAAGAGTGCAGGGGCTGTTATATGAATCCCATCCGGTGAGCTCTGATTTCACTCATAATCTGCACAGTAAAGCAGCAACTCTGTGCTTGATTTGATTCATATTGGAAAAGTTTGGAACCACCAGATTTTAATGCACCATTTATCAATGTGAACCAAATCAATGAAATTAAAAGAAAGAAGAAAAAGGTTTTCCTCTTTAGAGAAGTTGAAACCCTGAAGGGTGGAATGTTTTCTCATTTTATACAATACTGCTTTTGATGAAACTCTTATGTATGGACTACTATTTTAATACCACATAGCTCAAAGAAAAATGTACCTCTGAACTAAAAATGTTGTAATTTATATATAATATCAGCCAGTAGCATGTGGCAGGGCACCAAAATAAAGATGCTCCAGACCAGAATTTATTCACATCTCTGCATCCACTGCATCACACATAAAACTAGTCCTATATTGCCTGGCTGTGTAATACCAAATGTCCATTATTGCACCTCCAGCTTTCAATCGTCCTACTTATCCAGACCAGAGAAAAACTGCCTGTCTCAAAGCAGTAGCATCAGCCAACAAGACTTCAGCACAGTGCAGCAACTCCCGTCTGCTCACTTTTCATTAAAATGTCCCTGTTTGCCAGTGACTCAGCTGGACTGAGCTGGAGCAGTAACCAGGGATTTAAATGAGGTGGTGAACTTTGAGTTAACACCTTTTAGGGTTACAGATGATGTGAACATGTGTTGTGAATTTGGGTGAGCTGCATATTGCCATAGGAGCGGCAGAGTGACCTCTGACATGTGTAACACCTCCTAATTTGTCCTAAGGAGAAGTTAACGAGGCCTACTGGGGAGTAGGTCATTAAAGTCCAGGGCACTGGAAGCCTCGCTGACAGAGACAAGGAGCCTGTGTTTACATACGTGATGAATCTGCAGAGTCTTTTAAAAAAGACATTCATGGGGAAATTTATATGTTTTCAAAATGAGTTTAATTCTGTGAGGAAAATGTGACACGTGTGTTGTGTTATGGAGTGAAAATGTAATGTACATGGATGAGATGGAATTGAAACTTTGATACGGTATGATTGTATCATAGAATATAACCTGTTAGTGTTATGGAGAAAAAAAAAACTACCAAGGACTTGCTAGTATTCACTGCACATATTCAGTAAGTGCTGCTGCTATTGGAAAACCTGTATTAGGCTGCTGTGGTGGAAGAAGTATTAAGATGATTTAATTAAGTGAAAGTAACAATACCACAGTCTAATCATATACCTCAAAGACAAAAGTGGTGTGGAAGTATAAAGTAGAGTCAAATGGAAACATTCAGGTAAAGTACTAATTACCTGTGCCTGAGTAAAGCTGTCTGGCTGCATTCTGTGAGGCTATAAATATACCTTTAATGACACAACGAGGACATCAAAGTGTCAACACAGGTGTGGTCTGAAAGATAATTTGCCAATTTGTATCCCATCATTCTTAGGGTGTGTCTCTTTCAAATGATGTCTCAGACTACAGGAGAGAGTCAGTTGGGAAACACAACCTGTTGTGCTGGTGGCAGTGGCCAAATGCTCTACTAAATGATACTTAACTACTTCACTTGGCATATACACACGGTACACCCAGGTGTACTGTATATTTTGTATTCTTGCATAGGTGTGTGTGGTAATGTGGCAGTGGTAGTGAGGTGAAGTTGGAGTTTTAAGGCCACTTCAGAGGCGGCTGTCAAAGGTAAAGGATGAAAAGAAATGCTGTTATCTTCAGTTATTTTTATCAGATAAAAAGGTGAAAAATACAGAGCAGAATTTACTACTAGAAACTCACATGTCCGACCATCCGTTAGGTCTTCAATGATCATACGACTTTTCCTGAAGTTCACCTCTTATGCACCCAAAGCAGTGAAACCACACCATATGCTTCCAGGGCAGTGTGCTTACCACTGATAAACATTCCTCACACTGTGGTGGAAACAGATTTTTTTTTAAAGCAGCTGTGTGTGCCTTTGTCAGCCAGGAGCCCTTGACTACGACCGAGGTGGAATGCATGTAAAGCTGCGTGGCTCTGAAGGGCCCCTTGTAGCTGCTACACCACTGGAGGGCACTGCTCCGTCTGCCTTCACACAGACTGCTCTTTGTTTGGAGATGCTTCTGCCACTAACACAGGGTATCTAGAAGATTAATAGGGACAAGGTGAGTATATGTATAGATATTTATATATACACACACACAATCATATATAATATATGTATACATATCTATGTTAAATATTTTCCACATTTTGTAAGTTGCAAGTTCCTAATTTTAGTTTTTTGTAACGCTTCAGGAAATAGAGTCTTTGTGCTATTTATGGCATCAAGATTAGAGATCAATGCAGGCTCCTTTCATCTAGCACAGAGTTTAGTGCTTTATTTCCACTGTGTTTGATGCTAAAAACAAATTTAGCATCGATTTATACAACTGCAAACACACTGCATCTGAGATAAGGAGAACTACTAAATATAGTCAAATGAGAAGTGTTTGTTATTGTCAATGATAAGGATAAAGGCTGTTTCTGTGGTGTGAAGTACTTTGCTCACTAAAATGAAAAACAACAACACACAAATGCCACACAGCATGAGACCTTCTCTACCGCAAAGCTTGCAGCCATGTTTTCTGTTTCCTTTTTTTTTTCCCCCTTCCAGAGCAAACTGCAGGAGGGTTGCCTACGTTGGAATGCTACCGGGTTTGAGTTGTTTCAAATGAAATAGCTTGGCCTCAACACCTCCGCCCCCTCTAGCCACAGTGTCACAAACACTTACATCCTTGATGAAGGGGAAAAAAAAAAAAAAAAAAGCACAGCGTGCAACGACGGTTGGCAGCGATAAAGTGCAAAAAAAATGGGGCAGCTGCAGAGCCAGAGTAGATCTGCTGAGTCAGGCTTTTAGGCTTTAATGCTACAAGTGCTACTGTGGGGGGACTCGTGTTTGCTGGAAAAGAATTGTCGAGCGGGTTAGATAGAAAAGAAGCGGTGGTTAATAATTGCAGAAAATGACAGGATAGTTGTGGAAATACAGTGTTTGAAATGTGTGTAATGTAGGTTGAAAGTCAGTGGTGAAAATTGGAGAAGAGTTGGCACACAGAGTGATAAATAAAATGATGAATATGAGTACAAACTCTAAAGAAAAGGCTAGAGGAAAAGTTGGAAAATCCATCAGACCCAGTAGTATTCTGCATGACTGATAGACCTTAATCAGAGGATATGATACAACGATGAGGCTCCAAACCACTGGCAGCCCCATGCGCCTGGCCATGCGCAGTGCTGGAACCGACGCCTGCAGAAGCTCTGGCTTTATTGGAGGTGGGCAGACGTTCAAGTTTTTCTTTGACGCTCCACCCCGCAAGCCGCTTTTATGGGCCTGTTTACTAGCATGGGCTTCCAGAGATCTTTATCCAGTGTGCCTTTGATTTGCCAGAGCTCTCATCCCACATCCCATATGCAGCGGCAGAGACACGGGCCTTTCAAGACGCACAAATAGAAATCTGGCAGTCATTTCACAGTCAGAACATTTTTTTTTGTTTCTCCCCTCTCTGCTCACCCCCTTCATTTTAATCCTTTATACCACCCCCCTCCCTCTGTTTCTCCACATCTTCAGATATAATTATGGGGGCTCTTTGCAGATGTTCCTCCTCTTCCCTCTTCCAGATTTGAGGAGATGAGTAGAAATGTGATGTTGCTCTGACACTGGGGACATGTGCATTAATTCTCAACTGTAGCCACATTGTTAACAGAACATGTCTCTCTCTGATTAACTCCAAATAAATAGTAAATAATAAATAGAGAGACTCAACACTGTGTGCAGGC
Organism: Trachurus trachurus; assembly: GCF_905171665.1. NCBI lineage: Eukaryota > Metazoa > Chordata > Actinopteri > Carangiformes > Carangidae > Trachurus > Trachurus trachurus. The sequence continues at coordinate 20,955,006 of NC_139907.1, forward strand.
AGCAGCAGGATGTGACAGCAGCCACAGCTAAATGTTAATTTCATTTCTTCCCTGTGACAACTGCTGTATTACAAAGGATTCAGCAAACACGGAGCAGCTGGGGTGGCTGCCGGGGCCTCTACTGTACAATGTAGGTGGTCACGATCGTACTGTGAGACACACAAACACAGTAATGAGGCAGTTCTTGTTAATTCTGCTTAAATAAGACCCATCTTTGAACTTTTCAAAGCAAGGAGATATCAACAGAGAAAGCGGTAGGAAACCACTTCCGTCAACTCAGACCAAAACAACAAAAGGGACCCATCTCCAGCCAGAGGGGGGGAAAAAAACATCAAATAAGAAAAATATAGGCTACAAAAAGTAAAGTCAATACACACACTGCATATAGCTGTGGTCTAAGAGCCAGTGGACAAGGGTGCAATTATCCTGCTTTGACACAAAAACACACAAGCTGTAACATTTACCCATTGTTAACACCGGCCTCTGCGGGTTTGTCTATAGAGCAGCAAGTCGGGCCAAACACAGCTCCTCCCACGTGAGAGAAGGAACCAGACCTGACCACACGAGGCCAGAACCGGCCACAACCACCTCGTCACATGACCAAGGTCAACAGGAAGTTTCCGAACGGGAGAAATAACAGAGCGTTCGGCAGGTTTAGGACACCAGTGAGTGAGCCTTCCTCTCCCGTTCCCACTCTTATTTCATTTGCCATTCATCAAAGTGCCAGAAGCAGCGGTCTACGTCCCCGCTCGTCAGACGGGCAATCCTCAGGTGTGCCTACTCAGCGACTTGGTGACAGCCAACCTAGAAGGTGCCAGTTTGAAGCTTACAATGGAGAAAATAGAAAATCATGGCCCCCACCTGCAAGTAGGAAGTAAGGGAGTGAGTCTGGGCAAGAACACCTCTCTGTGGAGTAATTCATGAACTGCCACAGTCTGGCTGAGAAGTGTGATTTGGCTGGAAAGCGGGTGAGGGGGGGGTTCTGCATGGCAGACAGAGGCAGGAAGCTCTGACTGAGGGAGAAGGGGTCAGAAAGGGTCTATATAACGGTTTCCGACAGAGAGAGAGAGGTAGAGAGAGCAAAGTTTAACTGAAACACTGAGCCCCTTGCTCGTAATACTCCTGTGGTTTCCTTCCTCAGTTCCTCGGCCCCAAACCCCCATGCAGACTGACTCCCTTTTACTGCTGCTGCCTTCGCTTTAAAACCGTCCTCTCTCTCTCCTTCAATCTTTTTTTTCTCTTTCTTTTACTTTTGTGGTATAAAAAAAAAAAGATGATGCTTATTTGAGTCTGGCTGTGGCCCTGGCTCTGCTCCATGGGAGGAGATGTGGTTTCTCCAGCTGCCGTGAATCCTGCAATGAGGCTCTGCGCATGAGGCCATGCTTAATTTGAATGGTCGAGGCTACGATACGATACACCCCCACCACCACTAACATCTATCTCAATACTCTCTATCGCTCCATCGTCTCTGTGTATTATATGGCTCTAAACTCTGCCTTCTCTTTTGAGGGGATCTCGGCTTCTTCTTCTTCACCGTCTTTTCTCTGCTCCACATCTGGACCAACACCTTGATGTTGCACAGAATCAGTGTTTAGGCCTAAATACAAAATGACATGGAAAGTGTTCTGGGTATTACATTTGGAAAACAGGAGGGTATTATTTCTAAATGGAGTGAGTACCAGTCTCTACATTAAACTACCTTAATAGTGTGTTGCATTATGGGTTGTTTGTTTGAAGCCTTAAAGCAAACGGTTCAGCCTTTTGGAAAATACACTTAGTGACTTTCTGGCAGAGAGTTCAATGTTGATAGATGATGACACCTCTCTCTTATCTGTACAGTAAACAGTTATACATCTCAGCTCAGACTGTAAATGGGGAAAACAGGCAGCCTGGCTCAGTTCTGTTGTGGCTCGCCCTTCTACCCACACCTCTTCTGATTCATCTTTACCAAAACTGGATTATAATATATGCCATTATTCAAGGGGTTAATTTCCTGGACTATTTCTGGATTCCCAGCACTTGCCAGACACGCAGACTTGAAGTATTACTAAGCCAAGCTAAGCCTACAGGTAATGTGTTTTGCTGCCATGATAAAATAACTTCCTGTCAAGTGCAAAGGACTGGAAAGCGTCTCCTGAAACAGAACGGGGACTAAATCATCTCTCACACAAACAAGACTTACAGTTGTCATAGAAAGTCACGATGATAAGCTCCAAGTCTAAAAAATACAAAATCCTGGTCACATTCGAAACGCTGACAGGAACTTGAGACTGATAAACAGCATGAATTAGCTGCACTTGGACAAACTACACAAGTGTGGGATTTATATCATGCTCTAATGGATGTATTTCATGTTTTTATTCCACCAGAGAAAAGCGACGTGGATCATCTTATCCTTGGACTAATACCGTCTCGAGGGAACCTTTCCCGACAGGAGTAGTCTGAGGTCGTTTTATATTCTGCCAATGCAGTAATTTAGCTTTTACAAGTCAAACTCAAAGTATAACTTAACTAAATGACACTATGAATACCTAGAGACCAAGCACATCCTATTAGCGAAGAAAAACTGCAGACACTGCCATGTCCAAATATGAGTCACATTTACATCTCCCACACTAAACACTGCCTACTGTGCTGATCAAAACATTACATAAGACTGGTGTGGTGGTAGGTTAGGAAGTCTGGCCGGGATCCAGAGGCTTTCTAGAGGCCCTGGCTTCTCTCTGTACATTAGCCAGGATATTAAAGGAAATGCAGGCCGCCACAGGCTCCACTGCTGTGGTTTGCCATCAGCCGGAGCAAATCTTTGTGTGTTCCAGTGGCACACTCTCGGCCCAGTCTTGACATGAGGAGGGCCGTGTGTGCGTGTGTGTGTGTGTGTGTGTGTGTGTTGTGGGGAGAGTGGGGGAGTCGGTAGGACAACGGCATGACCACTGTGTTCCATTCTGTGTGGCCTGTCAGCAGCCGGTCGCTATAGTAATACACACTCATTACACATAATAGTCACAGAGACAAAGCGGCAGATGTAAAAGAGCCACACACACACACACACACACACACTCATGCATGTACGCACACACACACACACACACACACACACACACACACACACACACACACACACACACACTGTCATGAGCAGACATTCCACGTGGGCCCCTGTGTGTTCACGGGTCATTAGCATAGCTGCAGTGTGAGCTAATCGGCTGTGGCAGTGTTTTGCCGGGGACCGGCTGGGTGGGACAGGTAACATTCAATTACGGCCCAGCCTGGACGGCGAGGGGAAGACGAGAAGACAGCGGCGTTGCGTTACAACACAAACACACGACACACTCCACAGGAGCATGGAGAGAGAGTGGATGTTATGGGAGCCTCCCAGTCCTCTGGAGTCGGAGCAGAAACGCTTCCCACCTCATAGCTGCACTGTTTTATTTCAATGAATACCACCCAGTGTGTGTGTGTGTGTGTGTGTGTGTGTGAGAGAGAGAGAGAAACGTCGACATCCACACATGACTCAATGTATATGTGTGAGCGTTCATATTTAATAGCTGAATATGTATGTGTGTACCGTGTGTGTGCGTGTCTGTGTGGGATTGTCTCTTAATATAGTTAAGCTGTGAAAAACCCCAAAGTCTTTGGCGAGGCCTCACACACACTTTTTCTCCTTCCTCCCTCTCACCAGAACCATTTATCAGAGCAGAACAGGGGCAGCTTGCGTGTCATAAGCCTCTTTGGAGCCACAAACAAATCAAGCAGGGCTCTCCATCAAATGAACTCCCCACTCGACTGGCGGTTACATAAAGGTTTACTCACTCGCTGTGTAAGAGCATGTTTCAGTGGGAATGGCTTCTGATTGAATACATCCATACGTAGCAGCGCAGGGAAGAAAAATGGCTGAGACTCATACGGCGTGTGTGTGTGTGTGTGTGTGTGTGTGTGTGTGTGTGTGTGTGTGTGTGTGTGCAAGGGAGGGGGGGTGTTGTCAAACTTTTTCTAATTTTACGCAAGTATTCAGAGATTTATATGCATGGCTGTCTCCTTTATTTCAGCACAGGTGTAGGAAGGAACCCTGCCAAGCTGAGTTGGAAACTATTATGGCTGTAATGTAACATTCAACACAGTCACAGGATTGAGATACATATTGAACCTTAAAGGGATAGTTCAACAATTTGGCAAATTGGCCCATTGCCATAATCCTTATAGTTTTAGGAGTAGGTTCATTACCTAAGCTATTTTTAGAACGGTGGAGCAGAGCCGTGAGCTGCTCAGAGCTACGCTATGGAGGCTAATGGGATTTTTTTGGTTTCCCTCATCAAACTCATCAAATACACAATCCAACAACTCCAAAACGCTCTTGTGGACAAGTTGTGACCTGCACATTCACCACGCTATGAGATACTGTAATAACGGAATGTTACGAGACAGAGTTGTTTTTGAGGTAAATTCATGCAACACTGCTGATGCGCGTTCCCGTCGGGCGCAATCTCGGCATTTGCCTCGAAAACTACTGTGATACTTAAAAGGTGCAATAATACTATGCTCCTCTCACAAAATAACCATATTCTGCTAGAGTCCTACCCTTCTGTGCACTTACCTATTTAAACACTTAGTTATTTAAAAGTGTGTTTTTCTTCAAACATAAATGAAGAATTCATGAATCATGCAGAAGACAAAAACAAAAGGGTTCCTTCCCTTCCCTCACATGCTATTTCAGCACCATGTCGTGCTAATTAGCTCATAAAGTTAATCAGTGAGTTTTCTTGAGAAATATTTCTACATCATACTAAGCATGTCTTCACAGGAAATGTGTGTCGCAAGTGTACAGTTTATACCATGACTCATCATTACTGTGTTTGTAGGAATGTGTCTCTGCACAGCCAGACTCTAAAACAGACACCGCCATGGTGACACAACAATAATCCAGACAGACAGTGTGCGCCACAGTGCTGGGATCAAATGTGGAATGCTTTCATCCCCGTTATTGTAGTTTGAGTTTCACAATAAATATCTTTTTGAGGAAACCCATCCAAGATGAAACTCACATTTTCTTTGTCAAGCTAAGTCTGAAGAGTTTTTTCAAATGAGCGCTCCGACTAATGATCCATCTGATCAGTCACTGCCCAGATACAGTACAGGCCTTGGGCTTCACCACAGTGGTCAGATATGTTTCCTTTTGGACCAGAAAATAACTAATCGATATCATCACCCTTCACCCTGCCCTCTTGCCAACCCAGACCAAGCTACTCTCTGCATCGAACAGCAGAGCTCTTTGTTGTGCCATGACCCCCCTCTGCCTCCAACAGCATGGTCATTGCTGACCGTGACCACACCGGCCACGAGGAGGAACCATTCACAATCTGGAGGTCCGCCGCCTTGACAAAAGCTCAGGTCAGAGCAAAATTTGAAAACAGACGGAGCACAGGGTTGAGCCTTCTGCTCTGTGGTCGAGCTACAGCTGGGACGGACGCTCTCGAAACTTGACCTTCACCTCTGGACCTGACCGTGGCTTTGGAGGACAGAGAGGGGGTCGTGCCCTGCAGTGACTCCTGCGACTCTAGTGGTAATGGCATTGATTACTGCTCCTTGACACCATGGTTTTTGTGACTGTGTGTGTACTAGGAAGGGTGGCACTGTGTGTGAGTGTTGCTAATAGACGGATGGCCTTAAAATATAGGGACGAGATGGATGTTGTATGGCTCTGTTGAGTATTTTGAATGATTCATGTCGATGACAAACACTCGCTACCTCTCAGCAAAAAATGCCAAGTATACAGTCCCTTTGGTCCCTGCACCGTCTCAGCTCCATCTCCCCCTCCTCCCTTGTGGAGGACTAAGGGGCTTTTAGGGCCTTGATGAGGCTGCAGTCAGAATCATGGGGTGAGGAGTTGTCTCCATTTCATCTCAATTACTGCTGTCATTAAAACAAAGAGGACTTTGAAGAGGAGGTCGTCCAGAGTGACAGCGACAGGACACTCAACCTTTGGGTATTACGATAGAAAAGCTGGTGAAATTATAAAACGCAAAGCAACAAATGTTTTTTTTTTTTTATTATAATGTTTTTCTTGAATTATAAATTATATATTAGTTGTCATCTCCACAGTTATCACCAACAATTAATTCTTCATCATTAGCTAGAACACTAAAAGCCCAGTCCTCATTGACGTTAATCAACACAGAATGGTGTGACTATAAAGGAACAGTGTGTAAGTGTTTGTCTGAACGATAGGCTGTAATTTGAAATGAAGTGTATACTCATACATACAGGGCCTGGTCTCACAGGGCCACTAGTGAACATTAGAGAGGCCTGCAATTCACACTACACATGAATATTTAAGGACACACTGGGACTCTTCCATTTAACATCCCAGAGGGGGTGAGGCAGACCCCCATATCCTCACTCCTGCCTCATTCCACTTTCTCCTAACTCTGACCTCCGTCACCTCGTTGCACTTCCCCTTCCCTCGCTGCCCTGCACTCACTTGCTCTTTTGTTCTTTCTTCTACATCTCCCTCGCTATTGAAATTCTGGTTTTCCTTATCCTCGTGTCTCACACTCGCCCGCTGTCTCTTCTGTCTGTGGTTCCTTGAGCTCAGGAGCCACTGAGGCAGATGAAGGGATGAGCACTTGAACCCCCCCCACCCCACCCACCCACTCCCCCTCCACCCTGCCCGGCCAGCAGGCTGCCAGTGCGTGGAGGAGATTGAGATGCGGCTGACGATGCGGCAGCTGGTTCTTCTTTGGGCCTAATCACTCCCAGAGAGCCGACCGTGGTTTGATTTGGTTTTTTACAGCCCGGCCTTATTTTTCACATCAGTGATGTGAATGCCCCCTCAAACCCTCCCCCTACACTTTTGATCAAATTTGCACCATATGCCTTTGAAGGGAGATGAGCCGACTGGCGGGCGTGCTTCTCTTTAACTCCCCTTCCCGGTGCAAGTGGTTTGATCAGGCCCCAGCCCTGATGGGGGCAAGCTCTCCAATCCTGAGACAGTATTATGTTCCCAAAATTGCCTGACTGGAGATAATGAAGGCCTATGATTTTTTTTTTTTTTTTGGAGCTGGGCTTGCATCAAGAAAAAAGGAGGAGACAGGGACTTGACTAAGGACATGCTCACTAGACCGTTACTACCAAATCAACTTCCAGAGGTAGGAACAAGCAGATATGAGCATCAAAAGGAAGGCCACATACATCTAATCACCTCTAGGTTGAAGTCTGTCCTTCTACACTTTCAGTTCCCCCCTCACTGCTGCAGCCAATAGGATTAAAAGAGTTTTATTTCACCTTGAATTACCACTGTGCGTACCATGCAGTGTAATCCATATTGAAAGACTTCTGGGAAGAGTTTGGCCAAATGGGGAAAGGAAAAGAAGGAGGGAGGATGGCAGACTGATTGCTGAAATGAATGCCGCGTTGCCCCCATATCTTTGTCCCAATGAAATCCTTCCCTCCTTCAGAAGGAAAGCCAATCAATGCCCTTATCAACTGTCTCATCAGGCCGACCGGCCAAATTAGCCCCTGGCAATTCAGAGAGTGACGCATAGTTTTTTGTAATCAGGGGGAAATCAACATCTAAGAAACGAGAGTATCCACTGGAAAAAACAGTGAGTACAACAGTTAACTAGAGAAATGACCAGTGACAGAAACAGATGAGGAAGATGATAAAAGTCCAAGACACAACACATCCTAAAGTGCACACAGGTACTGGGAGACCCCGAGGCAGCCCATGTGGTGGAGGAAACAAAAAGCAGATGCATTTACACGTGAGTTTGTAAAGACTGATGTGACTAAAATAATCAAAGACGCAGACAGCCAATAAAATAGCATCTCACTTCATAATCCACACAGTTAGATCACACAGGGACACATACTGTCTTTATACTAAATGTGTTAACATGTGTCAGAGACCAATAAAATGACAATAAAACAATCAGTGAGTGAGAATGATGCACCAAAGCGAGTGTATTTCATTCCACCCACGCTGACATTTTTCCTAATGCTGAAAACTACTTAAAAAGGTCAACTGTAATAGCATGTCTATTCTTCTCCTCCCCCTCCTCCTCCCTCCCGTCGTCAGTGGCACCCAGGATCTGGTTCCGCTTCTCCACTGGCTGTCACAGAGGTTTCCGAACAGCTGTGGAGATTTAACGGCTGGAAAACAATAGCTCGTGTCTTTTCTTCTGCTCGCAGACACAAACGTCTCTTGGCTCGAGTCCCTGCTTAAGTGGTAAGTGAAGAGTTAAGAGACTGGGGGGAAAATCAGTCCTCAATTACTCAGTTCAAACAGCAGCAACCAGAGGAGGGATAATTCTGTAAAGTTGTTCTCTCCCTTGTTCCTAGAGATGAAATCAATAGGTGTGTGTAGTTCCTGGGTGTTTTTAACGTGAGCGTATGTTTCTATCTGTGAAGAACATGCTCCCGGTCCGACCATGTGGAAGTGTAGTTAAACATCAGCTAACATGCTAGCTGGCTGTTGTGACTGCAGCGGGGGCTGGGAATCATTAATGAACAGTAATGAACAGTGCAGAGACATACTGTAACAGATGATGAGTGTGTGCACGTGTGTGTATATGTGCATGCACGGAAAGCATCTTCGACATGCTGCGTGCTGTGTGCCTATCAGCAGGCCATCACTATTGATTTATTAATGCTAGAGAATGCTGCTGCGCTAATTGAATTGAGATCCAGGAAGTCAGTTAATGTAGCTGACAGCGATACAGGAATTTAATCTCCCCAGTGCACAGAATTATGACTCTTCCCTATCTGCGCTGTCAGAGGGATAAATAGTAAATCAATCTTTTCTACAATGGGCTCCACTCAGAGCCGGGGCAGGACGGATCGTAACAACCTCTCTCCGTCTTAAACCATCAACAATCGCTGCTCGAAGCTGTTCAGTTGGTTCATTGTCTCATCGCTCCGGAGATAAATCAAAGTTGTGGAAAAGGGCCGCAGTCTGGGGCAGATGTAGGATTCAAACCCCATAATCATAAAACCTGTCATTAGGAAAAGACAATGCGCTCACTATGGCCAAATCGCTTGTAACCCAATAGTTTATAGTCACCTACATTGTCCAAGTCAAGGCAATCACTCTTATGCTACACACTTCAAAATCCACTTCCTGAAGTCTAGCCCAGTCCAGCTGGTACCGCGCCATCGCTCCCCACCAGTGTGTGCCCTTGAGAGAGTCTGCCGACATCAGCGTTTCTATGCGTAAGACCACCACCACTACAACGACCACTACAACTTCTTAGAATATCATAACCGCTGCCGCAAAGGGGCTCCAACATAAAGTCATTCACACAGGCCCGGTTTAATGTATATGTGTTTGTACAGCTGCTATTTAGCTGCTGCCTGAAGGTAAAGGAAAGCTGTATGCCGCGGGCTCTGACAGCACTGTGAGGAGGACTGTCCAGAGGAGCAAAAGTACAGATGCTGGCAGCCGAGCCAGGCAGAGGCCTGAGGCCAAACCACTACAGTGTACTCAAAGGCACCACCACCCAGCCGGCCAAGGTGTGTGGGCTTGCTGGCTGAGAACCGATGACCCTGGACAGTCTGCATGTAGATGTGCACGCACTGCATAAAGCGCGCAGTACATGTGAACAAGAGCTAACAGAAGCAAGTGGACCATACTGATCATATAGTACATGGCTCACAAAAAATCATAACCTAGTGTGGACACATATAGCCTTCCCAATGAGAAGGTGCAATATAGGAACAAGAAACAGAGATATAAACAGAGAGAAGACAGAATGAGGGGATGAATATATAATACATTTATATAGACTAACTGGCCAAGTGAGGGTTGAAAAGAAAAACAATTTTTTTGCTCTCTGTTTCTCTTTTCAGTGGTTAATGGATACATGAGTTATATACAGCACTTATTTTAGTCCCTTTAATCATGAGTTTTTATCGCATGTTCTGCCAAGACCTTCCACCAGTTACTGGTGGCGCCTGCCAAGAGAAATGAATGAAAATGTAGAGAAACCAAATATTGTGGAGCCATGGCTCAGAAGTCAAAACCCATCTTTTTCTTCCCTTTGAAGAGCTAAGCTGTAAAAGAAACACCTAACTGGGACCAGGTATTGTGCTCACAGAGTGTGTGGACGACAGACATGGAAAACACTTTAATCGGGTTTAGTGATATGAGAAGAATTTATGTGGTTAATATTACCTGGCTAAAGCTTGTGCAACATAAGCTCATATAAGCTATGCAAAGACAAAACAAACGGCCGTGTCAGCGTTTTCAACTTATGTGGCTTAAGAACAGAAGAGACAACATCATTAATCATTTTACGACATGCCTTGAGCTGCAAGAAAAAAAGAGTCTGCAGACACATCTACAAATCATAGAGCAGCGCCGCTCAGCAAAGTCCTCAAAAACTGGTTCAACGTTCGACTAAGTGAAAAAACACCCAGTTCAGGACACTAAACGTCCCCAGAGATCAAATCCACTACAATAATCGGAGGTGTTGACCGTTCTCCTCATGCATCTTAATGGATGGAAAGCCTGCAGACCAGAGTGTCTCTGGTCAGGTTTGATCCATCGGCCGCTGCATTAGACGGGGCCAGGGCTGTGGCCGCCGGAGCTCTCAGGCCTGGAGAGTAGTACTTAATGCTCGGGGGGAGTGGAGGACCTTCCTGCCCACAACGTCCTACCCCATGCCCCCTGGAAAACCACAGCTGACCACCAGGGCGCTGGGAAATGAAACCGAGGAAACCACGGGCCAGGCGAGAGCAGCGCGGCAGCCGACACCGAGGCGGAAAAAACAAAGAGTCGGACCTTTTGGCGGCTTGGTGGTTGGCGCTGATGGAGGTATTAAGATATTAATTGCTTTTTGACATGATTTTGTTAAGGGAGGAGGGCAAGCCTGCGGCTTCTCACACAACAGCCAGTATAATGGTGGAGAGGCCTGACGGGGCAGAAAAGACCTGGCTTGGGACTCCATGCACAAAGGGAGAGATCTCGGACAGGGAACCGGTTTTTATCAACGCTGCCTTAAAAATGAGGGTTCTTATGGCAATTATTATACAGATCATAAAAGTACAGATATTATAAAGCATTTAGGAGGTCATTGTATTTTGATTTTACACATCTTCATTCTACAACTGTAATTAAATACTGTAATTAAATGCTGAAATTAAAGAGTAATAAAATGCAATACCAAAACATGTGCCACTCATTAAAGGAGTTGATCAGTATTTTGGGAAATACAAAGACTGGAAACACGGGAAAAGCCAATGTGGTGGTCTCCAAAAGCCTGGCTAACTGTTTCCCACTACTTCCAGTCTTTATGCTGAGCTATAGGCCAACCGCCTCCCCTGCCTCGTAACTATACTGCACACATACAGGTCTAGTGTAAATTCTGATTCATCTTACACCAAGAAATCAAATGCCATCAGAGCACCTACTGCCCCGTGTCATGGTTTGTCCCTCGTCCCCTGTTTAGTTCCTGTTTCATTTTGAAGTTCATCTGATGTGTCTCGTTCCTTTGTGTATTTAACCTCAGTGTTTTCCCCATTGTCCTTTGTCGGCTAGTCTGTTGTCGTAGCCCTGTGTTTTGTGCTCATGTTCCTGCTTATGAGTGAGTTCATGTGTTTTTTCAAACAAATCCTTAGTTTCCACCGTACCTGTTCTCGTCTGCTCTCTGCTTTCTCCTGTCAAACCAAAACCTGACACTGTGCCTGTTGCATTAGTGTCAATAATACAAACAGACTATTTGTCTCCACTCAAAGTCAAAACTACTTGTGTCTACAAAGTCACAATGAACGAGCAGACAGCGCCTTGAGGGCTAAATGCGTCTCCCATTGTTGACTGGGCTAACCCCACTGGAGGTGGTAGTGCGTCAGCTGGGGGCGCAGCCTGCGCACACGACAGCAGACATAAACAGCAGCGCAGCAGCTCTGACGCAAGGCCGCGGCCTCACACACACTCAGAGAGAGGCTAAGGTTGCACTGGGAGAAGTGAATCACCAACCCTTGGTGATTCAGGACACGGAACCTATACTTATGGGCTGCTGTGTTCATGAAACCGTACTCCGCTGTATGTGTGTGTGTGGGAGTGGCGTGCGTCCGATGCATATGTGTATACGGCGCAGGGGATGGGCCGGGCAGGGAGCATTACCATCAGCATCTCTGTGGATCAAGGAGAAGCCCCCAGTAATCCTGGCCTCTCTCCAGGCTCCCACACACCGCAATTAGGATTAATCCCCCCACCCCACCCCACCCCCCTCCTCCCTTCAACCAGCAGAACAACGGAGGATACTGGTGTGTGCGTACTGTAAGTGTTTGTGTGTGTCTGTATGGGTGTGTGTGGTGCGGCTATGGGGGGCAATTAGCCAACTTTGTACTTGAGGTGTAGATTCCCCCCCTAAAACCACCAGACGACCACTAGGCTGTGGGACTGTGGGATGGCGCGCACACACTCACAATACACACACATGCACTTGAAATATGGAGGGAGGGTAACAAATCGACCAAAGTGGTGGCGATATAAACAACTGTTTGACCAGTGGCCACATAATTGGCTGTAAAGCAGGGAGAGTTCTCCACCACAGCATTTGTCCCTGCGCGCAAATATCATTTTATTTCTCAGCTATTTACCGTCCATGACTCTATTTTTTTTTCTTTTTTCATCTATTATTTTGTAATCAGCTTGAAGCAGTCAGTCATGGTAGGACGTTCGCCAGAGCGGAGGGTGTGAAACCTGATGTCAGTCTGCATGGCGTCTCTCTAACAGTTAATTATGGCTTTCACTTGGTTTGACAGATTACCAGCAAACAGCTAAGGTGCTGCTGCTGAGTGCAGATTAAACATCTGCAGGGCAAACACAACCCACAGGGTCACCGAGCACGGACACGAAATACACCCAGGTGTATTTGAGGCAGAGCAGGCCTGGCTGTGACAGTCTGTGAGCGCACAACTGATCCTTCACTCTAAATCAAATTTTAAAAAAACACACAGTTTGTCACCTGTATGTTTGTCTTTTCTGATCATGGCAGCAAGTTAAATGACTTTTAAGAAAAAGGTCTACTGATATGATCTCTGTAAGGTCGTCAGATAAACATCAGTTGTTTTGTGCATCTGAACAAACCACAAAATGTTGTCATTTTTACAGTGACGTGAGTGTCAGTGAGCAGGAAAATGACTGGGGTGAATCATGTCATTCTTCTGTATGTGACATTTCACACCCAAGGTGTTGTTATGGGATTAGCAAGAAAATAAAATGATAAGTCATAATAGTAGTGAAATAACTTCCATCTCACTTCTAAGCTCTATGCACTGCTGGGATTTGTCGAGCTGCAGCTCTCGAGACATTTAACGCTTAAGTGGTGTTGGTCTGACACTTAAGCTAAACATCTAATCACACATAAAATAATTATTCAGTCGGAAGAGCTGGGGATGGAAGTAGATGTGCTATATCGTCTTTGACCTGTGGTTGCATCTGGTGTTTTCTTTTCCTCGGAGGTGCCAGGAGTGATTTGCCTGCTCTGCAGAGTGTTGGCAGTGGACGTGAGGGTCAGTGTGTGTTTTAGTGGAAGTGCCAGCAGGAGATGAGCAGGGTGGGGAGAGGTGTCAGGGTGGAGGGCCTGTGACACAGTAAAACCTCAGAGCTCACGCCTTCACAGCTTCACAGCTACCTTAACTTACCACTTCCGTTAACATATAGGAAGCATAAAAAACACATTTCTGCAGTACTCTTGCAGGCTGTTTTTTTTTTTTTTTTAACATGCCCCCACTCCCTGATTATATCATCTATCAAGACAAATAAACAAAGCAATACTTGCTTTCAAAACAGATGCCGTGTTTACAAGTGCAATACTTAAAAGCTTTACGGTTATACAGAAAAAAATCCTTTTGCAATTTTCTATTAAACGCTCTTTCCCTCACAACCTATTATAGTATTTCCCTTGTAATAAAAAGTCAGGGAGTGCAAAATGTCCCCAATAGGCAGCTGCACGCTACAACTAAAGCGTCAAAATCATTTCCAGACTGCTCTGCTCCGGATCAAGGGGAAGGAGAGGCACGGGGAGAGGAAACCAAGGCAAAATAAATTAATTGCAAATGTATCGTAGAGGGGGGCAAAGGGGAAAGATTGGGGCAATTTATCTGCGCTGACGGACGGGGACAGGAGCAGTGAGCTGTTGGTGAGAGAATGGGGAACAGTATGGGGCAAGTGAAAAGAAACACAGGTGATGAGGTGCATAGATTCACCCAAATGAAAGATGGGCAGGGTAAAAAAAAAAAGCAGTGGGGTGTTACAGAGGTTTGAGTGCATCTAAAAGCTGAAGCAGATCTGTTAATCTTTAAGAAAGCTGGCTGCTGGAGGCACAGAGGCCAAGGGGGGAGAGTTTGATTTGGGCCGTGGCTGTGACAGTGATAAACGGCCCGGGGAAATAGGCTATGGAGATCAGTCAAACACCTGCCATGCCCTGCATGAGCTCCACTCAACTCAAACAAGATGCGGGGGCAGGAAGAGGAGTGTGCCAGCTCAGGAAGGAGGAGGCTGCTCCCTGCCACTTCTGTCTTTGTTGTTTTAAAGCCACAAACACACTGACAGGTTTATCAGAACCAAAACCTGAACACAAGGACTGTGCTGCATCTGCAAGGGCAAACTGAAAGAATGCGATAAACTATGTAAATAGAATCATATATTGATGTTGATGCATATCATATATATTTATATTTTCTTTCACCAGATAATTTGTGATGGGGATGTAACACTGCACCAGTTGTAAAGATTACCCCAGATCATATGATGGATAACACTCATATTACTGAGCAGTATATGAAACTATGTCAAGGACTTTTTTTTGAGTATTTTGAGTTTTTGAGTATTTTACGTTTATGTTTTTTTTAATTAAAATTGTGTGATTTCAGAACATGTGACGTGTAAATAGATTAAATTACCTTCCAGCATAAAGGAAAACCAGTGCAACCCACATCTTAACACTTGGATTGAAACTATTATGCAGATGATAGTGTGATGAACACAGATGTCAAAATAAACTGCTGCTAAACTAATCAAATAGCTTTTCAGTTACCAGGAAGTGTGACTACATTTAAACCACTGAATTATTTATTGAACCACTGAATAATTTATCAAGAAACACAAATAATTCAACCATACAAAAATAATCATTTCTGATGAGACACAGAAAAGGTGGAACTGGATTTATTTGCTGACTTTTCTCTGATCTACAAATGTATTCATGATTGTGCACCTCTGTGTTTAAAATGAAGTTTTCTTCACCACAGAGAAAGACAGAGAGTGGAGCCTCAATAGTAAGTGACAGTTTGATTCAGCAAGATATTCCTCAGCGTTCTCCATTCAAGAAGTCAGATTGTGACATTTCCAACCCACTAATATCAAACAGTGCACCACTCTAACCACTCACAGAAATAAAGGCTCTTTATCATTTATAGGTTTCATTGCACCAATACATTTGCTAAGTTACTGTAAGGCTCGTGTCTCTTATGACTTGTCTTGTTCTCAGTTGAATGCACTTCCTGCACATGCAAATGTAGGAGGTTACTTTGCAGACAGAAAGAAAAAGTAAAAGTAGTGATTGCATTTGTGTGTGTTACATGTAGTCTAATCTGAACCCTATAATTAAATCAATAATTAGGATTTCCTGAAACAAGTCAATAATTAAATTCTGCCAAAGCAGAGAAATGACTTGACACTAGTGTCTGTGACAGTAACAGCACTGATATTATGGTCTGTGTGACATTTAGTCAGACTCCACAGGTTTTATAGGTCTCAGCGGTCTGAAATGTATTTGTGCGAGTCAGTGTTACAACAATGAAAAACATGGAAGTCATTGAGAAAAAAACTGGCACAAATATGTCGGACTGACACTGGTTATATTGATACAGTATCTCAGGGGGATTATTGTTTTATCCACGAGCAGCAGAAAATATTTGAGAAACGCCACGCTGCTTGGGAATCTTGTAAACAAAGATTAGGCCTCCTGGAGCCTGCACGTCCTTCTGTTCTCTCCCCTCTGCTGGCATAATTCAATAAAAGCTTGACAGCAAATATTATTCTGTGTTAGAGAAAGTTTTATAAGCCTTAAATGGAATCAGGCCCGATGCAAACTGCTCCTCCCATGAGAAGGCCAGGAAGGACAGGGAGGGAGAAAGAGAGGAAGAAAAGATACAGTGTCCAGAGAGGCCTGTTCATCTTACCCAGGATATGTCTTTGTTATCTGGCTTCACGGAGCCTGACGCTGGCGCTCCTGGATAACACAGCATGTTCAGTTAATGCTGAATTTTCTCCATTTTGCTACAAGCAGATTATTTAAAATGATGCTTTTAATTCTCATCAACATCGTCAGAGTTACAGCAACAGCCGAAAGCGATGTTCAACAAGGTGATATGTAAACAAACAAAAAAAAATTCCAGTGATTAAAGTCAGCTAAGGACAGACTGTAAATAAGCACATGGAGTCATTCAGCGTTTTTACAGAGTGAGTATTTTTTCTCATTTATCTGATGATAAACTGTTATGAGCATGTGATACAGAAAAGAAAATCGTTAAAGAAATGTCAGACCAAGGCAGGGGGAAGTATTTCATGTCTGGTGGGGACAATCTGATTGAAATGTTCATTTATAATCAGGGGAAATATTTAACAGTGTGTGGATAATTTCCCTCATAAAATACATCAGAGGCTTTAGTATTTATTTCCAGTTATCCTTATAAAGTCTCCTCATGTTATTCGGAGCTGCAGTGATGGGAGCAGAAGAAAAAGCACCGACACTGTCAGGAGTTCTGCCGGGATTAAAGAATCAATTCATTATAATTATAGCTTCATGTTCAATTAATATGAAGCGATAATAGTTATTAAGTAGTTATTTCACGTGATAAACGCTCCCTCTGTTTGTTGGAGGCTGTTTTAAAACCAGAGGGGACACATGGAAAAATGTATCTATAAAAATATCTATTGCACTTTTATTACTTGTCACATTTCCTGTGATTTGATTGGTCAATATTTGGGCTGTGGTCAGGTTTTGATCACATGCTCCAAACACGGAGGAATCCAGTGTGATTCCCCCTCCTGTCCTGCCTCGAAGCACAGACCTCTGATGACTTGACAACAGCAGCGTAGTTCCCTAGCACTGTTAATTATTTTCATGCTCCGTTTTACAAAAACATTTCTAACGGTATTTAAAATTCAGCAACAGCATCTTCTCTCTATGTGGACATCCTCTGCAGCAGACAGCTCCAACAGACCTGCCAAAGTGAATTTACCTAGTAAAGTGAATTACAGGGTGATAAATGATACTTTGGCAGCAAGGTAGTAAACTGCTGAGAGAAGCTGAATAGTAATGTGATTTGTCAAGGAGTTTATAAGCTGTAAGTGCTGCGATGAAATGACTGGCCCCGTTGGAAGAGATAAACACAAGGGAGGCGTCTTTGTTTTGCAGCCTCATCGACCAGCGGGAGGCCGGTGGAGAGGAACTGGTTAACATCGACTGTGCTGTAGTAAGCTGAGCACAGACAGGACAGACAGACAGTGTGTAACGTACTGTACAGGAACATCTTAAGATAGATACTAGACTGCTGATGTACAGACTTCTCATGAATAAACATTTTCTGGTTTAACCTCTTCATTTCCATATGGGAGGTCTCTTATATCTGGGGAAACTAAAAATATCTCCCTGAACTTGCCCAAGACTCTCCTCGACCTACATGGACGGACACACACACATACTCCCTATCACTGTGGCTCTGCTGTGGGAGGCTGAAGTGGCCTTTGTGGGCTGAGCTGAATATCTCCGTCCACTCTGGCAGGGCCTCAGAGTGGCTGCTGCCGCCTGCTGCCTCAGCCTTGGGTACGGGCTGCCAGCCGGCCCGCCGACCGACCTCCCTGAACCCCTGCCAAGCTCCTGACGCCACCCTGGGTGGTCCCTCTTCATGCGGCTCTGGCAGGGCCCTGCTCAAAACGCCCCCCCCCCCTCTCCACAGCTCCCCTCCTCTCTGGCTCCCTCGGCAGCCGCAAACAACCTCGCTGTGTTCCCAATGTGGAGCTCCACTGAGAATCAGTCAATGTTGCAAGTTATATTTTTATCATAAGGGAGGATGTGGATGTACTGTATTTTTGAGGGTTTTGGAGAAGTGAAAAGTGAAAAAAAGAATGTCTGTAGGCAGGGGGTTTATATTTAGTCTGCATATGAATTTCTGTTTTTATATTTGCATGCTTTTTATGGGGGGGGTGTAGGTGTTACTGATGGCTCGCACAGACCGAAGCAAAGATGTCGTCTTGTTTCATTCACATCTACTGGCATCCCATGGAGCTATCTGACTCTCTGTCTCCATCTCCATCCTTCTGCCCCGGTGCCGTCAGTGAACCACGACCGAAACTTAAAATCATCAAGGCGGATCACTGAAATCACCGGCGGGCCGGCGAGTCGCTCCGCACGGTTCCAGTGATGAGTTGGAAACTGACTGTCAAATTATATGATGAAGACTTTGAGATTCTCCTGTTACAGATATCGCAGCAGGCAGCCAGCAAATCAAGCCCCGCTTGAGCCAGAGCGGCGCTCCCATTCCCCCGTCTCCCTGCTCTGGAGTTGGGAGTCATGTTCCCATGGACTCCGGAGGTAATTGTGCCAGGCTCCTACACTCCATATGACCACCCCTTCTGTTGCGCTGCTGCGCCGCCAAAGAAAACGCACTCCCCTCTCCCCTTCTCTGTCTGTCTTGTCTCTCTGTCTCTCGTCCAGAGATTCATGACTCCTGCGCCTGATTGTGGACGATTAAAATCATTAGAGGTTGTTAGCGGGAGTCACTTACCGCTGAGCTCGCTGTGAAGGTTGGGTGGGGTTGGGAAGAAGACGGGGCTTAGCGGAGGGTGTTCCGAGGGGCCTGTGGGGGTGGGTTGAGGGTGGGGGGGGGTGTCAAAGGGGAGACGAGCATCACTCTCTCCTCTGACCGAAAGCATTACTCGCTGCCAGACCCCAAATGCACACATACAGGAACAAATATCCATTTGCCCCACCCGTCCACCTCCAACAGTCTCACACACACACACACACACACCAAACCCACCCAAGCCGCCGCTGATACCATCAGCAAAAGTCTCTAAAGAAAAGCACCAATGTGTGTATTAGCACTGTGTGTAATCACAAGGCCTTTGGGGACCCTAATGGATTGGTACACTAACACACTGTCAACTCCGGGCCAAGCCGGGCCCACACTTACACACAAAACTGCTAACATTGTCAAATGACACAATCACAGCACTGGAAAAGTCCTAATTGCCCCTGTTAGACATCAACAGAGGACTTCATAATGCTCAAATGACTCATTTTTGTGCCCAATGTTTTGAGCGAGTTGATTAGAAAAAGGCAGCAACACAAACAGCGTATTTACAACGAGTGATCATCATCAGCTTTATGAAAATGTGCTCGCTGTCAGAAGTGTGTACGACCGCCTTTTTCTGAACCCAGATGCAACACAGATGTGTTTATCTCAGTCAGTCACTGCAGTTGGTTAAAGCAGCCATATATTAAGTTGAACCTACTTGAAAACATGTTGCCGTTGGCCCGATCCTATCTGTCTGTCAGTGACTAGAGTGGCTGGACAGCTGTTCCAGCCAGTGCGTGCTGTGAGTGGATCACCGGGCTGTAGTGCATGAATAATAGATGCTGTTTATGAGTGTATGTTTTCCATCTGACCCCTGGGTCTACAGCGAAAACTGCAGCGGGCCTCTTAAGGGGCTCAAGAAGAAGAGGAGCGAAAAGCGAGAGTGAGCGACAGAGAGATGGATGAAGCTCGCCCGGGGAGGTGATGGGGGCATTTAGTGCCCAGGGACCCCCCATCAGCCATCAGTGACATGTCCAATCAGGGCTTCTACACAGAAACACACTTCCCTGCTGCTGATACTGAACAGTGAGTGTAACCTTTACACAGACAGCACTGTAAGGAGACAATGCTGCATTTATGCTACAGTGAGCAGCGTCATGAAAGCAGCCTTATGCTTAACCCCGGCGTGTACACTTGAGGCTTTTCCAGATATTAAACTACAAGATATGTAATGAGTTTCTAATATAACTCTGACACATATCGAGCAGCCGAACAGTGGATGTGTTCAGCTCTTGTGTTGGTGCAGCAGGAAACACGCTGAGCGAGGAGAGGGAGTGACATATTTGGGGCTCTAAATATCACGACAGCTTGCTCATTAAAAACCATGGTGTGTTCCCTCTGGCGAGCACGACCCGAATTAGGACCCGTGAGTCGGCTGTGGCCTGGCTAATGAAGGTCAGGCATCTGGTGCAGGTTGTGAGGCCCAGACAGTGGGAATAACCTGCCCACAATTAACACAGGGCGACCCAGCGCTGCTTTAGAAGCTGCAGACCCCAACACTCACACAGCTGGTCCAAGCGGAGGCCTTTCCCTCACACGGATCCTAATGACACAGGGGTCAGAGAATGTGTGTCTTTTACAAGGGCGGTTACGGTCTGCGGGTCCTGACAGTATTTTCATATGCTGAGAGGTTTTGGTTTGGGGATCAAGAGTAGAGGAGGAAACAGAGGAGTCGTCACGGCCACGATCACTCGCCTTGTAAACGTCTGTGGAGCGTTGAGCCCCCGCTATCAACTCTGCAGCCTTGTCAGAGCGCTTTACCTTCATCTCCAAGTCAATGTGACTTTGTTGTGCAGATTGATAGTGCAAGTTGTGTAAGTGGTACGTGTGAGCACACCCCATGCTGCGGCTGGAGTACCACTAGGTGGCATGGTCACTTTGAACACACAGACACACGCGCTCACACACAAGACGCACACACAAACAAAGCAGGCGTTCAAATGTGACACATTTCACTGTGTTCACAGCTTGATGAGCAAGAGGTTTTTGCTACTTATCTGATTGATAAGGAGATAACAACTGCAACACAGGAGATGTACAAAAAAAAAAAAAACAGAACTTGCAGCCCCAGAGTATTATCTGAGATAATCTGCTGATGGATTAAAAAATAACACAGATGTGCACTTTGACTATCTTGTGCCTTTTGTGTAAGCAACATGATGTCGTCAGAGGTTGTTGGTCATTAGATATTAATCAGCGTGTGAATGTAACCTGCATGTACTGCACAGTCACTGTGGCAACAATTCTGGGGGAAAAAAACTGCTTGTGTGTCATTTTGATGCTGTATGAAATCAAAGAGGAAGAATGACGAATAAGAAAAACAATGTTTCAAAGCGTAATGTTTTGTTCTGTATTGTGAAATGTATTGTACTGTTTATACTCACCACCTACTGTGTCAGCATCATACTAATTCTAGGTAGTGCCTGCATTTGTCTCAAAACAGCCTCAGTCCTTCATGGCATGCATCCCACAAGGCGTTAAAAGACAATGATTTGAGATTCTGCTCCATGTTGACATGAAACATGACTCATCACATCAACATTCTGCTGATCTATCATCATGTTGCTGATCTCCTGTTCCACCACAAACCAAAGGTGTTGCGCTGGATTAGATCCGTGACCCACTGAAGTTCCCTGAACTCATTAATGAAGCCACTTTGAGGCGACTTGCTGCTTTTGTGGTCTTGTAGGCGCTGGAAGATGGTTAACTACGGGTTTAAAGGCACATGGTCAGCGGCAGATTGCAGATTGACCATGACTGATAGATACTAAGGGCCCATTTAAACGATCCGTACACCATTAAACCACCAGCAGCCTGGGCTGTTGACACAGGGCAGGTTGTTGTCTTGACACCAGATTCTGGTCGCACAATCTACTGACAGGTTTTTCAGTCCAGATTATATTTTTCTAGTCTTCAAATGTCCAGTATTGGTGTCTCTGTGTCCACCGCAGCGTCATGCATCATCAGCATCTTGGTCGACAGTCCAGTGTGGTCTTCTGCTGTTGTAGCCCATCAACCTCAGGCTTCATTGTCGGTTTCTTCTGCTCTCCACAGTTATAAAAATGGTTATCTGTGTTGTTGCAGCCATTCTGTCAGGTCCAACCGGTCTGCATCGGCATATCAACAGACAGTTATTAATTAAACCTGTCTGCATGGCACCAGCAACCATGTCACAGGTATTTTCCATTACAATTGAGTACTTCATAGTTACTCCTCAACGTGGGCGTGGTTCGTCACTGGTCCCTATTGCCGGTGTGTTTTTTTTAAATAGCATGTCGCACTCATGACTCTTCCAGTGACAAAACTCTGCCCAATCAGTGGCCGGCAGTCAGAAATTTTAGTATCGGTTCAGCTCGGTTGAAACCTCGCCAGCGGTGATAACAAAAAAAGTACCAGGTAACAGGTAATATATCTAGTGGAAAATCAAAAAATTGAGTATAGTCGCAAGTGGGAAAAGCTAATAAGATCAGACTCCGCCCCCCATTCTGGGGTCTGATGAGAGGATTACTTGACCTGCATCGGTGCGCTGCTGCCGTGATTGGCTTGACTGGATAATTGTATTGATAAGGTGTGCAGATGTTCTACTAAAGTGCTTAATGAGTATATTGTAGATGTACTGTAGCTACATTTGTGTTCTGGTGCAATCATGTGTCTATGTGCGGCGGGTTGAGCCGGGGGAGGGGGGCTGGTGGTGGGGTGCATATCTGTGAACATGTCAGTGTGTGATCACAGTTTGAGCCTGCTGAATCATTCAGTGTCCCCACAGTGCAAACACTAACACTAACGGAGGGGAGCCATTAAAGATCCATGAGGAGATCATTACAGGCCGCCGCCCTGCCTTCTCCTCTGCAGCCACCCCTCCACTTCCCTGGGGCAACTCCCTCTCTAAACAGTGGGGCCTAACCCCTAAACATGAGCTCTCTCCTGCCCTGAGCTGCTGGAGGGGCTGGGGGGGGGTCAGAGGTTAGCCAAGCAAAGGCGTGACCCACGTCACTAATGCACTTGTAACACTTTAAAACACTTTGGCGAGAGTTAAATAGAGCACGCTCTCAAGGAGGACCACACATTGGGCCTGCTGGCTACTCTTTCTCCTTTTTTTTTCTCTTTTCCTCTCAGTCACTACTCTCGTCTGCTCTCACAGCTTTTTTGGCTGCTCTTTGGGCCAAGGTTAGAGGAACGTGAGATGTGTTGTTGCTGTCTTCCTTCCTTTTCCCTTTTCTGTTGTATTTCACTGCACTTTTGTTAATTGGGCTCCATGTCTCAGACTCCTCATACAAACAGCAAGTGTGATGTTGGCTGCTGTTTCCAGAATTAGGAAGTAAAGCGGCAGCATTAAACTATGCATTAAACTGCATCTGAAACACCACAAAAGAAAAATCAGAACTTAATCTACTTGTCGTGACTGCTGTTCGGGGCCAGTCCCATGTTTACAGCTATTTCTGTTTGATAAGCATCATTTCACATGTCCGCTTCACCCAGAGCACCTGGACCCTCTCCCCTCCACAGAGACCCCTGACTGTTATCGTGTCATGTGAAACCATCAGAGTGGGCTGAGGGCATCTAGCACGCTGCCAGCCGACAATTAGCTCACATTGGAGGTCCCACTGGGTGGAAAATCCAATCAGGCAGGAGTTATCACCGGCCGTCCTGTCTCTCCCCCCTGCAACATACCGGCTGATATTATACGTTCCAACCACCTCTGAAACACACTCGCAGCAGATTCGATTTGCCTCTGCTGTAATCGTGTTGGCCTGAGAAGCTGAATTTTCCATAGATTTGAGGAAATACTCTACTGTAAGCACGTTTGCATTTGGTCCTATTGTGCAATGTGTGGCGGAGGTTTGTGGTGGGCTTCATTTACATATTCTCATTATGTGACCGTAGCTTGGGGTGTTTTCAGTTTCAAACTTACATGTGTGGTGAGGCTCAAAGTCGTGAACATCTTTGATACTTTTAAATCCTCCATTCAGATTCAAGTAACCCCACGTAAACCTCTACTCCACCTCGATTTCCTTAAATGCACTCATGGTTATCTGCCGTTACTGTAAAAGGCCTCTTAAGGAGGTCAGGTCCATGTCATTCTCTACTGATGGTCGGGGTCAGGAGGTCGGCCGGCCACCAGAGTGGCAGCTGTCATTTGACGGATGGCGAGAGTCCCTCTTCCCAGCAGGAAATAGAGGTGTGTGTGCGCTGCAGGCTGTGGAGTGTGTGGTTAGCTGGCAGGTCAGTGGTGGGCGTAGAGTGGTCAGGCCCCAGCCACCATGGAGCTCTCAGGCAGCAGTGGCAGCCCAGAGCACTGACAGATAGTGGGCATTATCATTTGTTAAGTGCCCCCTTCGCCTCTGGTCAGGAACACTTAACACTGCCTGTGGTCACTAAATGCTGCCGGACTGCCGGTAGCAAGGTAAAATATTTATTGTCGTGGAGTGGTGGTTTTCCTCTGCAGCAACCCTGAAAGCCTGGCTTGGTTTTGTGTTTTTAACCAGGGCCCTAAAACCAGGCTGTGCAGGAGTGGCCTTTTACTGGACAATGTAATGGATCTCAATAGGAGCTGCCTTCGTTACCACAAAATCACAGGCAGCCACAATGCGTATGAAAGAATGTGCAAAATATATGACAAACACGGAAATGTAATTAAGAAAAGTAGCATTTCTAAAAAGAAATACTTCTGTTCTGGAGATTTGATGTGACGAGCGACTAAATTAAACTCTAAATGTGCAAGCTCGCATTGAATCATAGGCGGGCACAATTGGCTTTTGGGGTGAACAACAGATGTACTTTTGGAGGGGAATTTTCAAACTCCAAACTCCAAGAAAAATGCATTTCTTATGTATGTCAGCAACATTTGGTTTTCCCTTTGTCAGTGAATGAGTGAGTCACCTGTGGTACGCTTGTATTTGGAGCAGGTTCCTGCTAACAACTTTCATCATCATGTTCACGTCTCTGACAGCAGGGGGGACTTCCCAGAAGACCCTTGCAGCCTGCCCCCTCCTCTAACCAAACCGCGTGGCATTTACAACTGTGTCAACACACTGATAAAAACGGATGGAGTAACGCTTTCTTATCGCTGGCTTGTTTTTCTGTGTCTGTTGTAGCCACGACCTGCAGCATTGTTGGATGTCAAGTCACAGAGTAGTTGAACAGGCTCTCCATTTTGCTTGGTTTTAATGGGGTCGACAGAGGAGCTCCCACCTGTGGTGAGTCTGGCATTTAGCAGCCCATAAACTTCTCCCCTCCACCACTCCTCTCTCCCCGTCTCACTCACTCTCTCTCCCTCTTTCACTCTCTCTCAGCAATGTACACACACAAACCTCCTGCAGTCAGCATCGGGTGCTTGTTTCCATCAAATCCATTTCCAGTTTCGTCTTTGTCCCGGTTCAGCCACTGGTGTCTGAGCACCACAGAACCGAGTTAGAGGCGAGGGTGGTTTCTCCCCCAGTCACCACCTCACACTCGCTGCCTCTTTGGCTGTTGGGGAGGCTGAGGCCTGGGAGATGTGGGGTTCTGGCTGAGGTCGGAGGGGGAGGGGAGGGGGGGGGGGTTGCTGGTTGGTGGCATGCTTGGTCAACCTAGGCACAACTCACATGAGGCTTGAGGCCAAGCAGAAGCCAGGCTGTGGCAGGTGTGGCTGTATGGGATATGGCAGGAAACAGCCACAGCCAGATACTGCTACTGCAAGATGAAACTGCTCCACAGAGAAATTGAAAGGGTGTAGCGGTGCTGTTGCTTAGTGATGACTCATTGCTCTTGCAGGTGCACAGATTTGTCTCTCAGACAGAAACCAGAACACACTCAAAAACTAACACTAACACTTTTACAGTCATACCTAATAACTAATAACTAACTTATTACATCTTTAACATCAGAGGGAAAAAAAAGGAGAAATGAAAGATGAAATTTCATCAGCGTTGTAACATATTCTGTCTGGGAGACTCCAGGCACGAGCCAGACGACCACGAGAATTCACAGGAGTGAGTCTGCAGCTACAGTATGCGGCGCTTATTTACACAATGTTTGATTATGATCATTTGGCATTGGGCAACTCACTGATGAGCAAGTGAAAGCTGACCATCAAAACCTCATTGAAGGTCTAAGTAACAGGAGGTTAGCAGGCATCAAATCATTGCAGCATGACTCCACACAAACCACTCACCGACGAGGTTAAGTCCTCGTGTCAGAATCGTTCTCTTCTGGTGAATTTATCAGAGCATCAAAGACAAACTTCCACTGAATATCCGTGGGTGACATCATCTAACCCCCCCCCCCCCCATTGCATTTCCAACCAACCTCAACATGCACACAAAACTACAGTGTGAGAAAGAGAGTTAAAGACAGGGTGAGGAGGTTGCTGTGGTTTTGCTGAGACCAGGTGAGCCCTACTTTGCCGTTTCCATGGTAGCAGACGGACACAAGTGACAGCGGAGGTTGGTTGGCCAACGCGTCACTATTCTGAGGAAATGCCAGACGACGCAAGACTGCTGCACAGTTTACAACAATAATGCATTTCTGAGAATGGTGTGTGAGCATGTTATTGAGGGAAATGCTGCAGATCGCTGCTGAAGATTTACCAAGAACCGTCTCTGTGCCGATCACTCACACATCTATATTGTCGTTTCATCTCCTTTCTGATGCAAATTCCTGTTCTTTTTTTCCCAACAGAAGCTGTGAAGTCTGTTTTTTTACTATTTAAATCCAACTTAGACTATGACTCATATCCAAAGTTTTTTTGCGGTGTGATTCCTGTCCTAATTCACATGTTTGAGGTTGTTCGTCTAACAGATGTGGTGTCTGGTCCGAAGTGTCATCAGTGTCATCATGAAGCCTACGTTCCCACGCCGGCTGACCATCAGCGCAACACATGGGCCGAGTCACAGTCTTTCTCATGAAACCACTGTGATGGCCATCAAAAAACCAATAACTTCCTCAGCACGCCGGCTCACTTCCGTCTTCTGCGTGTGGACCTGCCGTTGCCATGGTTCCCGGGCCGGCGTTTGCGTGCGAGCGACTTAGACAGCCGTCTGGGGTTTCACGCACACATAACAGGAAGACGCTGGTCGTACTTCTCAACCGTTTCTCACTTCTGCCTTCTCTTCTTGATTTAGGGAAGGCCGGGGAGACGCACAGACAACACAGCAACTGTGAGCAGCCGTTCTCCCCACAGCGACAAAAAAAAAGAAAGAAAAGAGAAAAAAAAGTCTAGAAAAATATGATACTAATGCTGATACAGCCGGCGTGATGTGCAACTATGATGATTCATTTCTGGCTAAAGTGAAACTAACATCTCTCAGCTTATACACAGGGAAAACTTTCAAGTGCATGAAAATTGGAACTTGAAAAGCAGATAAAGTTCATGCATCAATATGCAATCATTATTCAATAAGGCAGTACTGGCTACTTATTTGATATTGCTCAAATTGCTCCTGCTGTGCTCCTAGTGTGAGTGTATGTGATGGTATGAGTGTATGGGAACTTGTTGTCGAGCTTGATCTGATCACATACGTGGGTTTGGAAGCAGATCATTAGCATAATGGAAACATCCAGCTGTCACAGTGAGAAACACAAAGTGTTGGATGAGGTGATTCATATCTGCCTCTCTTCTGCAGGCTGTTGACCGCTGGCTTTGTCAAAGCTTATGTAAGCCATGAGTCACCTCATCATTTTTGTGCATCCTGACAGACACCAAACAATAAAAAAAAAAATACTGAATTAGATTTTATCTCTAGTTAATATTAACCTATCAAAGGCCATAGGTCCTCAGTGGAGGAGTGACTGGTTGAGTGTTGAATATGAAAAGGGCACTGCAGGATAAAGCAATCACAAAATAAGCCCACATTGATCAACTTTGACCTTTACAAACTTGAAGTGTCAAAAAGTGGCTGGCAGAAAGATGAGAGACAACCACAGCTCTCTCTGCGTGTTAAGAACTGTGCTCTTCTTAAGAGGAAGAAAGAAGAAGAAGAGCACAACGCTTCTGCAACCAGGGTGCCAAGTAGCTAGCCAAATGTAAATGCTAGGCAACCATAAAAGTAGCCCTAGCTTCTCAGTGGCTGTGGGAAAGTGCATAGCATGTCTGTCGCATGGTTAAGTCTCTCTCAGAGCACAGAGTTGTGAAGCCACAGAGGAGCAAACTATACTGTAAACTCATACCGGAACCCGTCTGCGGCCTGAGCTGTGCCAAGGCAAGTCTTCCCGATGCCAACCTGTCTCTGATTTCACTCAACTTCAGCAGGCAGGTCTGCACTCAGCACATAACAAACAAACCTAAAACACATTCACACACACTGAAACCTTTCAACAAACTTTAGAATCACTTCAGAAAAGAAACCGTACCCTTCAACATATTTCTATTTTATAAGCCAAACTTTCAAGGTCCCTGACATTCCAGCAAATAAGGTAAAGTGTATTTTACATTATGGCTTATTTTGAAAGAGGATTCAGGTTTCAAATGATGAATGCCTACGTCAAACTGAAAATCAAAATGCTTCTTTTTTTTGCCATAAACTGGCTAAAAGGGGTTTTCAATTTTATTTGGAATTAATTTTAATTACTGCTAGAGCATAAAGTAAATACAGCGTTCTTCAATGTTCAAAAAAGGTTGAGTCAGTTTTAGGAGGAAATTGAAATAAACAGGCAGGCTTTTTTTGACCTCATTACAAGTGTTCACTGCAGCCTGGTCACTTCATTGGTCACCTTTACTTGCTTATTAGACTATAGTTAGCATAGCACTACTGGCAACAGTTCTAATACAAAGCAATGACTCATAGCCTAGCACGCCCAAGGCAGTAATGTTACTTAAAAAAGAAAAAGTGCAAGAGCAAATAGTTTTAGCGCATGTCTCAAGTGTGTGATGTTTTTTTTTAAACTACAGTGTTTATTCAATCACTTCTATATTCTCTTTCGAAGAAAAATAAATAGTCAAATAAACACTGTTTTCATTGTGTGCAACAGTATGTAAGCTTTAACAGCATCTTCTCTGAGAAACAATAGCTCCTACACACAGTGATGCAACAGGCCAAGTCATCTCCATATGCACATGAATAACAACACTGTCTGCTCACTGATGCATCAGGTGATGTCTAACAGGCTGACGTTGAAGTGGAAAAGTGTGTATGTGTGGGGGGTTTGTAGAGTAGTTAGTAATGCAGTGATGTATTTCAACTGAAAGGAAAATTACATTTTCCAATTAACCTATGATCGACTGCATGAGGTCAAATCAGGACTGTGACAATGGCTAAATCTGTGTATTTAATGTGTATGTGTGCAGGTTTAAGGACTTCATCTCTGTGACTCAGATAGTACGCAGTGGTTTGTGTGTGGGTGACGCTCAAGCCTTTAGCTGTGCTGAGATGACTCAACTTAGCAGAACCTAGCCAAGAGTTCTGGGTAAAGAGGTTTGGCTAACCAACACCGTGAGAATGTGGCAACTTATGTCCTGTTCTGTGGCAACGTCAGCCTCGCTCTCGGTCTCTCTCCATACACAGAGGTGTGAGACTGCTTTAGAAAGTATTCCTGAATATGCAACGTTTAAAATGGTTTCTACTGTAATACAAGCACAAAAAATATGCCTTGTATTATTGAAATCAAAAGATTTGAGGGGGGACGTAATTAGATGTTGCCATGGGTGTGGTAGTGCAACACTCATCAGGCTAAAATTACGAAGGACCAAAAAAGGAAAAAAAAAAAAAAAAGGGCAATTCAAATCCCAGGCAGAGCCACTCATCAGAGGCATGTGACTCAGAATCATTCCTGATTAGTCAAATCAATATTCTCCACCACAGTGAGTTTTACCACATGATAAAAGCAGCTCTTTACACTGCAGCATCTGAGTCTTGGTTAGCCAAGCTTTACCATATCACACCAAAGTCATGTGCCCACAGACCTGCACTGCTGCTTTCAAGTCTATAAGGCCGCAGTCATATTCACCTTCACATCATGTGATGCTGTGCCGCCATGGGTCCCGAGCCAAGGCTGTGGGAATGGCAGAGCGCTATCAACTCCCACTCCAACCATTGTTTCCCTTTGTAGTGAGCCCGCAACAAGATACTCATGTGGGTTGGAACGGGGCCTTTGATAAAGCCAATGCCTCTATATCCTCTGATCTATCAGCTGCTGCCTCTAAAACTGCCTGTCGGTGTGTTTATGCAGTACACTTGCAATTGGAAATGACAAACACCGAGGCTCGCCGTGGAGACTGCGGAGAGAAAACGAAACAAGACGATGATGTTGTTTGCAGCGCGTAGGCCTACTGTTGCAACGGGCACGTTCGCATTTTTAAAAATGCATTAGGAAGGTTGATGAATAAAGACTCACATGAACAATACTGCAAACACAAACAGGCAGTCTGCAGCAAACTTACATGCACTCAAGTAGCACTCACTACAGCGGAAACCAAACCCCCGCCCCCCTCAGGTCTCGTCACGGAACACTGAACGATATAGAATAGAATTTACATTCACTTTATATTCTCACACAAGCGCACACACATAGAAATACAAAAAAAAAAGGAAAAAAAAAGAGACAGTTCCTTCTCGGTTGTCTGCACAGCAAGCAAGCCACCAACCACAACCACAAAGCCCCAGTATGTCAGCAAGCACCTGGCTATACACCCGCTCCCAGACAGACAGTAGACACAGAGACACACACACGCACAAATCTGCACATGAGAAGCAGAAGATGCACACTCTGGCTTTTCTAAAGTCTTCTAAGGAAGAAGATGAAAAAGGCACCTGCTTCTTTCAAAGCTGTGCCATATCATATATGAAGGAGGAAGAATGCATGGATTACATTAGATGTCACATAGTATCTGTGTCGATGCATATGCGTGTGTGTGTGTGTGTGTGTACGTGTTTGTGTGTGTGTGTTTCAGATAAACCCAACAGCCTCTAGACCTATTTTCAGCGATGAGCGTGGGAAACGACATCACAAGTGTTGTCTTCAAAACTGAGAGATCGCACTAAAGCACTGCCATGTGTTACATGAACAAGAAAAACAAATAAAGATATTCTATATATATATACACATGCATCCTCATTATTTATGTATGTGTGTATTGAACATAATTATACTACAACAGAATAATGATATACATATATTTACATACTCTGTCTACTTTATATCTTAGAGGATGTATTGGTATATGCACACTGTGTGAGTTCGGTGCCAAAGTAAGATAACACACTGGCATGCAGAGGCGTTTACACACACAAACTAGACACAGGCCCTCCGTCTTGATGGATGGCGAGATAGATTCAGTAGATACAGTGGAAATACGTTCCCGTGTTGAGATAATGACTCAGTAACACACAGGCTCAGATCAGTGAGAATCTCTACACACGTCACTCATCCTCTTTTAAAAGTTTTCAAAAAAGTACAAAATACATCTGGACTTGACTCAACGCTCTCAGTTTACTGTATCTTCATAATGCTCCTGTAGTTAACTAGTCAAGGTGTTGAAGGTGTTAAAACCACACATTGACAACTTTCTCATTTCCAGCTTGGTCTGCACCAGTTTGGCTCTGAAACGCAACAGATGTGGCAACATTATCGCAAACATAGTAGAGTTGTCTGGCAACTACGGTTTGTTTTGTTGGTTGGTTTTATGTTGTGTGTGTGTGTGTGTGTGTGTGTGTGTGTGTGTGTGTGTGTGTGTGTGTGTGTGTGTGTGTGTGTGTGTGTGTGTGTGTGTGTGTGTGTGTGTGTGTGTGTGTGTGTGTGTGTGTGCGCATGTGTGCATGTGTATGTCTAATTTCAACAGTGCATACTATTACATGTAATACTTGTAACACTAAAAAAGACAGCATCACTGCCAGTTCACTAGTAATTTCGAAATATTATCCATCTCTCCATCTTGAACATAATGTCAAGAAGAAACCACATCCCACACCAAAGTTCTTTGGAGAGCTCATAGCGAGTACGGCCTGTAGGTATCAATATTTTGTTTGTGTTGTTATTTTTGGGAGAGAAAAATTTTACTTTTGTTTTAATGAATAATTCTGTCGATGTGTAATACTTTGGTTATTATCAACAAATCCTATGAAAAGACCTATAATGAATCATTTCATATTTCACTGAAACATTTGAAAACAGCTCACAATCATGTTTTTTGTTTTTCAGCAGTTTTTTTTGAAAATTAGGTTTGGGAAATTATTTGAGGACCACACTATATTTTTGTTTATCACAGAGCCATACATGGCCTTCTACAGGGAGTGTTGCATTATGGGTTGTTTGCAAGTATAAAGTTGCTTGGCTAGTACTGAGTCTCTAGTCAGCCCTGGAAGTGTTTTGTTGTAACTTGCAGGAGTTCCTGAAGGTCCGTGAGATGCGTTTTGCTGCCAATAAATTCATATTGACAAAAAACAAGTTCAATGGCGACTCCCAACGTCTTAACTGAACAAATAGCCCAGCGATAAAATCACTAAAATAACCACAAACTACACATGATGGAGGATGAGCTCTGAACTGTCAGAGGAAATCATTCTGACTGCTCCGTCTGAGTCTGTAACTGATCGATACTATACACAGATGCAGGTAATGTATGAGTGTGTTGTTTCATGTTTTTATGCAAGAGAAAAGGCTTTGACGCTGAAGACTTCGATCATCTCAAGGTGACTTTCACAGCAGGACGAGTGTCTGAGACACAGCTGTTGTAAAAGGGGAAGTCAAGAGTGTCTTATATTCTGGCCAATACGGTAATTTCCCAAACATCTGGGCACTGTAGTTCATGGCAAAATGTACTCAGACAGGAGTAAATAGTGAATAAGTGAGAATAGTGAACTATTTTCAGCTGTGGATTTAAGGTAGCAGGGTAATAGTCTACTTGCCACCAATGAGTACCCGGAAATGTTGAGTACCCCAAAGTTTTATGTTAGAAATATATAGTATGGGTCCCCAGTATTCAGAAACTGCTGGATGCTAACTTATATATATTGGGCAATTAGCATAAATTAGCATAATTGCCTATATGGGCAATATTTCAACAAAATTGACTTGGCTGATCTGGGCAATATTAGTGTGGTTTTAGGGGTTATTGATGATGCTGAATCCATTTCTGACATTTTCAAAATTCAAAATGGCTGTCTGAACCGGAAGTGACCATTTGAAATCCATCAAAATCGGCCCACTGGTGGTTAAAATCTGGTCACTTCCGGTTTAGACAGCCATTTTGAATTTTGAAAATGTCAGAAATGGATTCAGCATCATCAATAACCCCTAAAACCACTCCAATATTGCCCAGATCAGCCAAGTCAATTTTGTTGAAATATTGCCCATAGCTATAGGCAATTATGCTAATTTATGCTAATTATGTATGTTATACTAATTGCCCAATATATATAAGTTAGCATCCGGCAGTTTCTGAATACTGGGGACCCATACTATATATTTCTAACATAAAACTTTGGGGTACTCAACATTTCCGGGTTCACAATGGGCTGGCAAGTAGACTATAATGTGTGGGTGGGGGGGATTTATTTAAAATCAACTACGTGCGTGCATTCATTGTAATGAAGCAAGATGTCACTCTGTGTCTCTGATATGTTTTCAATTTCCTTAAACAACAACCGAGACAGTAACAAGGTGGAATAAGAGATATCAGGACTTAAATTAACAGAGATTAAAGAGACCCAGAGGAGTTTGCTTCTGGTTATAAAAGAGTCTCATCTTAATGTGGATGAATCTACGATATACTTGTTAATGGGTCCATTTTCGATAAATATATCGTTTTGTCTTAATAGTTTTGATATTATTATTTAGTGGTCGACTCGCTCAGCATTTCCTAGTTTTGGTTTCGGAGGGTCATGGGAATAACGCCGCCGGATCACTAGTTGGCATCGTTTACAGTATGGTTGGAACCACAACGGTATCTGAACGTCTTCGAACCTCTGACTTCTGTTCTTGAGTAATCAAAACATTCTTGGCAAATGCTTTTGCTTTCGTCTGTCTTGCGCCAGTCCAAGAATTTCACCGTGCGCGCGGAGGCTCATGGGAAATGTTAAAACACTTTGCTTTCCAAAACTCCTCGTAGTCCCTTTAAATCTGTTTAAAAAAAAAAAGAAAAAAGAAAAAGAATATTACACACCTTATTACGAGAACCTTTTACTTTAGGTCGGTCTACTGTGTCTGCGTCACAGAGGTGATGGAAATTCCCAGTGCCCGAAGAAGTTCTTTCAGTTGAAGGTCTCAGAGCTGAAAGTCAGGAATACAATGAGTGACATTTCTTTCCAATTTCAAGAGGGAAGTTTGTGACCTTAAAGGAGCATGTTGGGACGTTGCTTCATGTAAATCACCACCGTTGCATAGTTGTGGTTTTGAATACATGGTGCAGTCACGTATGTTAGAAATTTTCTGTTTGGGTCCAGATTCAGTTAATTTCACCTTGTAAAAAAAAATACCCTCTCTTAACCAATGCTGCTCATATGAAACCACAGTCTGTAAAGGTCGTCTCAAGCTGCTGCTCTTTGACACCACAGCCACTAGCAGCATGCAGGTCTTCAGACTGGGAGAGAGCACAGTGAGGGGCTGCTCACCTCCTCGGTTGGTCTGCACCCTTGAGCCCCACCACTCATCTATGTAGCCTACCAGCCAGGGGGCCTGGGATGCATTAGACGCCAGGGGAGAGGCCGCCCTGAGTGGCCTTCATTAGGACCCCCCCTTCACCTATCCACCCACACACACACACACACACACACACACACACACACACACACACACACTCCCTCCTCGCCCACAAAGGAAACACTGTATGTCTCCCTCAGAATAAAAGCCAGCCCTGGATCATAGATCAGACATGTGTAGCGCCTGTTGAGCCTGAATAGTGAGGAGGGCCCGTCAGAGCTGAGGGATTCAGCTACACACACACACACACACACACACACACACACACATACACGGAGGCAGGCTGGCTTGCTTTGCAATGGATGACAAAGAGCAATGAGCTCTGATATTAAAGAGCACAGAGGATGAACTGGGAGGCCGACAGAGACATGGAGACTTAAGAGTGTGTGTGTGTGTGTGTGTGGGGAGCTGAGACGATGTAAGGAGCCGTCAAGAGCGCCCTGTGTCACCATCACCTCATAAAGCATCCTAATGGACGTCGCCCCTATTTGTCAAAGAGAGAGACAAATGAAAGAGAGGCAACGCGAGGGAGGGGAGAAAGAGAAAGTGAGAATGACATGTTGGAGAAAAATGGTGTGCGCTATTATGTTACTGGCTTTCAAAAGACTATAAAAGGCTTATGCACATATGACTACATTTACAGTTACACGGACACACACAGACACGAGCGCACACACAAACACAGCCATGGATCTCCCGAGACCCCCTTCCCTCATTCTAGGTCAGTGAAAACCCACTGAGAAATGTGAAATGTGTGGGCTGTCATATGAAAGCAGGTCGCAGCTACATGCACACACACACATACAGAAATCAGGGGCAGAGCGGTGCGAGGTGTATGGTTTCGATGCTACCCACTGAACTTTAGAACAAATTTTTTCCTGAGACAAACATGCTCTTTCTGATTTGACCATGTGCAGTTGCAACCTGCTGATAATGAAGTGGATCAATATATTATTTATGTACAAATTAACTTGTTTACTTCACATAATGCTCACGCACTTTCATGTGGCCAAATCTAATGGCAGCAGCTTTAAAGACACTATGATATGTCTTAGATTCAAGTATATTGAGTGACCTTAAACAAGGAAACATGAGCGTCATTATATTATCAAATCAAAATATGAATTACTATAAATTAACAGTAAGTAAACTTAGACTTGTGAACCTTTGCTACACACTTTTGTTACAACATTTCTCATTATGTTTTTCAAGAATAACTAGAAAATGAAACAAAATAAATATTCAAAATAATGTGTTTTTAGTTTCAGATGAGAGAAAATACTAAACCGCACGACTAAAACCCACTGAATTTAGCAGGCTCTCACAGAGTCCCCCGTCATCAGGCTGCAAACTCTCACATTATTTCTCACATGAGGGAGCTGAAATCTACAAAGCTGCAGTCACTGTGGTTTTACTAATTACCGCCTCTCATACAAAACATACAATCAGCCTGTACAGCCCAGCGCAAACGCTATATATTAAAACTACAAAACAGTCAGCAAAATGGTTTTGATATGGTCCACATTGACTGGTGCAATGATGATACTTCCAGATAAATGCATGGGCAAAAATAATTACAGTTTCTCATGCATTAATAAAAATGTAATATCAGAGATCTTGTTCACCGTTTAAACTTTTGTCAAGTGCAAGTCGCTGATATAGCATCTGTACAGTGCTGCGATCAAAATATGTCTCACACAACTGGTACTAGACATCTGACAACTGCATTTACAGTATTTTACAGTGTCACTGTAAAACTCTTCACATCTCCACTGGACATGTTTCCTTTGCGCTGTTTCTCAACGAGCTGTTGGACTGAAGTGACTGTTTCATGCAGTGACACATGCTCACACGCACACGGTGCCTCAGTAAACCGCTGTGCATCTGCTATAGAGGAACATCCTGCCCCCACACAAACTAGCATACTTGCAAGCTCGTCTGTCACATCCACAACCCATGTCTGGACCACAGGAAACGTGTACGCACACACACAGACACAAGCACAAGCGCCAATGCACGCACAGGTAATAAAAATTGTTGTGAGAGTGACGCTCTGAGATCCTAACTGCTGCATTTCTGCAAAGTGAAACCCCCCCACCACCACCACCAACATCTAGGCTGAGAATATGCATTTCCATTTGAGCGTCATTTCGGCAGCAAAGATCTAAATAGTGCAAAGAAAAAGAGAAACGATGTTGCAGCGTTCCACCTGTGTTAGCTCAGGAGATCCCGGTGATGCGCTGAGGTCAATGGGATCAGTTGGGTTTGTGGCAAGACCATGGTCTGCTCTATTCTGGTCTGGCTGGGGCTGAGCCGTGTGTGTGTGCGCGCGCTGAGCGTTGGGGCATTTGGGGTAACTGAGGTCTCGGGTTTACGGGTGCTTTTATATGAGGCTGCAGTATTTCACCCTCCAGCTGCTCTGTTGCCATGATGTGGTGCTTCAGCGTACCTCAAAGCCGAGTGTAAATTTACCACTCTGGTGAAGACAAGTGGTTCACAAAACACACATGTGATAAGCATTGTGAACCAAAACATGATAAAATGTGAAGGCGCTCAGCCGAGTGTCGAGTTTGTTTTACCGCTCATCCTCTTTTAAATTAAAGTGACACTTTCAGTGAACGAACGTTTAATGACCAAACATACAGTATTACTTATGTTGTTTCTTATCACCGGCACTTGAAAGCAGCATTATGTTATATCTATAAAAAAAAATCCAGCAGAGGGATTTAGATGGAGAGTAAATCCCACAACGACTCTGTGGATCCAAGAGTCAATTTGACACCAAATTTCAGAAATACCGTTCTAAAAACAGACGCACATTTCCTCTATCTAATCCAAGAATAACTACTGTACCAATGCTGTGTGTGATGCTTTACTTATATTTAAAGACATTTTGCCCAGCATTTAAAAAACAAATAGTTTCTGTTAGTTTTACTCAGTTGAAATAACTTATTTCTATATTTTTGCACCCGTTTCTTCAGTTTCAGTTGTTTTAAACACAAATATTGGATCAAAGTGTAAAATCTCCTTCACAATTTTAAAGCAATGACTCATGTATGTATAGCACATGAGAAATACAGGTAAATAAACCTTTTCTTTCAACAGGTATTACAGGATCTTCATACTGTTACGTGTATGAACTATAACGTAGAGAATTATTCATAATATATGTTCATTATTCAGTAACAGGATACGTATGCAAAAAGAAAGAGCACAGTTCACAACTTCAGACTCCCCCTGTTCCTCATTAACCATTTAAACCATTATGAATGAGGACAGATTGCTCGACAATGTGATGTGACTGTGATGAGAAGACCTCTTTATTTCCGTGCTGTACTTTCACAAGGTTTACAGGAGGAACTACATAATTTGTCGGATTAGTTTAAACAGCTCGTTGCCAGTGTTTGTGAGGGATCTGAATCAACCTGTTGTGAATGAAGTTGGATGCACGGTCTTTGTGTTGGCAGCGTTTCTAAGTAACAGGAAGAGCCTGAGCGGGAGGGGTGGGGGTGGGGGGGTTGATGGGGTTTACTACCTGAGCACATGGTAAACTTTTCTGCAGCAGGTGCCAGAAGTACAAAGCTGCACCGAGGGAACGCAGCAGAGACGTAGTAACGTTGCGCATTTACTCGTGATCGTCAATCTCATCTATCTGCACAGGGCTTATCTTTACGAGCATCGCTCCTGACAGTGATCCCTGCCGTGTCCACTTTCTCCATAAATATCCACGCTGCAGTCGACGGCGCTCTCCTACTGTTACGGGGCCGTACTCTGTCGTCTTAGTCCAGCCACAGGTTACTGTATACATGCAGCGCTCCTCGGGAACTGTGGGATACGGCCGGCTCAGTGTGTGGCGACATGGCGCCCCCACTCCCCTCCTCTCTGTGTGGTTACCAGAGTCTCCATGTCTGCTGGAGCCAATAAATAAATAATGGGCCCAGTGATCACTTCCAACTGTGATACTGCACGCTAAAACCACTGCATCTGGGAGTGCCTCGTTTACAATGACAACAACAACACAGACGCACACATGTAGGGAGATACACACACACACACACACACACACACGCTCACACACACAGATTAATGCTGAGCTGGTCACAGCAAACTAATTTCTCATACAGCTGCAACTTTCTAAGAACTCTCATGTCCTTGGAATAACAGTTCCCACTGTTTGGCTGCTGTTGATTCAAAATTCAATAACTTGGGAATTTTTACATTTTTGAGTTTCACACAGTCTCGTGCCTCTTTCCTCCACTGACTCTAGAAATACTCCCAGTTTACTTAGGAGCTAGCAGAGGGACTCACCCTCCTTGTGTCAGTGAGTTAGGGATAAAACCTGTCACGTAACGCGGGTGAGGGCTCTCTTTGTACATCAAATCTGTGTTAAAAATAGACTATGGGTATGCTGTACTCAAAGTGGACAGGAATATCAGTCAATGGAATGAGCAGTG
This sequence comes from Trachurus trachurus, assembly GCF_905171665.1. Lineage (NCBI taxonomy): Eukaryota > Metazoa > Chordata > Actinopteri > Carangiformes > Carangidae > Trachurus > Trachurus trachurus. Next base: position 20,993,936 of record NC_139907.1, read on the forward strand.
TTATATAATTAGAAGGAAATGGCCAGTATGAAGTGTGAGTGAGCAGTCAGCACATTGGACCTGTGTGCGCAGCCCTAAAGCGTGCTGCCATGGCCTATCCTAGAGGCAGGCAGGCAAGACCATGGTGTTTGATGCAATGACGGCCACTTCATTATAAAGGCCTCCTCAAGTCCCACGCTGCATTCCACGTTTATGGGGAACATATGGGGAAGCCTGCAATTTTTAGACCACAAAATAAGCCCCTTTGCAGCTGGACGCACGACCGCACTGGGTCCTTTTTGCCTCGCGAGCCACACCCGAGAGGCGTAGGACCACTGACAGTGATTAAACCACCACAGTTTTCTCAGCAAAACAGGAGTTATATTAAGCTTAAATACAGGGGCTTGATAAACAAGGCTTGGGCAGGGGAAAAAAAGAATTGAGTGAAAGATGGCCACAATGATCCTCAGACTATTTTCCCCTCACGGTCATGGGCAGTGCAAAGCCATGAGATAGATTTCAAAACATGAAGCAGATGTTTACCTAGACAAAGAAGAAAAAACACAGAGCGGACCGAGGACTGAAGGGAAGGCCTTGACTCCAGAGCTTTCTTCAAATGTCAGTTTGGTCTGCACTACAATAGAGCCAATTCCCGCTCTTGCACAATGCTGTGGGATGGTCCTATATTTGTTTTGCTTTTCTCTATTCCTCATTGAAAATCCAGATGCATCGTCTTTCTTGCCACAAGTGGACAAAAATAAGGAAATTGACAATAATCCGAAACAGTCCGCGCTTGTGAAAACAACTAGAGGAAAAATATATTTCTCACTTAAGTGAAATCTGAAAAACAAAACAACATGGATTATTACCAGCAACAGGTCTCACTTGCACAAATGCATGCACGTTAAATGATTATAAACTGAAACAACCACAAACCCCTGTGCTATGAAACCAGCACTGTGCACTCTGGAGCATCCCCTCGTCTAAACAAACACAGATGAGAGCCGAGCGCTGCAGAGACCCCTCCACCTTAAACGTACCAGACCTGAAGACAAGCATAAGAAAACAAAGCTGCAGATGTTTACAGCTCCCCCTCTCTTTTCTCAAGCTAAAGACTTTAGGGAATAATTCGACACAAAAAAAGGTTCAGCCGTCATGTCTGTGGCCTTGCAGGGAGGAGTATTTCTCTGTGGGCCTGTGTGACAGCAGTACCTCATGTTCAGCAGAGTCGCACAACTGTAATCTGTCCCCGGGCTGGCAGGCCAGGGCCGAGGCCATGTCGGGAGGCAACGGAGGTGTTAGAAGAGGAAGCCTCGCTGTGTGTGAGGTTAAGTCAGAGGCCTGTAGTGGCCGTGTGGACGGACTGATAAAAGCCCTGGGGCCGCGGCTGTGGCCTCAGCATTCGGCCACACTTGCCGACACGCCGTGTCATTTAGCCCGCGCTGCCGCCTAACTCAACGGCAACTGCTCATTTACAGGGCAGTGCGGGCTACCAGGAAGAGCGGCAAACTCTCTCTCTCTCTCTCATACACACACACACACACACACACACACACTCAGAACATGGTACTGTATATACACACATACAAACACATCCTGTGGTCCATGCAGCCGTTTTGTCCAGCAATTAGCAAAGGGACAACGTGGGCTGACATTCATACACAAAACAGTGTGAAACAGAACAGAAACATTCACGTACACACACACAAATACACAAACACACACACAGGTTTTCAGGGAAAGCAGCTGGGTCACATGAGTGACCAGACGGTGGTTTGGGTCTGTTGTCCCGTGGCCAGACATGGTCAGTGTGTCACTGACAGACAGGAGAAAGGAGAGAGGAAGTGTAGATACCACAGGTTCGCAAATGCCAGTGATTTGTGCTCACACACACACACACACACACACACACACACACACACACACACACACACACACACAAATATACACATGTAGCGCTACAAGATTGTCAGGTTAACAGTACCACAGCAAACAGCTCGTCTTTCTCTGTGCCTGCACGTTTGTCTCTGCTCGTTTGAATCTGAAGCAATATGAATCATTTCCTGTTTTTCACATAACTGCAGGAGAAACTTCCAAATCAACTCCCAGCAGAAAACTAGAGAAAAGGAAGAGATGATATTGGTCTAAAATAACATCTCTGATACCAGGTGATACTGTGCAAATAGTTCAAGTAGCCACATCAGTGAAAACTTTTCAGTGCATAAATTCAACCTAGAAAATGAAAAAGTGTGAAAACCACAATCAGGTTAAATCGCTTTGCAGTCTCAGAGGGGGAAAGACACTACACCACGCAACGAGCCCGCAAATACTATTTTTTTTCATTCTGCACAAGGAAACTAAGGTAGGAAATATATAGTTTAAAAAAAGGTAAATGTGAAACTGTTCTCTCAGTGTGAAATAAATGCATTAGATGGTGTGTTTATGCACAAGTGATGCAAAATTTGATATAAAAAAAAAATCTGCTCAAAAAAGCATGAGGCAGAAGATGAAAGATGCGAGTGAAGAGAGGACTCAGGCAGAGCTGAGCAACTGGCAGCGCTGCTTCTAATAAGACCTAGATTATGATACTATCAAGTGGTAAGTGAGGGTGGAGGTTTTGCAGGCCTAAAACCACTGGTTCTTACAAACACAGATGTGCTGTGAGTCAGACAAACATAAAACTAGCACAGGACATACATACACAGTCAAGAATAACACGCTCAGTGTTGTTCATCAGTCAGACACAACACTTTCCTGTCTCCCAGCAGTGGCAAAGCCACAGCGATCTTTCATTTCTCTCTCTCTCTCTCACTCTCTCTCGCTCTCTTTCTCTCTCTCTTCATCTCATTTGCTCGTGTCTCTTTCTCTCCCCTGTGTTTGCATTTGGGGCTTAATACATTTTAATGCCTCTCCAGTACTTCTACAGTGGTTTCAGTGCTCTCTGTAAACCTCAGTGAGCCACAGTGGCGCAGGCCGCTGCCTGGTTTGAACTCAAAAGAAAATAGAATGTTTCCAAAACTTGGACGACCAATGAAAAGTGAGAGTGAGGACGGCGAGTCGGAGGAGGAGAAGCATGGAAAGTAAAAAACCCAAACCAGAGAAAAAGCAAAGACGATAGGAGAAGCGGGGAGGGAGGGTGAGAAGGTGGGAGGGAGAGGCCCGGTGACCTCACGTGACATGTGACGTGGGCTCCACCACTCACAGAGGGGAGTGTGTGTGTGTGTGTGCGTCTCTGTGCGGAGGATGGCGAGGAGGATGCAGATGTGGCTTTTAGCCTTTTACTAGCGCTGATGCTCCAGTCTGGCCACCACCATCGCGAGAGATAAAGAAAGACAGACCACGCTATCAAGCTAGCTGGCTAACCTCAGACCTTCAGCCCGCTGCGTGACAGAGGACCACAAACCCAGACCTCCACGCCGGCCTGCTCCCACCACCCTCACCCTGTTAGGTGGGCCCCCCCTCATCTCCAGCCCAGGTGAGTCTACCTCAACACCTGGACACACAGATTCAGTCTTTGTGAACTGCCTCTCTCTCTCTCTCTCTCTGTCTTTCAACTCTTTGTGCTTCTTCTTCTCTCTCTCTGACCCTTCTCTCTCTCCACTCCTCTCTCAAACGTCTCCTGGTGCTGCTGCTCACACATGCTGCTGCTCTCTCTGCAGGCTTGTGGCTTGAGATTCCTGTGGTAGTCACAAACCCTAGATTCTTGGTTGCAAACGAACTCAGAGCTCCAGGAGTTTTGTCTTCTCGTGCTCCCCTTCCTTCTTTCTCTCCTCTCCTCTCCTCTCCTCTCTCTCTCCCTCGCACTCTGTTGGTCTGTGTCTCAAGCCACCTTTCATCCCCTCTGCAAAGGTCGGTGGAGATCGACTGCAGCGAGGGCTCCACACCGCTCTGGCTTCCCTGTCATGGCATCCAACAGCATCTTTGACTCCTTCTCCAACTACAGCAGCAGTCTGCTCAGAGGTGAGTGCTGATCCTCCCTTTACTCCCCCCCCCCCCATTCACACCACTCACCCCCACCCTCCCTTCCTCCCTCCCACCACCATCCCACTCTCTGTCCACTGTCCAGTTGTTGTTTTTTTTCAAGGTGTTGATTTATCAGTTTTACAACTTGTTTCTTTAACCAGAAAAAGAAAAAGAAACACTGACATGAACATGTTCAACTGTGAGCTCTGGGCGCTTCTCTGTGGAGTGTGAATGCATTTATCTCTCTGTCCACACACACACACTTAAGACGTGTGCTGGGGAGGTTTACAAAGATCTGATTTGCACGGTAGCCCTCATCCAGTTGACTGATATGGCCTTAAAGGCCTCTGCCTCTCCGCTCCTGTAGGCTTGATGGAGTGGCGCCATAATGGGATTCTCACCACAGACATTCATTATCAAGTGAAACTCTGCGCTCTCTGTGAGAATACGAGCTGGAGGCTCCATGTGACTGGGCCCTTTACTGGAACACGGCAATACAATAAAAGAGCAAAGAGAAAAGAAAAAAAAAACATATTAGGCTCTCTCACTATGCTTTACTTCCAGGAGGTACTTTTGGTCTGTGTGGTGAGGTGAGTGCACTATACTTGGAGACGCTAAAGGCTGGCCTCAATGAACAAGCCATTTGTTGCCATGGTAATTCCAATCAGCCCGCTATTACTTGCAAACAGTGGAGCTCTTGAGTGAAGGAGAAGTGGAGAAAGGTCGAAAGTTTCACCTGATTTTAAATTGAATACTTGTGTGTTTATTCCTGTAAGTGATGAGCAACACAAACACAAAGTGGTCAGACTTTTTGGAGAGGAGTTGTTATTCTGATGGACTCGAGTTGTTCCCACTGAGACAGCCACTGACAGGCAGCGGAAAGAAAAAAAACTAAATCTCCTTCCCAATTAAGGCCTCGTTGCAGTGTTAATTAGAGACAGCCACAGGAGAAGCACTACCAGCTCCTAATTGTTTGCAGAGTATATCTTAAAATCTCTGGAGCCTCTTGCACACACAGTCAGACACAGACAGTCACACACACACACACAGACACACAGTACATCTGCGTCTCGCATGAAAACAGTCCTCTGATATCCTCGGTGGAACCGCAGTGACAGGGGATGATGTTCCAGTGTTCTCACAGCTTCTACAGACACCCAGGCATTTATAATTTCCTTCTGACAAGGCTCAGGCTTTTCCCTCCGTTTCTTCTCTGCAAACCGCTGGATCTGCATCGCTTTATCTCCGCACTGTTTACAGATCAGAGTGTCACTGACTCCAGGTTTCATGCATGCCATCTATCAGGCTTTGGAGACGTTTTAACCTCCAACGTAATGCGATTTCGGGTGCCTGATTTTGATTTTCGGCCCCACCAGGGCAGCGAGAGCAGGGGGATGTGAGACAGTAGGTCAAGCAGAGGGGGGGGGGGAGACAAGCATTTAAAGCTGTAATCATCCATTGGAAATCATTAGTGAATATGCAATATCCTTTTACAATTCATTCTGTCAGGAGACTGAAACCGAACTGCGAGAGAACAAAGGCCAAGAGTCATTAAATCCTCCAGTTCAATCTGAAAGCATTTCGAATCGAGACTACCTCATGTAAGCAAAATACCCCAGCGGTTAGTTTAACAACTTGCATTACACAGGAAAAGCAATTTGGCCAAGGTTCTCTTTTTTAGACTCAAATCAAACTGAAATTAAGAGGAACGGTTACAGAAAATCAAGGAGACTGTTAAATGTCTGGCTTCCCGGGCTCTGACTTTAATACTGTGCGACATGAAGCTTATGGAAATAATGTATTCATGTCCTCAGAAGTCAGGAAATACCGCTGAAAGCAACGTCTCATTCATTTGAGACATGACACATACAGAAACAAGAATCATGAAGTCTCTGAATTCTTGATCGAAAAATCTAACGATTTAGATCTTTTCAACCATTCCATCTGAGACAAAGAATAACAAGACTATCTGTATTAGTGAAGTGGTGATATATACGGTGCATCTTATACATCTCAGCCTATCTCACCGTGCAGACACAGAACACATGTAAGCATGTGATGTGCAACATCAGATGCACTTCGCGTGAGAAGCGAGAGGACGCCTCACCTCAGAAACCTCAGCTCTCCGCTAAAGTTCAGGGAGACACACAAAAACACACACAAACAAACACACACACAGACATGCACACAAAACATATGACACATGCACACCAAGTCACATAGAGAACAGACAGAGCAGCTGTCGTTCTCATGGCATCTCTAACTCAGTTTACAGGACAACAGACAGCCGACAGTCTGACAGTTACTTAGATTGAGAGATGGAGAGTTTTGCATCGACGAGGCGTTAATCTGATGTAGACTTCTAGTGCTGCTGCATTTCACTGATAATAACCACAATGGGGCTACACCTGCTAACCCTCACTGAGCAGCACTATTTAGTTAGAAAACAGCATTTCTGAGACACCTTACAAAAAAAAAAAAAAAAAAAAAAAGGAGAGGAAAAAAAAAAGAGCACCGGACTTTCCCCCTGTGAAGCAGAGTTGTATAAACTTTACTGGGTTTTCCGATCCTGACATTGGCAGTGTTTGCATCAGGTGGGGTACCTGGTTTATTGCAGCTGTGATTGGGGCTGTTTGGTGGGTCATATCCTTGGCTCGGTTTCTGTCACCGCATTTCCCTCCACTTGGAAGGGCCGCCATGTTGCCTGCAGGCTGTTTTATACAGGGTCCGTTTTTTTAAGAGTGTTACGCTTTTGGGAGCCAGCTCCTTTTGTGGCAGAGAAAAAGGCCCCGGTTTATTAGGGTGGGAATGGTTTTATATGTTTGGCTTATTGCGCTGCATGAATGGAAGTGAGGGCTTGTGTGTGAGAAACGTGCCATGCCTCACCACAGTTGTAGCGAGGTTATTTTGGAGGATTCTGGGAGGTGGTCTGGTTTGTTCTACAAGTGTTGGGGAGGGAAAAGCCCAGAGAGACGCATGCACTAGTGTGAGAAAGAGACACTTTAAACGTCTGCAGTGCTAAAATGAATCATTCACAGAGGATAAAACTCAAGACGAATTTTAAGCTCAATACCACTGACAAATAAAAAGGCGCTATACAGTAGCTCAAAAAAGAAAAAGACCATAAATTTAACAGAACACATGGCTGGCCTCTGGTGAATTTATTAATAACAAAGTCATATGGTGAAGATTTTTTCCCTCCTCTCTTAAATTAACATGCTTGATTGGATCCCATTCAAAATCCTGCTGAGTGTGAGGCCCCACAGTGACGCCAAAACATGAAGACTGGCTGAGCCGACTGAAATCAGATATTAAGAGTTTCAATATTGTAAAGTGAAAGCAAATAATAGAAAACGTATGACAGCCACAGAGCGGCGAAATCCTGTCTCCAATTTAGCCGAGTATAATATCTATTTATAAAACTCTGAAGGCATATTGGATAGAAGAAACGCTCTGGACTTGATTAGGGCTGTAAACGTTTTTGGAGGTACTTATTTACTTTTTGGTCCGTCTCGCCGTTTTCACCGTCTGTCAACACGACTTTATGGGGAACACTTTCAGGGGTTGCCAGTAAAATGGCTTCCAGGTAGAGCATGCAGAGGGGCGTGCTGATTATGTGGTTGACTAATCCCAAACCTGCCTCCGCCCTTGTACACTTTGGGGGCTCAAACCGCCGCGTTCAACATTGTGTTGGTCAAGGTTAAAGTCGTGCTAAGTGTAGTAGTAAATACAATTTTCTGGTGGTCGGCAAGCAACCACAGGGGCCAGGTTCCTTTCAGCCAATCTGATAATATGGATTTATGTTGTAAAAGGGGGAAAAAAAAGTGTCCTGAAAGGTTGAGCAACTTGTATCAACAAACATTCCCAGAGGGGGGTTTCTGTAATTCATCTGGAAAGTAAAACTGGAGGTGCATCGCCCCCGACGCAGCATCCAGTGAGGAGAGAACGTGACCCGAGTCAGAGCAGGCACTCGGCTTTGGTGTCTCAGCACCTTGAACACAGCTCATTCAAATTGAGTTAAAGTCTGATAGTGTGAATCAGCCCTGAGGACAGTTCACTCAGTGGATGTATGCTCAACACATTGACTGAGGTCATCCTCACATGGAGAGGAGCGAATATGTACGATAGTCTTACATGATTATTAGTGGTGGTTAAATAATAACTGGTATGGGAGACACGAATTACCAGATACAATGCAACTGAGTGACGTCACGTCAGAGGAATTTATAACGTCTGGAGCAACTTCCTCAGCTGACATGAAAAAGAAATCGAAACAAGAACAAACCGCGTGTCGGCAGGAAAATATGCAGACTTTGAAAATGTTTGTATAATTGAATAATGAGGTGGAAATGAATATTAAATTCTTCAAGCTTGATTTTTAGAAATCGAATGCCCACACCGGATGAGGCTCTTCAGTTTCTATGACTCATTTCTTAACGGTTCATTTGATTCACTTACGAGCTGATAATATTTCATATAAACCCGTACGTTAAAATGATTAAAGCCACATCACTGTTATTAGACTCTTCATGATCTCATCCGTCCTGCATGGTGGACGACTAAATTAAGGAAAAGCCTTTCTCGCAATTTTCTGTTTCTTAATTTTGTTTTAAACCTACGCCCTAAACCACAGACCAGCCCCACAGCTTATTACATGGTAAGGCTGGGGTTGTAGAAAAAACACAAGTATTATTTTAAGCTAATTTATGGATTATTAACCTAAATTTATTCAGCAATTATACTGGCGCATGGAATTTGCTTGCAGTTCTCGTCAAAGCTGGAAAGAAGATGAACGAGTCAAAGTAAAACGTTAAAAAATAAAACATTCACTCCATCACAGGTTTGGTTTGTTTTCAGTGACTCAGGTTACAATTAGAGAGAGCAGTGACCTGAGTTTGACTCAGATGAAGAAGACTTATTGTTTAGACCCCTCCCTGTATCGTTAAACAGATGTTGTCAACAACATCCTTTCTGTTGCAGAGAGAAGGAAAAGCCAAAAACTGCCTGTGACTAAGCACATCGCCGATTGCTGCGCACTTTTGTTTTTAACATTACAGTTGCATTCTAACCCACAAATTACTTTAATGGGCGGGCATGGGTCTGGTCGGCAGCACATAAAATGACTCAAACTTATGGAGATCCCACATGTTCAGAAACATATCAGCAGACAGTAAGGGTTTTTTTCTTCTTCTTTTTTTTTCTTTTTAAATACATAAGATGGAACACAGGAGGGACGGAGGCTTTTATTTTATCATGTGTGAAAGTTTAGCAAAGATCTGAGGCCTAGAGGAACTCACTCTGTCACCATCAAAGGATTTAAAGGAATGTTTTTCACAGACAAAAAAGATCCATCCTCCAGACTGAATCTTCACTTCATTATGAGCAACTTTAATCATGCTCAAAACATCCTTATAGCCTACCCCTCTTCCCATAAGCAATAAAGAAAAAACTTAATTACGGTGGAGGAAAAATGCAGATAATGATAGGATGTGAGAGGCTGCAGGCTATGAAATGTTTTCTGATTCTCTATTTTCCCAGAAGTTTTTCCTCAACCTGTTTACATACTGTACAGTTAGTTGTCGTTGCTGCAATAAAACATGTTTTTGGGTTGGTTCTTCCCTCCCCTCAAACACAACTTTGACCACAGGGAATTGATTTTTTGGTGGAGACAGCATTTCAAAAATGGGATTTTAGTTTTCTGTTGGACTATTCATTGGGGGTTACAAATAACTGACAGTGCTGCTAACTGCATCAGTAATGGGCCACCTAATTGTGCTTTTCTACTCTGCACTGCAGTGGGAGCTCAGCACTATCACTTATGTTTTGACTAAAAGATGAGTGAAAGAATAGTTCTCTGGTTTTGAGAGATGAGGAGTTTGAGGAGATTCACATCACTCCTGTACAGTTTAGTGTTGGTGAAGCTTGTATAAGCAAGCAGCCAGTTATCTTAGCAGAAAGACTGCAGACAGTGGTCAACAGCCTTTCCCTGTCCACCAGCACCGAAACCTGCAAAGTAAAACTGATAATTAGCAGTTTTGCAGAGGTTATGTGTCTGACTATTTCATCATTTGACTTCTCAACCACATGATGACGGCAAGAACCAGGAAATTACTGTGCCAGACACAAAAAATTATCCCACACACAACCCCCCCATAAAACCAAAAGTTAGTTGACACCTCAGTTTTGGTCCGAAATATAAATATTTGCCAAAATACCAAAACAGACCCTTTAATAAATATCAAAAAATAAAACTATGATTTTTTTTATTACACAAAAATGATCTATTATCGCTGTATTGCATCAGGTTTTGCCCTTGAGTAAACTTTCTGTGCAGCTGCTCACTTCTGTATTGGTTCAGTAGGAAACACTATGCCAGGGATTCCCCCTCAGCTGTGCAGCAGAAGTGTCCCTTCCATCTCCTCTCCACAGTCTGGCTGCTGGGAGGTCACTCTGTCTGCTGCAAATACCGTTCTCACGGCTGAATATGCCGCTGTCACGAGCACGAACACACAGGGAACTTTATGGTATACATGCACATGAACTGCTGCATGCGCACACATACGCACGTACGCACGCAGAAGTCCATCGGCTGATTTTTTTCTCCCTCCTGCT